>NC_137074.1:67628024-68828024 GCF_951640355.1 Cnephaeus nilssonii | reverse complement strand
CATATTCAGAGTTAGAAAAACAGAAAACGTGCATAGCTGACAGCCAAGTCTGTGATGCTAAATTATTTTCCAAGTTTTCTGTGATATTTCTTCTTCAGACAGAATTGGGGTAGTATATTTAAAACACCAGCTTTTCCTATTTCCATGTTGAATATATCTCCCGTATCTTAGAACAGCTGAATTTGTTGTATATATCAATAATATAGAAAAATTATGTATATTACCATTTATTGAAAACTTAGCAGTAGACAACTTACTAAGAATTCATGGGGATAATATTGCAAACTATAAGCACCTCTTAATCTCATCAGTGCTTATAGATTATAGAGTTTTGATGAATCTCATATAATCTTTATATTTTCATATAAAAATAAGCAATGAAATATTAGTTTTCAAAGAGGATAGTTATAAGAAGTTGACATTGTTATGATGAATTCCTGATAATTCCTCTACAGCACTTCATGGGCTAAACTTGCCAGAAAACTTCCAGAAGCAGAGTCCAGATGTGTGTGTGGCTAAACCTCCTGTCTCTCAGTTAAGTATTTGTTTGATGAAGCCATGAGATGAAATACTGCCATTTGTGACATATTATGCAAAGCAAAACAAGTCAGACAGAAAAAGTTAAGAACCATATAACTTTGTGGGATATAAAACTGAAAACAACAAATGAACAAACAAGACAAACAAACAAAAACTCATAGACACAGACAACAGTATGGTTACCAGAGGGAAAGGGAGTGGGGCGCAGTAGAGGGGGTCAAATATATGGTGATGGAAAAAGATTGACTTTGGGTTGTAGGCACACCATGCAATACACAGATAGTATATTATAGAATTGTACACTGGAAACCTACAAAATTTTATTAACCAATGTCTCTCTAATAAATTTAATGAAAATATTTGTCTGATGAGACTTTCAGGGGTCTTGAAACTTATAGTAGGAAGGAACGTAAATAATATTGTCCTCATTTTATTAATGAGGAAACAGAAGATCAGAGCAAATGATTCATTTATTCACCATTCCCTTGTCAGTCACGATAAACTATCTACAAGCTTGATTATCTGTTAGCTCCTGTGATAAAAAAGCAAATAAGTCATGGCTCAGCCTAGTGTCCAGAATTTAAGAATTGGCCAATACCAGTTTGGCTCAGTGGATAGAGCGTCGGTCTGTGGACTGAAAGGTCCCGGGTTCGATTCCGGTCAAGGGCATGTACATTGGTTGCGGGCACATCCCCAGTAGGGGGTGTGCAGGAGGCAGCAGGTTGATGTTTCTCTCTCATGGATGTTTCTAGCTCTCTGTCCCTCTCCTTTCCTCTCTGTAAAAAATAAATAAAATATATTTTAAAAAAAAAACAAAACAAAACAAAAAACAGAATTTAAGAATTGTTTCCTTTAGTGGGGGAGGGAGTAGAAGCAGCATGAATATGTTGTCATGGGATGGGATATAGCCCAATTCTATTTAGGGGTAGAAGCCACAATTCACCATTAATATTTTGAGCCCCTACCATGTGTCAGGCATAGGAGAATACAGGGTAAAAAACAAACAAACAAACAAAAAATGTCAGGCCTCTGCCCTCATTCAGCTTATAGTTGAATCAAAGAGAGAGTCAAAAGAAGCAAACAGACAAATGAAAAATTACAATTTGTGAAAATAAACAAGATGACATGATTGAAAACTAGAGAGCAGTTTCTCATTAGATGGTTTCCCTGAGATGTCATTGAAGAAAGCTGAGTCCAAATGATGAGAAATATCAAACCAAGACTAGCATGTGATCTGGTGTCCAGGTTGTGGCAAAGAAAAGTATACTGACCAGAGCAGGCAGGGCCTAGAAATCCATGCCATGGAGTCAAAATTATATTTGAAGAGCAATGAGAAACCACCAGGAGGTGTTTAGTAATGGGAGACACACTTTGTATTTTTTTAAATATATTTTATTGATTTTTTACAGAGAGGAAGGGAGAGGGATAGAGTTAGAAACATCGATCAGCTGCCTCTTGCACACCTCCCACTGGGGACGTGCCTGCAACAAAGGTACATGCCCTTGACCAGAATCGAACTTGGGACCTTTCAGTGTGCCGGCTGACGCTCTGTCCACTGAGCCAAACCAGTTAGGGCACACTTTGTAATTTTAAAAGGACACCCTGCCTGTTGAGTGGAGAATGAATAGGAGTGCAACATGCAGTAAGGAGGTTCTATGCAACAGTCCAGGTGAGAGATGGAAGTGAACTGACAATGGCAGTGGTGAAGAACAGTGCATGGGTTGAGATATTTTTGGGAGCCATACATGAGGACTTGCTTCTGGATTGATTGTGGGAAATGAAGGAGTTTATCAAGGTTGATATCCAGGTTTCTGGCTTTGAAACTAAATGGATGACAATGCTAATGCATTTACTATAAAATTAGGGAAGACATGGGTCTGATTAGAGTCTTTAGAGGTCTGATATAATAAAAATATTGCATTGCTTTCTCTCTCTAAACATAATAGAAAATAAAAACAACGCTAAGAACAAGTGAAAAGATGTCTAATCAAGTCCTAATCCTGATGACTACTTATAGTTTTATTTTAAAATATTAAATTCTTTGCTTAAAAAAATTTTTTTGGCGAGGGGGGCGGTTCTTCTGATTTGTTGGTGCTTCATCCATAAGCTTAGTTTTCTCATTCAATTACCAAGCCCTGGAAAAAATCTGGAGTTTTATTTTGGTATGTTGAGATGCATGTAGAACTGCTAAGAGATATCAAATAGGTAGTTGGATATACAACTGTGGAGGCTTGGAGGGTGAAATAGTTGCATCAATTTGGGAGTTGTCAGCAAATAGATGGTTTTAAAAGCTACATAAATAGATGAGATCACCAAAAGAAAATGTGTTGAGAGAGGAAAAGAGATCCAGGTGAATTTTTAACATTCAGATGAGAAGCAGACAAAGGAGACTGAAACGGAGGGGCCAGACTAGGGTCAGATAATGTCAGGGAAGCTAAGAGGAGAGTAATTCAGGAATGAGACAGTATACAGTGCTGTCAGTGCTTCTGAGTGGTCGAGTAAGATGTTGGAGAAGTGGATGTACTGGTGATTTTAGCATGAAAGAGTTTGAGGCTATTGTTGAGACTAAAGTAGATTGAGAAGGTAATAAAAGGTGAAGAAGTAGAAATGATATGTGTAGAAAGTTTTTATAATCTGTTTTGCTGTGGAGGAGAAAATATTGGTATAATTGTTGGAGGGGATTCTTGGGTGAGGGGTGTTTTATTTGGTTTTGTTTTTACAGTTGAATGGTAATAGGTTTTTGCATGGAGGAATCATACAGGGAGGAGAAGTTGATTGATCAGAAGAAAGAAAGGATTACTGAAGGAACTAAATTCTTCAGAGAGTGAGAAGAGATGGGATTCAGAGCAGGATCGTCAAAGAAGATGGGGATCTTAGTGTTTGATGCTTAAGAATAGGAAGAAAATATCTTAAAATACTGATCTTTGTGCTTTCCCCCAGCCAATATCCTTGTATGAAATATTTTTCTTGATCAGAGCATCCAGGTTGCCTTCAGAAATAAAAATTTTATAGCATAAATAAAATGCTAGTAATTTGTAAAGAGTAAAAAGGGAAAATGTGAAGAAGGGTACAGAATTTATGTCAGAAATTTATGTCTTTCAACTGATGTCAGAAAGATGTACCTGGGCAGTAAGTATATGATAAGCCTGAATTTCTCCATCTTCCTGAGGAAGTCAAAAAAGGACTGAAGCCTGAGAGGAGTTCTGTGGGTAAAACACAGGAGAGGAGACCTCTGAGAATCACATAGAGAAGGAGCAGGTTAGAATTAGGATACTGCTGAACACCCTCTATTAGCCAGCATCAAAGAATTTTGTGGAAGCCTAGATGACACCTACTAATAATGATAACTCACATTTATTAAAGCATTTGCTATGTAGCAGGCAGTATTCTAAGTGCTTTTGCATATAATAATTAATCCAATCAGATGATTTAATCCCAACAACATGTGAGGTACAAAGAATTATTTCTCTATTTTATACATGAGGAAAGTGAGGTGTAGAACTTTCCCAAAGGCACACAACTTTAAGTGGGGTCAGAAATTCAAATCCAGGCAATCTGGGTCTAGAGCCTCATTCTAATCACTATTGCAAATGTTTGTAGATCATTTGTTGACAGAAGGAAAAATTTCTGCATGATGGCCAAAGGATAACTAAAGTTAGCCACTCATCATTTTAGTGTTGGGTGAGGAGTTTCTATCAAAAGATGCTTATATGAGCCCTAGCTCATATAAGTAATCTGTTTTTTGTTTTCCAAGCTGTCTTACCTGGGAATAAATATCATAAATATGTGTTTAGAGTCCAGAAAGGTTCAACTTCCCTTCTTAAAAATGAACTTGTGTGGTGTTTTGTTTTGTTTTTTTCAGACACTAGACAAGGTGCTATTTACTTTAGGTAGTAAAAGAAGGAAGGAAAGAAGGAGGGGGGAAGGGAGGGAGAGTTAGAGAGGGAGGAAGAAAGAAAAGGGTGGGTAATGAAATTATATATATGTAATTTCTAATTTTCAGTACACCGGACCTCTAGTTGTAAATAATGCTGCTATGAACATAAGGGTGCATATACTCTTTCTGATTGTTGTTTCAGGCTTCTTAGGATATATTTCTAGAAATGGGATCACTAGGTCAAATGGCAGTTCCATTTTTAAGTTTTTGAGGAAACTCCACATTGTTTTCCATAGTTGTTGTACCAGTCTGCATTCCTACCAACAGTGTACTAGGGTTCCTTTTTGTCCACATCCTCGCCAGCATTTGTTATTTGTTGATTTATTGATGATAGCCATTCTGGCAAGTGTGAGGTACCTAATTGTCATTTTAATTTGCATCTCTCTGATGACCTGTGACATTGAGCATGTTTTCATATGTCCCTTGGCCATTTGTATGTCCTCTTTGGAGAAGTATCTATTCGGGTTTTCTGTATATTTTTAAATTGGATTGTTTGTATTCCTTTTGTTGAGTTGTATGAGTACTTTATATATTTTGGAAATTAACCTCTTATTAGATGTATCATTGGCAAATGTGTTCACCCATACAGTGCATTCCCTTTTCATTTTGATGCAGGTTTCCTTTGCTGTGCAGAAGCTTTTTAGTTAGATATAGTCCCATTTGTTTATTTTTTTCCTTTGTTTCTCTTGCCCTAGGTGACGTACTAGTATCTGTGAAAATTCTGCTATGCGAGATATCTGATATTTTGCAGCCTATGGTTTCTTCTAGGATATTTACGGTTTCATGACTTACATTAAGTCTTTTATCCACTTTGAGTTTATTCTTTTGTATGGTGTAAATTGGTGGTCTAGTTTCATTTTTCTGCATGTACCTGTCCAATTTTTCTAACACCATTTATTGAAGAGACTGTCTTTATTCCCTTGTATGTTCTTGCCTCCATTGTCAAATATTAATTGAGCATAATGGCTTGGGTCGATTTCTGGGTTCTCTTTTTGTTCCAATGATCTATATGCCTGTTGTGGTGCCAGTACCAGGCTGTTTTGAGCACAGTGGTTTTGTAGTATAACTTGATATCTGGTATTGTGATTCCTCCAACTTTGTTCTTCTTTCTCTAAATTGCTGTGGCTATTCAAGGTCTTTTTTATTTCATATAGATTTTTGGAATGTTTATTCTAGATTTGTGAAATATACCATAGGTATTTTAATAGGGATAACATTGAATCTATAGGTTGCTTTGGGTAGTATGGACATTTTAATGTTGTTGATTCTAAGAATTCATGAACATGGTATATTCTTCCTCTTGCTTATGTCTTTTTCTATCTCTTTTTTCAATGTCCTGTAGCTTTCTGGGTACAGTTCTTGTACCTCCTTGGTTAACTTTATTCCTAAGTATCTTAATTTTTGGTTGCAATGGTAAATAGTATTGTTTTAGTTTCTCTGTCTGAGAGATTATTATTGGTATATAAAAATGCCATTGATTTCTGAGTTAATGTCAGCTTCCCCTGATATATATAACAGATATATAATAAAGATATATAATAACAGCACATACAATTAACATACTTGGAAGAGATCCTGGCACATAGTGAGCAACAAGTATTAGTTGTGTTTTTTATTGTTATTATTAAAAATCCCTTCAGAGAGGAGCCCCAGAACCTGGGAAGTAGTAATAGTGGCCATTTACTGAGCAGTTACTCTATTCCAGGCAGTCTGTATGGGCAAAAGAGACAGAGGATCAGAAGGGAAAATAGCAATAAAAGTAAATTGTGGCACTTAATGGTTCTTCTCACTGTTAAAGGAAGAGATCTCTAGTATTTAGAATTTGCTAGAACAAAAAAAGAGACTTCTATGGAAGAGGCAACATTAGCGAAAAAATTCTTTTGTAAATGTGTTAAGTTTACTGAGAAGAAAAGAGAGCAAGGATTTAGGGTGGGACCAGTGCTCAGAGTAGTAGGCACTTGGCTGGAGATTTCATTTGGCTCTATCTCCTGGGTCCCCCTGGTGACAACATGGGTGAAGGAAGATACACAGTATCAATAGGAACAGACAGGGCAAGGGTTTTGCACTGGCAAACATGGTTTCTGATCCTGCACTTTGCACTTACTAAATTAGAACAAAATCCTCTACTTTCTGATCCTATTTTAAATGGATGTTCTGAGGAACGAATGGGATAAGTATAATGTATGTAAAAGCCCTTGAGACAGAATACTTGTGTAATAAGCATAATTATTATTATTATAACATAACTCAACTTTTACAATGACCTAAATTTTACATATGAAACTGTTGTCAGAAATTTTATTATTTTTTTAATAAGTATTGATAGCCAACAAAACTATTTTCATGAATATTAAAATTCTTGGGGAAAAATTACATGTTACAATGTTTTTCAATACTTATATTTGGCTTTAATTGTAGTTTTGATCTTGTACTGAAAAGAATTTAAAAGAACATTTTTAAAATAAATTCATCTTTTATCATCAAGCTAAATGAAGTAATACTTTTAAAGTAAATACGCACCAAAAACTATTTTCTTTTCATCTTCTAAGTCACGTGTAATAGTTGAAATTACAAGAATCTAAGCCACAAATATCCAGTCATATTAACATGGTCTTTTATGTAAACATAAATCAACATACCCAACAGACTGTAATAGTCAATTTGGAGAGATGAAAGTTCCTGCTTCAGTGGATGAAAGATGCATGCTTTTGAAAAATTCTGGGTAATGTAAACTTTTTTGTTGTTAGTCTAGAGAGAAATTTCTTCTGATCTAAAAAAATAGCAAAGAGTACATTAAAAGTTTGCATGAGAATGTACACCAACTCTTTAAAAACCACAGTTGATAAAACATGGTTTTTAGAGAGAAAACATTTATTGTACAGCCTTGTAATTGTTTCAATTCACATGGAACAATTCCAGTTGCTTTCAAAAACCAACAAATGATAAGCAGAATGAAGATGGGAAGAAACAGTAGCATTTTTATGTTCAACTGATAAACACTGAGCTGCATATATATTATATTAAGCATAATTAAGCACAAAATTAACATCATTTGCAATGCAATAAAATGAAGCAGCTGAGACCAATGCAAAAGCATCTCCAACACATTGCTTTATCTAAATTGACACTGCCTTCTGGCGTGGGGAGGGGGTGGAGGCAGGCTAGAAGGGGTCAAAGAGAGGAAAGGGAGGACATATATAATGCTTTCAACAATAAATATTTTTATTTATTTATTTTTTTAGTTTTCATGTATCATTTAATTTAATACTTACAAAATATTAAGTACATATTACTGAAATGTGATTTGTCAGATGCAGACCCTGAAGCATAGACAGAATACTGATTCTATCAAAGGTTACATGTTTGTTTTTTTTAATAAATCTTTATTGTTCAGATTATTACAGTTGTTCCTCTTTTTCCCCCCCATAGCTCCCCTCCACCTAGTTCCCATCCCACCCTCTTCCCTTACCTACCCCCCACTGTCCTCATCCATAAGTGTACAATTTTTGTCCAGTCTCTTCCCGCACCCCTCACATCCCTTTACCCCTGAGAGTTGTCAGTCCACTCCCTTTCTATGCCCCTGATTCTATTATATTCACCAGTTTATTCTGTACATCATATTTTTAATTCACTTGGTGTTTAGATTTACTTGTTGATAGATATGTATTTGTTGTTCATAATTTTTATCTTTACCTTTTTCTTCTTCTTCCTCTTCTTAGAGAATACCTTTCAGCATTTCATATAATACAGGTTTGGCGGTGATGAACTCCTTTAGCTTTTTCTTATCTGTGAAGCTCTTTATCTGACCTTCAATTCTGAATGTCAGCTTGGCTAGGTAGAGTACTCTTGGTTGTAGGTTCTTGCTATTCATCACTTTGACTATTTCTTGCCACTCCCGTCTGGCCTGCATAGTTTCTGTTGAGAAATCAGCTGACAGTCATATGGGTGCTCCCTTATAGGTAACTAACTGTTTTTCTCTTGCTGCTTTTAACATTCTCTCTTTGTCTTTTGCTCTTGGCATTTTAATTATGATGTGTCTTGGTGTGGTCCTCTTTGGATTCCTCTTGTTTGGGGTTCTGTGTGCTTCATGGACTTGTAAGTCTATTTCTTTCACCAGGTGGGGGAAGTTTTCAGTCATTATTTCTTCAAATAGGTTTTCAGTATCTCGCTCTCTCTCTTCTTCTGGCACCCCCATAATTCTGATGTTGGTACGCTTGAAGTTGTCCCAGAGGCTTCTTACACTATCTTCAAATTTTTGGATTCTATTTTCTTTTAGCTTTTCCAGTTGAATGATTTTTGCTTCTTTGTATTTCAAAAGTTTGAAATAGGATCCCAAGTCAAATTTATAGAAAATATTCCTTTATTAACTTTTGGTTGAGAATATGTTTGTATATTTTCAGAAAACAACTCCAAGACCATGTGGATTCCAGCAACAGAGAGGAATCAACAGGACTACTCCAGCCATGAAGACAGAAGAGAAGCAGTCCAGAGATGGAAGACGCTGACCTGGTCTTCCCATACTAGCAGTTAGCAGCTGTGCATCACTGCAGGTTGCCTAGGACCAAACCAGAGAGAGTCGGACCTGCATTACCACCATTTATCCACCATCCAGAACTGTAATGTCAGTGCTGACATGTACACATAAGGAACTGTTGGACATTGAAATTGGGTCTCAAAAGAACTGTTGGCCCAAAAAGAAACTCACTACAGACTGATTCATTTCCTGTCACCATAACCATTATTGCTTGTCTCATTTTCGGTTCTTATAAGTATATTTCTAATAGCACATGATCTCACTCACCTAGTGGAAATAATGAACAACATAGACTGATGAACAAGAACAGACCCAGAAACAAGGAGGCATGGATCAGACTGTCGGGCCTCAGAGGGAGGGTAAGGGAGGGTGGGGTAAAGGGGAGAGATCAACCATAGGACTTGTGTGCAAGCATATGCGCCTAACCAGCGGTTGGGGACAACAGGGGGGTGGGGGTATGTGTGGGGAGGGGTGTGGGATGGGAATGGGGGCATGAGGACAAATATGTGATACCTTAATCAATAAAGAAATTAAAAATAATAATAATAATAATAATAATAATAAATAAAAATAAATAAATAAAAGTCTCTGTGCTCAGCTTGGATGGGGCAGAGTTTCAGGGTGGAGCCTCCAGCCTTGGCTTCCCGTCGGCCCCGCCCTATGAGGTTCCTGGGTCTCAGTGTCCATCAGTACTCGCTGCTAGCACCTCTGAGAGAAAGGCGCCCTCGAGTTTCGCCCACTGCCAAACAGTCTAGTCTCCCCCCCAATGAATCTGGATTACCAGATTCTCACCCGAAACTGGGGTTCAGTGCAGTTGGAACTGGGTTTAGCGCAGTCTGGAGCTTTTGTCTCCTTCCCGCTAGAGCCCTGCGGCACACTCAACTGTCAGTCCTCTGCGCGCATTCACGTGCGCGCTTCCAGAGCTCTGCCTTCTGCCACTCCCCTGAGTTTCCACCTTACAGCCCAGATTCCCCTAGTATGAGCCTGGGTCCCCAGGGTCTCGCCCGGTACTGGGGTTCAGTGCAGTCTGAGCTGGGGTTCAGCTCAGTCTGGAGCTTTTATCTCCTTCCTGCTAGAGAACTCCAGCCAGGCACTCAGCCACCCGTCCTCTCTGGCTCCATCCTCTCCGCACGCACACGCCTGTGTCTCCGTACCTCAGTCTTTTACAGCTCCTCTGATTTTCCTTATGGTTTTCTCTTTCCTTCTAGTTGTAGGATTTCCAGTCAGCCAGCTTTCCTGTGGTTCTGGATGATGTTCGTTTTGTCTTTTAGTTGTATTTTTGAAATTGTTGTGTGAGGCTGCAGTTTAGGTGTTTACCTATGCCGCCATCTTAGTTTCTCCCACAATAAATATTTTAAAAAAATAAAAATAAGTTGACACTGCCAAGTTATATATTTACAAAAATATGTACAAAAGGTCAAACACCTTTTTCTGAATATATGTGCATAGTCTATGCCTAAAGATCTGAAGCTATTTTCATCCCATTATTCATCAAGTTTGATAAAGTTTATCCTTCCATGAACCAAGCCTCTCACAATGTATCTAATTGCATAGAATGGATCCAAAAAACAGTCCTAACTCTGCATTTTAGTAGTTAAAGCATCACAAGCAAAAAATAACTCTTTCCCTTGATAAAACTTTGGTGACATAAATTTACCAAAGAAGTCAGGAACAAATTATTGGCTCTAGCTGGTTTGGCTCAGTGGATAGTGTTGACCTCTGGACTGAACAGTCTGCTTTGATTCGGGTCAAGGGCACATATCTTCAGGGAGCATCCGGAAGGCAACCAATCAAGGTGTTTCTCTCACATCAATGTTTTTCTTTATCTGTCTCTCCCCCTCCCTTCCACTCTCTCTAAAAGTCAATGGAAAAAATATCCTCGGGTAAGGATTAAAAAAAAAAAAAAAAAAGACAAATTATTGAATGTGTTCAATGCTTTAAGTACCAAGCAAGCACTTAAAATATGTCATTCATTGCTTGGCAGGTGTGCCTCAGTTGGTTGAGCTTTGTCCCATGCACCAAGAGGTTGAAGGTTTGATTCCTAGCCCGGGCACATGCCTGGTTTGCAGGCTCAATCCCCTGAAGGGGACGTGCACGAGGCAGCTGATGGATGTTTCTTTCTCATTGATGTTTCTATCTCTCAATTCCTCCCTCTTCCTCTCTCTCTAAAATCAATTAAAACATATTTTAAAAATATATCATTCATTTACTCACCAAACCCATACTCTTTAATAATCTGAGCTCATACTCTGATGTGCAGGTACTCTATTAAATGTTGAAGATATGTCAGTAAAGATATCACATTCTAGTGGGAGTAACAGGCATATGTAAATGCAATTTCAATACAATGAGAAATGCAGTGATAGCGCAGGGTCTTGAAGGGGAGTAGGAGTTAGTGGGGGGAGGGGTACCTTATGTTGTGAACGAAAGGACTCAAGATTAGCTTCTCAGTGGAGGTAATGACCACATTATGACCTCAAAGATTATTAAGGATTAATTTTCATAATATCTAATAATCCTTATTAATAGGTAATAATTATTCCCATTTTATAGATGAGGAAGCGAATGTTCTCTGACTCAGAGCTAATAACTGGCAGGACCCAATCTCCCTGATCCCAGTGTGGCACATTTTCTATTGCCTTTGAAAGTAGAGAAAAATACTCTATGTGTATCTCCAAGTCACATAAATGTTTACCATTACTTAATATCATCCGGTAATATCAACACACCATTCCCTTTATACAATTTTCACCATATTCAAAAAAATATATAATTGGTATCTTGTATTTCTGCCATATACTCTTAGAAAATTTCATGAAAAGAAGATACTGCAATTATCACAGAACAATAGATATGAAAACCAAAAACTGTTGCTAAGAGGACAGAAAGCTGTTTTAAGACTTTTATTAATGTGTCTGCAATATTTCCTTCAATTGACCAAATAATCACAGATTTAAACAGGGCAGAGGAAGTAGTCTAAAGATCCTCTGGCATAAGGAGTTTATTTACCTCTCCTCATGATAAAACATAATAGAAATTTCTTGACCTTCTGCCTACCTTTTTTTTTTTTAAATAAATATATTTGTGTTGATTTCAGAGAGGAAGGGAGAGGAAGAGAGAGATAGAAACATCAATTATAAGAGAGAATCATCAATCCACTGCCTCCTGCATGCCCCACACTGGGGATTGAGCCTGCAACCTGGTCATGTGCCTTGACCCGGAATTGAACCATGACCTCCTGGTTCATAAGTTGACACTCAACCACTGAGCCACAGCAGCTGGGTTTGCCTATCTTCTTAAAAAAATTAGGGGCCTTGGCTGGTTTCACTCATGGGTTTGATTCCTGGTCAAGGGCATGTACCCCAGCAGGAGCATGTGCAGGAGGTAACCAATTGATGTGTCTCTCTCACATCAATGTTTCTCTCTCTCTCTCCCTCCTCCTTTCCTTTTACTTTCTCTAGAAATCAATGAAAAAAATATCCTTGGCTGAGGATTTTAAAAAAAAGAATTAAGGGACATTTTTATTTTCAACCTATTATATTCTCCAACTGAAAGAGACAATGGAAGAGCATTAGACATTTGAGAGCTGTTCTAAGTAGGAAACACTTCTCCTGTGTGTCTCTCCCTCATAACTGACACAGAATACCACTTCTAACATGTCTGGTCACCAATGTGTGGGGATGTTCCCCCACACCAAGCAATTCTGCCACACTAGCTGTGTGTCCTAGAATTTAACTCAATTCTGACACTATTTACATGGAAATAGCATCAGATCCCACAGGTTAAGGGCTCATCCTACTACAAAACTACCCCCTACTCCCCATTTCAGACACCAATTGTAAATCTAGGTTATCACCTGTGCTTCTGACTTATCAACTATAAATGAGAGATTCCCATGGCCCCCTCCTGGGGAATTGATTATTTTTGCTAGAACAGTTCACACAACTCAGGAAAATAATTTACTTACTGCTACCAAATTATTATAAAAGGATATGATAAAGGATACAGATAAACATCCAGATGGAAGAGATGCATAGTGCAAGGTATGTGGGAAGGAGTGTGGAATTCCATGCTCTCTCCCAGCAGTCTACATTCCCAGAACCTCCACATGCTCACTAACTCGGGAGCATTCTGAACCCAGCCTTTATGAAGGTTTAATCACATAGGCATAATTAATCATTAACTCCAATTCCATCTCTGTCCTCCTTCTGGAGAATGGGTTTGGAATTATAAATATCCCAAGATTGTAATCATGACATGGTCCTTCCGGTGACCAGCCCCATCTGGGAGCCCACCATGTATCACTTCTTTAGAACAAGACTGTTGAACACTTTGTAAAGTATATGGTTGTCTATTCACTATACTATACATCTGAAACTAATACAAAATAATATTAAATGTAAACTTTAATTGAAAATTTTTTTAATTTAAAAAAAGAGTATGCTCAACTAAATTGATGTGATTTATAAATACTGCCTTTCAAAAAGAGATTTGACAATTTTAGGTTTTTATATTTATATTTACAGTTTGAAAACTGTAAAGCCTTAAACAATGGAATTATCTAGTTGTATTAATGATGAGCAATATTTCACAATATTTTGAAGGATCTGAAACAGAATATGCTTATTCAGAAAAAAAGTTTTAAAAACCATTAACAATAGCCCCACCAGAGTGGCTCAGTGGTTGAGCGTTAACCCATGAACCAGTAGGTCACAGTTTGATTCCAGGTCCCGACACATGCCCAGGATTCAGCCTTGATCCCCAGGAGGGAGACTGCAGGTGGCAGCCAATCAATGATTCTCCCTCATCATTGATGTTTCTGTCTCTCTCTCCCTCGCCCTTCCTCTCTGAAATCAATAAAATATATATATATTTTAAAGCAAACCAAATGGGGAGGGAAGATGGCGACTGGCAAGAAAGCAGGAAGGGAGAGTGTGTGAGAGAGTGAGGGAGCGATAGAGGAGTGTGTGCACATGTGTGGTGTGTGTGTGTGTGTGTGTGTGTGTGTGTGTGTGAGAGAGAGAGAGAGAGAGAGAGAGAGAGAGAGAGAGAGAGAGTTGGGGGCAGTTAGATCTTGAAGGACTTTTGGGGGACTAGTAGACCAGGCAGTCTTAGACTGCAAAACCCTGCTGCCACTGCAAACACTCCAGGACAGCCAGCACTGGCACAGAAACCACGCCATCTTGAAGGTCAGAATTGCTTGCGACTAGGATCCTAGCCTCACCACCACCCAGTGTGGCCTCAGATGCAAAGCGGGACCCTACAGCCAATCGGGACAAAGACCTGCTACCACAGCTACAGACCTATGGACACCAAGACTCCAGACATCCTGGGTGTAGATTTCTAGGAGTCACAGAACCAATCTCCCTCCCACGCAGCAGCAGCATAGGACCTGCTAGACCTGCGCCATGCGAGCAGGCCTCCTGCCCACATAGGGCAGCTGTGCAACTTGACTTTGACTCAAAGTGCACACACACAGGGAGTATGTTTCCTGTGCCTCATGAGCAGGCCTTCCACTGACACAGGGTGGTTGTGCAACCTGGCCCCCCAAGCAGGCCAGGGACCCTGATTCTATGTGTGGGAGGCTGCACTGAGCACCAGTGACTTTGACTCTCGGTGTGCACACACTGGGACTCTGTTTCTCATCACATGCACAAGACAACCCTGATTCTCAGTGCACGCGAGGCTGCACCTAGTGACAGAGATTCCCATTCTCGATTCTTGGTGCATGCACACAGGGCCTCTGATTCCTGGTGCATGCTTGGGAACTCTGATTTTTGGTGCATGCCCGTGGAGACTCTTTCTCAGCATGGCACATGTGGGGACCCTGATTCTAGGTGTGTGCACAAGGCCACACTGAGTGCCAGTGACTCTGATTCTCGGCACACATGGCTCCCACCGACCCATGGCAGCCACACTTCTTGGTGTTGGAGCTCTTCAGTGACACTTGGGTAGTGCGACGCTCCCACTGCACACAGCTCAGGCCCCAGAAACTCGACACTTGGACCTTCTGATGATAGTTAGAATGGGGAGACAACGAAAGAATCCCCAGAAGAAAGAAAAAGAGGAATTGCCAAGAAAGAAAATAAGTGAAAGGAGGCATGCAATATGACAGAAAAAGAATTCAGAGTAATGGTCATACAGTTCATAAACCGGATGGACGAGAAAATCAACAACCTATACAAAAATCAAGAAGAAATCAAAAGTGATATAGCTACAATCAAAAATGCGATGGAAGGTTTCAACAGTAGACCAGAAGAAACGGAGACCAAATTAGTGAGTTAGAAGATAAGGTAGAGAAACAAACCCAATCTGAACAGCAATTGGAAAAAAAAAAATTTAAAAAGCAGGAGGAGAGCCTAAGGGAGCTTTGGGACAACATAAAATGAAGTAACATACATATAATAGGGGTGCAAGAAGGACAAGAAGAGCAGCAAGGATTAGAGAATCTATTTGAAGAAATAATGACAGAAAACTTCCTTGATATGGGGAAGAAAAAAAATCATACAGTACAGAGAGTCTCAAGTAAGATGAACCCCAAAAGACCCATGTCAAGACACATCATAATTACAATGAGAAATGTTAATAACAAAGAGAGAATCTTAAAGGCTGAAAGAGAGAAACAGAGAGTTACCTACAAAGGATCCTCCATCATATTATTAAATGATTTCTCAACAGCCGAAACCGGTTTGGCTCAGTGGATAGAGCGTCGGTCTGCGGACTGAAGGGTCCCAGGTTCGATTCCGGTCAAGGGCATGTACCTTGGTTGCGGGCACATCCCCGGAGGGGGGTGTGCAGGAGGCAGCTGGTCGATGTTTCTCTCTCATCGATGTTTCTGGCTCTCTGTCCCTCTCCCTTCCTCTCTGTAAAAAATCAAGAAAAAAGTAAAGATAACAATTATGAACAACAAATACATATCTATCAACAAGTGAATCTAAAAATCAAGTGAATAGTCAAAACCAGTTTGGCTCAGTGGATAGATCGTCAGCCTGCGGACTGAAGGGTCCCAGGTTCGATTCCGGTCAAGGGCATGTACCTTGGTTGCGGGCACATCTGTGCAGGAGGCAGCTGATTGATGTTTCTCTCACATCGATGTTTCTGACTCTATCTCTCTCCCTTCCTCTCTGTAAAAAAATCAATAAAATATATTTAAAAATCAAGTGAATAAAAAATCTGATGAACAGAATAAACTGGTGAATATAATAGAATCAGGGGCATAGAAAGGGAGTAGACTAACCATCCTCACGGGGGAAGGGGTGTGAGGGGTGCGGGATGAGACTGGACAAAAATCATACACCTATGGATGAGGACAGTGTGTGTGTGGGGGGGGCGGGGTAAGGACATGGGGTGGGATGGGAAACGGGTGGAGAGGAGCCATGGGGGGGGGAAAAGAGGAACTACTGTAATAATCTGAACAATGAAAAATTTAAAAATAATAAATATTATAAAACTGTATTTGTAATTAAAGTATGAAATAATCAATTTTAGTGTTCCAAAGATTGTCCATGTATTAACTTATAATGTTGAATCTTAGGCTATAGAAATAAATACATATATGTATAAACTATCATGTCTATGTCTATGTATGTATAAATATTTGACATAAGCACACACACTCGCACACACAAAAGCCAAGAGCAATGACATCTTTGAAATAACTAATTCAAATAATGCCCAAATATTGGTCTTTACACATTATTCCTCATCAGGAAAACCTGGCCTCCTTTAAGATCGGCAGGTTTCAAATCTTGGGCAGAAAGTCAGTCTAAGGAGGATTCAAATATTAATGGAGTCATGACAAAAGCATACAGCTTAAAAAAATAAAAGAAAAATACATAAAGCTTAAGAAGTGCTTATATATCAAATGTGGGAAAATTTTAGCCTATAATTATTAATTTCACCTATTATTATTTTTAACTGTAGAAAGAAAAATATGACAAAGAAGGTGAAAGCTCATTTATCACCACTGAGGTTAATTATCAAACTGACGCTTTATTCTGAAAACTGATCGTTAAGTGGTAAAACTTAAACATCTACCCTGACTCTTTAAAATCAAGAAAACTCTTCTTGCAAAAATATGCCAGCTAATAAATATTAAAAATGATAAAAATAGAAAATCCTTAACCTGTAACACACCATGGATATAATTGATGCTGAAAATAATAATTATAGGCGCTAAAATCTTTAGGTAAGGTGATTTTTGGATAACAGAATATTTGCATAGCACCCTGAAAATTATTTGTTCCTTGTAAATAAAAACAAACAAACACACCTTTATAATGGAAGTATCTTGCTATCACCACATTAAGCAAATGATTCAACTTAGTATTCTCTAACCTCCTCCTTCACAAACTGAAGTCTTGAAATATAAAGTATTCAGCATCACTTATGAACTATTCTTGCCTAGAATGTTTATCCAAAATCAAATGCAGCCTTTAAAATGAACTTCAAGTTTATATCAAATTTATTAAACAGAGGATCACGTTAACACATAATTTCAAAAGCAGTCAGCCAAATACAGGATATGGGGCATTTTATTAGACAACTGGTTTAGTCTCTTCAAAATTCCATGACAAGAAAATGAGAAGGGCCCTAGCCAGTTTGGCTCAGTGGGTGGAGTATCAGCCTGTGGACCAAAGAGTCCTGGGTTCGATTCCAGTTAAGGGCACATACCTTGGTTGCAGGCTCCTCCCTAGCCTGGGCCCTGGTCAGGACTCATGCAGGAGGCAACCAAACAATGTGTTTCTCTCACATTGAGATGTTTCTCTCTGTCTTTCCCTCTCTCCTCCACTCTCTCTGAAAATCAATGGAGCCCTAGCCAGTTTGACTCAGTGTATAGAGCATCAGCCTGAGGACTAAAGGGTTCCAGACTCGATTCTGGTCAAGGGCATGTATCTCAGTTGCAGGCTCAATCCCCAGTGGGGGCCATGCAGGAGGCAGCCAATCAATGATGTTCCTATCTCTCTATCCCTCTTCCTTCCTCTCTCTCTAAAAAATAAATAAGTAAAAACATATTTTTTAAAAATAAAAATCAATCGGAAAATATCCTTAGGTGATGATTAAAATAATAATAATAATAATAATAATAATAATAACAACAACAATCTATATATAAAAGCTAAGCAACTGGAATGACTGGAATGACCAAAACGGTCGCTATGATGCCCACTGCAGCCGGCCAACTGGCTCGGCCCCTGATTGGCCTCCTGCTTCCCAATTGGGGCAGACTGGCTGGACCCCACCTGTGCACGAAATCATGCAGCCCTCTAGTTATAATAATAAAAGAAAACGAGAGGAAACTATTCATAGATTAAAGGAGATAAAAGCCAGGCCAGTGTTGCTCAGTGGTTGAGCATTAACCTGTAAACCAGGAGGTCACGATTCAATTCCTGGTTGAGGCACATGCCCAGGTTGCAGGCTAGGTCTTCAGTGGGGGGCATGCAGGAGGCAGCTGATCAATGATTCTCTCTCATCATTGATGTTCTATCCCTCTCTCCTTTTTTCCTTTCTTTAAGGTCAATAAAAATATTATGTTTTAAAAAATAAAAGATATAAAAGCTGAATATAATACATAGAACTCAATTGGGATCTAATATAAAAGGTAAATATAAAGTGTAGAATTTGATTGGGAAGTAGTCCAGAATAAAGTCACTTTGGGGATAATTGTAAAATGTGAAGATAGATTAAAATTTATACTAGAAATTACAGCAGGAAGGTTAGGGAGAGGTGGGGAAGATAAGAGATCAACCGAAGGACTTGTATGCATGCATATAAGCATAACCAATGGATGCAAAACTCTGGGGGGTGAGGGCATATATGGGAGTGGGGTGGGGGGGGCAATGGTAAGATATGTACACATATAATACCTTAATAAGAAAAAAAAAAGTGATTTGTAAAAAAAAAAAAAAAAAAAAAAAAAAAAGATGTAACTTCTGAAGCCCAGATGGGTCAACTGCAGTAAAATATACATTAAATGTTATGTGATCTGGTGGAGAAAAAAAAAAATTATACTAGAATTTAGATTTGGGGGCTTGATCATTGTATTAGGGCTATGTAAAGAAACATACTTATTTTTAGGAGAGTCATGCTGAAGTTTTCAGGAATGAAGTATCATAATGTCCATGTCTTACTTTTAAATGGACAGGGAAGAAAAACATGCAAAAAATGTCAACCATTGTTGAATCTAGGTGGTGGGTATCTCTGTACTATTTTTTTAACTTTTGGAGATGTCTGGCATTTTTTCATAATAAAATTTGAAGAAAATGGAAGAAAAGATTTGCAACTCTTATATCTGATAAGGGATTTGTATTCAGAATATATAAAGAACTCGTACAACTCAACAATAGAACAGATTACCCAATTTTAAAATGGGCAAAGGATCTGAATAAACAGTTCTCCAAAGATATATGAATGGCCAACAAGCACATGAAACAAAGGTTAACGTTGTTAGTCATTAGGGAAATACAAGTCAACACTTCCCACCTATTCAGAATGGCTAAAATATAAAAAGACAATAGCAAATGTTAGTAAGGATATGGAAAAATTGGAAACCTCATACATTGCTAGTAAAATTGTAAAAAGAAACAGCCATTTTGACAGATTAGCAGTTTCTCAATATGTTAAACATATAGTTACTATATGAATGAGCAATAATACTCCCAGCTATATGCCCAAGGAAAATGAAAAGCTAATTCCATACAAAAACTTGCACACAGATGTTCATAGTAGTAGTATCATTCATAATAGCCGAAAGTGGAAACAATCCAAATGTCCATTAATGGAAGAACATATAAACAAAGGTGATATGTCCATACAATGAAATATTATCCTATCTAATAAAAGAGTAATATGCAAATTGACCATCACTCCAAGACACAAGATGGCCAACCCCATGTGGTCAAAGATGACTGCCCCCATGTGGACACAAGATGGCTGCCACAAGATGGCCTGCAGGGGAGGGCAGTTGTGGGCAGTTAGGGGTGACCAGGCCAGCAGAGGAGGGCAGTTGGGGGTAACCAGGTCAGAGGAGGGCAGTTGGGGGAGACCAGGCCAGCAAGGGAAGGCAGTTGGGGGGGACCCAGGCCTGCAGAGGAGGGCAGTTAGGGGAGACCAGGCCTGCAGGGGAGGGCAGTTTGGGGGGACCAGGCCTGCAGGGGAGGGCAGTTTGGGGGGACCAGGCCTGCAGGGGAGGGCAGTTTGGGGGGACCAGGCCTGCAGGGAAGAGCAGTTGGGGGGGACCAGGCCTGCAGGGCAGGACAGTTGTGGGGGGGACCCAGGCCTGCAGGGGAGGGCAGTTGTGGGGGGGACCCAGGCCTGCAGGGGAGGGCAGTTGAGTGGGACCAGACCTGCAGGGGTGGGCAGTTGGGGGCAACTAGACCTGCAGTGGAAGACAATTGGGGGGGACCCAGGCCTACAGGGGAGGGCAGTTGGGGGAACCAGGCCTGCAGGGGAGGGCAGTTGGGGCGACCAGGCCTGCAGGGGAGGACAGTTAGGGGCAACCGGGCCAACCGGGGAGCAGTTAGGCATCAATCAGGCTGGCAGAGGAGTGGTTAGGGGGTGTTCAGGCTGGCAGACAGAAGTGGTTAGTGGCAATCAGGCAGAGGCAGGCGAGCGGTTGGGAGCCAGCAGTCCTGGATTGTGAGAGGGATGTCTGACAGCCTGTTTAGGCCCGATCCCAGTGGGATCAGGACTATATGGGCGGTCAGACATCCCTCAAGGGGTCCTAGATTGGAGAGGGTGCAGGCTGTACTGAGGTACACCCCCCCCCCCGCAATGCACGAATTTCGTGCACAGGGCCTCTAGTTCAGTAATAAAGAGAAATAAAATATTGATATATTTTAATTAAAAATAATTTTATTACAGTATCATTTACATGCAGTAAAATTGTCATATTTTGCTCTACAGTTCTGTGAGTTTTGACATGAGTTATGGCCTGTGTGACCACCACCACAATCAGGATATAGAACAGCTCACTCCTCCCAAAAATCCACGTCCCTTTTGCCATCAATTGACTTCCATCTCTGTGCAAGGCAACCACTGATGTGATTTCTATCACTGAAGATTAGTTTTGCCTGTTCTAGAATGTCATATAAATTCAATCATACAAATATACCCATTTATATCTTACTTCTTTCACTCAGTATAATATTTCTGAGATTCATCCTTGTTGTTTCATGTACCTGCAGTTTGTTTCTTTCTGTTGGTCAGCAGTTGGTGTGAGAATTATATATCAATAAAGCTGTGTTCTGTTTGTTTTTATTTTTTTAGGAAATATTTATCTGCTCACTCTAGACACTTAAAAGGGCAGCCCTGATAGTGTTAGTCAAATAAAAACTTTTCTGTCTCCTTTACATCTCTTCCCTCACCCTGCATCAGTTCCCAGGAGTTTAAAACCTCAGTTAGAGAGCTGAGTAATGGACAGGTAGAGGCATTATATGAGAAGATAAGCCAACCATGTACCTCTTCTTGACTGTAAGCTTTCCTGCCTGAAACAAACCTTAGGAAGAGAGGGGAGAACCTTTGATTTTTAAATCGTTTGAAATTTGTACTATTAAATGGAAGTAGACATGTTAACTTATGAAAAATCAGAAATACTTTAGTGCAACCAAAACTTCATTTAGGGGAAGGGAAAAGAGAAGCTTTAATGAATAAATGTAATGAAGTCATTGAAGACAGATTAATAAAATAATTGAAGACCAATTTTGGTTACATCCTGTAGGTTATGCTGCTTCAATGTACCACAACTGAAAGATGTAACTGACAATTCAGCTGTCAAATAGCACAAAATACAACAGTCTTTTACTAGACTTACTCAGACTTTCTTTTGCGCATCTTGGTTATGATTCTACTTCCTGGACTAGCTCAAGACAGTCTCTTTAATGGATTCTGTAACACTAAAACATATACACAGTGTGGTGATGATGATTATACTAACATATATTTTAACAAATAGAATGGTCAGATATTAAAAATGCATCTTTTGGTTAACATAAACATTTTGACATTTGATATTTCCTCTATCAACTTCAAAAAGGGAGTTTTTTTTAAAAAAGTAATGATTACAACAGCATGTGCAAATTGCTATAGGGGAGAAGTTGTAGTGGGGGGGGTGGG
Source organism: Cnephaeus nilssonii (assembly GCF_951640355.1). Taxonomy (NCBI): domain Eukaryota; kingdom Metazoa; phylum Chordata; class Mammalia; order Chiroptera; family Vespertilionidae; genus Cnephaeus; species Cnephaeus nilssonii. Next base: position 68,805,900 of record NC_137074.1, on the reverse strand, counting down.
AATCCACTGCAGAACAAGGCAGATTTGGGTTCAAATCCTGCCTCTGATTCTTCAGAGAGTGGCCTTGGGCCAGTTCTCGTCTCTCTGACTCAGCTCTATCTCCTGTAAGCACAACATTCCTTGTTTAGCTCTGTCCTATATAGTTCTGGTTTGTTACAGACTTTTTTCTCAGAAGCGGTTTTAAAGAGAAAAATGTATTTACTACTCCACTGAGCAGTAAAATTATATATATATTCTCATGACCCATCAACCAGCACACAGAGTAAGCAATATCATATGCTCCAAGGCAATTTATTTGCTTACTCTGACATGATATTTCTTTCTGCCATTTTATGTTTTGTTGAGCAGTGTGAACTCTTAATGGCTGATGAACAGCAAGCAAATTGGTGAGCGTTGGCGCTGCTGCAAGACACTAAGGCAGAGTTTCACAGTAAATTTTAAAATGCACATTTTATGGCATTGAAGCACCTTCAAAAAAAGTGCTGATGGTAATTAATGGTAAAACTTAGCGGTCAATCAGGGGTTGGTGGAGGTCCTGTGATTTGAAGTTCATTTTAAATAGCCTTAGAGAGAGTGGCCAACAATTATACGGTAGTCTGTAGAAATTATGCTTGGAGATATGTCACAACTTCCGATTTGAAAGGAAGTAAATGATGATTACCAATATATGATATTGGGGAAAACATTCCTGTGGCCCTTTGCTGTTCAGATCCTGTATAGTCCAGATTCAGTTAGCTTTTCCTTGTCAAGTGGCATTATCCTGTGCTAAATGGAATTTGTCTGTAATAATTATTATATTGCAGTGTGTGTACATTAAAAAAAAAAATAGTCTAGCCTGGCCAGTGTTGCTCAGTGGTTGAGTGTCGACCTATAAACCAGTAGGTCACAGTTCGGTTCCCGGACAGGGCATATGCCTGGGTTGTGGGCTTGATCCCCACTGTGAGGCATGCAGGAGGCAGCCAATCAATGACCCTCTCTCTCCTCATTGATGTTTCTACCTCTCTATCTTTCTCCCTTCCTTTCTGAAATCAATAAAAATATCTTTTAAAAAAAGAAAATAGTCTATAAAATATCCAACCTAATGTCTGGCACATTGTAGGTTCTCAATGAAACACTTTTTATCCTTATACTAAAGAATTTTTGCCAAGAGTTATGGCAGGAGGCAGGGAAACAAAGACTAAAGAGGTGTAACACACTATAAAATCAGGTGACAACCCTGGGCTGTGTGGCTCTGTTGATTATCATCCCGTGCACCAAAAGGTTGCTGGTTTGATTCTAGTCAGGGCACATGTGTGGGTTGCAGACTCAATCCCCAGTAAGGGGTGTGCAGGAGGCAGCCCATCTCTCTCTCCCTCTCTCAAAATCAATAATAATATTTAAAAACTTCTTTTTAAAAAGAATAAATAAGAGTTAACCAAAGAAGCAAGCCCTGGCTGGGTAACTTTGTTGCTTAGAACATTGTCCCAATAGGCCAAGGTTGTGGGTTTGATCTCCAGTCAGGAGATCAACCAATGAATGAATAAATAAGTGAAATAATAAATCAATGTATCTCTGTCTCTCTTCCTCCTTCCTCTCTCTCTCTTTCTCTCCTTTCCTCTCTCTCTCTCTCTCTCTCTCTCTCATCAATAAATATTTTTAAACATTTACCAAATAAAAAAGCTGAGTGACTGCATTCTGTGGATGTAAAGAGAACAGCATGAGCTACGGATGGAGTCTGAGAGCACTGGACATGTTGAGGCACCTGCAAGTAGATCTGAATGGCTGGACAATGGCAATGAGGAGATGAGAAAAGGGAAATATGGTAAGTGGGAATGATCAACTTCATGTTGTAAACTGGCTAGGGCAGTGGTCGGCAAACCGCGGCTCACAAACCACATGCGGCTCTTTGGCCCCTTGAGTGTTCTAACGCCACTTCTTCAAAATAGACTCACACAGGCCGAAAATCGACTTCTGCGCATGGGCCACAAAGTTTCAATTGCACTATACGTGCACGCCCGCACGTGGTATTTTGTGGAAGAGCCACACTCAAGGGGTCAAAGAGCCACATGTGGCTCTCGAGTCACGGTTTGCCGACCACTGGGCTAGAGCATGGAGATTGTATTGAAGAGGGAAACATTGAACATTGGGAAGTCTATAATTCAGGTAAGCTATAAGGAAGGCCCTTTTGTAAGGTCACGTGAGTAGTTGGGTGAATGAAGTGATACACTGAGTGGCCACTCAGTGTATATCCTATATAATAAAAGGCTAATATGCAAATTGTCCCCTCGACCAGGAGGCCAACCAGCAGGCAGGCTGGCCAACCGCCCTTGTCCCCTCCCTCTGGCCAGGCTGGCCGGACCCCACCCATGCACGAATTCATGCACCAGGCCTGTGTGTGTATATACACACACACACACACACACATACATACACACACACACACACACACATACTGAGTGGCCAGATTATTATGTGTTCAGAGATCATAATAATCTGGCCACTCAGTGAATATACAAAGGATATTTTAATAGAATCGTCATAATTTGGTAGCAGTATATAATCGTCATAATTTGGTAGCAGTATCATTGGCCTCTCCCTCTCCTTATGAGGGAGAGGCCAATGATGACTTCAGGATTCTGGCTCATTCTACTGAGTTGCTGCAGCAACTATTGAGGATGCAGGATAAGCTATATGCATATGATTGGAGTTCACAAGTACATTTGAAGCTGGGCAAGATTCTCTAGCACACAAGTCTTATCTACTCCATGTTGTCTTCTCTGTAATTCCCCTGGATCTATTTGCCTCTCTAATTCCTAAGATACTTCCCAATTTTATCAATTGGATGTAATTTCTCTGAACAATTTTCTAACTGTTCCAGGCTGTGCGGCAGGAAGGTCATTTGCCTAACAGCTAGTGCTGTTCTTTCCTGTTAACAGAACACCAGTTTTGTTAGGGCAGGTGACGTGCTGAGCCACACATGATCAATCATGACTGACAAGCTGACCATGCAAGTCTCACTATATTTTACCGTATACTTTCCCAGCTTTGCATGAAGATAGCTATGATTTTCCCCCTGCAATTAAATATAAAGGGAAAAAATTAATGTAAAGAAAAATTTAGGGGGAGAGAAACCAAGATGATGGCATAGGTGAACACCTAAACTTCTTCCTCGCACCACAATTTCAAAACTACAGCTAAAAGACAGAACGGACATCATCCAGAACCACAGGAAAGCTGGCTGAGTGGAAATTCTACAACTAGAAGGAAAGATAGTGGCACACGGAGACTCAGAGGAGCTGCAAAAGGCTGAGGTACGGAGACACGTGTGTGGAGAGACGGGCGGCTGAGTGCCTGGATGGCTTTTTCTAGCGGGAGAGAGACAGAAGCTCCCGACTGCACTGAACCCCATTTCCGACTGCACTGAACCCTAGTTCCGGGCGAGACCATGGGGTGCCAGACTCATATGGGGGAAGTCTGGACTGTTGGGAAAAGAGAAGAGCACATGGAAACTCAGGGGAGCCACGAAAGGCAGAGGTCTGGAGGTGGACACGCGAGTGTGCACAGAGAGGACTGACTGCTGAGTGTGCTGCTGGTTTTCTCTAGCAGGAAGAAGACGGAAGCTCCCAACTGCACTGAACTCCAGTTCTGACTGCACTGAACCCCAGTTTTGGGTGAGACCCTGGGGACCCAGACTCATATGTGGGGAGTCTGAACTGTTGGGAAAGAGAGGAGCGCATGGAAACTCAGGGGAGCCATGAAAGGCAGAGGTCTAGAGGCGCGTGCGCACGAGTGCGTGCAGAGAGGACTGCAGCGATTACAGAGGGACACTGAGACCCAGGAACCTCATAGGGCAGGGCTGACGGGAAGCCATTGCTGTCTGTTCAGCCCTGAGACTCCGCCCCATCCAAGCTGAGCACAGAGGCTTTTGCAATTTTGCAAGTCTAGTCTCATAAGTCTGTCTCCAGCACAGAAGTTCTCCTGGAGTAGACACAGCAGATCCTCACAGCCAATTGTCCTGGAGGTCAATTCCTCCCAGTGATACCAACAACAATCAAGACTTAACTACAACAAGGCTGTACACACAGACCACAAAGGCGAGCACCAAGAGTGTCCACCTCAGGTAACTGGGGAGGCTGAGCCACTGGGCCCTATAGGACACCTAGCACACAAAGTTACTCTACCAACTCAGGGAAGCAGCAAAAATGTGGAGACAAAGAAACAGATCACAATGAAAAAAATTGAGGGGAAAAAAAGACTGATATAGAGTTCAAAACCACGGTTATAAGGCTTTTCAAGAATTTCCTAGAAAAGGCCAATAAATTTAGCGAGACCCTTGAGGATATGAAAAAGGACCAACTAGAAATTAAACATACACTGACTGAAATAAAAAATATACAGAGACCCAACAGCATACTAGAGGAACACAAGAATCAAGTCAAAAATTTGAAATACAAAGAAGCAAAAAACACTCAACTGCAAAAGCAAAAAGTAAAAAGAATCCAAAAAGTTGAAGATAGTGTAAGAAGCCTCTGGGACAACTTCAAGCGTACCAACATCAGAATTATGGGGGTGCCAGAAGAAGAGAGAGAGCAAGATACTGAAAACCTATTTGAAGAAGTAATGGCCAAAAACTTCCCCCACCTGGTGAAAGAAATAGACTTACAAGTCCAGGAAGCGCACAGAACCCCAAACTAAAGGAATCCAAAGAGGACCACACCAAGACACATCATAATTAAAATGCCAAGAGCAAAAGACAAAGAGAATATTAAAAGCAGCAAGAGAAAAACAGTTAGTTACCTACAAGGGAGCAACCATACGATTGTCAGCTGATTTCTCAACAGAAACTATGCAGGCCAGATGGGAGTGGCAAGAAATATTCAAAGTGATGAATAGCAAGAACCTACAACCAAGATTACTCTACCAAGCAAAGCTATCATTCAGAATGGAAGGTCAGATAAAGAGCTTCACAGATAAGAAAAAGCTAAAGGAGTTCATCACTGCCAAACCATATTATATGAAATGCTGAAATATACTCTTTAAGAGGAGAAAGAAGAAAAAGGTAAAGATAAGAAATATGAACAACAAATACATATCTATCAACAAGTAAATCTAAAAATCAAGTGAATTAAAAATCTGATGAACAGAATAAACTAGTGAATATAATAGAATCAGGGGCATAGAATCGGAGTGGATTGACAATTCTCAGGGGGAAAGGGGTGTGGGGGGTGTGGGAAGAGACTGGACAACAGTTGTACACCTATGGATGAGGATGGGGGGGGAGGTAAAGGCAGAAGATGGGGTGGGAACCGGGTGGAGGGGAGCTATGGGGGGAAAAAGAGGAACAATTGTAATAATCTGAACAATAAAGATTTATTAATTTTAAAAAATTTAGTAAGAGGTTTCTAGCAAACTTTTTCCTCCTGTATTAGTCCTCTTAGGCTGCCATAACAAAATACTGTATACTGGGTGTCTTAAACGATAGAAATTTCTTTTCTCACACCTCCTGAGGCTGGAAATCCATGATCAGGTGTTGGCTGACATTATTTCTGGTGTTATCTTGCAGGCTACTTTTTCACTGTATCCTCACATAGCAGAGAAAAAAAGGAAGATATCTCTCTCTCTACCTTTCTATCTCTCTTTCTTCCTCTTTTATAAAATGTTTCCCATCCTATCACATTAGGATCCCATTCTTCCCCCCCCCCCCCACCTATGCTATTCATTAGTTCTTTATTGTTTTCATAAGGTTTTATTTGCTTTTGACTTCTTACCATTTTCTTTATTATTTTTTAAAATATGTTTTTATTGATTTCAGAGAGGAAGGGAAAGAGAGAGAGGGAGAGGGAGAGAGAGAGAGAGAGAGAGAGAGAGAGAGAGAGAGAGAGAGAGAAAGAGAGAGAGAGAGAAACATCAATGATGAAAGAGAATCATTGATCTGCTGCCTCCTGCACACCCCCTACTGGGGATTGAGCCTGTAACCCAGGCATGTGCCCTGACCTCCTGGTTCATAGGTTAATGCTCAACCACTGAGCCACACTGGCTGGGCCATTTTCTTTATTTTTTAACTTTTATTGAATTTATTAGGGTGACATTGGTTAATAAAATTATATAGGTTTCAAATGTATGATTCTATAATCCATCACCTCTATATTGTATTGTGTGTTCACCAAAGTCAAGTCACCTTCCATCACCATTAATCCCCCCTCTTCCCTCTTCTATCTGCCCCTACCCTACTTTCCCTCGGTTAATCACCATACTGTTGTCTATCTATAAGTTCTTTTTTTTCTTAATCCTTTTACTTTTTTCACCCAGCCTCCCAACCCCCCTCCTCTAATAGCTGTCAGTCTGTTCTTTGTATCTATGAGTCTGTTTCTATTTTGTTTATTTTGTTCATTAGATCCCATATATAAGTCCCAATAACCTCATTTAACTTTAATTACTTCCTAAAAGCTCTGTCACTAAATATTATCATGTTGTCAGCCTTAGGTGCTTTGGCTCAGTGTGTACAGCATCAGCCTGCAGACTAAAGGGTCCTGGGTTCGATTCCGGTCAAGGGCATGTACCTCAGGTGTAGGCTTCTTCCCGGCACCTGCCCTGGTCAGGGCATGTGCAGGAGGCAACCAATTTATGTGTTTCTCTCACATTGATGTTTCTCTCTGTCTTTTCCTCTCTCTTTCATTCTCTCTAAAATCAATGGAAAAATATCCTCAAATAAGTATTAAAAAATAAAATAAAATAAAAAGTAAAAGATCTGCCAAAACCGGTTTGGCTCAGTGGATGGAGCGTTGGCCTGCGTACGCAAGGGTCCAGGGTTCGATTCCGGTCAAGGGCATGTACCTTGGTTGCGGGCACATCCCCAGTGGAGGGTGTGCAAGAGGCAGCTGATCAATGTTTCTAGCTCTCTATCTCTCTCTCTTCCTCTCTGTAGGAAATCAATAAAATATATTAAAAAAAAAAAAAAAACAAGTAAAAGATCTGTGTGTGTTTTTTTAAATCATGTTGTCAATCAAATCTTCAATACATTAATTTTGAGGCAACACAATTCAATTCATAACATCTTACCTAATAATAGACAAACATGTAAATTGACCGTACCTCTGCTATGCCCACGGCCAATCAGGAGTGAGTATGCAAATTAACCCGACAAAGATGGTGAGCCTGTGGACAGCACATACGGGTGCAAGTGCCGAAGGGACGCTGGCATCGTTGCCCGGGCAATGAGGTCCGATGGTTTGCCTGCTGTATCTGCCTCCCAGGGGCTCGCCTGTGCTGGTGGCTCCTACACCCGAGGAGCATTCCAACCACTGAGGAACAGTCAGACCCCAGGGCCACTGTCTCTGCCGAGAACCAGGAGGCCACTGCCCCAAGGCCCAGGTGAGAGAACTCCTCTGCCTCCTGCTTTTCAGACCCACCAGGACATAGGAGCAGAGCCCAGCCTTCACAGTCTCTCTGGAAGCAGCCTCCCGAGGCAGGTAAGTGGGCTGGAGATTATGCCTCGGGCTCTGCACCTTCTGGTGGGCAGGGAAGAGGCAACTCGGTTCTTCCTCCTCTCCCCAACCCCCTCCCTTTCTAACCAGGAGCCTTACTGGGAACTTAACTTTCTTTGTTAAACAAGGAAATTCTGGCATGAAGGGGGAGGTTGGGGGGGGAGTAATGGGGGAATAAGGACACATGTAATACCTTAATTAATAAAGAAATTAAAAATAATAAAATAATAAAATAAAATGTTAGAACAACCACAAAATAATAAAAATAAACAAGGGAATTCTGGACAACTATTGTCTGACCTCTGCGAACCCAGCAGGAGAACATGTCCAGGGCCGGGGTGCCCCGGGCAGTGACTGTGCACAAGCACACACCTTTCTTTCCACAGAAGATGGATGGCTGCTCAGAGAACTCTGTGGAACAGCAGGGATCTGCTGAGGAGTTCCTGGGCATCCGGTGACCAGTCCGCCTGCAAAGAGGTTACAGGAGAAGGGTGTCTCTCTGCCACAGGTGCTTCTGGCCAACCCTTCTGACACCCCCAACAGCGAGGTTTTCCACTAGACCTGCATTTCCTCACCATCAGGCTCTCTGAGAAACTAAGAAAGAGGCTTCCAAAGCTGTGACTGTGAACGCTTCACGCAAACCCACACGACTGCCTCCCTAACCAGCACTCGGCACCTGCTATCACCCATGGGTCTTCCATGTTCCGTTCACCCAAACCTATGACAGCACACCTCCATCTTTGTGAGCTTAGGGGACCATGATGGAAGAAGGCACCATGACTGCTCTGGGGACGCAACAGTGGGGCAACTCGGTGCAGAGCACTGGCCGCATTCCCAATGCCCGGATCTGGTTACTGTGCGGGATGAAGGCTCTGACTCCCCAGGCCATGCCTTCCCCATAAGCTACGCACAACCCCGAGGGGCACCACACTGCTGGGCAGCACAGAGCAGATGCATGAAGCCACCCAGCCCAGGAACGAGCCAGTCTCAGGCATCTGGTCATGAACTAACCACTGCAGGGATGGCCCTGCTGGCATCTCCGTACTCAATTGCCTGCTGAGGTCCTGACTCTACAGTTTGGTTCACCCCTCTTCCTCCCCAGCCCCCTCTAGAGAACTGAACTTACATATATATAATCATCTGAAGAAAGAATGATTCAAAAATTCCAAATTTAGCAAAATATAGTAAAAAATATAAACCATAGATCAAAGAAGTTCAGTGAATAGCAAGCACAGGACATAAAGAAAGCTACATCAAGACACATAAAAATCACATTGCTCAACACCAATGATGAAAAGAAAAATCTTTTAAGTAGTCAGAAGAAAAGAGACACACTATACACAGGAATAAACATAAGGATTACAAAAGATTTCTCATCGGAAACAGTGTAAGGGAGAAGATAGTAGAACAACATCATTAAAATACTCACAAGGGGGGCAGATCCTCTCAATTTATAATTCTAGACTGAGTGAAAATGTTTTTTAAAATAGTTAAAATATATTTTTCCTACATAAAAGATTGATTTTTTTAAATTACCAGCAGATTTTTAGTGTAAGAAATGTTAAAAGAAGTCCTGCAAGCAGAAATAAAATTTTGCCAGATACAAATAACGATTTATGCCAAGAAATGGAAAACACCAAAGACAGTAAATGCATAGGAAAAAATATAATAGAAGTTTCTTATTATTTAAATATATTTAAAGATAATTAACTATTTAAACAAATAATAATGTAATATCAGTTTTATAACATCTGTGAAAGTAAAATACATGACAACAATAGCACAAAGATTGCCTGGGGAAAATGAAATTTTGTTACAGTGAAATTTCTATAGAATATGTGAAGTGATATAATATCCACTTGAAGATAGACCATGACAAGTTAAAATCCTATATAATAAAGAGCAAATAGTCATCACACCCTCATGCCATTATGCCATAATGGCTCAGACGCTCAACACTGGGGAGAGAGGAATGGGGACCAGCCAGGCTGCAGCCCAGGAGAAGGACAAGCCACCCGCTCCAGGGTCCCTGGTGCCAGCAGCTGCCCCTGCGCCTCTGGCCTAGGAGAGGGACAAGCCACCGGCCCCACAGTCCTGGGCACCAGCACAGGGATCGGGCTTAAACTGGCAGTTGGACATCCCCAAGGGGTCCCTGGTTGGAAAGGGTGCAGGCTGGGCTGAGGGAACCACCCTCTGTGCACAAATTTCGTGCACTGGGCCACCAGTATGTGTATATATATATATAAATATATAAATGTATAAATATATATATGTATACACACACACACTGAGTGGCCAGATTATTATGATCTCTGAACGCATAATAATCTGGCCACTCAGTAGAGGCCTGGTGCATGAATTTGTGCATGGATGGGGTCTGGCCAGCCTGGCCATTGGGAGGGGACATGGGTGGTTGGCCGGCATGCATGCTGGTCAAACTCCTGGTCGAGGGGACAATTTGCATATAAGCCTTTTATTATATAGGATATACACTGAGTGGCCAGATTATTATGCATCAGAGATCATAATAATCTGGCCACTCAGTGTGTGTGTGTGTGTGTGTGTGTGTGTGTGTGTATACACACACACACACACACACACACACACACACACACATATTAGAGGCCCAGTGCACAAAATTCATGCACGGGGGGGTGGGGGGGTGTCCCTCAGCCCAGCCTGCACCCTTTCCAATCTGGGATACCTCTCACAATCCAGGACTGCTGGCTCCCAATTGCTTGCCTGCCTGCCTTCCTGATTGCCCCTAACCACTTCTGTCTGCCAGCCTGATCACCCCCTAACTACACCCCTGCCAGCCTGATTGATGCCTAACTACTCCCCTGCCAGCCTGATTGCCCCTAACTGCCCTCCCCTGCAGGCCTGGTCACCCCCAACTGCCCTCCCCTGCAGGCCTGGTCCCCCCAAACTGCCCTTCCTTGCAGGCCCAGTCACCCCCAACTTCCCTCCTCTGCTGGCCTGGTCACCCCTAACTGCCCTCCCCTGCAGGTTTGATCACCCCCAATTACCCTCCCCTGCAGGCCTGGGACCCCCAACTGCTCTTCCCTGTAGGCTTTATCACCCCCAACTTCCCTCCTCTGCCGGCCTGGTCCCTCCCAACTGCCCTCCCCTGCTGGCCATCTTGTGGTGGCCATCTTATATCCACATGGGGGCAGCCATCTTTGACCACATAGGGGCAGCCATCTTGTGTGTTGGAGTGATGGTCAATTTGCATATTACTCTTTTATTAGATAGAATAGAGGCCTGGTGCAAGGGTGGGGGCCGGCTGGTTTGCCCTGAAGGGTGTCCCAAATCAGAGTGGGGGTTCCCTTGGGGTGTGGGGTGGCCTGGTAGAGGGGCCTGTGGTAGTTTGCAGGCCGGCCATACACACCGGCGACCCAAGCAGAGGCCCTGGTATCTGGGATTTATTTATCTTCTATAATTGAAACTTTGCAGCCTTGAATGGAGGTCAGGGCAGCCCAGGGGGGAGGGGTGGGAAGCTTGGCTTCCTCCATCGCCGGGGAAACCCAAGCCTCCTGTTCACTCCATGGCCGCAGCCATTTTTGTTGGGATTTATTTATCTTCTATAATTGAAACTTTGTAGCCTTTAGTGGAGGCCAGGGCCAGCCAGGGTGTGCGGGAAGCTTGGCTTCCTCCATTGCCAGAAAAACCCAAGCCTCCTGCTCGCTCCATGGCCACAGCCATCTTGGTTGGGTTAATTTGCATACTTGCTCCTGATTGGCTGGTGGGCGTGGCTTGTGGCCATAGCAGAGGTATGGTCAATTTGCATGTTTCTCTTTTAATAGTGTAGATATCTGTTTTTACACTAGCCTCCCTTGCAGCTAGAGGTGGCCACATGTACAGTTTTCATCAATGACAAATAGGCAGAAATCTGTTGGAATTTTTATGATCGTTTTATGGCATAGGCATAATTGGTCATTAACTCCAATTCCACCACCACCCCTCTTTCTAGAAAATGGGATTAGAGCTAAATACCCCAAGGTTGTAATCATGGCATGGTCTTTTTAGTGACCAGCCCCCATCTGGGAGCCCACCAAGTATCAACTCATTAGAACAAGAGGAAGTAAGATGTGAATACACATCCTTCAATTAAATGAGCTAATTGCTGAAACAGAAATCTCAGCACATCAGGTCAGAGACTGGGCAGGCAGCACCAGGGGGTCACAGAAGGCATTCCAGTGGAAATAGTGATTGATCTGGCTCTTTAAAAAATCACCTGAAGCTAATAAAAGGAAACAAAGCCACTTTTCACAAAGCAGCTCTGCGATGGCCTTCTTCAGAAAAGGTCTTTCCTACAGAATCTTATTTATGCTTGATAACATAAATCCCATTCTGCCCCAAAGGTTATTTAAGATTGTGTCTTCCTTCTTTTTTTTTTTTATGGTGAAATCACACTGACTTTATTTCCCCATGAAGGAAATAAAAATCTGTATTCCTCCATAATTTGAAACCTTTGGGGGAACTTAAGAAATGTAATGTTTTGATTGCCAGATAAAAAAACAAACAAACAAGAGTTAATCATGAAATCCTTCCAAGTGAATTCATTTAAGTACCAAATCGAATTTTCTGATTTTAAGTCCTATTCCCCTCTTTGTGACAGCTTTAGTGACCAAGGTATTGGTTCATTTCATGTCTACCCAATGAGAATTCTTGACGGATACAGGATTCATAAGGTCTGTACAGAATATATAATTCTAAAGTGTTCAGTTTATATTTAGGAGAAGGCTCTGCTATGACCAGAAAAATTGAGCCAATTTTAATATAAAAAATTAATACTAATTACCAATGAGGTTGACTTCACACTGATGAGCTAAAGATACTCTAACCATCATCACAGACAGATTGGAACGCCATGAAATATGGACAGAAAAATCATCCTGGAGCTTAAAAGAACTGACATGGTGAGATATGGTCAGTGCTTTCTGCAGTCAAGGGCCTAAAGTCTTAGAGGACCGCTGGGTCTTGATAAACGTTGTAAAGATCGTTCTCAAAGCAGAGGTTCTCATGTGGTTGGTAGCGCACTGAAGTTTCATTTTGTGAAGTTCCGGTCAGAAACTCTTTACTTATATGAAACACCTTTCTTTTCCCACATAAATATTTTTTTGGTAAGTATGGCAGCCAAAATGGTGAGCAATATTATGGCAGCACTGGAGAGTCCAATGTATAACTTACTGGTGTTCCTCTGTGTATTTTGTGTTAAGCTCATGTGAGTTTCATTGTATTGCCAACCGCAATCTGAAGGCTGGGTCACAGTGCTATTCCCATCTGTTGGGCAAGAAGAGTTCAATGATGAGCTGGTCGTACTTGTTTCCTGTGGTCTGATAGGCTGGGTTTCTGTTTTCTGCACTGCAGAAGATTTAGTGGTTTCTGTCTTAAGGTTCAGTGTCGGTGCTGGAGTTGTAGGAGCGGAGGTAAAGACCTTAGATGGTGTTGGAACACTGGTGACCTTAGGTGGAGCTGGCTTTATCTCCAAAAATATATTCTTTTTATAACCATTAAACCACCCTTTGAACTCAATATGGCAACAATAGGTGCCAGTGTCAGACAGGGCTGCATTCTGTATGATGAAAGACAAATTCCCTCTGAAAATGATTCCATTCATCCTATAACGTTTGTCCTTCTCAAAGGTGACATGGTAGCCATCGGTCATGAGTTCATTTGAGCAATTGAATGAAGGACATGCCCTTCGACCCCAGCACATGGGTGAGATTTCATGAGCTGTTGAAAAGATGCAGGGTAGCGTGACAGACTGACCCACCACTCCAGTCACATATGACACAGAAACTACAGCATCTGCCCAAAGCAGTATGAGGCTGGGGAAGGCTACCCAAGGAGGCATGATGGTATCAGCCTGTGTCGATGTGGCTCCTTCTTTATAACCTTAGAGGACAACTTCTACTCAGCTGGTCTTCGGGTGGTTCTCAGTGACCTTTATGCAACAATTTCCACACGTTCGGGTAAGTTAGGAGGTTCTCAGCTCCTTTGATGGTTTGTCCTGTGTCTTCCTTCTTTACACAAAACTTAATAACCCTGAAGCCAGAAATGACAGCTGACTCAACCTCTTATCCTCCCGTGGTGCCTGGAACATCTTAGATTCATGATACATTATTAGTAAAATTTAATTTTGAAAAAAGGAAAACAATAAAATAGTCGAATGGGCATTACTGATCTGCTCATTGATATTAGACAATCAGTCCCTCAGGTATAGATTCCCTCAAATCTGGCTTATTCCTTGTAGAAAATGATCTCTTCAACTGATGTGTGTTAAATTAATAACCTGTGTCAAATTAAGAAAATCGTTAAAAATGCAAAGCATTTTGTTGCACATAAATATTTAGAAGAGTGTTATGTGTTTACTGACAATACTCTCTCCTGAAGAGAATTGTAAAGAAAGCAGAAAGAAGGTGGACCCAGCTGGGTAGGGGCTCTGCTGGGGAGAAACTAGGGCAGCTATGTATTAACTTCCTATAGATACTGTAAGAAATTGCCACAGACTGGTTGCCTTAAAACAACAGAAATGTGTTTTTTTCATAGTTCTGGAGGCCTAAAGTCTAAAATCAAGGTCTTGGCAGGCTCAGTTCCTTCAGGAGGCTCTTTGGAAGAATCTGTTCCATGCCTTTCCTTTAGCTTCCTGGTGGCTGCCCCCAGTCCTTGGTGTTCCCTGGCTTGTATGCATTACTCTGATATCTGCCTCTATTATCACATGACCTCCCCTGCGTGTTTCCTCGCCTTCCCTAAACTTATAAGGACACTTGTGATTGTATTTAGGGCCTACCTGAATCCAGGATGATCTCATCTTGACATCCTTAACTTAATTACAACTCCCAAGACCCTTTTTCCAAATTAGGTCACATTCACAAGTTCCAAGCTGACATATCTTTTAGGGGATATCATTCAAACCACCACAAGTTCTGCTGCTACTCTTCCTCCACCAAGAAAAGATTGACAAGACCAGATGTAAAGCAAGGATCTTTCCTCAAATAATCATGTTTTAAAGCTCTGAAGAGAGCAACTACAAGGCTCCTAGGATGCAACAAAGGAAGAGAACTATTCTAGAAATGGGTGTCACCTCTGAAGAAACCCAACCAGACAAGATTCTTTCCATTGAATAACTTTCTCTATCCTAATTATTTCAACTACACAGCCTAACCCCACAGAAATAAATAGGCTATAGGAATATTATCTTTTACCTAAACACAAACCATCTCTCTTTCTTTTTTTTTCTTTTTTCTTTTTTTTTTTTTAACAGAAGTCATTTTCACACTAAAATTCTCAGAACTAAATTAGGGACAGTTGTTCAAATCTGAGTCTATGTGCTCATAGTCTTCAGCCTGCATTTCTATCATCCTGTGTCAACACTTCTATAATAGCACCAGACACAGTTTTCTAGGTACATTATAACTTTAATAGGTCACCTCTGCTGGATGACTTTTTTCCTCATTAAAAATGAATTCTCTAATATAAGAACTATGAAATTACATAGTTCCTGAGAGGAAGAATGATTTTTCTCAAGGGGCTTTTAAATAAAGAAAACACATTTTCTTACAACAGGCTTGACTATAACCACAATGCATGTTTATTATAAACCAGATTGGACTAAGGATGGGGTCTCTGACTTTACCACTAAGAGATAATTACAAATAGCCCAAAATTCACCAACTTCCATTTATTATGACCGAGGTACCATATCCTCCCAGTTAGGTCTGCCTATGGTCACATCATCACCTTCTGAGATTCTGTCAATTGACACATGATTATTTTTACAAAGATTAATTAAATACAAAGCCCTCAACCTTTTCACCAATTCTTTTTTAAAAACACTCTCACATTAAAACAAGGGTTTTGGCATCAACACTGAGAAACCAGTACTGAAGACTGAATTATTTATTTTAATAACATTGTTTAACCTCTCTTTTGCCTCATTTCATTCTTTTAATGTACTTAAATTTTAGTAGCAATACTAAATATGGTTTATTATGAAAAGCAATAATCATTTAACCTCTTTCCTTCCATCCTCTTCCACAGAGGCAACCATTTCCAACTCTAAATAATATATTTATAAAGATAGTCAATTTTTCAGTTTTAGCCATTATTTATTGAATTTTCTTTGTAGGACATGAAACCTTAACTCCTTTTTATGTTTATTCATCCCCTAAGCACAGACTTTTCTCTTTTGTTCTTCCAATAATTTTAAATACATATTCAGTATCTGCATTATGACTATATAAACACTATCCATACCTAGACCATGATGTTTTTTCTTTTTATATAACTTTTCATTGTACAAGTATTTGATAGGCATCCATTTTTAATTAACTTGAATTTCTATGTACCAATCTGACTCAGTTCCCCTGGCAGAGTACATTCTATCAGATTCATCTTTCGGCATCGCTCTGCCCTCCTGATCCAATCTGGACTGCTTCCCTTTGGCTCCTGCCCAGCCGTCATCACAGTATCTTCCTTATCCATCATCCAGAGGATTTCCTTTCCCTCTCCCTCATGTTGGATCTCCAGAATCGCATATTTTTCTTTTTATCAGTTTACCTTCTTCTTTTGGGATAGTGCATTTCTCCCATAACTTCCTGAGAAATGGTATAAGTTAATTTTGTAAAAATACTTATTTCTGGAAATAAATGCCTTGTTTGTTCATTAGACAAATATCTACTCATCTCTCAAGACATGTCAGTTTTTACCTTCTCCAGAAAAACCTTTCTGACTGCCACAGGCAAAAGAAGCTTTCCTACCTATGTGCTTCTGACCTCTTCACTTATTAATTAATTCATTCACTTACCCATTCACTCATTCATTCACACATCCTACAAATAGTTATTGAGTGCTCTCATGGGCCAGGCACTGGGATAGTCACAACAATAAAGGGAACAAACTTGATATAAGTTTATCCATGCAGGAGAAGCAGGGAAGAGACTGAGAAAGAAAGGCCAGTTAGAAAAAAGGCCAGCCCTAGCCGGTTTGGCTCAGTGGATAGAGCGTCAGCCTGTGGACCAAAGGGTTCAGGTTAGATTCTGGTCAAGGGCATGTACCTCGGTTGCAGGCTCCTCCCCGGCCTGGGAGTGGTCCGGGTGTGTGCAGGAGGCAACCAATTGATGTGTTTCTTTCTCATTGATGTTTCTCTCTGTCTCTCTCTCTCTCTCTTCCGCTCTCTCTAAAAATCAGTGGAAAAATATCCTTGGGGTGAGGCTTAACAACAACAAAAAAGAGAAAAAGAAAGAAAGAAAGAAAGAAAGAAAGAAAGAAAGAAAGAAAGAAAGAAAGAAAGAAAGAAAGAAAGAAAGAAAGAAAGAAAGAAAAGTGGCCAATCAGTCAAGAATGATGTTACAAAAAAAGGGAAGAGGGGGTCAAGGGGGCAATGGGGGGATAAGGACACATATGTAATACCTTAATTAATAAAGAAAAAATGTTAAAAAGGGAGGGGTGTTTCATTAAAAAACAGATAATCAGCCTTGTTAGATGATGTTGAGAAGTATAATAAGACAAGAACCCAAAGTACTTTTTAAATTTAAATTCTTTATTGTTTAAAGTATTACATATGTCTCCTTTTACACCATTGACCTCTCCCTGGCCACTCCCTGCCCAGCACATGCCCTCAACCCCCTACTGTCTGTGTCCATTGGTTATGCTTATATGCATGCATACAAGTCTTTTGGTTTGATCTCTTACTCTCCCTCCCACCTACCTCTGCCTTCCCTCTGATGTTGGATGGTCTGTTTGATGCTTCTATGTCTCTGGATCTATTTTTGTTCATCAGTTTATGTTGTTCATTATATTCCACAAATATGTGAGATCATGTGATATTTATCTTTCTCCAACTGGTTTATTTAGCTTAACATAATGCTCTCCAGGTCCATCTATGCTGTTGTGAATATTAAGAGTTATTTCTTTTTTACTGCAGCGTAGTATTCCATTGTGTAGATGTACCATAGTTTTTTAATCCACTCATCTGCTGATGGGCCCTTAGGCTGTTTCCAAATCTTAGCTATTGTAAATTGTGCTGCTATGAACATATGGGGTGCATATATCCTTTCTGATTGGTGTTTCTGTTTTCTTGAGATATATTCCTAGTAGTGGGATTACTGGGTCAAATAGCATTTCTTAAGGAAACTCCATACTGTTTTCCACAGCGGCTGTACCAGTCTGTATTCCCACCAGCAGTGCATGAGGGTTCCTTTTTCTCCGCATCCTTGCCAGCACTTGTAGTTTGTTGATTTGTTGATGATAGCCATTCTGACAGGTGTTGTTTTGATTTGCATCTCTCTGATGATTGTGACTTTGAACATGTTTTCATATGTCTCTTGGCCTTCCTTATGTCCTCTTTCAAAAAGTGTCTATTTAGGTCCTTTCCCCCAGAAATATCTATTGAAGATGACAAGGACATCAGCAGTGACTTTGGCAAAGGCCATTTCTGAGGAATGTCGAACAAGAAACCCGACTAGAGTGAAATGAAAAGAGAAGTCAAGGAATAGTGATAGTAAGCATAGGCAGCTCTTTAGATAAATTTTTTTTTTTTCTGGCAAGAGGAGCAGAGAAATGGGGTGGTATCTGAAGAATGTGCAGTTGGGAGAGGGCTTTTTTTTTAATTTCTTTATTGATTAAGGTATCACATATTTGTCCTCGTCCCCCATTCCCATCCCACACCCCTCCCCACACATGCCCCCACCCCCCTGTTGTCCTTAACCACTGGTTAGGCTCATATGCCTGCACGCAAGTCCTTTGGTTGATCTCCCCCTTTACCCCCACCCTTCCCTACGCTCCCCCTGAGGCCCGACAGTCTGATCCATGCCTCCTTGTTTCTGGGTCTGTTCTTGTTCATCAGTCTATGTTGTTCATTATTTCCCCTAGATGAGTGAGATCATGTGCTATTAGAAATACACTTATAAGAACCGAAAATGAGACAAGCAATAATGGTTATGGTGACAGGCAAATGAATCAGTGTGTAGTGGGAGAGGGCTTTAAATCATGAAAGTTACTGTGGCATGTTGAATGCTCCTGAAACTGATCCAATAGCCAGAGAGACTGATAGATAAGAGAGAGGAGGAGCCCCCCAAAATCTTCTCTGTCACTCTCTATTCAGCCTTATCTTTTTTTTTTATGATGTTTCTTATTTTGCTCATTGCTAATTAATAAGTGGAACATTTAATAGGTATCTCAAAATCTAAATTAGGTTTGTTTTTGCTAATTTGATCCTTGATTATTGGGGAGCAGGGTTTGGTGGTTTTTGTTTTGTTTTGTTTGTCTCATGGGGATCTTAACTGGGCGGGGGGGAGGGGGGGTGGATTCCCAGTCTGCTGATAAGTTGTTTATCCGGAGGGCAAAGTTCTTTTTTTTTTTTTTTTTCCAGAGGGCAAAGTTCTGACACTACTTAAAAATTATTTCAACTTGGGCAAGTTACATAGCACGTTTTACTACAGCTTCATAAAAATGGGTTTAATAGGTCAGCCATTTTGTGTCTGTTTCCTGTGGAACGCGGTGGTGGCCGGGTGGTGGCCGTTGGGTCTGAAGAGTGAGCGATTTTTGCCTCGTTTTTCCTTCTTACCATATTTTCCGGTGTATAAGATGACTGGGCGTATAGAAGATTTTCCTGGGTTAAAAAGTCGTCTTATACGCCGGAAAATACGGGTATTTTCTTCTCCCTTTTTACTTTGTCAGTAGAGCGCAGTTATGGGTCGCAAGATGAAGAAGCAGCTAAAGCTGTGGTGCTGGTATTGTAATAGAGATTTTGAAGATGAGAACATCCTTATACAGCACCAAAAAGCAAAACATTGTAAATGCCATATAGGTTATAAGAAGTTAGCCCTGACTGGTTTGGCTCGGTGGATAGAGCGTCAGCCTGCGGACTGAAGGGTCCCAGGTTCGATTCCGGTCAAGGGCATGTACCTTGGTTGCGGGCACATCCCCAGTAGGAGGTGTGCAGGAGGCAGCTGATCGATGTTTCTCTCTCATCGATGTTTCTAACTCTCTGTCCCTCTCCCTTCCTCTCTGTAAAAAAAAAAAAAAAAAAATCAATAAAATATATTAAAAAAAAAAAGAAGTTGTACACAGGACCTGGCTTGGCTATATATTGCATGCAGGTGCATAAAGAGACAATAGATGCTGTACCAAATGCAATACCTGGGAGAACAGACATAGAGTTGGAAATATATGGCATGGAAGGTATTCCAGAAAAAGACATGGATGAAATAAGACAACTTCTTGAACAGAAAACACAGGAGGGTAAAAAAAAAAAAAAAAAAGAAGCAGCAGCAAGATGATTCTGATGAATATGATGACGACTCTGCAGCTTCAACTTCATTTCAACCACAGCCTGTTCAACCCCAACACGGCTATATACCCCAATGGCACAGCCAGGACTACCACCAGTTCTGGAAGCACCAGGAATGCCTCTAGGCATACCTCCATTAAAGCCAGGTGTTCCTCCTCTGATGTCAGAAATGCCACCAGTTATACCAGGCATGCCACCTGGATTGCATCATCAGAGAAAATACACCCAGTCATTTTTCAGTGAAAACATAATGATGCCAATGGGTGGAATGATGCCACCTGGACAGGAATACCACCTCTGATGACTGGTATGCCACCAGGTATGCCCCCTCCTGTTCCACATCCTGGAATTGCTTAAATGACTCAAGCACAGGCTATTTCAGCGCCAGGTATTCTTAATAGACCACCGGCACCAATGGCAACACTTCCTGCTCCACACCTTCCAGTTACTAAGCCTCTTTTCCCCAGTGCCGGACAGGCTCAGTCAGCTGGCCAAGGACCTGTTGGTACCCCTGCAACAACTACAGAAGCCCCAAAGCCTACATTCCCTGCTTATACACAGTCTACAGCTTCAACCACTAGTACAACAAATAGCACTGCAGCTAAGCCAGCAGCATCAATAACAAGTAATCCTGCTACTTTTACGACAACCAGTGCAACCAGTAAGTTGATCCATCCAGATGAGGATATATCATTGGAAGAAAGAAGGGCGTAATCTTCCTCATCCAGGACAGGCTCCCATTGGTAATCCACCAGTTGGACCAATTGGAGCTATGATGCCACCACAGCCAGGTATCCCACAGCAACAAGGAATGATACCCCCAATGCTGCCTCATGGTCAGTATGGTGGTCATCATCAAGCCATGCCAGGTTACCTTCCTGGTGCTATGCCTCCATATGGGCAGGGACCGCCAATGGTGCCCCCTTACCAAGGTGGACCTCCTCAACCTCCAATGGGAATGAGACCTCCAGTAATGTCGCAAGGTGGCCATTACTGATCTCGCTTCATCCAATCTAATAGGTTTGGAGACTAAACCTTTTCTCAACTTATGCTGTTTTTATAGCCAAGCTTCTATCACTTCATTGTGACTTTAACATTATCTTCCCACATACCAGGAACTATTGGACATTTATTTTACATGGGAAAAATTATTTGGAATAATAAAGCAGGAACTTTTCCTGAAGTTGCAATTTATACTGTATGGCTTCTTTTGCATGTTTCATCTAGGTTTTTAGAAGTGAAGTATAGTAAATTTGGTTCATTTATATTGTGAAGGCGCTGGAATTTTATGAACATACCACCTTAATAAAAGCAAGTTCTGTAAGCTTATGTTGCTATTTGTAAAGTTATGCCTTCACAGCATTTCAGATGCTGTTGGATTTCATGTCCCCAGCCTAGCTTGGTGAGGGCTGTAACTATTTCCAAGTACCTGTACATTGGAAGTCTGAATGTGTAACAATATTTAATGTGCTTAGAGTTCCTCATGTTGCAGGGTTTATGAAATCTGACCCACTAAGGTCATGTGACTTTTTCTGTACTGTTAAACTTCATTGTAATAAAATGAGAGAAAAATGTATGACTTTTTATTCATAACCCAGCTGTGGACCACTGCCTGAAAGGTTTGTACAGATGCATGCCACATTAGATATACACATAATAAAATTCATAGCTGCCAATGGAAAAAAATGGGTTTAATAGCAATACTCAACCCACAAACTGTTTTAAGAATTAAATGAAACACTAATAAAGCATCTATAATAATAAAAGCATAATATGCTAATTAGACCAGATGTCCTTATAGACGACCTTCCAGAGGAAGCTCAGGCTGTGAGGGAAGCCTGGGTCCCGGGTGCCAGAGGGAAGCCAGTGCTGGCAGCCAGGGAAAGGAAGATCTACTCTTGCACAATTTTTGTGCATTAGGCCTCTAGTCCTATATAATAAAAAGCTAATATGCAAATAGACCAAACGGTGGAACAACCAAACAACCAGTTGCTATGACATGTGCTGACCACCAGGGGGCACACGCGGAACATGGCGGACATGCCCCCAATACCCCGCTAGCCTGCTCTCACCCACCTTCCCTCCCCACTGGCCTGCTCACCCCCAACTGACCCCTGCTGGCCTGCTCACTCCAAATTGCCCCCTGCTGTTCTGATCACTCCCAACTGACCCCCACTGATGGCCTGCTCACCCCCAACTGGCCCCCCACCAGCCTGATCACCCCCAATGGTTCCCCCACTGGCCTGATCACCCACAACTGCCATCCCATCCTGGCCTGATCACCCACAACTGCCCGCCCCTCTTGGCCTCTAATCACCTCTACCTCGGCCCTAACACCATGGCTTTGTCCAGAAGAACGTCCTGAAGGTCTCCTGGAAGGTCTCCCAGTCTAATTAGCATATTACCCTTTTATTAGTATAGATAGAAGCCTGGTGCATGGGTGAGGGCCGGCTGGTTTGCCCTGAAGGGTGTCCTGGATCAGGGTGGTGGTTCCCTTGGGGCATGGGGCGGCCTGGGCAAGGGGCCTGTGGTGGTTTACAGGCTGGCCATGCCCCCATGGGGTGAGGGTCCCCACTGGGGGGGCGTGGCCAGCCTGGGTGAGGGGCTGATGGCTGTTTGCAGGCTGGCCATGTCCCCCAGCAGGGACCCTCACCCCATTGCGACATGGCCAGCCTGGGTGAGGGGCTGAGGGCTGTTTTCAGGCTGGCCACACCCCCTTCAGGGTGAGGGTCCCTGCTGGGGTGCCTGGCAAGCCTGGGTGAGGGGCTGATGGTTGTTTGCAAGCTGGCCAAGCCCCCCACCGGGGACTCTCACCCGAAGGGGGTGTGACCAGCCTGAGTAAGTGGCTGAGGGCCATTTTCAGGCTGGCCATGCCCCCTGATGACCCAGTCACCCCCCCCCCCTCCTTGAGCAGAGGCCAGGGCAGCCTGGATGCTTGGCTTCCTTCTTCTCTGGGGGCAACCCAAGCCTTCTGCTTGCTCCAGCTCTGTGGCTGCTGCCATCTTTGTTGGGTTAATTTGCATACTCACTCCTGATTGGCTGGTGGGAGTAGTGGAGGGATGGTCAATTTGCGTGTTTCTCTTTTATTAGTGTAGATGTTAGACTTTTTTATTTGGGGTTTTTATTTAAAGTATTAGGCCAAATATAATTTTCTATAAAAGATGCTTACTAGCTATTTTTGAAGTCTCCATAAATTTTGCATATGCAATAAAAGTTAACTTTTGGGTTTATTACTTTTAATTGTAGCTAAAGAAAATAGCAAAACCACAATGGTTTCTTGTCATTGTCCTTTGCTTTGTAGAAAACCTACTTGTCTCACCCCTGCTCTTTGCCTGCCAGTGCAAGTCTGTTTCAGGATGCCTGCTTAGGCTCCCAACCCAGTTCTGTAGTTCACTACAATTCCATTTGCTGCCAAAGCACTTCATTTTTTCATAATACACACACAAAAAAATCAATTAAGTAATGCTAACTAACAACAGCAGACAATTTAATGTTTGAAAATATGAGAGGAGCCCTAGCCGGTTTAGTTCGGTGAATAGAGCATAGGCCTGTGGACTGAAGGGTCTCGGGTTCGATTCCAGTCAAGGGCATGTGCCCAGGTTGAGGGCTTGATCCCCATTGGGGGGTGTTCAGGAGGTAGCTGATCAATGATTCTATCTCATCATTGATGTTTCTATCTCTCTCTCCCTTACCCTTCCTCTCTGAAATCAATAAAAATATATTAAGTAAAAAAAGAAAGAAAATGTAAGAGTAAAATTTTGAACAAAGGATAGTATGTGGGATTTTTTTCAGTGACATATTTAAACATGACTTAAAGAAATGCAAAAGATAGAATTTTATAATGTTGCCATAGAAAGTAAAAAAGAACTGTAACAATGACATGAGCTAAGGGGTGAGCACCCGACTCATAGTCAAACCAATGTTTGTTTCCCAAATGGGTAATGCATCACATTAGCTGTACCAACAAATTGAAATAAATTTAATTTACTTATCTACAAAAGGTGGTTTTAAATAATTTTTACTACCTCCACACTATTATGGAATGTTTAGTTAAATATCCTTTAAGGTCAAGTACAAAAATGCTTGCATTCAACTATGGCAATGACAAAAATGACAGAGCCAATTAGAGTATTAGACTATGGAAGATTAAACATGAAAGGAATCTTAGAAATAACTGCAATCTAATATCTTAAATTACATAGAAGAAAATTGAGTGTCAAGAATTATAAAGGATCTGAGATTTTGCTCTGCTTTTAACCAAATGCATTAGCTTGCCCACAGTTGCATATATGCTGGCAGGAGGCATGAGACTCCCTGGGTCAGAGACAAAGGGTTTTAGTATACAGGGCACAATAGGCAACATGACCTTCATGTTCAAATTGGTTCCTACTGCTTCCCAAGTCTTATCTGGGGATGAGGTTGTGAGCATAGGTAGATGCTGGACACTCAGTGGATTTGTGCTACAGCTAAGGAATTTCAAGTTTAGGAAATCCCTAATTTTATAGGAAGGATGCTACCAAACCAGCCTAATGTTTTCTAAGAAGAAAAAAAATTATCTTTAGCACCCAGGTCAGGAAACAAATCTTTTATCTGCTCTGGAGGGAGACATTAGCTCTACAAACATCTGGGCAAGCAAAACAGAGATGCCAATGCCTCCTGCTCAGATGTGCAGAAATGTGACACTCGTATAAAGAATTGTCTCTCAACACTGAGATACAGTTAGAAGAGATTATTCATCACCAACTAAAATATTAAGTTCTTAGCAAATACAATAAAATATGGTAGAAATATAGTATCTAATATTTGATGATGGACACATTCTAAGGTGACACCTAATGAGTTAATCTCTTCTCCTTAAATGCAGAAAGAATCTGTGACTTGGTTTTAACCGAAAGAATATGCCAAAGGCCCTAGCCAGTTTGGCTCAGTGGATAGAGCATCAGTCTGTGGACTGAAGAGTCCCAGGTTCAATTCTGGTCAATGGCACATACCGTGGTTGCAGGCTCCCCAGTATGGTTGGAGTACATATAGGAGGCAACCAATCGATGTCTCTCTCTTTCTCACATCGATGTTTCTCTGTCTCTCCCTCTCCCTTCTATGTCTCTTAAAAAAAAAATCAATGAAAAAATATTAGGTGAGAATTGACAAACAAACAAAAAGAATATGCCAAAGGTGATAGGATATCTGATAATAGGTTGGTTACTCTACCTATCTATTTAGCTATCTATCTATCTTTTTCTTAGAAGACTTATGGCATATATATATATATATATATATATATATATATATATATATGGAGAGAGAGAGAGAGAGAGAGAGAGAGATTTATCTCCTAAAACATTATCTAGACTAATAAAAGCCTAGGTGACCCTCACGCCCTAGTGCAACACCCTCACATCATCACAAGATGGCCACCCCCACATTGTCACAAGATGGCCGCCCTACATCATCTTAAGATGGCTGCCTCACTTCATCACAAGAGGCCGCCACAAGATGGGCAGCAGGGGAGGGCAGTTGGGGGCAAACAGGCCAGCAAGGGAGGGGAGTTGGGGTCGACCAGGCCTGCAGGGGAGGGCAGTTGGGGGAGACCAGGCTGGCAGGGGAGGGCAGTTCAGGCCTGCAGGGGAGGGCAGTTGGGGGTGACCAGGCCGGCAGGGGAGGGCAGTTGGGGGTGACCAGGCCTGCAGGGGAGGGCAGTTGGGGAGACCAGGCTGGCAGGGGAGGGCAGTTCAGGCCTGCAGGGGAGGGCAGTTGGGGGTGACCAGGCTGGCAGGGGAAGGCAGTTGGGGGCAACCAGGCTGGCAGGGGAGGGCAGTTGGGGCGACCAGGCTGGCAGGGGAGAGCAGTTGGGGCGACCAGGCTGGCAGGGGAGGGCAGTTGGGGCGACCAGGCTGGCAGGGGAGGGCAGTTGAGGGCGAGATCAGGCTAGCAGGGGAGGGCAGTTGGGGGCAATTGGGCCAGCAGGGGAGCAGTTAGGCGTCAATCAGTCCAGCAGGGGAGTGGTTAGATGGTGATCAGGCTGGCAGGCAGAAGCAGCTAGGGGCAATCAGGCAGGCAGGCAGGTGAGTGGTTAAGAGCCAGCAGTCCCAGATTGTGAGAGGGATGTCCCACTGCCCATTTAGGCCTGATCCCTAAACCAGCAGTCGGACATCCCCTGAGTGGTCCCCGATTGAAGAGGGTGCAGGCTGTGCTGAGGTACACCCCTCTCCCCGTTCACGAATTTCATGCACTAGGACTCTAGTATATGTATAATATATATTTATATATCTTAGCAGACCCAGGCAAAGGCCTGCTGGTCTTGAAGAAGCACACTTCATACTTCTGTATGGTAACTGCTTATGGAAAGATTTATGCATGCAACAGAAAATTATGAGTGTCCTCTAAGACCAAAGACAGCCTCCAGTCAATAATTAATAAAAAGCTGGAATCCTCAGTCACACAACTGCAAGGATCAGAATTCTGCCAACAGCAGAAATGAGTGTGGGAACAGATTCTTTCCTACTTGAGCCTCTAGGTAAGAATGCAGGCTGGTGAACATTTGATTGTAGGCTTTTGAAACCCTGAGCAGAGAATCAAATTAGGTTATGCCCAGACTCTTGACCCAAGAAGCTTAGTTAATAAATATGTTGGAGTACATATTTATTAAATGTATTTTTATATAAAATAATATTTTAATTATTGTCCTGAGAAACTATAAAGACTATACATGATTTGGAAATGAGATTATACCAAACACTGGCCAAAGAAGAATGGTCTGCTCTGTACCTTCTCTTTTGTCTGGTCACTCAGAAATATAATGTTGTCAGCTATGATTATTGTTGTTTGTATCCTCACATTATTTTTATCCATGTATTTACCATAGTCTAATTTCCCTTCCACATAAATTTGAGAGCCCTTTTTCACATACTGATATGCCACATCTCTGAGGTCTGGTTGGAATACTGAAATTCTGTGCCATGTTGTCTTTTGACTAATGTCACACATTTGCATGCTTCATTGTCTCCTGATTTTCACATCTCATTTGTTGCTAGAAAAAATAACGTGACTTTGTTTTTCCCTTCCACATGTCTCATGACAGGGTCCTGACCAACTCGCCCAAGTAACTGCACATGATTCCAAGATTTTTTGAGAACTAAGTTGCTTTCTATTTCAGACTCATGTATTGCAAATTTATGAAGTGCCTGCAATACAGATCTTTAAAACATTGCTTCTACTTTTCCTACAATCTAATCTTTAGTTCTTTCCTGATGCTCCAGCCAGACAGCTCTGGGCCAGGAGGTCACATCCTGACCTTAAGTATTTTTATTGATTTCAGAAAGGAAGGAAGAGGGAGAGAGAGATATAAACATCAAGGATAAGAGAGAACCATTAATCAGTTGCCTCCTGCATGCCACACTGGGGATTGAACCTGAAATCCACTCATGTGCCCCGACTGGGAATCAAACTGTGACCTACTGGATCATAGGTCAATGTTCAACCACTGAGCCACACTGGCCGAGCTACTTATGTACTGTTTTAAGCTGCTACATTTGTGGTGATTTGTTGTAGAGCAACAAAAAACTAATGTCAAGAATAAAAGAAAGAAAAAAAGAAAGAAAGAAAACTAATGCAATAGCTAATAACTAATGCAGACCAGAATTTAATCTGTTGAACACCTCTTCTTTTATCTCAATGACATAGAAATCAGATCTTGACATTTACCTGTAACTTTATTGATCTACTAGGGGCCCAGTACATGAATTTGTGCACCTTGATGGGAACTGTGGGCCGTGAGGTTGCGGTGGGCACAGGGGCGGGTCTTGGCCCATACTCCGTGCCCCTGCCTGGCCCCTCCCACCATGGCCACCTGTACCCTGTCTGCTGGCAGCCCCACTCCCACACACTGACAGTGCCAGCCCCACTTGATGGCCGAGTGATCGGGACCTGCACCAGGCGCCAGCGGTGGGTTTGAGTGGGGCAGCACCAGCAGAAGGTGCGAGTGCCCAGCGAGACCACCGTGCATGGGAGCAAAAAAATTTCAGTTACCACCAGAGGTTCGCCCCAATGACAGCAACCAGCACCCCACCTTGGTCTGGCGCCCCGCTCACCTGTTCCACCATCCCTCCGTGGCTTATGCCTGCCATGTTCTGTGCATGCCCCCTGGTGGTCAGCACACATCATAGTGACTGGTTGTTCCGTTGTTCAGTTGTTCTGCCATTCGGTCTATTTGCATATTAGGGTTTTATATATATAGATTCCTAGTAGGCTTAAGCTGACCCTATGTAGATCATTATAAGTCATTTCCTCCAAAACAATCCTTTTGTTGTTTGTTTTTGCTTTATAGTCATCCTACCTAAAATAGAACCAAGGTTAATAAGCCTTCAGTTGATTCCACATTTCCTTTGGTACAGCCTTATTTATTATTCCAATCCATACAGTCTCTCTTTATTGAACCTATGATTAGTATATTACTACAAAATTTAGTATTTAATTGTTCTTAACAATTATATTGTTTCTACAGCATAATTGTAGATCCTCTATTTGTCTTACAGGTATTTTTATATTTCCCAACAGCATCAGGCAAAAAGGAGATGCTCATTAAATATCTCTTGATTGACAAGCATGATCTGGTATCTCAGATATTCCTGCTAACAACTTATCTGCCTGGATATTGCAGAATTATAAACTTGCCCTGCACCACCCTCCACCCTCCACTCTCCTCTACTCTGGGCTGTTTAACTCATCCCAAAGCCCCAAACTGAAATAACCTCTGGGGGAAAAAAGAGGTCTTATGTCAAAATCACTTTATGGGTTAGTTCTATTTTCAATTACTATGTGATATAATTTATCCCCATGTCAGAGGACACATCCATTTGAATACACAGGATTAGTCTTTATACATAAATTAAATCAGAATTTCAACACATCTGCTACAAAAAGAATAATGGAATGGATAATTAGGTAATCATAAAAATGAGGAGGAAAGAAATTTCAAAGATCCTTCCAAAAATACAAACTTTGGCCTTAGCTGGTTTGGCTCAGTGGTTAAAGCATAAGCCCACAGACTGAAGGGTCTCAGTTGCAGGCTTCATCCCTTTTCAGGGCTTCATCCCCATTGAGGGCGTGTGCAGGAGGCAACCAATTTATGTGTCTCTCTCACATTGATGTTTTTCTCTCTCTATCTCTCCCCCTTCCTTCCATTTCCTATAAAAATGAGTGGAAAAAATATCCTCAGATGAGGCTTAACAAATAATAATAATAATAATAAGAAGAAGAAGACGAAGAAGAAGAAGAAGTAAAAATACAGACTTTGTTGTAAGGAAATAAGCATGTGTCTATAATTATTAGATACTAATAGATTTAGGTTATAATTTTATTAGCCATAAGTTTAAACCGTTCACTTCTCATTCCTAAAACTCTTTTTAGTGGCAAGCAGCCAGCATTCTTGGGATGATATATAAAACGTTGGCATTATAAACCTTTTGCATTTTACCTCAAACTGGAATATATCTGACAAGATAAAATAGCAGATAGTTCAAGTTTGGCTTTATGCTTTAATAAAGACTAATTAGGCTCTAGCCGGTTTGGTTCAGTGGATAGAGCGTCAGCCTGCAGACTGAGGGGTCCTGGGTTTGATTCCAATCAAGGGCACATACCCAGGTTGTGGGCTCCATCCCCAGTAGGGGGTGTGCAGGAGGCAGCGGATCAATGATTCTCTCTCATCATTGATCTCTCTCTCTCTCTCTCTCTTTCTCTCTCTCTCTCTCTCTCTCCCTCCCCCTTCTTCTCTGAAATCAATAAAAATGTATAAAAAATAAAATAAAATAAAGACTAATTATATCCCCCAAAAGTGAGTTATTGCTATATGCCTGTTCATTTTCTACAGAGACTATGATAGGATAAAGCCAAACATTCGTAAAAGTCTATTTTTTAATTGATTTGAGAGAGAGGCAGAAAAAGAGAAACACTAATGTAAGAAACATCCATCAGCTGCCTCCTGCAAGACCCCTAATGGGAATCAAGGCCAAAACATACCGGGCATGTGCCCTCTCAGGGAACCAAACCAGCGACCTTTTTGTGCATAGAACCATGCTCATTCAACTGAGCCACACATGTCAGGGCTGTAAAAATCTATTTATAAAACAAACAAACAAAAAACACAGAAGAAAACACAAAAACATAACTTTTTACTTGAAAAATATTTTTGACCCATTCATATTGGAGGAGAAGCTCTCTGTCTCAGTTTCTCTCACACACATAATTGGAAATTTCTGCTTAACTTTTATTTACATAAGCCTGGTGGAGGAATTTTTAAATTGTATAAACATTGAACCAATCACCTGCCATTTTAGCTTTAAACCAGTAGTGACTTACTGCTTCCTTTTGAAAATAACTTTGTTAAAACAATTGATATAATTCTAAATTACAGTCTATGTATAAAGATAATGATAATGTTAACTTAGTGGGATGTATTGTTATTTACATTTATTTACCATAGAATTACTTGAATTTCCAGTTCTTAGATGGCGTTTAGTATTTGCTGATCCTGACTTGCTGTTAACACCTATTGTTCAGTCTATACTAAAGGCAAAGTATTTAAAATAGAAATCCAAAAGTTTGAAAACAATCACTTCCTTTGTTAAGAACTAAAGGCCCGGTGCACAATATTCATGCATCAGGGAAGGGGTCCCTCAGCCCGGCCTGCATCCTCTTGCAGTCTGGGACTCCTTGGGGGATGTCGGGCCTAAACTGGCAGTCAGGCATCCTTCTCGCAATCTGGGAGGCTGCATGCACCAGTGACTATACTTTTCATACAGGTGAAAGGCATCTTGCTGTTGTATGGGCAGCTACATGTTTTTGCCCTGATTATAAAAAGTAGTACATAACATGATCCCTCTGAGGCAGTAGTACCATTTTCCCCATTTTATGGGTGGAAAAACTGAAGCAGAGAGAAGTTAAGTAATTGGCTTTGTCACACGGTTATAAGTGTCAGAATCAGGGCTGGCCACAAAATGTGCAAGCCAGAGTCCATGCATGTCATTGCTGCATCATCCTCTGGGGCTACCGGCAGGCGGGGCCATCAGGGGACCTCAGCCTGCACCCACCTTGGCTGGTGGCCTGGCGCCGCCCGCTGGTCGGGGGGAGCTCCTGCATTGAGCATCTGCCCCTGGTGGTCAGTGCACATCATAGCAATGGGTTGTTCCACCAGTTTGGTAGATTTGCATATTAGGGTTTTATTATATAGGATACATTAGATAATTATTTAGTGCCTTGCTCATATTTTGTCCTCAGTAAATATTTGGAAAATTAAAAATATCTAAAAAGAGCACAAAACTGGGATAGTTCATTACAAGAAGACCTGTCTTACAAGAAATGCTAAAGGAAATTTTTCAGACTGAAGGGCAATGACACCAAATAGAAAGTTAGTTCTATAAGAAAAAATTAAGACCACTGGAAATGCTCTTTTAAAAAAGACAACAGATTGTTCAATGTAAATATTACAGTACTCTATTTGGGGGATGATAACTTTTGTAGTTTTAAAATACTTGGCAATAATACTACAAAGAATGGATGCAGTAAGTGGAAATATACTGTAGTGTTATATGGTTCTTACATTTAGTGTAACTTAGTGGTTTGTGGTTCTCTTTCATCTTTAAGCTGGCAATGACCAGTCAAGTCTTCCTCATGTACATCACTCTGCCTCTGCCTTCCTCGTCCTCACATTAGAACCCTTGTGATTACATTGGGTCCTCATGATTAATCCAGGATAAACTCCTTATTTTAAGGTCAACTGATTAGCAACCTTAATTCCATCCACTACCTAAATTTCTGGGGATTAGAATGTGGACTACTTTGTGGAGTCACTATTCTTCCCACCACAATCCATATGTTACATATTAGCAACCCACCCCCTAGATTATTTCAGAATAAAATCTCTGACATCCTAGCATCTCATTTCTTAGCTATTTCAGTATATATTTTTATTTTTTTAATCTATATATTTTATATTTTTTTTATTGATTTCAGGGAGGAAGGGAGAGGAAGAGAGAGATAGAAACATCTATGATGAGAGAATCATTGATCATCTGCCTCCTGCATGCCCCTCACTGAGGATCAAGCCTGAAACCCAGTCATGTGCCCTGATAGGAATCAAACTATGATCTCCTGGTTCATAGGTCGATGTTCAACCACTGAGCAACACCGGCTGGGTATCAGCATATATTTTTAAAAGATAAGAATTATTTAAAAGGAGCCCTAAAGAGCCCTCGCTGGTTTGGCTCAGTGAATAGAGCATCAGCCTGCAGACTGAAAGGTCCTAGGGTTCAATTTCAGTCAAGGACACATGCTCAGGTTGCAGGCTTAATCCCCAGTGCCGGGCATGCAGAAGGCAGCCAAATGATTCTCTCTCATCATTTGATGTTTCCCTCTCTCTCCGCCTCTTCCTTCCTCTCTGAAATATATATAAAGAAGCCATAAAGAAAAAGAGAAGGAGAGGGAGAGGGCAAGGGCGAAGGGGAAGGGGAAGGGGAAGGGGGAGGGGGAGGGGGAGGGGAGGGGGAGGGGGAGGGGGAGGGGAGGGGGAGGGGAAGGGGAAGGAGAGGGAGAAGGAGAAGGAGGAGAGGGAGAGGGCGAGGGTGAGGGCGAAGGGGAAGGGGAAGGGGAAGAAGGAGGAGGAACCCTGGCCAGGAAGCTACAAATGGTTAGAGCATTGTCCCAATCCTCCAGGGTTTCGAGTTCAATCCCAAGTCAGGACACTTATAAGAATCAACCAATGAAAATAAATAAATAAAAATCAATAAAATCATCTTTAAAAAAAGAATTAACCAATGGATGCATAAATAAGTGGAAAAGCAAATCAATGTTTCTCTCTCAAAAATAAAAAATTACTTAAGAGAAAATAATTTCGAGAGAAACCAAGATGGCGGCATAAGGTAAACACCTAATTATTGTCTACCACAACAATTTTGAAACTACAACTGGAAAACAGAGCACACACCGTCCAGAACCACCGGAAAGCTGGCAGAGTGGAAAACCTACAACTAGAGAAAAAAAAGAGAGGAGGACGCTGAGCCTCAGGAGCTGTGGAGGTGTGGAGATCAATAAGCACGGAAAGGGCGGGCGGCTGAATACGCAGCAGGCTTGCTCGCAGCGCGCGGACAGGGAGGGCAGCAGATGCTGCGTGGCTAGCTTTCTCGTTTGGGAGAAAAACAAAACCTCCCGACTGCACTGAAATCCAGCTGCGGTCAGGGAGAAACTGGGCTGTTTGGCAGCAGGCGAGGCTTGAGAGCAGCCTTCTCTCAGAGGCGCGCTGCCATTAATTCGGGCACAGAGAAACCCCCCCTCTTAGGGCGGCACGGACGGAAACCAAGTTTGTCTGCGCCATTCTGAGACTCCGCCCCATCCAAGCTGAGCACAGCCCTCCCAGTGACTGGATTTCTCGTTCGGGAGAAAAACAAAACCTCCGGTCTGCCATGAAATCCAGCCCCAGCTGGGGAGAAAGTGGTCTGTTAGGCAGCGGGAGAGGCTCGAAAGCTGCCTTCTCTCAGAGGCGTGCAGCCATTAATTTGGGCACGGAGAAACCGCCCCTCTAAGGGCGGAGCAGACGGGAAACCAAAGCTTGGAAACCGCCCCATCCAAGCTGAGCACAGAAGCTCTCCCAGCGGAGACACTGCTGATCCCCACAGCCAACTGGCTTGGAGATCAATTCCCGCCAGTGATACCAACAATCCCAACCACTCTGAACTCCAGTTTCTGGGGACACACAGGGGACCCAGACACCTATGGGACTCTCGGCCATCGGTCGGAGAGTGAAAGTGACTTTTCTGTCGGTGTGGATGACACCAGATTTCAACCACTCTCATAAGGGACACATTCAAGAGGCAGACTCAGTGAGCACCAAAGCCCTACTGTGTCTCCAGCACAGCAATTCTTCCGTTATAGACACAGCAGGCCCTCACAACCAATCGGACCGGAGGTCAATTCCTCCCAACAGCAATCAGGGCTTTTAACTACACCAAGACTTTCCACTCAGCCCACAAAGGGGAGTACCAAGAGCAACCACCTAGGGTGATTGGAGAAACTGAGCTACCGGCCCCTATAGGTCACCGACCACATAAAGCCACTCCATCAACACAGGGAGGCAGCCAAAATGTGGAGACATCGAAGTATGTCACAAGTAGGAGAGATAGATGAAAGCAAACTAATGGACGACACAGTGTTCAGAACCATATTTATAAGGTTACTCAAGAATCTTCTAAAAACCACTGAGAAACTTGAAGAGACCTTCAAGGACCTAAATGAGAATACCAAAAAATGGAAAAGGACCAGTCAGAAATTATGCATACACTGTCTGAAATAAAGAATATACAGAGTAGACCACCGCACCCGAAGAGTCAAACCAAAGATCTGGAATATGAGGAAGAAAAAAACACCCAACCAGAGAGGCGGAAAGAAAGAAGAATCCAAAAGTGTGAGGATAGCATAAGGAGCCTCCAGATGGCTTTAAGCGTACCAATATCCGAATTTTTGGGGTGCCAGAAGAGAGAGAGCAAGATACTGAAAACCTATTTGAAGAAATAATGACAGAAAACTTCCCCCACCTGGTGAAAGAAATAGACTTACAGGTTCAGGAAGCGCACAGAACCCCAAACAAGAGGAATCCAAAGAGGACCACACCAAGACACATCATAATTAAAATGCCAAGGGCAAAAGACAAAGAGAGAATCTTACAAACAGCAAGAGAAAAACAGTTAGTTACCTACAAGGGAGCACCCATACGACTTTCAGCTGATTTCTCAACAGAAACTATGCAGGCTAGATGGGAATGGCAGGAAATATTCAAAGTGATGAATAGCAAGAACCTACAACCAAGACTACTCTACCCAGCAAAGTTATCATTCAGAATTGAAGGGCAGATAAAGAGCTTCACAGATAAGAAAAAGCTAAAGGAGTTCATCACCACCAAACCAGTATTATATGAAATGCTGAAAGGTATTCTTTAAAAAGAAGAAAAAAGTAAAGATAAAAATTATGAACAACAAATACATATCTATCAACAAGTGATTCTAAAAATCAAGTGAATTAAAAATCTGAGGAACAGAATAAACTGGTGAACATAATAGAATCAGAGGCATAGAATGGGAGTGGATTAATAATTCTCAGGGGGAAAGGGGTGTCTGTGTGGGGGGTATGGGAAGAGACTGGACAAAAATCATACACCTATGGATAAGGACAACGGGGGGGAGGGAACCGGGTGATGGGGAGATATAGGGGGAAAAAGGAGAAACAATTGTAATAATCTGAACAATAAAGATTTATTTAAAATAAAAAGAGAAAATAATTTCTTCAAATCATCAAATACCCAGTAATTATTTAGAGTTCCCTTACTCTGTCATGATTTAAAAAATATTTTGCAGTTTGTTTGAAAGAATTTAAGTGAAATCTATAAATGGCATTGAATAATTGTCTATTAAAAGGATAATATTTCTGAGGATTCATAATATTCCTTTAAATTATTTTAATTTCAGGTATACTTTTGGTTAAATACATACAAACATGAAGCCAGATATAAATTCCTCAAGTGTATGGTTGTCATATATATATATATAATAAAATAATATTCTTGAAGCAAACTTGTGGACCCAATTTGAGAAACATACTTCCTGTATCATTCTCTACATAGTCCATTTTATATAATTTTTTAAATTATGTTTTTATTGATTTTAGAGAGAGAAGGGAGAGGGATAGAGAGATAGAAACATCCAGGAGAGAGAAACCTCATTGATCGGCTGCCTCCTGCACACTCTTTACTGGAGAATTTAGTCTGCAACTCGGGCATGTGCCCTGAACAGGAATCAAACCAGTGACCTCTTGGTTCCTGGGTTGACGCTCAACCGCTGGGCCACACCAGCTGGGATCTACATAGTTCATTTAAAGTTAGCTATATCATGTCCTGTGAGAGTTCTTCATTATTGCCTAAACTGATGCTTGATATTCTTATTTAATTACCATTATTCAGTATACAATTTGCTCACCTACTATTTGCCAGTCACTTTCCTAGGTAGGAAAACAAAAAGGTGAAGAAAACTTGACCAATGGCTCAAAGTGAATTTTTCAAAAGGCTGTATATTATCAGGACAACTGGAATGTAAGTTCTGTGAAGATGGGAAGCAGTTCTTATGCATCTTTATATTCCCCCAGGGGCCTGAGTGCTTTTATAGCGTAGTACTCAACCAATGTTCAATAATTGATTAGACCTGAACGTCTATATTTTAGTAGCTCAGTCAAATTTGGCAGGCAAGCCTGGAAAGAACCATCCCTCTGTCTTTCTCTTTTTCTCTTTAGAATGAAGAGGTGAGTGTGCATGCTTGTGTGTTGGCAATTACAGTGAAGGGAAGGATGCTTGGAGATAGCAACGGTGTGACAGCCACTGTGGCGAATATGAAGCCAAGCAAGTCATAAAACTGACCTCGTTGGGGGCAGCTCCTTACCAGTCAGTATAATAGATGGATAGCTATTATGGGTCAACAGTGATGGATGGAATTTGCTCAAAATAGCACAACAAATTCAGCTTTTTGGGGACCATGAACATTTATCACTGATGATTAATCCTTTCATGAGTCCATTTCGAGGTTAACAGAGATCTTTTCTTCCATTCTTTGTTCTCTGTATATCAGGCCCATAGTCCTGCTCACAGGATATGTTTACTTGATGGGGCTATGCTATATGTAGAACTCCTGGATATTTATTTATTTATTTATTTATTTACTAATTTATTTATTTTTTTTTGATATAGTACCTTTTTATTTTATTTTTTTATTTTTAAATAGATTTTTATTGTTCAGATTATTACAGTTGTTCCTCTTTTTTTTCCTCCATAGCTCCCCTCCACCCAGTTCCCACACCACCCCATGCCCTTACCCTCCCTCCACTGTCCTCATACATAGGTATACTATTTTTGTCCAGTCTCTTCCCACACCCCTTTCCCCTCTGAGAATTGTCAGTCCACTCCCTTTCTATGCCCCTGATTCTATTATATTCACCAGTTTATTCTGTTCAT
Organism: Cnephaeus nilssonii; assembly: GCF_951640355.1. NCBI lineage: Eukaryota > Metazoa > Chordata > Mammalia > Chiroptera > Vespertilionidae > Cnephaeus > Cnephaeus nilssonii. The sequence goes on along the minus strand of NC_137074.1, from coordinate 68,769,104 downwards.
CAGATTTTTTATTCACTTGATTTTTAGATTCACTTGTTGATAGATATGTATTTGTTGTTCATAATTTTTACCTTTACCTTTTTCTTCTTCTTTCTCTTCTTAAAGAATACCCTTCAGCATTTCATATAATACTGGTTTGGCGGTGATGAACTCCTTTAGCTTTTTCTTATCTGTGAAGCTCTTTATCTGACCTTCAATTCTGAATGATAGCTTTGCTGGGTAGAATAATCTTGGTTGTAGGTTCTTGCTGTTCATCACTTTGAATATTTCTTGCCACTCCCTTCTGGCCTGCATAGTTTCTGTTGAGAAATCAGCTGACAGTTGTATGGGTACTCCCTTGAAGGTAACTAACTGTTTTTCTCTTGCTGCTTTCAAGATTCTCTCTTTGTCTTTTGCCCTTGGCATTTTAATTATGATGTGTCTTGGTGTGGTCCTCTTTGGATTCCTCTTGTTTGGGGTTCTGTGCACTTCCTGGACTTGTAAGTCTATTTCTTTCACCAGGTAGGGAAAGTTTTCTGTCATTATTTCTTCTAATAGGTTTTCAATATCTTGCTCTCTCTCTTCTTCTGGCACCCCAATAATTCGGATGTTGGTACGCTTAAAGTTGTCCCAGAGGCTCCTTACACTATCTTTATATTTTTGGATTCTTTTTTCTTTTTGTTTTTCTGGTTGGGTGTTTTTTGTTTCCTCATATTTCAGACCTTTGGTTTAATTCTTGGGGTCCTTTGATCTACAGTTGAATTTCTGTATATTTTTTATTTCATACAGTGTATACCTAATTTCTGACTGGTCCTTTTCCTTTTTTTTTTTTTTTTGAATTCTCATTAAGGTCCTTGAAGGTCTCACTAAGCTCCTCGTAGGTCTCATCAAGTTTCTCAGTGGTTTTTAGAAGATTCTTGAGTAACCTTATAAATGTGGTTTTGAACTCTATGTTCGGTAGTTTGCTCTCCTCCATTTCTTTCATTCATGACATGTTTCTTTGTCTCCGCATTTTGCTGCTTCCCTGTGTTGATGGAGTGGTTTTCTGTGGTAGGTGACCTATAGGGCCCAGTGGTTCAGCCTCCCCTATCACCTGAGGTGGACACTCTTGGTGCACCCCTTGGTGGGCTGAGTGCAAAGTCTTGGTGTAGTTAAGCCTTGATTGCTTTTGGTACACTGGGAGGAATTAACCTCCAGGCCAATTGGCTGTGAGGACCTACTGTGTCTATAATGGAAGAACTATTGTGCTGGAGACACGCTTATGGGGCAGGACTTATTTCATTGGGGCTTAGGTGCTCACTGAGTCTGCCTCTTGAATGTGTCACTTATGGATGTTAGTAGTTGAAATCTGGTGTTGTCTCACACTGACCACTAGATACACTAGCTTCTAGATCTCCAATGGGGTGCAGGTCAGCTACTGTCTGAGTCCACCCAGCAGGAGCTACAGCGATATCTTCAGATTTCTCCTCTTTGCTTGGAGTTTGGAGGTTTTGGAGCTGTCTGACCAGAGCTGCAGTTTGTTAGGTTAAGCTGTGAAAGGACAGGCCATTTATATGCAAAAGCCACTGTGTGGAGCTTGGGTGGGTTTGTAGACTGTGCGGGGCGAGGTCTCAGGGAGTCACTAGGCTAGGGCGTGGCAACCAGTGATGGCTGCTAGTCAGTCGTCTCTGTGTCTCTGAGTTTCCTCGTCCTCGTGTCTCGTGCCCCAGCGCAGTAAACAATGATTGCTGTGTGCAGTTCTGCAAGAAAGCCACCCTCACTTTCTGACCCGATGGCAGACAGTCCAGCTTCTCCCCGTAGGAGTTTGGGTCCCCAGCGTCTCCCCAGAAACTGGAGTTCAGCGTAATTGGGAGCTTGTCTCCCTTTGCATTGAAAAAAACAGCGCACCCTGTCTCCCGCCGCCAACCCGATTCGCACACCTCCGTACCTCAGCTTTTCAGACCCTGTGCACGTCTCAATGCTCTTTTCTCTTTCCTTCTAGTTGTAGAACTTCCACTCAGCCAGCTTTCCCGTGGTTCTGGGTGATAGACGTTTTGTCTTTTAGTTGTAGTTTTGAAATTGTTGTGCAAGGCTGCAGTTTAGGTACTTACCTATGCTGCCATCTTGGTTTTGGTCACTCCTTACCTTCTGCTATTTATCATCTCTTGTACAAAGGCAAATTAGTGGCTATATGGCCAAAATTATAAACTATATAACATTACTTGAAAGTTATTTAGATTTTTAAAAAAAAGAGCCTTTCCTAAAAGCCCACAGACACTTTCTTGTTAGAAAAATGTACTTTATGAAATTCTAAATGATGGGATTTAGGGTTTATATCTATTTTTATTTTATTTATTTATTTAAATCCTCACCTGAGGATATTTTTCCATTGATTTTTAGAGAGAATGGGAGAGGGAAAGATGGAGAGCAATATCGATGTGAGAAAAACACATCAATTGGTTGCCTCCTACTCTTGCCCCAATCAAGGCCCAGGCCAGGGAGGAGCCTGCAACCAAAGTATGGTGCCCTTGACCAGAATCAAACCTGGGATTCCTTGGTCTGCAGGCTGATGATCTATCCACGGAGCCAAACTGGCTAGGGATATACCTATTTTTAAATATTGTCCTTCTACTTAGACAATGGTATATGAGATCATGAAATGTACAGATGACTACTCATTGCATATAAATAAATGTGTTATTGGGACATCTCAAGGACTTTTCCCATTGGCACTATTAAAGATTATGATCTCCCATGCCTGTCCTTAGCCTCTCTGAATTTTACTTTATTTTTTATTGATTTCAGAAAGGAAGGGAGAAAGACAGAGAGAGAGAGAGAGAGAGAGAGAGAGAGAGAGAGAGAGATCAATGATGCGAGAGAATCATTGATCAGGTGCCTCCTGCATGCCCCCTACTGGGGATTGATCCTGCAATCCGCAACCCAGGCATGTGCCCTGACTGGGATTTGAACCTTGATCTCCTGGGTCATAGGTCGATGCTCAACCATTGAGCCATGCCAGCCAGGCTGATCTCTCTGAATTTTAAAGGCATACTGAAAAGGATAATAATGTTGGAATTAAACAGAGCAGTGGGAAAATTCTGGTTTCCCCACTTGACAGCTGTGAGTTCGTCATCAGTAAAACAACAGCGAGGTTTCTTACCAGGCTGGTGGTTGTTTTGTGAGAGAATGCCTGTAAAACTCCTTGCAGAAAACAGATCTTTAATAAAAAGTAGCTATTATTTTTAGTAGACAGGAGAAATTGTGGAAAAGGAAGGAGAATCTATACAATTATCAGGCAGGACCCTTGGAAGATTATGAAAGGTTTACCTTTTGTACAAATTTTTTCCAAAGTGTCTCGATTGTCAAATAAGGAATCTTGAGCTTTCTTCCTTATTTAACTCACCTGCTTGAAATCTGTTTTCCTCTGTCACTGTCTTAGTAGGAAGTTCATGTCTGTTCATAATCTGTTACTTTATTTTCAAATTTATTTTTCAGATTCCCAGTGTAAATTTCTAATCCTGACTGGCAGTAGAGAGGTCTTTTTCATTTTTTAAAATATATATTTTTTATTGATTTCAGAGAGAAAGGGAGAGGGAGAGAGAGAGAGATAGAAACATCGGTGATGAGAGATAATCATTGATTGGCTACCTCCTGCACAGCCCACACTGGGGATTAAGCCCACAACCTGTTTCCAAATCTTAGCTATTGTAAATTGTGCTGCTATGAACATAGGGGTGCATATATCCTTTCTGATTGGTGTTTCTAGTTTCTTAGGATATATTCCTAAGAGTGGGATTACTGGGTCAAATGGGAGTTCCATTTTTAGTTTTTTGAGGAAACTCCATACTATTCTCCACAGTGGCTGCACCAGTCTGCATTCCCACCAGCAGTGCACGAGGGTTCCTTTTTCTCCACATCCTCGCCAACACTTGTCATCCTCCCCGCACGCGCGCCTGCCCGTGCTCCATACCTCAGGCTTTTACGGCTCTTCTGATTTTCCTTGTGGTTTTCTCTTTCCTTCTAGTTGTGGGCGTTTCAGTCAGCCAGCTTTCCTGTGGTTCTGGATGATGTCCGTTTTGACTTTTAGTTGTATTTTTGAAATTGTTGTGCAAGGCTGCAGGTTAGGTGTTTACCTATGCCGCCATCTTGGTTTCTCCCAGTATATGAGTTTTATATTATTTTTGTTAATTTTATAATGTTAAACTTTAATAATAACAAATAATTGTTGAGAACTGATTATCGAGAACTGCTTATCAAAGTTTGCATTGTTGATCAGTTGTTAGAATTCAACCACCATTGTTTGGACTTAATGAACAATGGCATTTTTTGGGATTGGCAACGACGAAAACATTTTGTAACTGTCTCTCAGACGATACACATCGTACTGTGTGCTAGTAAGCTAGTTAAACAAGTGATGTCATTACAAATCAGCTATTCAGATAATTTAGGTAAGTAATTTATTTATTTATTTCATAAATACATAAATTTTCTTGAATTTAGCAGACAGTACTCGTATTATTTATATTTTATAGTGGCAGCAAAAAGTCTAGCGCCGGCCTTGAAAGTGACACTTATGATTTATGTTACGGCAAATTCAGAGGAAAAATAATACAAGTTAGTATTGTTATTATTTAGAAAGAAATATAGGATTAAAATAATTTTTAAAATATAGTTACTTTATAACAATCAATTTAATTTATAAACTAACAATAAAATATGTTCATGTAATTATGTACCTACTTACTGTGTTTTTAAGCAATATGTATATAATAATTTATAATATAATTTTAAATTATTTTTTTTAGATTTTTAACATAATGAGTAAGAAAAGAGGATGCAAATTCAACGATGATCTAAGAAGTGAATTTCCTTTTATTAAAAAAAACAAAAGCGATTACAATATAGACCAAATTTTTAATCAAGAACCCCCACCGGGCCGAAACCGGTTTGGCTCAGTGGATAGAGCATCGGCCTGCGACTCAAGGGTCCTAGGTTCAATTCCAGTCAAGGGCATGTACCTTGGTTGTGGGCACATCTCCAGTAGGGGGTGTGCAAGAGGCAGCTGATCGATGTTTCTCTCTCATCGATGTTTCTAACTCTCTATCCCTCTCTCTTCCTCTCTGTAAAAAAATCAATAAAATATATTTTTTAAAAAAAGAATCCCCCCCACCCCCTGGTCAATGGTGTCCCGCTTTACCAATGTTAAAATCTGGAAAAGAGTAACACCTCTAATAATCTGAACAATAAAGATTTATTTAAAATAAAAATATAAAAAGAAAGTAAGGAGTGTTTTCATCAAGTTGTATACTCTCCCCGACTACTGCATGCTCAGTATAAATTAGTATCACAATTCTGAAACCACACTATCAATTCATGACACTTTTAAAGACAGACCTCAGAGTACTTTGCCCTGTCTATTTTGCTCTGAGAGCCCAGCTAAGCACTCTCTTGGGAAGGCTTTCAAGTGCCATTTGATCTTTCAGTTCTAGTCTCCCCACCATTCTGGGCTCCCTATAAAACACCGATGACTGGACAACTGTGCTGTCAGCCATCAATAGCCTGAGTTCAGGGTAGCCTCACTTTAATTCTACAAAATATACTGCAGGTCACAAATACTCATATTCTCAAGCTTGTAGAGTTTGAAATGTAAGTAATAAAAGTGTCAAGCCCTGCTGACGTGGCTCAGTGGTTGAGCATCGACCTATGAACCAGGAGGTCAAGGTTCCATTTCGGGTCAGGGCACATGCCCAGGTTTCGAGCTCGATCCCCAATAAGGGGCATGCTGGAGGCAGCTGATTGATGTATTTTCACATGGATGTTTCCTTTCTCTTCCTTGCTCTCTCTAAAAATCCGTAAAAAAATTTTTTTTTTAAAGAGTTGTTGGGAAGGGGCAAGATAATCAGATGATGTCAAAGTATCATCCTACAAAGTAATTACAAATTTAAAAGTGAAAACTGCACCTCAGACCTTGGACAAATAAAATGTTTACCACTGTAATTAAGTCATAACATCTACACTAATAAAAGAGAAACATGCAAATTAACTATCACTCTGCTACGCCCACCAGCCAATCAGGAGGGGATATGCAAATTAGGAGAAAGATGGCAGCCGCCCAGCTGCTCCAGGTGTGGAGTGGGCAAGCAGGACGCCTGCTATAAGAGGGAGGGCGGGGGGCGGGGGGCGCAAAGACGAAGACTGTAGTCTCCGGAGTCTGCAGCGAACATGAAGAGGGCAGACTCTGGCCGGAGCCTGCAGCAAAGACAAAGAAGGCAGACTCTGGCCAGAGTCAGCAGCAAAGGTGGCAGACTCCAGCTGGAGCGAAGGCCTGGGTCCCAGGTGTCAGAGGAAAACCAATGCTGGAAGCCAAGGGAAGGAAGGCCTATTGCACGAATCTCTTCATGCAACGGGCCTCTAGTTTTTATTATAATGATGAGACCATCTGAATTATATACCTTCTCATGCAATGAAATATGAAATCCTCAATCTCATGTATGAAGTATTTTTCTAAAAATGTTTTATCTAAATCTAATCAAGTCTTTAGTCTTATTTTTGAGTTTACAGAAAATAGAGAATTAGTCAAAGAACACCACAGGAAACAATCCAGAATGTAGTATAATGTACAAGAAAAGTGACCTTTTCAAAGACAGTATTATAAAAAAAATCTATTAAAAAAAAAGATCTTTGACTAAAACAAACTAGAAAAATATTACAATCAATTAAATGTCTAAAACTACTGAATCCTGGATTTTTGAGAGTATAAAACATATTTTGGAGACAATTAATTATATTTGAATATGAACTAGATATTAGATGCTATTATATTACTATTTCTTAGGTTTGACAATGACATTGATTATGTAGACCGTCCTTATTCTTAGAGGCTGCATGCTGAAGCATTTAGGGGCAAAAATACTCTATATAGCAGGATAACCAATAAAAAACAAATCAAAAAGATGTCTCAACTGTGGGGAAAATGATAATCATAAATTGTTGCTATTCTTCCCACTTTGGTGCAAAATTTTTTGCTTGTTTATTTTGTTAATTCTCACCCAAATATATTTTCCCATGGATTTTTAGAGAGTGGAAGAGAGAGAAATATTGATGTGAGAGAGACACGTTGATTTATTGCCTCCCGCACATCCCAGATCAGGGTTCGGGTATCGAGCCTGCTACCGAGGTATGTTCCCTTGACCATATTTGAACCTGGAACCCTTCAGTCTACTGTCCAATGCTCTATCCACTGGGAAAAACTGGCTAGGGTCAAAGTTTTTTTAATAAAATGCATAAGGTAGCAATATAAAAAACAGAAGGGCATTTCTACATCAAAATTAATGTTTACCACACTTCTTATGAACTAAGGGATAATTTCTTTCAGAAATGCTTTGCAGTTCTTCAGTATACATGTCTTATAATTTATTAAGTTTATTCCTTTAATATATTTTTAATGCTACTTTTGATGCTATTTGAAATGAAATCATTTTAATTTTTTCAGATTGTTGCAACTTTTGTGATTTATATATTCTTCAAATTTGCTGTATTTGTTAATTCTAAAAGTTTTTAAAATAATTACTATAGACGACCTAACTGGTTTGGCTCAGTGGATAGAGCGTCAGCCTGCGGACTCAAGGATCCCAGGTTTGATTCCGGTCAAGGGCATGTACCTTGGTTGCAGGCACATTCCCAGTGGGGAGTGTGCAGGAGGCAGCTGATCGATGTTTCTCTCATCAATGTTTCTGGCTCTCTATCCCTCTCCCTTCCTCTCTGTAAAAAATCAATAAAATATATTTTAAAAAATTACTATAGATAATTGTCATCTATAGTTTTCTATAGATAATGTCATCTGTGTATAGACAGTTTTATTTCTGAAGTTCCTATTTAGATGACCCTTATTTCTTTTTCTTGCCTAACTTCTCTGGTGAGAACTTCCAGTACCATCTTGAATAGAAGTGGTAAAAATGGGCATCCTGCCCTAACTGGTTTGTCTAGCATCAGCCTAGGGACCAAAGGGTCCCGGGTTCAATTCAGGTCAAGGGCACATGCCAGGGTTGTGGGATGGATCCCCAGTAGGGGGTGTGCAGGAGGCAGCAATTGATGGTTCTTTCATCATTGATGTTTCTATCTCTCCCTCTCTGAAAAAAAAAAAAAAAAGGTGGGGGGGGGTGGCAGGGGTGCATCCTTGCCTTGTCCCTGACTTCAGGGGAAAAACTTTCAGCCTTTCACCACTTAGTATATTAACTGTGTGCTTTTCACATGTAATCTTGTTATCACCTTGAGGTTGTTACATTCTAGTCTTTTTTTTTTTTAATTCTCACCAGAGGATATCTGTGGATTTTGTTTGACAGAGAAAAAAAGAAACATCTATTGATTGTCGCCTGTTATGTGCCCCGGATGGAACCTGCAACCTAAGTATGTGCTCTGACTGGGAATTGGACAATTTGACTCACAACCTTTTGGTTTAATGGACAATGCTCCAACCCAGGCAGGGCTCCATTCTAAATAAATACACACACACACACACACACACACACACACACACACACACACACACATATATATATATATATATATATATATATATATATATATATACATAAATTATATATACATACCTATTTATATATATAATATGGATTTCAGAGAGGAAGGGGATTGAGCCCACAACCTGAGCATGTGCCATTGACTAGAATTGAACCCAAGACCCTTCAGTACGCAGGCTGAAGCTCTCTATCCATTGAGCCAAACAGCCAGGGCCATTCTATTCTTTTTGTATTGAATGTTTCCATCATGATAACATTGTATTTTGTTAAATGCTTTTCCTGCATCCAGATGTGTTTTTAAATTCTATTAATGGTTATCCATTTTATTAATATCTAATAAAATGTTTCAATTAGAACCAGAGAAGGGAACAAAAGACAAAAACAAAACATAAAACTAAAAATGGGGGAATGAAAAATATCTCAATGCATCTCTATTAATCATTTTAAATATCAATGATCTAAATATACTAATTAATCAACAGAATGAGGGGACAAGCCAAAAACTGAGAAAAATATTTGCAAAGGATTTATCTGATAAAGGAATGTCATCCAAAATATAAAAAGAACTCTTAAAACTTAATAAGCCTGGCCAAATAGCTCAGTTGGTTAGAGTGTTGTCTGGATATGACAAGGTTTTGGGTTTGACCCCTGGTCAGGGCACATATAATAATCAAACAATGAATGCATAATGAGTGTAGTGTAACAACAAATTAATGTTTTTATTTCTCTTCCTCTCTCTCAAAGCAGTCAAAGAAAAAAAAATTTATAAAACATATTATAAATGATCACTAACCTTCAAAAATAAAAAAATAAATGAATAGCCAGGTTAAAAACAAATGGGCAAAAGACCTGAACTGACACTTCACCAAAGATATACAGATAACAAAGCATATTAAAAGCTGGTTCACATAATATGTAATTAGGGAATTACAAATTATAACAATGAGATACCATTACATACCTATTAGAATGGCTAAAATCCAAATCACTAACTCTAATTCATCATTGGTGGCAATTCAGAATGGTACAGCTACTTTGGAAGAAAGTTTGGCAGTTTCTCATAAAGCTAAACCCTCTTAACATAAGATCCAAAAATCATGCTCCTCGCTATTTACCCAAATAAGTTGAAAATGTATGTCCACAAAAACCTGAACACAAATGTTTATAGCAGTTTTATTCATAATTGCCAAAATTTGGAAGCAACCAAGATGACCTTCAATATGTGAATTGGATAAACACATTATGGTACACCCAGACAATTGAATATTTAGTGCCAAAAAGGAGTGGGCTATCAAGCTGTGAAAAGACACGGAGAAACCTTACATGCATCTTGTTGTGAAAGAAGTGACTATGAAAAGGCTATGGTATGATTCCAACTCTATGACATTTTGGAAAAGGCAAAGCTATGGATACAGTAAAAATATCAGGGGGTCAGGGATAGGGAACGGGGAAAGTCAAATAGGAGTACAGAATTTTTAGGGCAGTGAAACTATTTTTGTATGATTTTATAATAGTGGATACATTTCTGTACATTTGTCAAAACTCATAGAATATAAAACACAAAGAGTGAACCCTAATGTCAATTATGGGCTTTCAATGATAATGATGGGTCAATATAAGTTCAACAAATTTACAATTCTGGTGCAGGGTGTTGATAGTAGTAGGGGAAATTGTGGGGAGGGAGGGGGGTGAAACAACAGAATTTGGGAACTCTTACTTTCTGCTCAATTTTTCCAAAAGTCTTAAAACTGCTTTAAAAATCTATTAACTAAAACAAAACTATATTCTACATAGCTGAACACCTGAAGCAGCAGTGACAGTCACTTTTTGGTAAACCTCCAATACAGAATCCAAACATTCACATCTGTTCTCAAGGCATCAGGAATGCTGAGGGTGTCCAGGGCAGAGCACAACAGCCAATGGGACACAAGTTAATTTAGTTGTGAGCTCTCCACCATTTCTTCTGGGTTGAGAGTGTTCAAACCAGGTTACCTTCTCTTCCTCATTTTACCTAATTTCTCCATCATCTTTTTATTCCTAGAAAACAAGTGAGAAAAGAATTTTCAAAAACTTAGAATAAGATAACCATTCCATACCAATCCCTTGGAAATGAGCAATAAAATAAGGAATCTACTTCTGGAGTTCCTAAGTAGTTAGCACCCGCATCCTCACCTAAAAATGGTGGGTGAAAGAATTCTATGTCTTAAACAAAGAAACAAGATTGTCCACTTAATATCAAGCCTCACATTCTGTATACTACAATCGGTTCCATTTCCTTTATCTTTATACTGTCCCTTCCCTTCCCACAGTTTCTTCCACACCCCCTCTCTGTTCACACATGCTCATGATTTTCCCATTAAAAAATACAAAGAAAAAACAAGAAGGGAGGGAGAAAGGAAGGAATGTAGGAAGAAACGAAGGAAGCACCCATGATCTTATTATTTCAGCTGACTGCTATCTCCTCACTCAGGTGGTACAGATTATCAGTCAGTATGTCCTGCCATAATCCTTCACATGCTCTAACTTGTCACTATCACATTTCTGCATATACTGACCCTCTTAACTTACTCTCAGAAAAGGCACCAATTATATCCTAAACTGACATTCTCGACAGTACTGTGGCTGTGGCCTATGTGGCACAATTGGTTGTAGCATTGTCCCATGCACCAAAGGGTTTGATTCCCAGTAGGGGAACATACCCAAGTTGCAGTTCCATCCCAGGTCCGGGCATGTGCAGTAGGCAACCAATCAATGTTTCTCTCTCTCTCTTCCCCTCCCTTCCTCTAACATCAGTTAAAAAAGCAAGCAAACAAAAAAAACCAGCACTGCATTCATTATTCATAATCTTACATGGCCATCTCACTGCCAACCATATTCTTCAGAAACTCTGCCCATTGCTTCTTTTTCTTACTTGTTTCCCAACCTTTAACAGTCCTTCTACATCTCCATTGTTCACCTGCCATCAAAATACTGATTCTCTTTAGGGTTCTTTCCTATGTCCCTTTTAATTCCTACATACTCTTATGTACAAATTTACCATTCTGGTGCAGGGTATTGATAGTAGTAGGGGAAATTGTGGAGGGGAGGGGTGTGACACAACAGAATTTGGGAACTCTTACTTCCTGCTCAATTTTTCCAAAAGCCTTAAAACTGCTTTAAAAACCTATTAATTAAAACAAAACTATATTCTACATAGCTGAACACCTGAAGCAGCAGTGACAGTCACTTTTTGGTAAATGCTAATGGCTCCCAAAAATGTTTCTCTATAAAACCATCCTTATCTCAAGCCTCTAGGCCCATGTCAAGCATGTCCCACATGTCATATTCTCCCCCACTGAACTGAATAAGCTAGCACCCTTCCTTTTACATTTATCCAATTCCTCTTTAAATTTTTTGCCAAGTTTATAAATTATATCTTTTCAGAATTATTAGAGTAATCTCTTACTTACCCTCCAACCTAGTTTTTGTTGCAAGATTACAATCCACATACAATCCACGTCCTTAAAAAAGCCTTAGTTTCCCTTGACACCCATCTTACATCACCTCCACCCAAACTTATCACCAAAAGCTGTTACTAATGGGTGAACATTAAGAGTTCTATAGTCTAAAAAAATAAACAACCAAAAAACAGTTCTATAGTCTATAGAAAATCTAAACCAGTGCTTGTGTATGCCTAATGCGTATTTTCCTGAACAGTGGGTTTATAATTATCATAATACTAGAGGCCCGGTGCACGATATTCGTGCACTTGAGGGGCGGGGCGGTCCTCAGCCTGGCCTACACCCTCTCACAGTCTGGGACCCCAAGGGGTCCTTAGTGCTGCCTCGGAAGCAGGAAAGGCTCCCACCACCACTGCTGTGCTTGCCAGCCATAGGCCCAGCTTCTGGCTGAGTGGCACTTCCACAAGGGGAGCATACTGACCACCAGGGGGCAGCTCCGGCATTGAGCATGTGCCCCCTGGTGGTCAGTGCATGTCATAGTGACCCATCGTTCCACAGTTTGGTCGATTTGCATATTAGCCTTTTATTATATAGGATTCTCAAGGGACTGTATGTCCCAAAAGTGACTGAGAAATTATAACCCACCAGATAATGAGACCATCATTACAGATAGAAACCCATTAGTGATCTACCCCTCCCTTTCCAGACTTATTTGTCAATATAGCTTCAATCATATTGACCTATCTGGTATTTCTAATAATGTCATGTTCTCTTACTTCCAGTTATTTGTATGGGCTGTTTCTACTACCAAATGCCCAAATTATAATTTCCCAACTGATAAGATCTTCCTCAGTGCACGTAATCCTTTCTGAAGTTTCCCTAAACTACTCCATTTATTCCTCAGCATCTCTCTTTTTTAAAATTTAAATTCTTTATTGTTTAAAGTATTACATAAGTCTCCCTTTTCCCCCATGCTACATGGATTTTGCCTTATTAATTTTTTTTTAACCCAGCTAAATATCTGACATATTAAGAACTTTATTTCTTAAAACAGATCTCTAAACTCGAGGAAATTAATATTCTAACTTGTCACATACTTTAAGATTGCTAAGAAGCCACACTTATCTGAGAGTTCTAATCCACTATCAAGTTCTTTTTCCTTCCTATGATTGCCTGATCTATATGGCAAATTAAGAAAACAATATGTTTGACCATTTGCTTTCTCCTACCAGTTAGATATACAGAAAAAAAATATTTAAGGGTTACCTCTTAACACAGTCAGGGCATAACATGTTATCTTCTAGGTCTGGGGATGGGAAAGTACAGGCCGGTAAAAGTAAGAGAGAAATCATCTTCGTGGGAGTGTCAGGCACCCAGGTCTGACCTGCATGGAACTGCAGGCGAACCCAACCCTTTTTGTCTGCCAGGAGATGTCTGCCATGGACCACACACCACCTGACACCTGGGGAGGAAAGAGAAGCAAATATAAACAGTGAAGAGCAAGTAATTGCACCCCAATCCAACCTCTCGGCAACTCACTCTTGACTTTGCTCTTATTTTCTGTTGATGGATCAATTGATTGAGAAGCATGAAAAAATGTAGACCAAAAGACATTATACTCTAACTTCACAGATTATATAGCATGAGGGATAACAATTACATTTTTAAATGCTTGCTAAGTGGTTTGCATGTATTCATAAATTTATTAAGAACATTTATATTTACCTTCTATTCACTTTTCTTATTTAAAAATGAAGTAACTGAAGCTTGCAGAGTTAAATATTATAATTTTCTCAGAACCAAGCCATGGATCCAGGTATTAATTCACAACCCGTTTGTCTAACTACTTCATTCTACTTCTTCAAATATAAAAAAACAGGCAAAAAGATCTTTGTTGAAAGCCTAAGGAACAATCTAATTGGGGAGAGGGTTATTTAAGACAAAACAAGGTAAGGTATCAAGTGTTTGAAATTGAGAAAGAAGCAGTCACCGTGAGCTCAAATATTCATAAAAACTCCCCAGTCAGACTGTAAAACAATAGAGATTATGTTTAGCACTATATACCCGGTGATTAGGAACACTCTTAGATCATAGTAGATGCTTAATAACTGCTAAATAGAGAGGTACTACTGCCCTAGCTGGTTTGGCTCAGTGGATAGAGCATCGGCCTGCAGATGTTTGTCTCTCTTTCCCCCTCCCTTCCTTTCTGAAATCAATAATATATGTATATATGTATATGTGTATATATACTACGTATGTATGTATTTAAAAAATAGAGAGGTACTAAAAGGATGAATAAGTGTGCAATGCTACTAGGTCATATGGCACATTAATGAAAATTAGAAAGGTGTCATTGCTGGGTAAGCAGTCCTTCAGAGACAGCTATGTTACTAGACAGTGCTTTTGGAAATTAGCAAAATGGTGCTCGTTTCTTTTCATAGAGGGAGTGTGACTTGGAGAACAGACAGTAGGCCAGTTTCAGCTTCTGTCTGTCTTCCTTTTGGTTGGGTTCCTTGTGTAATGAACAACGTGCCTTACAAGTCAGCCCTGGATAAAAGAGGAGCCAGAACACTTTTGGAAACGATGTGGAGGGAAAAAGAACTCAAGCAAAAAAGAATGGAGGACTTTTAGCTGACCTGAGGTAGGGTCAGCTAGAGAAGAAAACAAAAATATCAAGGAGAGAGGAGGAGTTGGAGGAAGGCAGGGCTAAGTTATTCTCAAGATTTCTTAAGAGGACAGGGACCCCAAACTTTTCTTATTGCCTGCTTTTTAATGTGCCAAGTTATATCTCATAAGTCTCACAATCATTCTTTGAAATACAATAGTTGTAATCTTCATTTTATAAAACAGGATACCAGGGCTTGTGCTAACTTGCCAATGCGACATACAAAGGAAGTCATAAAACAAGAATCTGGCCTGGGCGCTCTCCCTCCTGGGAGCATGCCTGTGCCTTTTCCTTTCCCTTTCCCCTCTCTCTCTCTCTCTCTCTCTCTCTCTCTCTCTCTCTCTCTGCTCTCCCCCCAGGCGTATTACCATTAGCTTCCTCACTCCCAAGCTCCAAGGGCCCTTCATTTACCTCTATAACTTGTTTCCAAAGCCCATTTCTTCTAGAAATTACTTTTTCTACCTCTGTAATTTACCCAATAATTGTTCTCTTACAAAAAAGAATCTGGTCTAGCTGGCGTAGCTCAGTGGTAGAGCATCGACCTATGAACCAGGAGGTCATAGGTTTGATTCAGTGGACACATGCCCAGGTTTCGGGCTCGATCCCCAGTGTGGGCCCATGCAGAAGGCAGCGGACCAATGATTTTCACTCATCACTGATTTTTCTCTCTCTTTCCCTCCCTTCACTTCTGAAATTAAAAAAAAAAAAAATCTTTAAAAAAAAAAAGAATCTGAACCAGGGCTGTTCAAATCCCCACATTATGCTATGAAGAAAGCCTTGAGGAAAGGGAGAGGAAAAGACCTCAGGTTGGCCCTAGCTGGTTTGGCTCAGTGGATAGAGCATGGACCTATGGGTTGAAGGGTCCTGGGTTTGATT
Source organism: Cnephaeus nilssonii (assembly GCF_951640355.1). NCBI lineage: Eukaryota > Metazoa > Chordata > Mammalia > Chiroptera > Vespertilionidae > Cnephaeus > Cnephaeus nilssonii. The sequence goes on along the minus strand of NC_137074.1, from coordinate 68,753,628 downwards.
CTGGTCAAGGGCACATGCCTGGGATGTGGGCTTGATCCCCAGTGGGGGGCATGCAGGAGGCAGTGGGTCAATGATTCTCTCTCATCATTGATGTTTCTATTTCTCTCTCCCTCTCCCTTCCTCACTGAATCAATAAAAATATGTTTTAAAAATAAAAGACCTGCCCTGGCCGGCTTGGCTCAGTGGATAGAGCGTCGGCCTGCGGACTGAAAGGTCCCGGGTTCGATTCCAGCCAAGGGCACATGCCTGGGTTGCGGGCTCGATCCCCAGTCGGGGGCATGCAGGAGGCAGCCGATCCATGATTCTCTCTCATCATGGATATTTCTCTCTCTCTCTCTCTCCTTCTTCCTTCCTCTCTGAAATCAATAAAGAATTATAAAAAAAAAATATAAAAAAAAAATAAATAAAAAAATAAAAATAAAAGACCTCAGGCTGTGGCTGACCGCATTATCAGATTATGCTTTTTTCCCCACCTTGTACTTCTGCTTTGTGATCAGAAAGGGTCACCACTCTATCACCTGGCTTAGAAATTCATCCAGAAAAACTTGACTATCAATCAAAAGGTAAGTTTTCTATGAATCTAATATCCAATCTACAGATATTTTAACTCTTTTCCTTATACCACCTTTCAGTATTGGACTATTGAAAGTTAACCTTCTTTCTCTGCTATGGCGCTTACTATTTAAAGTTGATCTTACCAGATGTTTGCAGCAGAAAATTCTCAACAGAAATAGGAATTTTATATGAATTTGCAGCCTTAGGTAGCGAGCCTCTTGCAGCAATTCTTGACCATGCTGCCAACATGGCCTCACGAGCTGAAGTTATCACTTCAACTGTATTGGTCACTTCAACTGTATTGGCCACTTCAGCTGTACTGGCCACTTCAACTGTACTGGCCACTTCAACTGTATTGGCCACTTCAATTGTACTGGTCATTTCAACTGTATGAGTCTCTTCCTCTCTTTTACTCATCTGATGACTTTTCTTACTCCTTGCTTTCTTGGTCAATTTCCCCGAACATGACTGCAATGTGTCCTCTTCTGGTGTTTCAGCAACACTCTGCAAATGGGATTCATGATGAGTATTCTGTGAAGTGCTACTACCATAATGACTTCTATATCAATTTTATCATTCTTTATACATTTACCCAAGTAGGTCAGCATGGGAAAGGTTTAGGAATATTAGTTCCTTTAGAGTAGTGGTTCTCAAATGGAAGAAATTATTGATTGCTAAAACTGTGAGGGAGCCCTGGCCGGTTTGGCTCAGTGTGTAGAGCGTCGGCCTGCGAACTGAAGGGTCCCAGGTTCGATTCTGGTCAAGGGCATGTACCTTGGTTGCGGGCACATCCCCAGTGCGGGGCGTGCAGGAGGCAGCTGATCGATGTTTCTCTCTCATCGATGTTTCTGACTCTCTATCCCTCTCCCTTCCTCTCTGTGAAAAATCAATTCAAAAAAAAAAAAAAACTGTGAGGGAGGAAGCATTGCTACTAACATCAAGTGGATAAGAGGCCAGGGATATTTAGTCTGCTAAACATCCTAAAACACACAGGACAGCCTCCAAACAAAAAGAACTTATTTGGCTCAAAATGTCAATAGTCTTGGTTGAGAAATCTTGCCTTAGAGCAAGCAAGGTTGAGGAACCCTTTTTTGACCAACAGCCATTTGAATATTTGTGACATCATTCGCTTAATATAATTCACTTAATATAAATTCATGTTGCTATGAAACAAGCTCCTAGACAACCTGCAGTTGTCTTGGCATGGCCAGATGAAATGATTTCATGCGCCTTAGATGGCTGGACATTCCTCACCCCTACGTTAGAGGTACAACATATGAAGAGATGCTGGGAGAGGAGGAACAATTCACAGTCAGAACTCACATTTACACTGCATCCATGCTTCCCATTCACTCGCTTTTTTTCAAAATAAGCATGTTCCCTGAGCCTCAGATAAACCTCTAGTTTCTAAGGAAATTAAGGAGAGAAAAAGCAAAGTTAGCAAGACTTTGAATATTTGCTCTGAGCAGCAGAAATTCTCACCAATGTACTCACCTTACCATCGGTACTCAAATTCAATTGTTGGCACCAGTTCCGCAAAGTGTCGAGACATACTTTATTATATGATGGCAAAGTGGTTGGCAAGGGAAGGATTGGTTTTGGGCAATCTTTGAATTGTTCATTCATTTGAGGAAGATTAACTGAGAAAAGAAGAAAACCAAAGTAGTAATAATTTAAAATTTGTAAGATTCTTTATAATTTTACCTTACAAGTTCTCATTTATTTCTTACAACCCAATTTATGCAGATAGGTACCAAATATTTTTTCTCATATTACAAATAAGATAACAGATTCAAGAATAAAGGACTTGCCCTAGCTGGTTTGGCTCAGTGGATAGAGCATCAGCCTGAGGACTGAAGGGTCCCTGGTTCTACTCCGGTCAAGGGCACATGCCCAGGTTGCAGGCTCAATCCCCAGTAGCGGGTATGCAGGAGGCAGCCGATCAATGATTCTTTCTCATCATTGATGTTTCTATCTTTCTCTTCCTCTCCCTTCCTCTCTGAAATAAATAAAAATATATTTTAAAAAGAAAGAATAAAGGACTTGCCCTAACCGGTTTGGCTCAGTGGATAGAGCGTCGGCCTGCGGACTCAAGGGTCCCAGGTTCGATTCCGGTCAAGGGCATGTACCTTGGTTGCGGGCACATCCCCAGTAGGGGGTGTGCAAGAGGCAGCTGATTGATGTTTCTCTCTCATCGATGTTTCTAACTCTCTATCCCTCTCCCTTCCTCTCTGTAAAAATCAATAAAAAAACATTTAAAAAAAAAGTTACAAGATAGAAAATCTTGCCCTGGTCAGTGTGGCTCAGTTGGTTAGAGTGTCATCCTATATGCAGATTCCTGGTTAAGGCACATATCCAGGTTTTGGGTTGGGTACAAGAGGCGATTGACCTCTTTCTCTCTCTCTCTCTCTTTCTCTCTCTCTCTCTCTCTCTCCCTCGCTCCCTAAAATCAATAAAAACATCCTCAGTCCTAGCTGGTTTGGCTCTGTGGATAGGAGTGTCAGCCTTCAGACCTAAGGTTTGTTTCTAGTCAAGGGCACATGCCTGGGTTGTGGGCTCAATCCCCAGTAGAGGGGGTGCAGAAAGCAGTGGATCTATGATTCTCTCTCATCGATGTTTCTATCTCTCTCTCCCTCTCCCTTCTGCTCTGAAATTAATAAAAAATATAATTAATTAACTAATTACGACATCCTTGGATGATGGTTAAAAAAAAGAGTAAATCTTAAATGTTCTTACCACAAGGGGAAAAAGCTAAGTGTGTGAGGTGATGCATGTGTTAATTAACCTTATTTCTGTAATCATTTTACAGTATATATGTATACCAATCATCACAATATACACCTTAAAATTACAGTATTGTGTAAATATATCAATAAAGCTGGAAAAAATTAGTCTTTGTAAGAGGTATGTAAAGTATGTATTAACCAAAATGAAGAGAAGGTTGAGGGTCATGGGTTGGAAATTTGAACTTCTATCCAGCTGCCCCATAATACTATGCTCTGTCCAAAACACTCCACATGCTGATTTTTGTGTGTCTTAAAAGCAAGGCAGTATATAGTGCTTAGCAAATGACAAGCATGGGAGTTAGAAAAATCTCTTATTACAGGTAATTGAGGTGAGATTTAAGCTGGGTCTTGTATGGCCAAAGAAGAGAAAAGAAAAATCCTTTTTCCTGGGCTTTCCAGAGCTGGAGGAGCAGTACACTGAGCAATCCTTATCATCACACCTTTTTCGTTGCTGTCTGAGGTTGAAGAAACACTTGGTTCCATTTGATGTTCATTATGTTCCTCGCTTATTGGAACCAAGGTGAGTATCACATTTTCTTCTTCTAATTCATCCTGAAAGAAATCCTGAAAAGGGTCAGTTACCAATTCTCATTTGATGCATACAATTAAACTGCTTACTTTCAAATCACAACTAATGAATACAGAACTGAGAAGGTGATGGAAAAAAAATTACTGAGATTTCCTTAAATATGATGTTATTAGCAGACCCTTTACTAGATTCTAAAAAAACAAACAAAATGAGAAAATGGGTAAAAACAGATTTACAGGTGAAAAAGAGAAAATGGAAGGACCCTCGCCAGTTTTGCTCAGTGGATAGAGCTTTGGCCCGTGGAAGGGTCCTGGGTCCCAATACGACCATGTGCTGGAGGCAACCAATCGCTGTGTCTCTCTCACATCCATGTTTCTTTCTCTCCCCCTACCTTACACCCTTTAAAAATCAACGGAGGCACTTCCGCTTCCGGTTCCCAGCGCAGCCTCCGGTCCCCGCTTCGCTGTCAAGCGACGAGATCGTGGCGTGGGCAGGTTCCAGGCGATTCGCGGATGATCGAGGTTGTTTGCAACGACCGACCGTCTGGGGAAGAAGGTCCCCGTGAAGTGCAACACCGATGGCACCATTGGGGACCTGACGAAGCTGATCGCAGCCCAAACGGGGACCCGTTGGAACAAGATGGTGTTGAAGAAGTGGTACACGATTTTTAAGGACCACGTTTCTCTGGGGGACTATGAAATCCATGATGGGATGAACCTGGAGCTTTATTACCAACAAAGCGGAATTCCTTCCTCGTGTCCTGTCCACTCTCCCCTTTTCTCCTGCTCTCAGCCCCAGCACTGGTATGGATGCTTGTTTTTAAAAAGTCATGTTAATGAAAACTTAGAACAGCAAAAGAAAAAAAAAAATCAATGGAAAAATATTCTCAGGGGAGGATTAACAAAAAAGAGGAAGGGGTTTGCAGAAACCATTCCCCTCGTGGTCTCCCTTTCCATCAACTAAAACACTAAATACTTTCATTTAATCTCCGAAATCCATATGAAATGTGTTGCTGCCTTCCCATCTTCCATCACATGATTTACAACTCAAGCGATCATTAACTCTTACTGGAAGATGCAAAAATCTAGTTATTAAAAATCCATTCTAACTCCACTCTTTCTTTAGATTACTCTCCTGCTTGATTAAAATACTTCCATCGCTTATCATTTCTTTTTGAGTAAATGATAAAACTCTCTCATGTAGCTTACATGACACATTCCTAGACAGTGTGGCCCTGCCATTCCAGCTTAAGAGCTTTCTGAGCTCCAGCCATCTTGGCTTATTTCAGCCTAGGACCTGAGGAGAGAGAATGCATCTGTGTTACTCCCTTTGCTATCACAGTAACTAACACAGTGCCCAGCACGGATTGGCCTTTAATGATCTAGTGACTGCAAGGTGAAGTGGACAGGCAGGAAGTAACATTTACTGGTTTTGTACAGTAAACATGCACTGTGCTAGATGCTTTCTCTTGTTTAATCCTTATAACATGCTTGTAGTAATTTATTCGTTTTCCTATTTTACAAATTAGGCCACTAAGTCTCAGAAATTAAATTACCAATGCCACAGAGTAACACATGCTTGAGTAAATCTCTGAACTTAGCTTTTTCTCTCAAAACCACCCCAGCCCTAATGTAATACACTTTTCCCACAGCAGCCAAGTGGCATCTGAAGCAGCCATCCATTTCCCCTATTTAAATAATCTTAATGACTTCCTGTAGCTCTCAAACTCCTAGCTTGCATATAGGGATTTTACATTTGTATATACCACTTTTTCAAAGCACTTTCACACACATGCAATGGTCAGCTTCAAAAAAGCATTGACATTATTGGAGAAGTATTACTCCACTCTAGAGATAAATGTGGCTCAAAGCAGCTATATGGCCTGCCTATAATCATATATTTAATGTTGGCCAATTCAGTTCTCTTCTAGCCTGGTACAGCAGCCCTGAAAATACCCATGAAGCCTCTCCTCCAGTCCAGGGTGACCCAAGCCTGGTCTGGAAACCCATTTGATACCAAGGCCATTGGGATTACATTACTTCTCACTTCTGGAAGAAACTCATCAGTCCCTTCATGTTTGGCCTTATCCATGTTAATCTTTCCCGAATTCTTTGTACAGCAGCTCTCCTTCTTTTCAGTCTTTATCTTGTTGACCTACAACATGCCTTTCTGCAAAATAAATCTCTTACTTTGTACTATGAAGAAGAATCTTTGCTTTTCCTTTCTACTCTCGCCCAAGTATACAGAGCCACAATCACGTGAAAGAAAATAATCAACCACGAAGAGATTCCTAGACGAAGAAATGAGAGATTGCTAGACGAAGAAATGAATTAAGATTCTTGGCAAGAGAAAAACATAAGTGAGCTCCGGAAAGGCTTTGAAAAGTGAATCTGCGGGAAAATTAATTTTATTTAAACTAAACTTACCTTTTCGCTTCTTGAGTTTGCCATTTCCAGGAACACTCAGAGGAAGGCAATGCCAGCAGTGTTGAGGATACCTGCAGTTGACTCCATTTAACCACAGGGTTTCTCTTTTTATAAGCAAATGTCTCCTTCGACTTCCTGTTTCTCAAAAGAGCTTTTCTTTCTCTTCCCAAGCCCCGCCCTTCCGCCATTATCTGACTGGGTGATGTTTTTATCAGTTTTATCCCCTATCTTATCTTGAAATTATTGGGTAAGTATTAGCATTCATGAATTTTTAAAAAGAGAGATTTTTACTTTTAAGAAATAAAGATTGGGATAAAACTGGAAGTGAAAAACTCTTGAAGACAAGTTACAATTGAACAGAGTAGTTTTAAACATTTCTCAGAGAATACTGATCATGGATTGAATGGCGTTATTATGGAAGGGATAAAAAAAGATTCAGAGGTATTTCATAACTGATTTAGGCCCAGGGGTGTGTCACTCACTGTAAGATTAGATTTGAATTGTTGGGCTTGAATAACAATCCCTTCTGGATTTAGTTCTAGATGTAAATATTAACCCTGTAATACGGGGGAATGACCCACAGTTTGAGAATCCCTAGCAGGGTCGCCTAAGACTATCGGAAAACACAGATATTTACATTACGATTCATAACAGTAGCAAAATTACAGTTATGAAGTAGCAACGAAAATAATTTTATGGTTGGGGTCACCACAACATGAGGAACTGTATTAAAGGGTCAAGGCATTAAGAAGGTTGAGAACCACTGACCCTGAAGAAGCCACTCCAAGGAGCCAGAGGCACTAAAGAAATTATTAGCAAACATTATGGCAGCTTTGTCATGCAGTGGTCTCACGGGGCGCTTTCTCTGCCCTAGGAGATTGGTCAGTCCATTGGTCTCAGGACCCATGGAGCCCAGATCAGTTTAATTTCGTTTATATGTACTATATTCAAAATGTGGTCTGCAAGGGCTCAGCTTCAGTTTACTGAAGAAATGATTGGGAAAATAAATTATGAGACCATACCCCAGATCTTCAGGATGTGTGCTTCATCAAGCCTTCAAGGTAAAGAATTACTTTAAAAAAAAAATTACTTAAAAGTCTAGAAGCATAGTCTAGATCAGGGTGTGACCAAACAGTTTTGGATTAGGCAGATAATGGTTGGAATCCTGACTCCTTTCTTTCAGATTAGAAACTGAATTGACCCATGGAAATTCAACCAGAAAAGCACTCCACCTATCTACTCGAGGGGGGTGGGGGGTGGGTGGGGGAGAGTGGCCTGGTGGGCTTTTCCTCCGTAATTTAGAGAGGAACTAATCCTGGTAGCCTGAACTGATCCCAGTGCCTTAAGCTAGTCAGAACTTCAAGTGGGAAAACTATTTTATTACCATTTTTTTTTCTTCTTAGCATTTATTACAACATAATTACCTTATTTGTTTTCTTGTGGTTTGTTTGTATGTTGGTTTTTGGGTGTTTTTTGTTTGTTTGTTTTTGCTTTTTGAAAGTGTTGTATTATGGGAAAGTTCAAACACATACAAAGCAGACAATAATGTCATGAGCCCTCTGTATCCATCATCCAGCGTCAACAACTATTGAGTTCTAGCCAATCTCATTTCATCTCAAACACCTCCTATTCCCCTGGGTTAGTTTGATGGAACTACCAGACCTCATGTCATTTTATTTATAAATTTGGGGATGGGAGACTTTTTCAAGGTACAATTACTGTTAGGCCTACAGGGCAATACAATCCTTAATGGCCACAAAACAAAAAACCAGGTAAAACTTGCTGGACAACAGGAATCAGGCCATACAAAGAATGGAAACTGTCCTGAAGGCACCTGACTGCACACCTGCATTCCATCCGCATTCCAAGCCCGCTAGCTCAGCCCCCAAACCCAACTGAACACCAGTTTCCCGCCAGAGACTGCATGTAAGGATGAAACTCCAGGTCCTGGGGGCTGCCATCATCGACCCAATGTCCCCTTGGCTCGGTGCTGTGCAGCCCTTCCCTTTGGATGTCCCATCCCCCACCCCCTTTCTCTACATAAATTCAATTTTCTTTAATCATCATCTGAGATGGCTATTTAGCCTACCCAGGTGTGTTAACCCACCACAATGCTAACCCACCACGTTCACCTTTCAATTACAATATCCTTTTCATATCTAAAAATAATTTTATTTTTGCCCTACCCAATTTGGCTCAGCAGACAGAGAGTAGACTGTGGAATGAAGGGTCCGGGTTTGATTCTGATCAAGGGCACTCAGCCCAGGCTCTGGTCAGGGCTCATTCAGGAGGCAACCAATAGATGTGTTTCTCTCACATGAATATTTCTCTGTCTTTCCCCTCTCTTCTACTCTCTCAAAAAATCAATGGAAAAATATCCTAAGGTGAGGATTAAAAAAAAATAAAAAATAATAATAAATAATAAATAAAAATAAATAAATAAATAACTTTATTTTTTGTTTAATCACCCGAGGATATTTTTTCCATTGATTTTTAGAGAGAGAGAAAAGGAGGTAGAGAGGGAAAGGAGGGGAGGAATGAGAGAGAGAGAGAGAGAGAGAGAGAGAGAGAGAGAAACACTAATGTGAGAGAGACACATTGATCAGTTGCCACCTGAATGTGCTCCGACCGGGTCAGAGATTGATCCTGCTACCCACGTATGTGCCCTTGACCAGAAATTGAACCTGAGACCTTTCTGTGCATGGGCCAATGCTCTAACTATTGAGCTCACTGGCCAATGCAATATCTAAAAATAATTTTAAATAATTATTTAATATTATCAAACCATCCAGGCTGACAAATATGTAGTGGTATTATAGAAAAGTAAGAAGCTAAGAAAATTCCAGGACAAGTAGAATGGGAAAGTTGAGACAGATAGTTAAACGAAGTTTGTATCCATCAAGTAAATCCTATCTTCCCTAAACCAAGGACACTTAAGAGTAAATGGTCTGCACTCTCCTTCCCAACCAGAAGGTAAATAGCTTAAATCACCCTACTCAGGGAGACAGATAACAGAAATCCAATTAAGTCCCATTTGCCAACCACACCCAAGGACAAATTAAAAAAATAAATCTCATTTTGGTATATCAGCATAAAGCTAATGAATATCCTATTGATTCGATTCCAAGACCTCCCTAAATCCCCAGCCTTTAGAACCCCTGAAAATGAAGGTCCCAGGGACCTTCTATGCTGTGTCTAGCTGTGTCTGAATGCTGGCTATGCAGGTTTGCTCCAGCTTCTTCCTGTCTTCCTCAGCCCACCCAACCCCCTTTTGAGTAGAAGCCCCTATCAGCGCTGCTGCTAAAGGATGTGGTGTAAACACTGACCACAGACTCATGTGACTCTCTTACCAGTCTATGACACTCTTGAGTTAGCAAAGGCATCTTCATTCTCAGCATAGCGCTTGGTTCAGAGAAGGCTCTTAATTAGGTGCAACAAATTTCTCTAAGTTGTATTACATCACCTTAAGATTGGGGCTTCAGTATATACCTCAAAGCTCAAAAGCAGGATGTAAAGCTATTTAAAAAAATAATAATAATAACGTAGGCCTGGCCGGTATGGTTTGGTGGTTGAGCAACAACCCATAATCCAGGAGGTCATGGTTAGATTCCCAATCAGAGTACATGCCTGGGTTGTGGTCTCAATCCCCAGTGTGGGGCATGCAGGAGGCAGCAGATCAATGATTCTTCCCCATCACTGATGTTTCTATCTCTCTCTCTCCCTCTCCCTTTCTCTATGAAGTTAATAAAAATATATTTTTAAAAATAATAATCTAGGCTGTAGGGTAGATATATTAAAAATTAAGAAAAATTGTTTATGAATACTTGCATTTTAATATTTATTTCAATAACAGGGATCTGAAAGAAAAATGCATTACCTATTTCAAATATATTTTTATTTGCAAATGCATTGTATTTTCAAAATCCTTTAAAAAAATAATTAGAAGAACATATTCTAAAGGGTAAATATTTATGGAGCACCAACACATAACAGGTAAAAGTGGAGTGACTCTAGCTGAGAAATAAAACCCATAAGACATCTGCAGAGCCCTAGGGTTCTGAGAAACAGTTTGGCCACCATAGTTCCATCTCACTTCCAAATGGAAGGGACCGCTACTGAGTTCTTTCCTTTTCTGAGGAGGAAAATGAAATTGTACTGTAAGGTGTTCCCAACTTTTGCCACATTCTTCATTTCAAGAAATTCCCACTTAAAAGGACTATTGAACTAATTTCTACTTTAGAGCAATAGTTATAAATCTTAACCTTCTGACTGAGAATAAATGGGCATTTTTGCTTTTTTTTTTTTTGAAGGAAAAAAAAACTCTTCTGAATGATGGAACAGTGTTTTGCTTTATCTATTGTTTCAAGGGGCAGCAAAAGTTATGCTCAGAGACTGAATTGTCTTTGCCAGCAATTTATTTAGCCCCGGTTCTCTGTGGAAATTACAATTACACATCCACATTTAATATGAGGTGTGTCTTTTTATGCTAGAAGGCACTTCAGAGAGATGGCATCCAAGCTAGAGCTGGCTTTCTAGCTGCCAGCACAAAAGTAAAAAGTTCCCTGTTGCTAGAGCATGATATGATGCTAGGGAATGAAGACCTCAGTGTAATAGGCAGGCTGATGTCTTTCACCTGGATTCTGGGGTGGTTTATCACCCACCACCATCTATATGGAATGAGAGATGCCCAAAGAGTCTTTGGAGAGTTTTTAGGTTAGAGAAGAGTCACTTTGTCCAAATCTAAACTCTCAGATAGTCCTCACAAATTCTAAATATTCAGTCTAAATGTCCCTTTGCCAGAGTTGCTTCTCCACTTGTATTTATCCACTAGAGGCCCTGTGTATGAAATTTGTGCACTCTGGAGAGGTGGGAGAAGTCTCTCAGCCTGGATTGCCAGAGGGCACAGGCCAGGCAGAGGGAACCCCACTTGTGCACAATCAGAGCCAGGGAGTGATATGGGAGGTTGGCCAGCCGGGAAGGGACCACAGGAGGGCCCCAGGGCATGTCCAGCCCATCTTGCTCAGTCCAGATCGACCAGCCAACTCAACACTTAACATATTAGGCTTTTATTATCTTACTAGTGGCCCAGTGCATGAAATTCGTGCACGGTGGGGGGAGGTGTCCCTCAGCCTGGCCTGCACCCTCTCCAATCTGGGACTCCTCGAAAGATGTCCTACTGCTGGTTTACAGGGATCAGGCCTAAACCGGCAGTCGGACATCCCTCTCACAATCTGGGACTGCTGGCTCCTAACTGCTCACCTGCCTGCTTGTCTGATTGCCCCTAACCACTCTGCATGCCAGCCTGCTCGCCCCCAACTGCCCCCCCGCCAGCCTGATCACCCCCAACTACCCCCATGCCAGTGTGTTCGCCCCCAGTTGGTCCCCTGCTGGCCTTCTCACCCCCAACTGCCCCCCTTACTGGCCTGCTTGCCCCCACCTGTCCTCCCCACTGGCCTGCTTGCCCCCAACTGCCCCTCCCCACTGTCCTGATCACTCCCAACTAACTTCCACTGACAGCCTACTTGCCCCCAACTCCCCCCCACCATCGCCTGCTTGATCACCCCCAATCGACTCCCCACCAGCCTGATCACCCAGAACTGCTGTCCTATCCTGGTCTGATCACCCACAACTGCCCTCCCCTCTTGGCCTCTACCCACCTCTACCTCGGCCCCGCCACCATGACTTTATCCAGAAGAACATCCAGAAGGTCTCCTGAAGGTCTCCCACTCTAATTAGCATATTACCCTTTTATTAGTATAGATAGAGGCCTGGTGCATGGGTGGGGCCGGCTGGTTTGCCCTGAAGGGTGCCCTGGATCAGGGTGGGGGTTCCCTTGGGGCATGGGGCAGCCTGGGCGAGGGACCTGTGGTGGTTTACAGGCTGGCCATGCCCCCAGGGGTGAGGGTCCAACTGGGGTGCCTGGCCAGCCTGGGTGAGGGGCTGATGGCTGTTTGCAGGCTGGCCAAGCCTCCCAGTGGGGACCCTCATCCCATGGGGGTGTGGCCAGCCTGGGTAAGGGGCTGAGGGCCGTTTTCAGGCTTACCACTCCCCCATCCCTCCTTGACCAGCAGCCAGGGTGGGCTGGAAGCCTGGGTCATCCCCGGTGACCCAGGCCCCCAGCCCCTCCTCAAGCAGAGGCCAGGGCGGGCTGGAAGCTTAGCTTCCTCCATCACCGGGGGCAAACCAAGCCTCCTGCTTTCTCCAGCTCCACGGCCGACACCATCTTTGTTGGGTTAATTTGCATACCCACTCCTGATTGGCTGGTGGGTGTAGCGAAGGGATGGTCAATTTTCATGTTTCTCTTTTATTAGTGTAGATATAATAAAAAGTAATATTCAAATAGACAAAATGGCAGAACAACTGAACAACCAATCAAAGCGTAATATGCTAATGAATGCTAAGCCTGTTCAATCACTTGCTATGATGTTCACTGACCACCAGGGGGCAGACAGTCAACTGCTCGACCAGCTGCTATGATGTGCACTGAACAACAGAGGGCAGGCAGATGCTCAGACTGGTAGGTTAGCTTGCTGCTGGGGTCTGGCTGATTGGGACTGAGCAAGATGGGCCAGACATGCCCTCCCACATTCCCTCCCCAGCCTTATCGTGCACCGGTGGGGTTCCTCAGCCTGGCCTGCACCCTCTCACAATTGGGACCCCTCAGGAAATGTCAGAGAGCAGGTTTCAGCCCAATCCCACAGGCCCCTCCCCTTGGGAGGGCACCAGATGCAGGACTCTCCCAATCAGGACTGATTGGGCGTGAGCCTGTGGCAAGCACAGTGGGGCCGGGATGAGCAAGAGTGGCAGGTAGGAGCTGCAGTTGGTGTTGGACTGCAGACCACCCAGAGGGACCCCACCTGTGCATGAATTCATGCACTGGGTCTCTAGTGTAGGATAAGCCCCCAGTGGGGCCCCTTAGGTGTTGGGCTGCTGACTGCTTATCAATGACAACAGATGAAGAATGAAGATGTCTTTACTTGTGTCAAAACAACTTTGCTTCTAAAAAAAAAAATGAGTTTTGCCTTGGCTATTCTGGCTCAGTGGATAGAGCTTTGGCCCATGGACTGAAGGGTCCTGGGTTTGATTCTGGTCAAGGTCATGTACCTTGGTTGCAGGTTTGGTCAGTGCTTGTAGGAGGCAATTAATGGATACATCGATGTTTTTCTCTGTCTTTTTTCTCTCTAAAAATCAATGGAGCCTTAACTGGTTTGGCTCAGTGGATAGAGCGTCAGCGTGGCCTGTGGACTGAAGGGTCCCAAGTTTGATTCAGGTCAAGGGCATGTACCTTGGTTTTGGGCATATCCCTAGTAGGGGGTGTGCAGGAGGCAGCTGATCGATGTTTCTCTCTCGTCGATGTTTCTAACCGTCTATCCCTCTCCCTTCCTCTCTGTGAAAATCAATAAAATATATTTTGAAAATAAATAAAGTTTCTGCTCCAGCCATGAAGTCAGAAGAGAAACAGTTCAGAGATGGAAGACGCTGACGATGCCTTGCCATACTAGCAGTCAGCAGATGTGCGTCACTGCAGATTGCCCAGGACCAAATCAGAGAGGGTCGGACCTGCATTACCACCATTTGTCCACCATCCAGAACTGAAATATCATTGCTGTTATGAACACATAAACAACTGTTGGACATAGAAACCGGGACTCAAAAGAACTGTTGGCCCAGAAAGAAACTCACTATAGACTGATTCATTTGCCTCTCAGCATAACTATTATTGCTTGTCTCATTTTCGGTTCCTATAAGTGTATTCCTAGTATCACATGAGCTCACTCATCTAGGGGAAAAGATGAACAACATAGACTGAAGAACAAGAACAGCATTGATCAGACTGTCAGACCCCAGAGGGAAGGTAGGGGAGGGTGGGGACAAGGGAGATAGATCAACCAAAGGACTTGTGTGCTTGCATATGAGCCTAACCAGTGATCATGAACAACAGGGGGAGGGGGGCATGCATGTGGGGGGGGTTTGGGAAGGTAACGGGGGTGGGGTGGGGTTGATGACAAATATGTGATACCTTAATCAATAAAATAATTTAAATAAATAAATAAATAAAATTAAAAATTAATAAATAAATAAATAAAGTTGCCTGGTAAAAGGGAATGACCTTTAAAAAAAAAAAAAGTCAATGAAAAAGTATCCTTGGGTGAGGATTAAGAAAAAAATAAAAATAAGTTTTTGCCCTAACCAGTTTGCCTCAGTGGATAGAGGAGCATCAGCCCTTGGACTGAAGGGTCCCGGGTTCAATTTTGGTCAAGGGCATGTACCTCACCATCCTGCAGGAGGCAATCAGTCGATGTGTCTCTTTCACATCCATGTTTTTCTCTGTCTCTCCCCTTCCCTTCCATTCTTTCTCCCCCTCCCCGCCCTTCCACTCTTTCTAAAAATCAATGGAAAAATATCTTTGGGTTAGGATTAACAAAAAAATTTCTCCCCCCTTTCTTCTTTCCATCTCTGCTCCTTAGGGTTGGGGGATCCTTGAAGATGTGGTCACTTCCACTTTTGCTTCCTGTCAGTGAGTTCACAGACTTTCTACATGCAGGTTCCTTTGCCTCAGTCAGCAATGTCTTGGCAGGACTTTGGACTCCAGAGCTGTTACTTCAGCACCAACTCTTAGTCGTCTGTTTCTTGGGAGATAAGGAAAATTTGGAGGGCTGGCCCCAGATTTCTATTGCACCTCATACTTTACACACACACACAAACACACCACACATGTGCTTATGGGCACAGACATATCTTTGTGGCTGTTAATTTTAATTTCTAGATGGGAAAAATGGCTCTTCTCTTGCCTCCGCCCTCCCCCATCAAGACCATACCACAAGGCCCCTTTGTCATGGAGTTATAGAGTATGTAACTTCAATTTGTCCCTTCTTTGAAATATTCTAAGAGCTTGGGACAAAGACAGTGAAGGGGGGATAGTGAAAACTTTACAGTAATTTGGGGGAGGTTTGTGGATTTTATGGAGGATTGGGGAATGTGACTAGATTTTATTCTGCCAGGGGCAGTAAGGAGGGGTAACTAAACAATCTTAGTGATAGGACTTATTCTATGTAAAGATAATTTTAAGTTTATTTTAGTGTGTTAGGAACAGGGAACTGTCTAGAAGCAGAACTGGAAAGCAAAGTAGGTAAGATTCCCAAATTAATAAAGAGAGGAAGGAAATAAAATAGAAACTTGAGCAATCCAATGTAAAAAGGGAAAAAGTTAAAAAGGAAAACAAAATAATATACATACACTAATAAGAAATAGAGTGTATATTATTTATTACACTGAAACAAAATCATGCCTTTTGGCTTAATCCTACTGAGTTAAGAACATTAGCAATAATTTGCATACAACAAAGTTCCCGAAACATAGCAGGTGGATTATTTTACATAGGTATTTTAAGCATACTAGGTATTTATGACTCAGAAGTAACCTTGGACATAATATGCAAAACAGTTACAACTGGCAATGATACTGGCCCAAGTGCCCCGTGTTTTTATCCCAGAGACACACTACAGAAATCCCAAGTTAAGACAACTTCGCAAAATGTCTTGAATATTAAGAATGTTTTTTGGGAGTGGACACAATTCTGAGGCAGGAGTCTAGTGAGGGAGCACACCCGTCTCTCCACTCCCCTCGAGAGGTTCAGTTCAGGCTCCCACCGTGAAAGAGCTGCTGGAGTCCCTCCTGTTTCAGATGGGTAACCGTTGGATGGTGTGACTTTTGCATCTTCACTGCAATGAACGATAGTTTGTGAAATGCATGTCTCTTTTAAAACATAACCGTACCCCAGCAGACGAAGCAGCAGGCACTGTTGGTAGTCTGAGAGTAACATCTGCTCCCCACCTGTCTGGGCCCTGTAAGCAGGGAGCACGGAGGGTGTCGAGCAGCCCGGAGCTGCTGTCAGTGGCACCGTGGAGTTGATTGCAGTCACCTTTCTACCATATCAGTTACAATCATAGCCGTACCCTTTTCCTTCGCAATGGAAGCTTCTCGCTAATACCTTATTCCTATAAAGCAAATGAAATGATTGTCATCTTTAAAATTCCAAACAAGAAATGTCAAGAAACCCAGTGCTGGAATGCCAGTAAAATTGTCTTTAAACTTTAGGATAGTGGGTGGGAAGCTCATGGCCAGGTTACCATTTGTCTCTATCACATTCCTGTTCTGTGCAGCCTGGGGCCGGAGAGGCCCCCGAGGGATTTTTTTTTTTTTTTTACCATTTCCCATGGTCCCAGTGTGTCAGTAAAAAGCTATCCAACATGACCTCCATTGTATTTAACTTCGTTCGCATAGAATTATAGCAGGAAGTAGGACAGTCAAAAGGGGAAAAGACAAGCATACACTCCCTGTGCCAGGTCCCAGGGGCTGCCACTCCTAGATGGTGAAGGGGGAGTCTGGCCTGAGGGGCCGCACTTCAGACTGCTATCCTCGACCAGCTGTGCTGGGTCTCTGGTGTTCAGTAACCATGACACCAAAGGGGTGGAGGGTAAGCGGGACAACAGAAAGCTGAGATAGAGCCCCAGGTGGTTCCTTACAGCTGAACAGTAGGGGCACAGACCCTTAGGAGTCAAGACTGGGCTGCACCAGAGGGATTCTTTTCTCCCCATCTTCCCTGTCTCTAATGAAAATCCCCTGTAAGCATCCTATTACTCCATTTGTACTTTTAGAAAATACCTCCAAGTGCAGCGTCTACTTCTTTCCTCCCCTGACTCAACCAACACCAAATTTTCTATATCCTGTACTGCTTTGAATCTTATATCATCTAAACAAGTATATTATGTGTACCTTCTTCAAGCTTCACTTGAATTAGAAAAGTTTCCCCAGGCACTCTCCCCATTAACTTCATAGTCCAGCTCTTGTTTCTTTTCTGCCTCCTTTAACATGTTCGTACACCCTTTCTTCCTTGGAATGTAAGCCTCAGTCCATTTACCTGCTTAAAACCCTTCAGTGGCCCATCGCCTAGGGATGAGCTGCTTGACTCAACTCCTCATCATCCCCCCAACTGCAAATGTACATTTTTCTTGTTTACGCATTTATTTTTTTAAAAAAATCTTTAGATAGGCATTATCATGCGTATTTTGTAACAGAAAACTGAGGCTTATTTTCTGCAATATTCTGTCACAATGAACTACTTTCAATTCTATATTGTCCTAAGGTTCCTTCACAGCCTCGGCTCTGATCCCCATATTCAAAAATGACCTTACTGCTTTTCATCTAGTCAGTTCTTCCCTTACGTTAATAAGTCTCTTTTTTGATGCCAGTCACCACATGGCATCAAATGTTTACAGATGTTTACAAACCAATCATCTGCATTAGACTGTAGGCTACTTAAAGGAATATTTTTTTGTTTTTTTTTGGATAGTCATTATTTCAGTGTAGTGCATATACTTGGAATATAGTAATTATAAATGTGTGTTTCTCTAAAATTATGGGTCTCCAAATAGACATAATGTTTTTTCCTAGGAATATACTAATGGGTGATAATTTTCTTGAAATTCTTCACTGATAACTTTTGCTTGAAATACAGGGTTAATTAAGATAAAGAAACATGCATTTCTCGTCTCCCTCAACTAAAATCCAAGGGCCCACTTTTAGTTTGTAGAAAAGAACTAGGTAATTACCTATGAATGCATTTGGGGCACAACATATTATCCTCCAGGTGTGGGGGTGGAAAGTTGCGGGAAGGTATCAAGAAGAGTGCACACACTTGCCCCGGTTTGCCAGGAACCCAGGCTTGCCCAGCATAAAACTGTAGCTGAACCCAACCCTCTGTGTCTGCAGGGAGACTTTGTCCATGAACGACACACCACTTGTAACCTGGGGAAGGAAAAAGAGGTAAGTACGAACAGAGCAAGACCAAATCACGTTCAAAATTGCATCCTGGTCTTTGATTCTTTCTCAAGTGCTAGCTCTTGAGATATGAACCCTGGAATTTTGAGTTAACCTGCTGTATCCTGTTCCCTTTAGAAAATAATGCAAGCCAGCTCCTGTTACAACTTTCAAAAGAAACAAAAAATATAGTTGGAAGTGGTATAAGCTGCAAGTGGGTAGATGGTGGTGTGGGGGAGGCAAAACTTTACCTCTACCCATCTTAGACTTCTGGCTGGGATTCTAAAAAGACAGATTAATAAGAGAAGAACACTTTATTAATGCATGAAGTGCATGCCAGGTAGGAGAAAACACAACAAAACCGGACTCAAAATGGCGGCTTAGAATTCCATCTTGTAGAACATCTTCTACAAAGAACAATATATTTGTGGAGAAATGACAGGACAAAGGAAAGCAGGTTTAGGCCACCAGGGGTGGTGAACTGTGGGGAGGTAAATACATGGGAGGACACTAATGGAGTAAGGTTTGCTCACGGGTTCCTCTGGTACCATCTCTCAGTTGACCAGAGCATCTCTGGCAAAAGGAGAATTTATGTCCTCCCTTTAGGCAGAAAAGGGGGAGGGTTTCTTTCCCGAGTTTAATTGCCTTCACCTCAAAATAAATTTATTTATGTCGAAGAGTTATATTTGTGGATGACCCATTCTGGTTTCCTTCCACAGAAAGACTAACCCAGAGAGGTCCGAATGGCCTTCATGAAATAGGTCCAAGGGTGTGAACACTTCAACAGGCAGTTTGTTTAGCTCGCCAGTTTCTTGTTGTCCTTAATTATATCATCTATAATCCTTACAAATGTAGAGGTGGCATTGTATTCTTAACCCATTTTATGGTGTGAAAAGTGGGAAAAAGCTGAAACAATCTGTCAGTGTTTCTCATTTAATGGATGTTAGAAGACCCAAGGTTTCAGCTCAGGCAGTTGATTTTAGAGTCTGCCCTTCTTTTTTTTTTTTTTTTTTAAATCCTCACCCGAGGAGGGTATTTTTTCCATTGATTTTTAGAGATAGTGGAAGTGAGAGGGAAAGAGAATTATCAGAAATATTGATGTGAGAGGAACACATCAACTGGTTGCCTCCTCCTGCACGCTCCCTGACCATGCCCTGGAAGAAGCCTGAAACTGAGGGACATGCCCTTGACCAGAATCAAACCTGGGATCCTTTGGTCCGCAGGCTGACACTCTATCCACTGAGCCAAAATGGTTACACTCTAATTCCTTAAAGGGGAAATAAATGAATTCAAACAGATTGTCATCCCTTTGTGATGACACCAGTAATTTAGAGCAGTGGTTTTCAGAGTGGGTGGTCCCCGACTAGCATCCTCAGCAGTGCCAAGAAAATTGCCAGAATTGCACATTCTCAGGCCTTGAATCAGAAACTAGGGGTGATGGCAGGAATCACTAGCCCTTTAGGTCATTTAGATATACCCTAAATTGAGATTAATATCAATTAAGCTCCTTAGCTGGTTTGGCTCAGTAGGTAGAGCATAAGCCTGCAGACTGAAGGGTCTCAGGTTCAATTCTGGTCAAGGGTCTGTATCTTGGTTGCAGGCTTGATCCTCAGCCCTGGTCCAGGCCTGTGCAGGAGGCAACCAATTGATGTCTCTCTCTCTCACATCGATGTTCCTGTTTGTAGTCTTGCTCCTTTCCACTCTCTGAAAACAAAAACAAAAAACTGTCCTCTGGTGAGGACTAACAACAGAAACACACACCATTAAATAATAATAATATCAATTAAACTTATTTCCTAATCTGAACCAGAACCAGCTTTGATATGGGGCTTACCAGAGGCCTCCTGTGTCAACCTCACAGTCTCCATCTTCCTAGTTTTCCTAGTCTTCCCGGTAGTGGCTGCAATTCTGCTCCAGGAGGCAAACACATCATCCGGGGTGGAAGTTGTCACGAAAATATTGTCCATTCCCTCCAGGAGAGCAGCAGCACCCCCTTCAGGAGCAGGCCCCCCCACCAGGGGAGCAGGCAGTTCAGGAAGACCAAAACTGTCCAGAGTCATTTCCCCCTGCTGCATCTTCAATTTCCTTTGTGCTAAAGTCAATATCTTTGCCTCCTCTGGTTTGACTGGAATATTCTACAAATAGGATTGGAGAGATTAGTGTTATCAGAAGTGTAGCCTCGACCAGTTGGTGTGGCTCAGTGGTTGAGCATTGACCTATGAACCAGAAGGTCATGGTTCAATTACTGGTCAAGCCACATGCCCGGGTTGTCGGTTCGATCCCCAATGGGGGGTGGGGAGGGGATGCAGGAGGCAACCAATCAATGATTCTCTCTCATCATTGATGTTTCTATCTCCCTCTCTCTTCCTGTCTGAAATAAAATAAATAAAATAAAATAAATGAAGCCTCACCCAGGCTAGTGTCTCTTAAAAGGTTGACGGTTCGATTCCTGGTCAGGGCACGTACCCAGGTTTTGAGTTTGATCCCTGGTTGGGGCACGTGCGGGAGGCAACAGCTTGATACTCCTCTCTCCAAATCAATAAAAATATTTTTTTTTTTTTAAAAAAAAAGAAGTGCATTATCATTTTTATTACTCTTTGCAGAGTTGGTGAAAACTGAGGACAGGGATGTTGTGCCTTTTTAGGAGTGGAGGGGAAAAGAAGGGCTAGGTCAATTATTTTACAACTTTTTCATGCTAAAATAGGTAATTAGGATGATAACGGAAGCTTCCATTCTACCAAATTTCTTACAAATTACTCACCTTTTGATTAGGGTAAGCATATGCACGCAGCCTATCATATGTCTCCCATTTCTAAGACAAGAGAAAATGAGTTAATAATTAGATCAAGGTTCCCACGCTGCCTTCTAGCCACACTAACAGCCCAGGCCCTCACCTGGCCGCTGGTGCTCAGCTTTAATTGCTGACACCAACCCCTCACGACGTCTCGATGAATCAGGTTAACTGGTGGCAAGTGAAGAGGCAGCGGAGGAATTGGTATCTTCTTGTGAATTCTTACTCTTTTTTTTTCTGGTTCCATCTTTTCTGGACAAGAAACTGAAGGAGAATGGAATAAAATTAGTAATAATTAACTCTTATGTGACCTTTTAAAATGTCAAAAGTACAATCACTTTTAGTTATCATAGTACAGTCCCCAGTATAGAGTTAAATGATTTACCCATGACCACAAAACCTCAAAGGCACAGACCTCACACCTAAGACTTAATACTTCTGAGTTCCCCAGTTTTTAATTCCTAAAACTCCCCACTCCTCACACACACTTGTGAGCTACTTAGCCCAG
Source organism: Cnephaeus nilssonii (assembly GCF_951640355.1). Taxonomy (NCBI): domain Eukaryota; kingdom Metazoa; phylum Chordata; class Mammalia; order Chiroptera; family Vespertilionidae; genus Cnephaeus; species Cnephaeus nilssonii. The sequence goes on along the minus strand of NC_137074.1, from coordinate 68,732,213 downwards.
AAATTCCAAGGAAGTTGCTTAGAGATCGTACTTCCAATCCCGGGAAATGAGAGACGTTTTAGACCTGTGATCATAAATATGCAGTGATGCCTTGTCCTCTCGCAAAACTGTAAACCACTCAGCAATGTGCCGCCAACCACTGTTACCCACAGATCTGCCAGCCCACCCCACCAGGGCAGCACTCTTGTCCTAGCACACAGGCCTCCTGCTGCACCCCAACACACCATTTAAGAAAAGACTTACAGAACACAACTCCAGAACAGACACAATTATGTCTACACTAATAATTCCCAGCATTTACTGAGTCCACGTTACTAGCTGGGTATAGTTTAGAAGTTTTACCGAATCATTCTATATAAATTACAACTGACCTTCCACCCCTGACTCAGCCTAGTAGATATTATCCTCCATTTTTAAAATAAGAAATAGAGTTTCAAGAATGTTATTATTTTTTAAAATCCTCACCTGGGGATATATTTCCATAGATTTTTAGACAGAGTGGGAGAGGATCAGAGGGGAGAGACAGAGAAACATCAATGTGAAAGAGACACATCGATTGGTTTGCCTCAGCATGTACCCCAACCAGGGCCGGGAGCCTGCAAGCTAAGAACTGAACCAGGGACCCTTCAGTCTGCAGGCTGATGCTCTATCCACTGAGTCAAACCAGCCAGGGTGAGTTTCAAGAATGTAATTGCAAACCTGCATCGGTCTGCCCCAAGTCATTGCACATCGAGGTCCTTACTCCAAGCAGCTAGTTAAAACAAAAATTTGCCGAAACCAGTTTGGCTCAGTGGATAGAGCGTTGGCCTTCGGACTCAAGGGTCCCAGGTTCGATTCCGATCAAGGGCATGTACCTTAGTTGAGGGCACATCCCCAGTAGGGGGTGTGCAAGAGGCAGCTGATCGATGTTTCTCTCTCATGGATGTTTCTAACTCTCTCTCTCTCTCTCTTCCTCTGGTGTCTGACCCACCACATCACATTAAAAAATCAATAAAATATATATTTTTAAAAAAATAAATAAATAAAACAAAAATTTTAATTTCCATGGCTCAAAGTCTTTTTATTTTTTAAGAAAGGTTTCATGGAGCCAGAAATGCTAGCTAAAAAGGAGATGGGTCTTGGGACATGAAGTCCAAACCACCAGCAGCTTGGCTAGGTGGAAGAGAAAAGCATGTCCATTGACTTGGGAGTTTACAAGTGTTTTTATATATTAAGAAGCAGGGAGGGGGAAGAAAAGTATACAGCCATGAGAAAGAATTTACATTAGCCATCGGCAAAGGGGTGGGAGAGGGTGAAGTGGAGCCAGGACTGGGATAGGCATAGATAAGCATAGAGTCAGAAAGCCCACACTTAAAGACACAGCTCATGGAGTGTGATGGTGCTTGGCTAAAATAATCTGTAGAAATACAACCGGGAATTTAATCCAAGCTCCAAACAACAGGAAGAATGTGAGCAGTCCTTTCTTAGCTGGCCTCTGGACATCAACAGACCAACAGTTCTGTCTTTTGCTCCCACTTGGGCGGCTGTAATTTAGGACATCTCAGAATTTTCCCCTAGTCAGAGTGGGAGCAAAATGATTGTGGGAGTTTGGAGACAGGAAGTAATAAGTTTTAAGAGGTGACTGAAAGAAGGCTTCAGGGAGGTGAGATTTAAGCCAGGCTTCAAAGGATGCATATGGCTTGCAGAGTAGAGGACAAACATTTATTTCCTTCTCCAGAAAAGTTCCTCCGGCTTAAACCAAGAAAATGAGATTTGAGGGGCTGTGTACCTCTTACCTTGGTCATCTTTCTTAGATCTCTTCCGTTTGGTCTCCATCTCTGAGGTTCTTTGTTGACTTGGTTCACCAGCAGCCCCGTATTTCTCTTTAGTTGGTACCGGTTGGGATTTTGAAGCTTTTTGCTGCTCCCCTGACTTCTTTGGGGACTTCTGCTGGGGATAGAAGAGCGAGTCAGTCATTCCTCTGGTGTCTGACCCACCACATCACATTATCTGCCTTAAGGTTATCCACACCCAAGACACCAAGACAGTCACTGAAGGTCACTGAAACCCGCTGGCAGTGTGTATTCCCTGGGTATCATCTTAATGCTCGGGTTTATGTATAAGATAGCGAAACAATGATGGAGAAATGGGAGAAGGCCAATTTGAATGTATGAGAGAAGACACAAAATATAGATATAAATAAAACAGAGGAAATTATGCTCTGCTTTGGAGGAAGCCCTTATATCACCCACATTATCCTTATCTCTCACCAGGAAGATTTACAACCCCTCCCCCCACCCCATTTCTTTATTCTTGACCGCTTCCAAAAAATGTTTCCCATAGAGATGCTATACATCCATTATTGTTCTTAGCAGGGAAACATCTGGATAATCAAATGCCCTTAATACAACATACCAGCCTCATATCTTCCATTTCAGTTTTTTATTTTTTCTACTACTCTCCATTGCCCCAAGTTTCAGTCTCAGCATTCCTTTCCTTCCCAACACAGTTACGGTACTTTGACCTAAAGAGATTTCCCTACCTTAGCCCGTTTGGCTCAGTGGATAGAGTGTCGGCCTGCAAATCCAAGGGTCCCAGGTTAGATTCCAGTCAAGGGCAAGTACCTTGGTTGCAGGCTCCTCTCTGGCCCGGGCTCTGGTTGGGGTGGGTGCAGGAGGCAACCAATCCATGTGTTTCCTTCACATCAGATATTTCTCTCTGTTTTTTCCTCTCTCTAAAAATCAATGGGAAAAGATCCTTGGGTGAGGATTAAAAAAAAAATAAAAAGAAGTGATAGATAAAAATAAAAAGATTTCCCTCAGCTCCACCCTCCCCCTCCACCCTACCCTCGGGTTCTATTTACATTTTAAAACTTACTCTATTTGACTCTCACTTCCAGTTTTAGTTCATCTGGTAATCCTTTTTAGCCTTTATAGACCATGGCAAATCTACATCATTTCCTCATTCCACCAGTTGTCAGCTGCAATTTTACATTTGCTTGTGATTTGATCAGTGCCTATTACTCCATTTGATTGTAACCCCCACCAGGGTAGAATTTCTTTACTTTTCATTATAGGCACTTATTGGTTAATTGAATCAAAAGAAACAAGAGAACAGTGGGGATGATAATGTTGGGTGATATGGAGAAACAGAGAAACTGACCTCTGTTGAGCCTCTATCTTCTATCAGGTATTGATAACTAAGGTTACAAAATTAAGGGCACACAGTATTTTAGATAAAATTAAATCTAAGGTCAATTTGCTCCCAAATCTAAAGCCTTTCTATCATCCATCCAGGTGGGAGCACTGGACAAATTAACATTTGTATGGCATTTTTACAACTCTATAGCAGTTTAACATTCATATTCAAATTTTACATTTGCAAAGCTCTTTCACAAAATACTCACTTTTGGAACTCACAAAAATCTTAAAATTGAGAGGGCAAAAAATGACTTGGTTCTAGGAAGAGATCCCAAGAGTGATCAGGTTTCTTGGCAGTTGTTCAATTCTTCTGTACTGAAAGAAACCAAACTTTGGCCACCCTGAGGCTGCCTTTTTTGGATATTGATTTTAAGCTGTTTATTAAGAAACATGTCTCAGAAAGAATATATATATGGAACACTTCACGAATTTGCGTGTCATCCTTGCACAGGGACCATGCTAATCTCTGTATCATTCCAAGTTCAGTATATGTGCTGCTGAAGCAAGCACTGGAAAGAACCTTTGACCCCCTCACCCCAAGATCTTCAGACAGAGAAACTGCTTCACAAAGATCTTAGGATGTTCACCTTGGCCTAATTTGAATTATGATAATAAGAGGGCTTCAGGTGGGGGGGTCTTTGGCTAGGATTTTTCTGCCATGTAAGCTCTGCTCTTTCTCTACCTGTAAATTGCCCATTCCCACTTACCAATCTAAGATCTCACTATTCTCCCCCCAGCCCCCCCGCCACACACATACACACCCTTTTCTATTTTGTCCAAAATGGCAAAGTTGCCTCACTGAACTTTCATGCCCATGTGAATTCCCCACACGCATGTATTAAAACTTTATTTTCTCCTATTAATCTGTCTCTGCTAATTTGATTAGTCCAGCCAGAAGAACTTAGAAGGTGGGAGGAAAAGTATAATATCGTTTTTTAGCCCCCACAGTAGTAACCTCAAAGCCTCTCCACCTTTAGTTTCTGTCTGCAGTGCTCATCAGTATGTATGGCTTCTAATTATTTCTTGGCTCTAACAGCCCCAGGAAAAGACCAGCTCAGACACAGCACCTTTGGTTTAGGATCGCATTTTTCTCCCAGCCTTAGTCAACTGCCTTTCTAAAGTCTTTTCCTCGCCTCTCTTTTTCTCCCATTACCGTTTCCTTCTAGCCCTGATACCTGATTATTTCGACAGGATAAAGCATCTCTTTAAAACCAAAAACAGCCAACTCATTTCTTATTTATTTTCTCACTCCAACATAGCAGGCTTCCATCATATCTAGAACTTACTTTCCCTTCCCCCTCTCTCTCCCTGCCCCAGGCACCTTACCATTAGCTTCCTCACTCTCTTTTACCTCTAGAACTTGTTTGCTAAGCCCATTTCTTCTAGGAATTACTTTTTTTACCTCTGTAATTTACCCAATAAATGTTCTCTTACCAAAAAAAAAAAAAAAAAAAAGGAATGAATGTGCTGATGATGAGAGTGTAACACACAAAGACAGAAAACAAAGCCATTAAAATGTCCTTACCTTCTTGCCTTTTGCATTTTCCATACTGAGAAAATAATTCAAGGCTGACGAAGAAAATGTTCTTATTTCTGAAATGGCCCCTGACCCAAGATTGCTTTAAAAAGCCTCCTCCTAGACACAAGATAAAAAAAAGAAAAGAAAAAAAAAGTCTCCTCCTACTTCCTGCCAACCAAAGGAACTCCTTCCCCCTTCCTTTTCTTCCCTCCCCCACAATTTGGGAATGCTACCTGTGTTTTTATTTATGAGGGAACCGTGGTATGAAGGGATTAATACCATTCCTGGCCTTTTTTTTTGTGTGTGAGCTTTTTAACATAATTATCTAAGGTGTGGCTCAGGAGATCTGGGGAAGTTAAAACTTCAGAAAAATTCTAAGGGAAAAACAAAAGAAGACTTCTGAACCATAGGAATGAAGGGATTTAAACCAGAACTTTCGGAAACAGTTGAATTTCAGGGCCAGATTGGTGGCTTGAAGAAAGCAAAAAATGTTTTTATGTACTACATGACATCTTTCTTTAAAATATATATATTCTTATTGATTTCAGAGAGAAAGCAAGAGATAGAAACATCAATGATGAGAATCATTGATCAGCTGCCTCCTGCACGCCCCCTACTGGGGATCAAACCTGCAACTCCGGCATGTGCCCTTAACCAGAATCAAACCCAGGACCTTTCAGTTTGTAGGCCGATGCTCTATCTACTGAGCCAAAATGGCTAAGGCAACATCTTCTTTCTTAAGAAAGTGGCTCAAACAATTAAAACTCCAGCTTTTCAGTTGTCCCAGGAAAGGTGGCAGATTCAATTCCTGGTCAGAGCACATACATGGGTTTTGGGTTGGATCCCTGGTTGGGGCAGGTACAGGAAGCAATAGATTGACGTTTCTTGCATCAATGGATCCTCCCCCCCCCCCCTCCCTAAAATACACATCTTCAGGTGAGAATTTAAAAACACACACACAAAAACCTCCAGCTTCCCATCTATACTAATGATAACTAACACCTTCCCATCTGTCAGCAACTAATAGTTTTATAAGTTCAATAAGTATTTAAAATTCATTAAGTCTAGGTCAGCCTGATTCTACTGTTTGAGGTCCTAACCTATTGACTACCAAACAATAAGTTTGAAAATGGCCTTTTCAGATCACTCCTCACTGCTAAACTGTCAGGCATTAAGGATACCTGAAGCCCGGTCTGGTATGGCTCAGTGGTTTAGCATTGACCTATGAACCAGCAGGTCCTGGTTCAGTTCTCGCTCAGGGCACATTCCCGCCCTAGTACAGGGCATGCAGAAGGCAGCTACTCAAGGATTCTCTCTCATCATTGATGCTTCTATTGCTCTTCCTCTCTGAAATCAATAAAAATATATATTTTTAAAAAGGATAAGTGAAGACATTTCCTATGTTCAGAACAAGTGACTGTTGGGTTTCAAACCTTCCCTTGTCAGATTACAAAGTTTGTTTTTGTTCCTTTATTTTGTTTTGTTTTCATATATCTCATTGCTTGCCCTAAAATGATGAAAAAGAGATAATTTTTTACTCAGATGGAAGTGATAATCTACTCACAGTATAGAAATTGGTGGCCATAGGAAGTAAGTAAATGGGAGTTAAGAGTAGAGAAGGAAGTGTAGGTTTGAACTGAGAAAGCCCCAAAATACCAAAGAGAAAAGCAACGTCTAGATCAAGCATGTCAAATCACAGCCAACAGGCTGCATGAGGCCCACAAGGAATATTTTTGCAGCCCAGACAATATAATGGTACTAATATATAAAAAAAATTTTAATAAAAATTTTGTGACCTAATTTTTACAATAATCTGTTATACATAATTATTAATAATGAAATACATCATTTGCTAATGACTGGTTACTATAATCATGTTGCATTCATTTCCCTTATGTGCAGGCACACCATTTCTCTCCACTAATACTAGCAGAGAATATGTTAGCAACCTATTGCTACGTCATTAGTCTTGGACGGCCTTGTTTGATGTGCTCAACAGGAAATATTTCACTTTCGGAGAACAAGAAAAATAGGTTTAGTTTCATTATGCTTATTAATTTGTGCAATTATTCAGTGTCTGGTAAGTTAATGTTCAAGAAAAAAATATTAATTTATATTAAAATGTTCTATTATTTTATGTTAATGATTACTCATTTATTTCAGCCCTTTGTATTCAGCATGTCTCTATTGAAATAAACCAACCTTTCTATGAAAATTGAAGCTTTTGTTTTTTGGGGCCCACATAAACTTAATCCTGTTTATTTGGCCCATGTTAGCCTTTGAGTTTGACATCCTTGGGGTAGAGCATTGGCCTGTGGACTGAAGGGTCCCAGGTTCAATTCCAGTCAAGGGCACATGCCCAGGTTGTGTGCTAAATCCCCAATAGGTGGCGTGAAGCTGATCAATGATTCTCTCTCATCATTGATGTTTCTATATCTCTCTCCCTCTTCCTTCCTCTCTGAAATCAGTAATACAAAAAATTTAAAAAATAGAGTTGTAAAAAGGTTTGTGAAAGTCATAGAAGGTTTATAAAGAGAAATGTTAAAAGAAAGTTATATGGATACAGTGAAGATTAGCAGGTCCCTGCACAAGGATGACACCCAAATTTGTAAAGTGTTCATATTTTTTTTTAAAAGAAAGTTATATAGGATAAACCAAGATGGCAGCATAGGTAGACACCTGAACTTGCTGCCTCCCACAACCACTTCAAAACTACAACTAAAAGACAAAACGGACATCATCCAGAACCACAGAAAGGCTGGCTGAGTGGAAATTCTACAACTAGAAGGGAAGAGAAAAGCACACTGAGACTCAGAGGAGGTGAAAAAGTAAAGTGCAGAGGTACGGAGGCATGCAAGGAAAGGGCTGGCAACTGAGGACACAGTTGTCTTGTTCAATTGGGAGGGAGACACAAGCTCCCGACTACTCTGAACTCCAGTTCCGGGAGAGACTCTGGGGACCCAGACTCATATGGGGGGGGTGGGGGGTGGGGGGGTGGGGGTGGGGAAATAGGACTGTCTGGCATCAGGTTGGAACACGAGGGCGGCTTTTTCTCAGAAGTGCTTGCAGGATACTGAGACCCAGGGGCCTCTTAGGGCAGGGCTGAAGTTCAGCCATTGCTGTTTGCTCTGCCCTGTTGATTTCCTGAGACCCTGCCCCACCAATTTACAACCCCACGCTAGCTGTGTGCAGAGGCAATTGCATATAAATAGTCTGGCCCTTTGCAATCTAAAATTACCTAACAAACTTCAGCTGGGTCAGAGAGCCCCAGAACTTCCAAAAGAAGGCCCAAGGCTCCACAGCACCTAGCATTGCTTCACAGCTGGGCCTCATCTGGGCACCTCCAAACCCCAAACAAAGAAAAGAAATCTGCAGATCTCTCCATAGCTCCTGCTGGATGGCCTTAGGCAGAAGCTAAATTTGCACCTCCTTGGAGATCCAAGGGCCAGTGTACCCAGTGGTCAGAGTAGGACCACCCAGATTACAACTCCTCAGATCCATAAGAGACATACTCAGGGGGCAGACTCAGTCAGCACCAAAGTCCCATTGAAGTAATTCTTGTCTCATAAGGGTGTCTCCAGCACAGCAGTTCTTCCATTATAGACACAGCCGATCCTCACAGCCAATTGGCCTGGAGGTCAATTCTTCCCAGTGATACCAACAACAATCAAGGCTTAACTACAACAAGTCTGTACACACAGCCCACAAAGGGGTGCACCAAGAGTGTCCACCTCAGGTAACTAGGGAGGCTGAGTCACTGGCCCTATAGGACACCAAGCACACAAAGCCACTCTATCAACACAGGGAAGCAGCCAAAATGCAGAGACAAAGAAACAGGTTACAAATGAAAGAAATGGAGGAAAGCAAATGACTGGATATAGATTTCAAAACCATGGTTATAAGGTTTTGCAAGAATTTTCTAGAAACTACCAATAAATTTAGTGAGTCCCTCGAGGATAAAAAAAAGGACCAACTAGAAATTAAGCATACACTGACTGAAATAAAGAATAATATTTATTCCAACAGCAGACTAGAGGATCACAAGAATCAAGTCAAAGATTTGAAATACGAATAAGCGAAAAACACCCAACCGGAAAGCAAAAAGAAAAAAGAATAAAAAAATATGAAGATAGTGTAAGGAGCCTCTGGGGCAACTTCAAGCATACCAACATCCAAATTATGGAGGTGCCAGAAGAAGAGAGAGAACAAGATATTGAAAACCTATTAGAAGAAATAATGACAGAAAACTTCCCCTACCTGGTGAAAGAAATAGACTTACAATGAAGTATGGTAGCAACCATACTTAGGTAAAAACTGCTGTTTGAATTTTAACCCTGCTATTCTGGCTTCTTTACTCACTTACTTGCTTGAACAATGGGGTAGTTACCTCAGCTTCCAGATTGAGACCTGGAAACTTACATAAATCCATCCCACATCACAAAGGCAATTTTCCTGTGCCTGTGGACCAGAACCACAGGAGATTGATTCCCATTGACTCAGTAGTTCCAGGAGTTGAAACTTTAGATAACCTTTAGAGATTATTAACTCTGCTTGATTCTGCTTCTGTACAATCTGCTTTTGCAAGATAGGTCCACATTCCAATGACCAGCAGGATGTGGCTGGGAACGGCCCTGCAGGTTATTCCCAGCATTTAGAATTGAGAACAAAGGAAAATTTTTGTGGTTTAGACCTTTAAAAGGACTGCCTACACCTGGAACAGCGTGGTCGTGAGTGTGGACTCCACCTGCGTGTGGTGCTCTCGTGGCCGTCGCTAGCCAGCTCAATAAATCCTTGCCTGCTTTTTAAATCAATTAGCAGCCTCCGGTGGTCTTATTTTGACTCCAGGGTTCGACCCCATAACAACAAGTCCAGGAAGTGCAGAGAACCCCAAACAAAAGGAATCCAAAGAGGACCATACTAAGGCACATCATAATTAAAATGCAAAGAGCAAAAGACAAAGAGAGAATATTAAAAGCAGCAAGAGAAAAACAGTTAGTTACCTACAAGGGAGTACCCATAGGAATGTCAGCTGATTTCTCAATAGAAACTATGCAGGCCAGAAGGGAGTGGCAAGAAATATTCAAAGTGATGAATAGCAAGAACCTATAACCAAGATTACTCTACCCAGCAAAGCTATCATTCAGAATTGAAGGTCAGATAAAGAGCTTCACAGATAAGGAAAAGCTAAAAAGAGTTCATCACCACCAAACCAGGATTATATGAAACGCTGAAGGGTATTCTTTAAGAAGAGGAAGAAGAGCCGAAACCAGTTTGGCTCAGTGGATAGAGCATCGGTCTGCGGACTGAAAGGTCCCGGGTTTGATTCCGGTCAAGGGCATGTACATTGGTTGCGGGCACATCCCTGGTAGGGGGTGTGCAGGAGGCAGCTGGTCGATGTTTCTCTCTCATCGATGTTTCTAGCTCTCTATCCCTCTCCCTTCCTCTCTGTAAAAAATCAATAAAATATATTAAAAAAAATAGAAGAGGAAGAAGAAGAAAAAGGTAAAGATAAAAATTATGAACAACAAATACATATCTATCAACAAGTGAATCTAAAAATCAAGTGAATTAAAAATCTGATGAACAGAATAAACTGGTGAATATAATAGAATCAGGGACATAAAAAGGGAGTGGACTTATAATTCCTTGGGTGCAGGAAGAGACTGAACAAAAAGCATACACCTATGGATGAGGACAGTGGGGGGGAGGTAAGGGCAGAGGGTGGGTTGGGATCCAGGCAGAGGGGAGCTATGGAGGAAAAAAGAGGAACAACTCTAATAATCTGAATAATAAAGATTTATTAAGAAAAAAAGAAAGTTATATAAATGACACATGCCAATAAGCCAGGACAAGCAGAATAAGGAATCTGAGATAGTTAAACAGCAGTTTGCAGCCATCTAGAAAATCTAGATGCCAAGCAGTCCACAGCCATCTAGTAAATCCTACCTTCCCTAAACTAACAACAATTGAGTAAAAGATTTGTACTATTCCTCCCTAGCCAGAGAGTAAAAGCTTAAATCAACTTACTCATGGAAACAGAGAACAGAAATCTAATTAATGCCATTTGTCAACCTCAACCAAGGACAAATGAAGTTAAGATAATAAACCTCATGCTAGGCAGGCATGGCTCTTGGTTGAGTGTGGACCTATGAACCAGGAAATTTTTAATTTCTTTCTTCATCTCATTGCTAACTCATTCATTGTTTAATAACATGGTATTTAGCCTTCATTTTTTGAATGGTTTTGAGTTATTTTTTTATTGTAGTTGATTACTAACTTCATGCCATTGTAATCTGAGAAGATGCTTTGGTATGATATCAATCTTCTTGAATTTGTATAGACGTGTTTGTGTCCTAACATGTGATCTATCTATGAGAATGTTCCATGTGTGGTTGAGAAGAATATTTTATTGCTTTGGGTTGAAATATTCTGTAAATATCAGTTAGATCCATCTGATCTAGTGTGTCATTTAAGGCCTCTCTTTCTTTGTTGAGTTTTTGTCTGGAATATCTATCCAGTGATGTCAGTGGTATGTTAAAGTCCCCTACTATGACTGTATTGCTGTCAATCTTCCTTAAAATACATCAAGAGATATTTTATATATTTGGGTTCTCCTCTAATGGGTGTATATATGTTTACCAGGGTCATATTTTCTTGTTGAATCATTCCCTATAGTCTTATGAAGTGGTCTTCTTTGTCTCTTGTTATGGCCTTTGTTTTGAAGTCTATTTTGTCAGATGTGAATATTGCTACCCCAGCTTTTTTTTCCTTTCCATTTGCATGGAATATTTTTTCCCATATCTTACTGCTCATTCTATGTGTATCTTTTGTTCTTAGGTGGCTCTCTTGTAAACACCATATATAGGGGCCATATTTTCTTTTTCTTTTTTTTAATATATTTTATTTTATTTATTTTATTTTATTTTATTTTATTTTATTTTATTTTATTTTATTTTATTTTATTTTATTTTACAGAGAGGAAGGGAGAGGGATAGAGAGTTAGAAACATTGATGAGAGAGAAACACCAATCAGCTGCCTCCTGCACACCCCTCACTGGGGATGTGCCCGCAACCAAGGTACATTCCCCTGACTGGAATCGAACCTGTGACCTTTCAGTCCACAGGCCGACGATCCATCCACTGAGCCAAACCGGTCAGGGCATGGGCCATATTTTCTTATCTGTTCAATCATCCTATATCTTTTGACTAGAGCATTTGATCCATTTACATTTAAGATTATTATTGATAGGTATTTATTACTATTTTTATTTTCTTTATGTCTATGATCCTCTTTCCTTTTCTTTTTCTTAAAGCAGTCACTTTAACATTTTTTGCATTGCTGATTTGGTGGTAATCTACTCCTTGAGTCTTTTTTTTTTTCTGTCTGAAAAACTTTTTATTTCACCTTCAATTTTATTTTTATTTATTTATTTATTAATATACCAGGGGCCCGGTGCACGAAATTCGTGCACTGGGGTTGGGGGTCCCTCAGCCCAACCTGCCCCCTCTCACATACTGGGTGCCCTCAGGGGATGTCCTACTGATGGCTTAGGCCCACTCCCCATGCTCCTTTGTGGGAGGCAACCGGGCTGATCAGGGGAAGGCAGCAGCCCCATCACCCTGCTGCTGCAGCAGCCACTACCAGTCACCACAGCCACCAAGGTGTTTTCATCAACACGGACTCCAGTCCCTTCACCAAGAAAAAATGACAACTTTCTTTAGGCATTTTCAAGATGTGTCTTTCATAGGATATGCATTTTTTTTTTTTAATCCTCACATGAGGGTATGTTCCCATTGATTTTTAGAGAATGTGGAAGAGAGAGGGAGAGACAGAGAGAAACATCAATGTGAGAGGGACACTTTGATTGGTTGCCTCCTGTATGAGCCCTGACCATGGGCGCGAGGCTGGGGGGTATGCAGGGACCCCTGGACCGCACGCAGCAGTGGCTGCCAAGGGTCTCCACACACCCCAGAGGCCAGCAGCCAGCCCCCCATCATGTGCGCCAGGCTGGGGGCGTGGACCCAAACTGCCTCTTGGTGCTGGAGCATTCTCAAGCGGCTGGGGGCACTATGGTGAGAGGGGATGTTTCTGCCCCGCCCCGCCCCCAGCCCCTTGGCTCCTGCACCTATAGGCTCAAAGTGGCCAGGGGGCGTTCTGGGACCCCTGCCACTCAGGACCTAAGCAAGGGGCCTACAGGCTCGGACTGGCCTTGGTCCTGAGGATGTTTGCGGGACCCAGCCCCTTGGCGCCTGCACCCTTAGGCTCCAAGTGGCCAGGGGGCATTCTGGGACCCTGCCGCTCAGGACCTAAGCGCGGGCCTACAGGCTCTGATCAGCCTGGGTCCAGAGGATGTTTATGGGACCCAGGCCGTTCAGGACCTAAGCGCAGGCCTACAGGATCTGAGAGGCTTGGGTCTGAAGGATGTTTCCCAGACCCCAGACTGCTGCAAGTGTTTGGGGGCGGGAACATTCCCGTGTCGCTATGGCGACGTGGGAATGTTCCCCCCACCCCACCCCCCGCCAAGGCTCCCAGTGGCCAGGGGCCTTCTGGGGCCCCTGCCACTCAGGACCTAAGTGATCCTCCTGGGTCCGGAGGATGTTTATGGGACCCAGGCCGCTCAGGACCTAAGCGCAGGCCTACAGGATCTGAGAGGCTTGGGTCTGAAGGATGTTTCCCAGAACCCAGACTGCTGCAAGTGTTTGGGGGCGGGAACATTCCCGTGTGGCTATGGCGACGCGGGAATGTTCCCGCCCCACCAAGGCTCCCAGTGGCCAGGGGGCGTTCTGGGGCCCCTGCCGCTCAGGACCTAAGCGCGGGCCTACAGGCTCTGAGTGGCCTGGGTCCGGAGGATGTTTACGGGACCCAGGCTGCTCAGCGCCCGCATATGCAAATTAACCGCCATCTTGTTTGCTCTGATTGGCTGTGGGCGTAGCGAAGGTGCGGTCAATTTGCATGTTTGTCTATTATTAGGTTAGATTTTATTGATTTTTTTTTTACAGAGAGGAAGGGAGAGAGATAGAGCGTTAGAAACATTGATGCGAGAGAAACATCGATCAGCTGCCTCCTGCACATCCCCACTGTGGATGTGCCCGCAACCAAGGTACATGCCCTTGACCAGAATCGAACCTGGGACCTTTTAGTCCGCAGACCGACTCTCTATCCACTGAGCCAAACTGGTTTCAGCTCACCTTCAATTTTAAATTATACCCATGATGGATACAGTAGTCTTGGATTTAGACCCTTACTTTTATTACTTTGAATACTTTATTCCACTCCCTTCTGGCCTGAAGTATTTCTATTGAGAATTTAGCTTACATTCTAATGGAAACTCCTTTGTAGGTAATTTTCTGTCTCTGTCTTGCGGCCTTTATGATTATTTCTTTGTCTTGCCCTACCCAGTTTGGCTCAGTGGGTAGAGCATAGGCCCACAGACCAAAGGTCATGGGTTCAATTCTTGTGAAGGGCATGTACCTTGGTTGTAGGCTCAATCCCCAGCCATGGTCTAGGCACGTGCAGCGATATCTCATATCACTGTTTCTTTCTCTCTGTCTCTACCTCTTCCTTCCACTCTCTCTAAAAATCAACCAAAAAATGTCATAGGGCTAGGATTAACAACCACAACAAAATAATAAAAGATTCTTTCTTTGTCTATAACATTTGCCATTTTATTTTATTTTATTTTTTTAAATATATTTTATTGGTTTTTTACAGAGAGGAAGGGAGAGAGATAGAGAGTTAGAAACATCGATCAGCTGCCTCCTGCACACCTCCCACTGGGGATGTGCCCGCAACCAAGGCACGTGTCCTTGACTGGAATCGAACCCGGGACCCTCCAGTCCGCAGGCTGATGCTCTATCCACTGAGCCAAACCGGTTTCGGCAACATTTGCCATTTTAATTATGATATGTCTAGGTGTGGGTCACTTTGGGTTCATATTTTTAAAAATATATTTTCATTGATTTCAGAGAGAAGGGAGAGAGAGAGAGATATCAATAATGAGAGAAAATCATTGATTGGCTGCCTCTTATATGCCCCACACTGGAGCGAGCCCACAACCCAGGCATGTGCCCTGACAGAAAATCTAACTGTGACCTTCTGGTTCATAGGTTGACACTCAACCACTGAGCCATGCCACCGGCCTTTCTTTGGGTTTATCTTGATTGGGACTCTATGTGCCTCTTGAACTTGTCTGACATTTTCCATCAACAGATTGGGTAAGTATTAGTATTCTGTCACTATTTCTTCAAACAGATTCTCTGTTCCTTGCTCACATTCTTCCCCTTCTGATATTCCTATGATACAGATGTTGTTATGTTTCATGTTGTCCCAGAGCTCCCTTATACTATCTTTCTCCTTTTTAACTCTTTTTTTATATTTTCTGTTCTAATTGAGTATTTATTTCTACCTTGTCTTTCAAATCACTAATTTGGTCCTCTGCTGCATCCAATCTACTTTTAATTCCTTGCAGTGAGTTTTTGATGTCTGATATGCTATTCTTTATTTCTGTCTGGTTCTTGTTCATGATTTCTATTTCCTTTTTTTATGCTGTTTTAGTTTTCACTGAGTTCCTTGTAATTTGTACTAAGTTCTTTAAGCATCTTTATAACTATTACTTTGAATTCTATGTCTGATAGGTTGCTTAGCTCCATTTCATGTAGTTCTTTTTCTGGAGATTACTCCTTATCTTTCATTTTTGGAATTGTTTTTTTGTCTTCCCATTTTAGAAGTCTCTTTGTATTTGTTTTCATGTATTAGATAGAACTTTTATGCCTCCCAGTCTTTATGGGATAGCCTTGTGTAGAAAGTGTCTTGAGGGATCCAGTGATACAGTCTCTTTGTTTTCATGAGCTGGATGTTCTAGAAATGCCCCTTGTGTGTATTATTTGGGCTCTCCTGTTGATGCCCCATTCATGAAAGGGATCTCCTCTCTGACTTGCTGACAATGAGGCTCAACCCCAACCTCTTCATGCCAGCTGTTATATACATGCTTACAGAATAGAACAAGACACAGCAGGACCAAACAAAAAACAACAACAAAAATATAAAGTTATGCAAAGCAACAACAGGTCTCTCCATGCTGTCTCAAAGGGCTAGAGAGCCTTCTTTTTTACTGCTGCATAGTATACCATGGTGTAAGTGTACTGAAGCTTTTTTATCCATGCATCTACTGATGGTCACTTGGGGTGTTTCAAGATCTCAGCTATTATATATTGTGCTGGTATGAACATAGGGGTTCATACATTCTTTCTGATTGATGTTTTGGGTTTTTTAGAATATATTCTTAGAAGTGGGATCACTGGGTTAAATAGCAGTTCCATATTTAATTTTCTGATGAACTGGAGATAATTATGCTAAGCAAAATAAGCCCGTTAGAGCCCTGGCTGGTTTGGATCAGTGGATGGAGCATTGACCTGTGGACTGAAGGGTCCCGGGTTCGATTCAGGTCGGGGGAATGTGCCTGGGTTGTAGGCTCAGTCCCCAGCTGATCAATGAATCTCTCTCATCATTGATGTTTCTCTCTCTCTCTCCCTCTGCCTTCCTCTCTGGAATCAATAAAAAAAAATTTAAAAAATCAAGCCAGTCAGAGTAAGACAAGTATCACATGATCTCACTCATACATGGAATCTAATGAACAAAATAAACTGATGAACAAAATAGATCCAGAGATAAAACCATAGAACAAATTGCGGAATCTCAGAGAGGAGGTGGGGGAAGGTGGGTGGGTGGGTGGGAAGAGATCAATCAAAGAACTTGTATGCATAACTCATGGATATAGACAATTGGGTGTTGAAGGCCTGGGGAGGGAGTGGGGGCAGACTAGAAAGGGTCAATGGGGGAGCCAGGAGGCCATATGTGATACTTTTAATAATAAAGATTTAATTTAAAAATAAAAAACAAAGCAACAACCACAGGAAAAACTAAGAAAGAAAAAGAAGGGAAAGCAAAGCAAAATAATAATAATAATAAAAATATATATATAAAGAATACTAAAAGGCACAAGACCACAAGACCAAAGACTGAGAAGGGATATAAAAAAAAGAAGGGGGGGAGAAAGAAAAATAAAAATGGTAATTTGGAAACAAGAAGGAAGCTAAGAGAACTAGTATAGGAAGAAGAAAGAAAAGAAAACATAAAATAATTGAAATAATAATAATGAATTTAAAACATTATGATAATGGATATATTAAGATATAGATAGTTAATAGTAAAATGGAAATGAACGAGAACAATAAAATAAGAAAAAATAATAATAACAAAAAAGAGACAAAAAGATAATAGAATCAAAGGAAAGAGAAATTAGAAGTATGCAAGAATAAAGGAGAAGAAAGTACATAGAAAATGCCAAAAACTCCATCAAAAAAACTACTACACCTAATAAATGAATTTGGCAATGGAGCAGGATACAAAATTAACACTTAGAAATCTATGGCCTTTTTGTACACCAATAATGAACTCAAAGAAAGAGAAACTAAAAAAAAAAAAATCCCATTTATCATTGCACCAAAAAAAATTAAGATACTTAGTAATAAACTTAACTAAGGAGGTAAAAGACCTGTACTTGGAAAACTACAGGACAATGAAAAAAGAGATAGAGGAAGACATAAGCAAATGGAAGAATATACCATGTTCATGGATTGGTAGAATCAACATCATTAAAATGTCTATACTACCCAAAGCAACCTACAGAGTCAATGAAATCCCCATTAAAATACCAACAGCATATTTCAAAGATCTAAAACAAACTCTCCAAACATTCATCTGGAATTAAAAAAGATCCTGAATAGCCACAGCAATCCTGAGAAAGAACAAAGTTGGAGGGATCACAATACCAGATATCAAGCTATATTACCAAGCCACAGTTCTCAAAACTGCCTGGTACTGGCACAAGAACAGACTTATAGAACAATGGAACAGAACAGAGAACCCATAAATCGACCCAGGCCATTATGCTCAATTAATATTTGACAAAGGAGGCATACAATGGAGTCAAGACAGTCTCTTCAATATATGGTGCTGGGAAATTTGGTCAGATTCATGCAAAAAAATAAAACTAGATCACCAACTAACACCATACACAAAAACAAACTAAAAATGGCTAAAGACTTAAATATAAGGCTGGAAACCACAAAAATCCTACAAGACTCCATAGACAGCAAAATAGCAGACATGTCATAGCAATATCTTTACTGACACAGCTCTTAGGGCAATGGAAACTAAGGAGAAAATAAACACATGGGACTACATCAAAATAAAAAGCTTCTGCACAGCAAAAGAAACCAACAACAAAACAACAAGAAAGCCCACTGCATGTGAGAACATATTTGCCAATGCTATTTCAGATAAGGGTTTAATCTCCAAAATTTACAGTGAACTCATACAACTTAACAAAAGGAAGATAAATGATCCAATAAACAAATGGGCAAAGGACCTGACTAGACACTTTTCTTCTTCTTTTTCTTTTCTTTTCTTTTCTTTTCTTTTCTTTTCTTTTCTTTTCTTTTCTTTTCTTTTCTTTTCTTTTCTTTTCTTTCCTTTTCTGTCTTGTCTTTTCTTTTCTTTTCTTTTCTTTTCTTTTCTTTTCTTTTCTTTTCTTTTCTTTTCTTTTCTTTTCTTTTCTTTTATTTTCTTTCTTTCTTTCTTTCTCTTTCTTTCTTTCTTCTTTCTTTCTTTCTTTCTTCTTTCTTTCTTTCTTTCTTTCTTTCTTTCTTTCTTTCTTTCTTTCTTTCTTTCATTTTTCTTTCTTTTTTTATTTAATAAATCTATTGTTCAGATTATTACAATTGTTTCTCCTATTTTCCCCCCATAGCACCCCTCCACCTGGTTCCCACCCCACCCTCTGCCATTACCTCCCCACACTGTCCTCATCCATAGGTGTATGATTTTTGTCCAGTCTCTTCCCGTACCCCCCACACAGACACCCCTTTCCCCCTGAAAATTATCAATCCACTCCCACTCTATGCCCCTGATTCTATTATATTCACCAGTATATTCTGTTCATCCAATTTTTAATTCACTTGATTTTTAGAATCACTTGTTGATAGATATGTATTTCTTGTTCATAATTTTTATCTTCACTTTTTTCTTCTTCTTCCTCTTCTTAAGTAATAGCTTTCAGCATTTCATATAATACTGGTTTGGTGGTGATTAACTCCTTTAGCTTTTCCTTATCTGTAAAGCTCTTCATCTGCCCTTCAATTCTGAATGATAACTTTGCTGGGTAGAGTAATCTTGGTTGTAGGTTCTTGCTGTTCATCACTTTGAATATTTCTTGCCACTCCCTTCTGGCCTGCATAGTTTCTGTTGAGAAATCAGCTGACAGTCTTAGGGGTACTCTCTTGTAGGTAACTAACTATTTTTCTCTTTCTGCTTTCAAGATTCTCTCTTTGTCTTTTGCCCTTGGCATTTTAATTATGATGTGTCTTGGTGTGGTCCTCTTTGGATTCCTTTTGTTTGGGGTTCTGTGTGCTTCCTGGACTTGTAAGTCTATTTCTTTCACCAGGTGGGGGAAGTTTTCTGTCATTATTTCTTCAAATAGGTTTTTAGTATCTTGCTCTTTCTCTTCTTCTGGCACCCCCATAATTCTGATGTTGGTACGCTTGAAGTTGTCCCAGAGGTTCCTTACACTATCTTCAACTTTCTGGATTCTCTTCTCTTCTTGCTTCTCCGGAGGAGTGTCCTTTGCCTCTTTGTATTCCAATCTTTGACTTGATTCTTGCGTTCCTCTAGTCTGCTGTTGGGTCTCTGTATAATATTATTTTTTATTTCAGTCAGTGTATGTTTAATTTCTAGTTGGTCCTTTTTCATATCCTCGAGGGTCTCATTAAATTTATCAGCCTTTTCTAGAAAATTCTTGAAAAGCCTTATAACCGTGGTTTTGAACTCTATATCCAGTTGTTTGTTCTCCTCCATTTCTTTCATTTGTGGTCTGTTTCCTTGTCTCCTCATTTTCGCTGCTTCCCTGAGTTGGTAGGGTGGCTTTGTATGCTTAGGTGTCCTATATGGTTCAATGGGTCAGCCTCTGAGTTACCTGAGGTGGACACTCTTGGTGCACTCCTTTGTGGACTGTGTGTACAGCCTTGTTGTAGTTATGTCTTGATTGTTGTTGGTGTCACTAGGGGGAATTGACCTCCAGGCCAATTGGCTGTGAGGACCCGCTGTGTCTATAACGGAAGAATTGCTGTGCTGGAGACATGTTTATGGGGTAGGACTTGTTCCAGTGGGGCTTTGGTGCTCACTGAGTCTGCCTCTTGAATGTGTCCCTTATGAGAGTAGTTGAAATCTGGTGTCATCTCACACAGACCACTAGATACACTAGTTTCTGGATCTCCAATGGGGTGCAGGTGAGCTACTATCTGAGGCCACCCAGCAGGAGCAACAGAAAGAACTACAGTTTTCTCCTCTTTGCTTGGGATTTGGAGGTTTTGGAGCTGTCTGACTGGAGCTCTAGTTTATTTGGTTAAGCTTCGACAGGGAAGGCCATTTATATGCAAAAGCCGCTGAGCAGAGCTTGGGTTTGTTTGTAGATTGTGCCGGCTGGAGTCTCAGGGTGTCACTAGGCTAGGGAGTGGCAAACAGCAATGGCTGCTAGTCTGCCCTCTCTGCCTTTCCGCGTTTCCAAGTCCCCGTGTCCCTTGCTCCAGCACAGTAAACAATGATTGCTAGGCATACCTCTGCAAGAAAGTCACCCTCACTTTCCAACCCGATGGCTGACAGTCCAGCTTCTCCCCGTAGGCCTCTGGGTCCCCCGCGTCTCAACAGAAACTGGATTTTAGAGTAATCGGGAGCTTGTTTTCCTTTGGGTTGAAAAAAAGCAGCGCGCCCAGTCGCCCGCCACCAGCCTGATTCGCGTGCCTCCGTACCTCAGCCTTTCAGCGCTTGTGCTCATTTCTCCTTCCTTCCAGCTGTAGAGCTTCCACTCAGCCAGCTTTCCTGTGGTTCTGGGTGATAGCCGTTTTGTGTTTTAGTTGTAGTTTTGAAATTGTTGTGCGAGGCGGCAGTTTAGGAGTTTACCTTTGCTTCCATCTTGGTTTCTCCCTTTTTCTTTTTTTTAAATAAATCTTTATTGTTCAGATTATTACAGATGTTCCTCTTTTTTCCCCCCATAGCTCCCCTCCACCCCATTCACCCTCCCCACCCTGTGCCCTTACCCCCCGCCACTGTCCTCATCCATAGGTGTAAAATTTTTGTCCAATCTCTTCCCACACCCCTCACACCCATTCCCCCTGAGAATGGTCAGTCCACTCCCTTTATATGCCCCTGATTCTATTATATTCACCAGTTTATTCTGTTCATAAGATTTTTTATTCACTTGATTTTTAGATTCACTTGTTGATAGATATGTATTTTTTGTCACTTTGTTGTTCATAATTTTTATCTAAACCCAATATCCTTCCAATAATGTGATTTTCTGCTTAAAATTTTCCTGGTTGCTTTCTCTTATTTGTAACTAAGAACTCTGATATAGCAACCATTTCAGACATTTATAGACCAGAAAACAAATCACCAAAAGACATTTCAAACCCCCTTTGTGCTCAGCACAAAGCAGGGAACACAAGCTGTCTCAATAAAATCTGGTTGGTTGAATCACTCAGTAAGTTCATAAATACCTGCCAGAAGAATTTCTAGGTCCTAAAGTTACAAAGCTAGTAAGAGCTAGCTGCTGCTTTCAAAGATGTTCCACATGCACCTTAGGCCCAAAATATCCAAAGCTGAGGGTATCATGTTTCCTGCTTCCTCGAAACTCATGTATCAAATCATACCCTGCTTCTCTCTCTCTCTGGGTCTCGCCAGCAGCCGCTCCTCTCTCTCCCGGAGAGATCAACAGTTCAGCCTGTTCGCCGAGATAGGCCCGGAGACGTTGACTGGCATAGACACCGACCAATCAGAACCAAATCTGGGTGAACTGTGAAGGCAAAACCTAAGGTGGGGGCTGAGGAGGGGTTTTAAGGGCAACAGCTATTTGGTGTAAGGTGTAAGAAAGCGGTTCAATTTTTTAATGACAAGTTTAGCAGTATAGTGCATATGGGTGGCTATCAGTCCAGATATAGGGATTATGTGTTTTTGTCTGCCAAGAGCATCTTCTCCTGCTGAAAAAGGTTTCTTCCCCATTTAAGCAATCCTATCCTATATAATCTATCTATACTACTAAAAGGGTAATATGCTAATTAGACCAGGTTGACGGGCCATCTTCCGGATGTCCACCTTCCTTCTGGACAAAGCCATGGTGGTAGGGGCCAAGGCAGAGGCAGTTAGGGTGATCAGGCCAGCAGCGGAGGGCAGTTGGGGGCAAGATCAGGCCGGCAGGGGAGGGCACTTGGGGGCAAGATCAGGCTGGCAGGGAAGGGCAGTTAGGGGTGATCAGGCAGGCAGAGGCAGTTAGGGGTGATCCGGCAGGCAGACAGGTGAGCGGTTAGGAGCCAGTGGTCCCAGATTGCGAGAGGGATATCCAAGTGCCAGTTTTGGCCCCATCCCTGTAGGATTGGGCCTAAACCAGCAGTCGGACATCCCCCAAGGGGTCCCTGATTGGAGAGGGTGGAGGCTGGGCTGAGGGAACCCCCCCCCTCCGTGCATGCATTTCATGCACCGGGCCACTAGTATCATATATAACCACTGTTTTACTATTTGATAGAGTGGAGAGATTTGGTGGGAGCTGTGGCTGTGGAGCTGGATGGAGCAGTTAATTGAATCTCTCTGCACTGTGTATTCCTAAAAGTGATGGGTCAAAAGCTAGGCCAGTGATGGCGAACCTATGACACGCGTAGCCATTTCTGATGACACGCGGCCGCATGCCGAGGATGAAACATTTGCTGCTCCTGAGGATAAAACATTTGCGACTAGAGTCTTGGAGTTAGTTTTTTCCTCAAAGTGACACAGTACCCGAGTTATGCTCAGTTTTTTGGCAAAGTTTGACACACCAAGCTCAAAAGGTTGCCCATCACTGAGCTAGGCTTACTAAAAATTTATATATAGTTCAATTCATAGCCAGAATGATTTTACCAATTTATAACACAGTATGAGAACACCTCTTTCTCTATATCCATTGGTATTTAAACATGTACACTGGAATTTGACACACCTACTTTATAATAATCTACCTATTAGGTATCTCTTATAGTGGGAAATAATTACTCTCTATGGGGTTATTTTAAGAAATTGGACCTTACTTTCCTTTGGGGCATCCATGGGGAGGGGTGTGGGATGGGAATTGGGGGATGAGGACAAATATGTGACACCTTAATCAATAAAGAAATTAAAAAAAGAAAAAAAGAAATTGGTTAGAGTAAACCTAGAAGTGAGGTGGGCCCTCAGGGGAGTTTATAACTTTGGTGAAAAAGGGAAAAATTTGAGGTTGATGGTAGACATGATATCATGAAAGAAAAAAACAAATCACCCTGTCCAGTGTGGCTCCGAGGTTGGAGTGATACCTTATACACCTGAAGGTGGTAGGTTCGATTCCCAGTTATGTCAGGGTTTAGGGTTCTATCCTTAATCCATGTTTTTTTTTTTTTTTCTCTGCCCCTCCCTTTCTCTAAGATCAATGAACAAACAAAAACACCTGTTTCTTTCTTTTAATATTTTTATTAATTGATTGATTTTAGAGAGAGAGGAAGGGAGAGAGAAACATTGATTTGTTTTTCCATTTATTTATGCATTCATTGGTTGATTCTGTTTAAAAAAAATATTTTTATTGATTTCAGAGAGGAAGGGAGAAAGAGAGAGAGATAGAAACACAGGTGATGAGAGAATCATTGATTGGCTGCCTCCTGCGTACCCCCACACTAGAGATTGAGCCTGCAACCCCGGGCATGTGCCCTTGACAGGAATCGAACCCAGGACCCTTCAGTCTGCAGGCCAATGCTCTATCCACTGAGCAAAACCAGCTAGGGCTCGGTTTATTCTTGTATGTGTGCTGACTAGAGATCGAACCCAAACCTTGGCATATCTGGACAACGCTCTATCCAATTCAGCTACCTGACCAGGGCCAAATCTGTGTTTTTATAAACTGTCTCTCAACTTTCTTCCTCCCTCCCATCAGGTGTTGGAAGAATGATAAAAGGTGGTTCTGGGGAAAAAAAGAAAAAGGAAAAATAAAGAAACAGAAAAAAAAAAAAAGGTGGTTCTGGTCCTTAATTATCTCATAGTAGGAGGGATTCCAAAATGTGATCAAACATGGTCATTGAGTTACACTGCTAGTTTCCTTAGGCATTTACTTTAAAGAACAGGACTTGCTACTCAGGCAGATTTACCATGAAGTTATTGAAGTTTAAGGCTTCAGGTACTACACTTGTTCCGGATCATTCTTGTGAGGTGTCTAGAAGTTTTGCAATCATAATTTTATATTTTTCTTTAAATATGTTTCTATTGATTTTAAAGAGGGAGCAGAAAGGAGAAAAACATTGATTGGCTGCCTCCTACACGTCTCCCCCTCCCTCTTCTACTAGAGATGGAGCCTGCAACCCATCCCTGATGGAGTCGGGAGGTAGGAGAGTGGAACCCCAGACCTTTGGGTATACCCAATGATGCTAAATCAATTGAGCCACACTGGCCAGGGTTTTATTTTGTTGTTGTTGTTTTGTTAATCCTCACCTGTGTATATTTTCCCATTGATTTTTAGAGAGAGTGGAAGGCCGGGGGAGAGACAGAGAAACATCAATATGAGAGAGACACATCGATTGGTTGCCTCCCACTGGAGCCTTGACCAGGGCTGGGGATGGAGCCTGCAACTGAGGCATATGCCCTTGACTTGAACCCAACCTGGGACCCTTCAGTCCGCAGGCTGATGTTCCATCCACTGAGCCAAACTGGCTAGGGCTATATTCTTTTTTCTTAGAGAGACTTCCAAAGTTGTATTAGCTTCAGGCCCTACAGATCTGCCCAAGTGATGATACATAAGCACTGAAAGGGTTGTATAAAACAATAACATTCCTTGAAAATCTCACCTAATATGCTCTCCTTTTTACTTCCCCA
This sequence comes from Cnephaeus nilssonii, assembly GCF_951640355.1. NCBI lineage: Eukaryota > Metazoa > Chordata > Mammalia > Chiroptera > Vespertilionidae > Cnephaeus > Cnephaeus nilssonii. The sequence goes on along the minus strand of NC_137074.1, from coordinate 68,707,546 downwards.
CTCCCCAGCCTCTTCTCAATTCACTGTGCACCAAGAGAAGCATTACTTGGTTATTAAGTTTCCATCTTCTGGTCTTCCTGTATGTGCTAAGTGCCAAAGCAATTGTGTATCCTAATGTTGTCAAACTTGAGCGGAGCAGGGCTGATGGGCTAGGTACAGAAGGCCACCAGGGTGGAAAGCCCCAGGTGCCTAGCAAGGGACAATCAATTGCAGGGTAGGATCTCACCCCCAGGGTGACTTTTTCTCCCCAAGCTTATCGCTGGTCAGGCTGGTTTAGACCCCCTGACCTTTCCTCCCTAGAGATACCATCTATGCCTCAGTTGTATTTCAGCTCCAGGTCCAGATAAGCAACAAAACCAGCCGTGGTTGCCTAAGCATTGAATGACCCCCTACCCTGGTACCCGCCAATCAATCAGTGGAGATCACAACCCTGAATGGACACACCTGGAAAACCGATGAATGTTCTATTGAAATCTTCCCCTGAGACCTCCCCTAAAATCTCGGGAGCACACCAGTTCCTTTTCCTTCCCCTCCGCCTTCCTGCCTGCGGCACTTTACCTTTGGCTTCCTCACTCCCAAGCTCCAAAGGGCCCTTCCTTTACTTCTGTAACTTGTTTCCTAACTCCATTTCTTTTAGGAATTACTTTTCTACCTCTGTAATTTACCGAATAAATGTTCTCTTACAGTTTGGGTCTGGACTCTGAACTCTTTCCTAGCCAGAACCCAAGTATTGAGGTTGCTGAACCCAGGTTTGGTCTGACCCCATTGGCCATACACCTGGTGCTGCTGTGCCTCCTACAACACTAAGTCCATCACTAGCACGTGTGGGGACTAAAACATTGATGATGCTTTTTATCTCATCTTCTAAATTCTTCTGGCTGGGCTAATTACCAGGGACAGATTAAGAGGATAAAATAAACACATTTTTAAATTGATGACCCCCCACCCCCAAGATTTGTTAAATTTTAGAAATCCTAAATGTATACCCAAGAGTTTTTTTATAAATTTATTCATTTGAAAACAGTTGGTTTTGGAGACTATGTCCTCATTTCAGCCCCAGAACACTAGGCTGTATACAGGGAGGAGATGCAGGCGAACGAATAAAAAGCATGGGTGTGCAAGGGATGCCTGCTCCTGTTAAACTCAAGGGACTGGAGGGTACAAATTACATGACTGGAGGAAGTAGAAAGGGGAGAACTTTGAAGTCTGCCCCCATTCTAGGCCCAGTCAGCTCAGCTGATGACCTTGGGCAATCGCTTATCCTCACTTATCCTCTCTCAGCTCGGCTTTCCTTACATGCAAATGGCAGGGAGGTAACGTACACAAAGCGGCTAGCTTGGGCGTGGCGCCGCGGGGCGCCAGTAGCGCTCGGAGAACGGATAGACAGGGCGTGGAGTGTGTAGACCGGACCATCCCGAGCGGGTGCGGCGAGCCTTCGGGGCGCCAGGATTGGCCAAGATCTGGGCTCACACCCTTCTGGCGCCATTGCTTTTCCCAGCGGGAATCCAAACCGTCCCGGTGGCTTCAGAGGCTGGACTTCGGCGCCCTCAGCAGCCGGGCGCCTAAACTCCTCCCTGGTACCTGGTGGCGCGCGCCTCGCTGGCGAACTGGTCTGTGCCGAAGAAGAGCACCCGCCAGGGCGGCTATTCGCCCACTCGGGCGCCCCTGGGATCCTCCTCGCCACGTGGCCCGCGGAGCCGGCCAGCACGAACCACTGGGGTTGGTCCCTCGCCAGCCCGCTACCCGCTGGCAAGGGCCCCCAGCAGCGCCGCACTAGCTGCGCACCACCATCACCGTGGGCGGACTGCCCTGCGCCGGCGCCTCCGGGTGAGGGTTAGAGAGCCTTTCTTTTTGTTTTGTTTTATTCTTTGAAAATCTAAAGTTTAATACATGCGTATGGGCAATTCACATAAGCATGGAAATGCCAAAGACAGTGAGACAACATTGGGTATTTATGTCATTTTGGATAAAAGGGAGAAGGGGTAGGGTTGGGGACTTAGACTTTAAAAGTGAGAATGGCCTGCTGCCTGGCTCAGTGGTTGAGCGTGGATTCCTGGTAAAGGCCCTGCCGACTGGGTCCCCAGTGTAGGACTTGGGGGAGGCAGCCGATCAATGATTCTCTATCTTCATTGATGTTTCTATTTCTCTCTCCCTCTCCCTTCCTCTCTGAAATCAATAAAAACATATTTTTAAAAAAGTGACAATGAATGATTTACAGGTAGTTGAGGAAGAGTGGAGCACGTGGTTTGCAAATTGTTGCTAGGCAAACTCGGAAACAATGGGAGACAGGATGTATCTAGTTAACACACCCCTAACTGAAGCCCTCCTGTTTATCATACTTTAAAATATTTGTATTTATTTTTGGTTAATCCTCACCAGAGGATATTTTTTCCCCATTGCTTTTCAGAGAGTGGAAGGGAGGGAGAGGGAGAGGGAGAGGGAAAGAGACAGGTGAGAGAGACACATGGACTGATTGCCTCCTACATGGTGCAGGACCAGGGGGCGGGGAACGAACCCAAAACCCAGCCAAGTGCCCTTGACTGGGAATCGACCCCTCAGACCTTTCCGTGCAAGAGCCCATGCTCTAACCACTGAGAATACTGGCCAGGACTAAAACATTGATTTTTAGGGAGAGAAACATCAGTTTGCTTTTCCATTTATTTATGCGTTCATTGGTTGATTCCTCTATGTGTGCTGACCGGGATTGAAAGCAAAGCCTTGGCGTATTTGGATGATGCTCTAACCAACTGAGCTACCAGACCTGGGCCCCATTATCATGCTTAATTCAAATGAGGCTAAGGCCAAGATCCTAAGACTTCCTTCCTGAAGCAGGTTTTTCTATCTGAATCTCTTGGACAGGGAAGGGGGCTGGGGAATCAAGAATTCTTTCTGAGTCTTGTTTCTTAATTATCACCTTGAAATCAGTATCCCAAAAGCAAAACTTTTAGTCCCCTTCAAGATATAAAATTTAGTATACATTGAAAAAAGATGGCACTTTGGGGCTGACAAATTTCAGAAAAGCATTCCCTTAGTAAATCAATTAGAAAAAAACGTTGCCAATTCCTCCTGGCTGATTTAGCTTTGAACCAAGCCACATGGCAAGTGGTTCACGAGCTTTATTTCCATCTCCATTCATCTTTTTTTGGAGCATCCACATGAAGACCACAACCTGTACAGTTACCATGGCAGCTCTGGGTCCCTAGTTTATTTCAAATATGTTACTGAGAACATATGCAAATGCTTTCTGAGCCAAGACCAGTTATGTCTCTCAGTACTCCATGAGATTCATCGCTGCGTCAAAGGATATTGCTGTTTCCCAAAGTTTGCTCTTCACCTAGCCAAGGGGTAGAGCCTTGCCAGTAGATTAATTGGTGTTGATTTCCCAGGCTGTTTGCTGGCACGTTACTGGGGAAGAACGGCGTTGGTGAGACTGCAAGCCTTAAAGAACCAACTTTATTTGAAAATGTAGAAATACCTGGCTCTGTACTAGTCTTTGTGATAACAAGAACTCACCTAGAGATAGTGATCTATCTTGAAGTAAAGGAGGGAGAATACAAAGATTTAGACGAGATGCAGTGACTGAGAACATTCTGCAGTTTCCAGTGTGAGGGCAGAATCTGTACTAACTCCTGGTGACCCAGGAAGTCCTGAGTCCACCTCCTAAATGTTTAACAGCACTGATTCCTCATCTTCATCCTCACAGCTAATGTCTGCATTCAGGATTTTGTGTCTTCTCACCTTATTGAGTTGTGTTTTTTTTTTTTTTTTTTCTCACCTGAGGATATTTTTCCATTGATTTTTAGGGAGAGTGGAAGATAGAGGGAAAGACAGAGAAACATCTATGTGAGAGAAACACATCAATTGGTTGCCTCCTGCACGAGCCCCTGCCAGGGGGCCAGGGAGGAGCCTGCAATCAAGTACGTGCCCTTGACCAGAACCGAACCCGGGACCCTTTGGTCCGTAGGCAGATGCTCTATCCACTGAGCCAAGCCGGCTAGGGCCACCTTATTGAGGTTTAAATCTTCATTTAGTCACCTTCCAAGTATTGTCCACACGAGGTCTGCTCTGTAAGGCTGTGTTGTCCTCCTCCATGACATGGATGGTGGCCCCTGTTTTCCTTTCAGCTCTAGCATTCCAGTGATTCAGGGAATAGAAAACATAAGTACATGAGGCTCCTACTGCCCCCCCTGCCCCCCCAGATAACCACCTCAAAGAACTTCGCAGTGAGAGTTGATAAAAGCTGGCTTAATTAATTCTGCAGTACGTATGCATTTTTGCTCGGAAGCCTTAACTCTTGTTCAATATAATTCATTTTCTTGTGCCTTTAAATTTTACTGGGCTCTGAAATAGGGTGGCTTTTATGATAAGAATTGCTTTCCTCCTGAGCTAGAAGCATAGCCATGCATAGAACAGTAAGAATAACTTAAATGAGAATGATTACTAAATAACCGCAGCCTCAAAGAGAAGATAGGTAATAACACTTTGCATTCATACACGCCTGCCTTTCATCTGAGTATCTCAAAGGAAGGCAAAATGTACTTGATGCTGTGTTGTAGTAGAAAATTACAACTGTGCAATTTCATTATTCTTGAGTGTTTCCTTTCTCAAATATGATACTGAGTTAAAGCATCTCTAGAATTCAATGTGTATTGATTTTTTTTTCAAATTGTAAGATAAAAGTTTATTTTAGAAAGTAAAAGAGGTAGTAGAAGTGAATCAACTGGGCTGTGTTGGCTCAAGAAGCAAGTCACAGAAGCAAAATAAGGGCCTTGGAACTCAGGAGAGGGAAAGGCAAAGGTAATGCCCCTGGGGGAGGAGAGAGGGAGTGGAAAGGCAGGGGTGTGCTCCCCGAGAGAGAGACTGCCAAATGTGTATTGATTTTGAACACAGTTTTCTCTTTCCTTTTTTTTCTACCCCTCTAACACCAACCCCGAGTTGCAAAGGCATTGATGGACCACCGCCTTTGAAACATTTGCTCTCGTTGGAGAACAACATATAAGGGATGAATGGACATCTTTCTGAGCTGTTTTAAAGTTGTAGTAGAAAAATAGAGAGATGAAGATGAAAATAGAACATTTTCTGCTCCCCAAGAATAAATTCAACCATGGTGCTAACAAACACTTCAAGAATGTGTCCGAGCCCACCTGGCATGGCTCAGTGGTTGAGTGTCGACCTATAAACCAGGAGGTCATGGTTCGATTCCTGCTCAGGGCACATGACTGGGTTGCGGGCTCAATCCCCAGTGGGGAGCATGCAGGAGACAGCCGATCAATGATTCTCTCTCATCGTTGATGTTTCTATCTCTTTCTCCCTCTCCCTTCCTCTCTGATTCCAGTAAAAATATATTTAAAAAAATGTGTCCAGGAATTGGCCTGTCTACTGATTCATAGGATGCACTCAGTGGTACAAATGGGAAGGATTATTCCACTTACAGCTCTGAAATACACTACTGTAAACGTTCTGTATATCGATGGTAGAGCTAAAATTCCCCAGAAATGAATTACTACTGATCCTTTTTACACATGCACTTCCTCTTTTTTTCCAATGTTCTTTTTAAAAAATATATTTTTATTGATTTTAGAGAGGAAGGCAGAGTGAGAGAAAGACAGAAGCATCAATGATAAAAGAAAATCATTGATCAGTTGTCTCCTGTACACCCCCTATTAGGGACCGAGCCTGCAACCTGGGCATGTGCCCTGACTGGGAATTGAGCTATGAACTCCTGGTTCATAGGTCCACATTTAACCATTGAGCCACACTGGCCAGGCTCAATGTTGTTGTTTTTTAAATTTTATTTATTTTTAAAGAGAGGAAGGGGGAGGGATAGAGTTAGAAACATGGATGAGAGAGAAACATTGATCAGCTGCCTCTTGCACACTCCCTACTGGGGATGTGCCCGCAACCAAGGTACATGCCCTTGACCGGAATCGAACCTGGGACCTTTCAGTCCGCAAACCGACGCTCTATCCACTGAGCCAAACCGGCTAGGGCTCAATGTTCTTTTAAAAAAACTATTTTTCAACCATGGTTTATATTTAATACCATTTCACACCAGTTTCATATGTACAGCAGTGTCAGAAAACCTCATACTCTACAGCGTGGTTCCCATCCCACTGCCCCAAGCACCCACCTGGCCCCATATCCAGTTATCTCAACATTACTGACTATATTCCCCATGCTGCTATTGGACTCTGTGGCTATTCTGTAACTTCTTAATTTGTTTCTTTTCTTTTCTTTTCTTTCTTTCTTTCTTTCTTTCTTTCTTTCTTTCTTTCTTTCTTTCTTTCTTTCTTTCTTTCTTTCTTTCTTTCTACTACTTAATTTGTACTGCTTAATTCCTTCACCTTCTTCACTTAGCCCCCAACCCTTTATACACTTTCTTTTGTGAGGTTATGATCTTATATTTTATTGGTGGCTTTAAATGTTCATATAATACCTATCCATGGCATTTTGACCTCTGACATTGAGGCAGGATAGTAAGAAGCTAGGAAAATTCCTTGGCAAGTGGAATGGGGAAACTGAGACAGATAGCTAAACAAAGTGGCTGAGCAATTAACAGCCAGTTACAGAAGGTTACCGGGGCAGAAAGCCCTGGGTGCCTAGAAAAAAACAAAACTGGCACAAGACCTTGCCAGGGTGGCCTTTCCTCCCTATACCAGGGTGGCCTTTCCTCCCCTGGTATACGGCTGGTCATGAGGTCTAGACCACCTGACCTTTCACATTGCTGGTCAAGCAGTTTATACCCCCTTACATTTCCTCCCTAGAGATAACATCTAGGCCTCAGTTGTATTTCAGCTTTAGGCACAGAAAAGCAGCAAAACCAGGCAGGTGATGCCAGGAAGAAAATGTAATTTGTAATATATAAAGATGTTCCAAAATATAAATTTCTTTAGAAAATATGAGAGCCCTAGCCAGTTTGGCTCAGTGGATAAAATGTCGGCCTGTGGACTGAGGGTCCTGGGTTCGATTCTGGTCAAGAACACATGCCTGGGATGTGGACTCGACCTCTAGTAGGGGGCATGTGGGAGGCAGGCAATTGATGATTCTCTCTTACCATTGATGTTTCTATCTCACTCTCCCTCTCCCTTCCTCTCTGAAATCAATAAAAATATATTTAAAAAAAAGAAAATATGAAGTTGTGAAAAACTTAAAATCACCCAAATATCCAGCCATAGATAACTGATTAAATTTGTGAAGCAGTCATACAATGAAATACTTTCAAACCACCAAAAATTATAGTAGAGCAATGTATTCTCACATTTGAAAGAAAATATAGGTGCACTTAAAAAAAAAGTATTATTATTATATTAATTGATTTGAGAGAAACATCAATTTGCTGTTCTACTTATTTATGCATTCATTGTTTGATTCTTATATGTGTCCTGAGGCTCGTGAGCCACATGCGGCTCTTTGGCCCCTTGAGTGTGGCTCTTCCACAAAATACCACGGCCTGGGTGAGTCTATTTTGAAGAAGTGGTATTAGAAGAAGTTTAAGTTTAAAAAAATTTGGCTCTCAAAAGAAATTTCAATTGTTGTACTGTTGATATTTGGCTCTGTTGACTAATGAGTTTGCCGACCACTGCTCTAATCAACTGAGCTACCCGGGCCAGGGCAAACTTAGATGCACTCTAAAAAATATGTTTTTATTGATTTTTTTTTTAAAGAGAGGGAGACAGACACACACACACATGGATGTGAGTGAGAAACATCAATTTATTGCCTCCCAAATGCACCCTACATGGGGATTGAACCCACAACCTGGGCATGTGCCCTGATCAGGAATTGAACTGGCAATCTTTTTGTGCAGGGCACAACACTCATCCATCGGAGCCACATTGGCCAGGGCTTGGGTACATTTTTAAGTAAAAACACAGATTTTAGGGCAATGTGTACGCTGTAACATCATTTTGTACAATAATAATGTGGAGAATGGGGGAAATATTATTGGGCATTATTATTTCTAGTTAAACATTTCTGTAATTTTTGAAGTTCTTGCAATTAGCCTGCATTATTTTTGTAATGACAAAAAAAAAAATTGAAAAGATTTAGCCACTCTATCCTGTGTTGAGACTGTATTTTGAAATATTTCTTTACCTAGGAGTATTTCAACCACCTAACATTCAAACTGCACTAAGAAGAGAATTAATTTGTTATAACAATATTAATGATGGTGTAATAGGGTGAAAAATCTTCCCTTTTTTAAAAATATATTTTATTGATTTTTTACAGAGAGGAAGGGAGAGGGATAGAGAGTTAGAAACATCGATGAGAGAGAAACATCGATCAGCTGCCTCCTGCACACCCCCTACTGGGGATGTGCCCGAAACCAAGGTACATGCCCTTGACCGGAATCGAACTTGGGACCCTTCAGTCCGAAGGCCGACGCTCTATCCACTGAACCAAACCGGTTACGGCTTCCCTTTTTGTTTGGAGCATGATTTCAGGCCAACCAGAAAAAAGGAAAACAGAACTTTTTAATTCATCAGACAAGTCTCTGAATGGGACAGCCATCCTAAATTTTATCATCGCTGAGTGGTGGGGACAGTCTTAGAAAGTGGGGACACTCATACAGTTTGTGTTCAGTGTTTCCATCCTTCATTGATGCTCTTGAGGTCCTCTGACCTTCCTTACCCAATGACACAGATAGCACCCAAGAACCCAGAATCTTATACACTGGACAATTTCCTTAGGGACGGGTCTGAGAACACTAAGAGTGATTGCTAATACTTGCTCCCCACTGATCCATCAAAACCTACCTGTTGCCCCTGGCAGGCATGGCTCAGTGGTTGAGCGATGACCTATGAACCAAGAGGTCACAGCTAGATTCCAGGTCAGGGCACATGCCTGGTTACAGCTTGATCCCCAGGTGGGGTATGCAGGAGGCAACAAATCAATGATTCTCTCTCATCATTGATGTTTCTATTTCTCTCTCCTTCTCCATTCCTCTCTGAAATCAATAAAAAAAAAAAAAAAAAAAAAAAAAAAACCTACCAGTTTTTTTGACTGATTTCCTCTAGTTGTACTCCTTGTGTGGGAATTCGTTAGGTAACAGAGAAACTTGAGGCTAATTTAATTTTAACAGTTAACATATAATGAGCATGTGTGCTAAGCTTTATATTTACATTATCTCATTTGTTATTTCTGTTTTATAGATGAGAGAACTGATGATTAGAAGTTTACTCAGCATCATACAGTTAGTGAGAGGTGAGCTTAAGATTCAATCTCAGATGTTTTTGTCTTAGTAACCTGAGATGTGAACCCCTAAGCCAGTGGTTGTCAAAATGTGGACCCTGACCAGCAGTACCTAGGAACTTATCAGAAATGAGTTCTCCATCTCGACATCACATCTACCAGATAAGAAACTTGGGAGCCCAGAAAGCTATTTTTAAAAATGCCCTGCAGGTGATTTTAAGTGCACTAATGCCCTAGGTTAGAGAGTAGAGTTATCCAATTGAACTTTTTGGGATGATGGAAATGTTTTGTATAATCCACTGTCTAATAAGTTAGCAACTAACCACATGTAGGTATTGAGCATTTGAAATGCAGCTAGTGTGACTGAGAAATTACATTTTTTATTTTATTTAATTTTAGTTAAAATTTAAATAACCACATATGGTTAATGGCTGCTATGTTGAATGACACAGCTATTGACTCCTTATGTTTTTTGTTTTTGTTTTTAGATCATCCCTTAACTCTAAGGAGCACTAGTAATGCAGTTAATTAGCAACAATTGTAGCAGAATGGTGTTAGAAATACATGGGAATCAATGCAGTCTTGTGTAAGACACAACATCCAGGATGCTTCCCACAGTGTTTATGTGGAAAGTTCATTTTAAAAAGAACAGATTTTCATTCTATTAGTTCCCACAAGACCAAATTAGTTAGCTAATATAGATTGATGATCCTACATAGAAAGTGAACAATGGTTCTGATGCACAAGTAAGATGAATCCCACAAATACTGTCTTAGATCTGACTTTGATGAAAGGTTGTAAAAAATTCTTATGAAATACAGCCTTTTTAAAAGAGCAATTAAGAATATACAGGTATAATAACTCATTTAATGTGATTCAAAGGCAATTTTCTGACAAGATGTTGGTCCTTTATATTATTAACTAGAGGCCCAGTGCATGAAATTCGTGCATGGGGGCGGGGGGTGTCCCTCAGCCCAGCCTGCACCCTCTCCAATCTGGGACCCCTCGAGGGATGTCCGATTGCCGGTTTAGGCCCGATCCCGGCAGTTGGATATTCCTCTCACAATCCAGGACTGTTGGCTCCCAACTGCTCGCTTGCCTGCCTTCCTGATTGCCCCTAAATCGCTTCTGCCTGCCAGCCTGATCATCCCCTAACCACTCCCATGCCAGCCTGATTGATGTCTAACTGCTCCCCTGCGAGCCTGTTTGCCTCCAACTTCCCTCCTCTGCCAGCCTGGTCACCCCTAACTGCCATCCCCTGCAGGGTTGATTGCCTCCAACTGCCCTCCCTTGCAGGCCTGGTGCCTCTCAACTGCCCTCCCTTGCAGGCCTGGTGCCTGCCAACTGCTCTCCCCTGCTGGCCATCTTGTGGTGGCCATATTTTGTCCAAAAGGGGGCAAGATCTTTGACTACATGGAGGCAGCCATATTGTGTGTTGGATTGATGGTCAATCTGCATATTACTCTTTTATTAGATAGGAGGATAGAGGCCTGGTGCACGGGTAGGGGCCAGCTGGTTTGCCCTGAAGGGTGTCCTGGATCAGGGTGGGGTTCCCTTGGGGCGTGGAGCAGCCTGGGCAAGGGGTCTGTGGTGGTTTGCAGGCCAGCCACACCCCTGGCGACCCAAGCAGAGGCCCTGGTATCTGGAATTTATTTACCTTCTACAATTGAAACTTTGTAGCCTGGAACGGAGCCAAGCCTCCTACTTGCTCTGTGGCTGCCATTTGGATTTGTTTACCTTCTATAATTGAAACTTTGTATCCTTGAGTGGAGGCCTGGGCCTGCCAGAGTGTGTGGAAAGCTTGACTTTTTCCGGGGAAACCCAAGCCTCCCTTCTGGTAGTCATCTTGGCTGGGGTTAATTTGCATACTCGCCCTGATTGGCTGGTAGGCGTGGCTTGGCTGGTGGGCATGGATTGTATAGCAGAGTGATGGTTAATTTGCATATCACTCTTTTATTAGAGAGGACAAGTAGCCAATCTGAAATTCAATAAATGTAAAATGTCTGTATATTTCAAGATTGTAACCTGGTTTGAAAGCAATTGAAATGAAGACAGACAGTGTGGTCACATCCTGTTATAAACCAAACAGTAGGGTGAAGAAAGAAGAATGTGTCAGTGCATGAATTTATTTACAACTGTCCAAAGGAGAGGGAAACTTTAGTTAGTGGACATACACATGAAGATACTACAGTGAAGCAGATACTGAAAATATCAAACCCCCTTTTCTCCCCTTGGGAAGTTCATTAGCAGAAGCCAGGGGTCAATGCCAACAAACATTTATTGACTCCTTACTGATGAGAAGTTAATGATGAGCACAGCTGTGTTCCTGAGAGAAGCATGATGGGAGTGGTGCTTTAGGAAAATTACTCTGTTAAGGAGCCATTGTGGTACTCCCTCCAAGGGATCAGGAAAACCAGAATGAGGTGGTTTTTGTGGGACTAAAAAGACAATGAAGACTGTTATGTAAAGCATTGCAGAGGCAGAAATATGGGGGTGCGGTGGTGTGGGATCCCCTTTCACGTCCCACGTGGTTCAGGGTTCCGGTTCAGGGTTCGGGTTCTGGAGAAGGGCCGCAAACAAATGAAAAGAGACTAGAAGAAATTTAATTTGGTGATATGGGGGGCCAGGTGGTAGTCCAACTCTAGTGGGAGAACTACTGCTAGGCTCTGGCCTTGCTATCCTTTTTATTGAGACTATGGGATACACCCATTACCCTTAAGCAGGTTTAGGATACACCCATAGCCCTTAGGCAGGTAATAAGCGGATTATCATATCAGTAAGGATTTACATGATTATTTGATGGGGAAGTTGCCTCAGTTACCATTGTCTCAATTAGATAGGGAGTGGTTGGCTTGGACCTTTCAGAGCTTCAAGGTTGACCAGCCTTTTATATCTTATTAGTGAGACAATGATCAGTTTCCAGCACGGTGGGATGAACTTTGTTACAAAGATGAGGTTTAAATGTGTTGTCTGTTTTACTGTCTCCAATGATGTGGTATTAACATCACATTTGAAGCAAAGAGAAGACGTGGAAGACACGGGCTATATCATGGGCTGAAGAGATTGCAGCACTTAGTTACTGTTAATAGGTGTTATTTTCTGCCATGACCACACCTGGCAGAAAATTAATCCAAGGGTATTGTCTAATCAAGTGTCTATCAGGCTTTGGTAAAAATTCTGGGACAGTATGGAGGAGAGAAACATGTTACATCTTCCTTTGCTAAAGAGCTTGAAATGGCAAAGTCATAGTTCATTTAGTGGTCCAACATATAACCAGTCTAATAAAATGTCCTAGTTAATTATATGACAAACTAGAGGCACAGTGCACAAAATTTGTGCATGGGGGGGGGGGGTGTCCCTCAGCCCAGCCTGCACCCTCTCCAATCTGGGACATCCCTCTCACAATCCAGGACTGCTGGCTCCCAACCACTCGCCTGCTTCTGCCTGCCAGTCTAATCACCCCCTAACCACTCCACTGCAAGCCTGACCGACGTCTAACTGCTCCCCGCTGGCCCGATTGCCCCTAACTGCCCTCCCCTGCTGGCCTGGTTGTCCCCAACTGCCCTCCCCTGCTGGCCTGAACACCCTCCCCAATGGCCCTCCCCTGCGGTCTTGTTCCCCCCCAACTGTCCTCCCCTGCTGACCTCGTCTCCCCCAACTGCCCTCCCCTGCTGGCCTGGGTCCTACCCAACTGTCCTCCCCTGCTGGCCTAGTCCCACCCACCTGCCTTCCCCTGCAGGCCTGGATCCCCCCAACTGTCCTCCCCTGCTGACCTCGTCTCCCCCAACTGCCCTCCCCTGCAGGCCTGGTCCCCCCCAACTGTCCTCCCCTGCTGGCCTGGTCCTCCCCAACTGCCCTCCCTGCTGGCCTGGGTCCCCCCCAACTTTCCTCCCCTGCAGGCCTGGATCCCCCCAACTGCCCTACCTTCCTGGCCTGGTCCCCCCCAACTTTCCTCCCCTGCAGGTCTGGGTCTCCCTCAACTGTCCTCCCCTGCAGGCCTGGTTCCCACAAACTGCCCTCCCCTGCTGACCTGTTCTCCCCCAACTGCCCTCCTCTGATGGCCTGGTCACCCCTAACTGCCCTCCCTCCTTGCCTGATCGCCCCCAACTGCCCTCCCCTACAGGCCTGGTACCCCCCCAACTGTCCTCCCCTACAGGCCTGGTACCCCCCCAAATGCCCTCCCCTGCTGGCCTGGTCCTCCCAACTGCCCTCTCCTGCAGGCCTGGGTCCCCCCCAACTGCCTTCCCTTGCTGGCCTGGTCATCCCCAACTGCCCTCCCCTGCAGGCCTGGGTCCCCCCGAACTGCCCTCCCCTGCAAACCTGGTCCCCCCCAACTGCCCTCCCCTGCAGGCCTGGGTCCCCCCCAACTTTTGCTGGCCTGGTCTTCCCCAACTGCCCTCCCCTGCAGGCTTGGGTCCCCCCCAACTGCCCTCCCTTGCTGGCCTGGTCTCCCCCAACTGCCCTCCTTTGCCAGCCTAGTCACCCCCAACTGTCCACAACTGCCCTCCCCTGCCAGCCATCTTGTGGCAGCCATCTTGTGTCCACATAGGGGCAGCCATCTTGTGTCTTGGAGTGACGGTCAATTTGCATATTACTCTTTTATTAGATAGGATTACTTCACCTCAGTTAATCCCTCCCTGATTTTTGCAAATCTTGCACTCTTATTCTATAGTTTAATATGGCAATTCTCAACCTTTTTCATCTCATGGCACACATAAACTAATTTCTAAAATTCTGTGGCACATCAAAAAATGTATTTTTTATCAATCTGACAAAAATTGGTATAAATTTGATTCATTCACACTGTACGGCTATTGTTGTGTTGGTTGTCATTTTTTTGTTTGTTTGTTTGTTTGTTTTGTTTTTTAACTTTAAATGTAAGGGAAAGAGGTCAGTGCCCTTGCCTAAATAGTCAGGTATTGCATGTTTTAAAAATCCTTGCAGCACACTGGTTGAAAATCACTGGTATAATGTTTTGCCAGATTGGGAGTTTCTTCATTAAAAAGACTATGTTTTATTTAATTTTGTATTGTGAGCCCTAGTCTAAGGGCCTAGGACATAAGTATATGCTAAGTAATGAGTAAATGACTCATGATGAACAAACAAAATACTCTAAGGACTTAGTTTAGTCCTTATTGTTGTTGAGGCTAAGTTTGGGAGTCTGGCCACAGGAATCCTGATGTTGGCTCAGATTGTTCCTCTAGACGGGCTTATGGATGTTGAACATGTGTAACACGTCAAGGCTTTGGTTGGCAAATGGTGGTGAGGATGGTATGAGGTGTGAGGTCAGGGGTAGAGAAAATAGAAGACATCTAGGCAGGCACATTTATTTTTGTGCCATCTACTTTTCATTTCTATTACTCTGATAAAATTTAGATTTTTCTAATGCTCAGATATCTGAGCTAAGAGATCATGTGTACAGCCACCTTACTAAGTGTTGAGGTACAAAATACAAATAGCAAGTTCTGGAGTGCAAGGTATCCCATCCATGAGGCCTGTACTGTTTTCTTATAGCTCATGTTGGCATGCCCAGTGAGTCTGTGATAGCCTTCTTGCTTTTCGGTGCAATATAATATCCCATGTTCCTTTTATATTGCACCATTTCTCTTTGAAAGATTCCCCCTACTTCAAAGAAATGCATACTAGAGTTGTGTGGACTGGGATGCAGGGACAGACAAGTGTTGTGAGCACCAGGGAGAAGGTTTATGGAGAGCAAGAGAGGAAGCTGGGAGGCCAGAGGCAGTGAGTGCACAGAGATGCCCAGTGGGAGCAGAGTCGTGGAAGTAAAGGTGGAGTGAAGGTGGAGAGGATGTGAAGTTTGTTTCCCAGATTTCTGATTTGCACCAATGAGTGGATGGTGGCTGCTACTGATACTGGGAAGAGTGAATTGGGGAGGTGGGAGATTCCATTCATTTCCCAGTTGTTGGCCAGCAGAATACTGCCGGGGTCATGGTGACAAGGTGCTCCTCTTAGACCAGCCAAGGGAGAGGAGGCCACAGTGGAGGCTGGTTTTATTATGGAGGTCAAGGTGAGTCTGAGGTGCTTGTGGATACCCAGGATGTAGTAGGATAAGCAAATCTGGACATAAGAGATTCAGGGGAATATTGTGAAGTGTGGAAGGCTGAAGTGTGACATCAGAAAAACTTAAGACAGCAGGAGAAAGTGATTTGGGAAATAAAGAACTGTACAAATCACCAAAACAAGAAAAGAAATGCGTAATAAAATCTGTCTTACCTTAAAAAGTCTTTATTTGTTCTTCTCAAGAATCTCCTGGTTCATGGGGAGAATATTTCAACCTTCATAAAGTTAACATTGTGGCTTTACTAGTTTTAAGATATATATATTTACTTTCCTTTTCAATTTAATGGCGTGTTGATAATTGTCCATGAGATTCAGCAATGTTCTAGTTCTGTTATTTAATATTTTAGAGCAAGTTTCTTTTTTCAGATCCATTATCTGCTTTGGATTTGACAATAATATAAAGTGATACATTGGTTAAAAACAGATTTAAATGTATATATATTTTAAAACACTAACTTTGCTTTTGGCAGCATTCTTTTGAAACCCACTGCTAAACAAAGCAGCAGTTTACAAGTGACCTTTCTCCACTTCCTTGTCCCTTATCATTGTCTTCCTATTTCAGAAATAAATGTATTATATTTTCTTACATGAAAATTGGATCCTTATTTTTATGATTCATATAAATATTTTACTGTTTCTAACTTATAAATTATACAAGACAAATAAAAGGACTAAAACTGAATTTGCTAAACCCTGAGACGAGCTCAATGAAATTGGAGAGTAAAACAATGATGTGCTCCCCCCACCAAAAAAATATTCTACAGTATACAATTATGGGCTCACTGGGAAAGGATATAAAACAAGATTATCATTCTAATATGGAACACTTCACAAATTTGCATGTCATCCTTGCGCAGGGGACATGCTAATCTTCTCTGTATTGTTCCTTTTTTTTTTCTTTCTTTCTTTTTTTTTTAGAATTATGTGCTGCTGAAGTGAGCACAAGCTTGTCATTTTTTTTAAAAAATATATTTTATTGATTTTCTACAGAGAGGAAGGGAGAGGGATAGAGAGCTAGAAACATCGATGAGAGAGAATCATCGACCAGCTGCCTCCTGCACACCCCCTACCAGGGATGTGCCCGCAGCCAATGTACATGCCCTTGACCGGAATCGAACCTGGGACCTTTCAGTCCGCAGACCGACGCTCTATCCATTGAGCCAAACCGGTTTCGGCTCAAGCTTGTCATTTTATGGTGAAGCAGGTGAGGCTGGCAGGTGTTAGGCAAGGTTATAATAAATGAATGATTAATTCAAATATGACTTAGTCCATTGGTTCTTAAACTTTAGTGACTATCAGAACCACCCGGAGGGCATGTTAAATGCATCTTTCTGGGCTTCACCTGCAGTTTCTGCTTCAGCAGATCTGGAGTAGAGCTGGAGTCATTGCATTTCTAGTCAATTCCCAGCTGATGCTGAGGCTGCTTGTACAGGGATCACATTTTGAGAACCACTAATCTAGCCAAACAATAGAACACTAGACACCATTGTAATTGGTTATATAGATGTATATTTATTAATGTAGAATGATAAATTAATAATGGAACTAACGAGAGGGAAAGAGACTGTCCCCCACTTGGTCCCTCCAACCTCATCACCTCCAACTCATTGGACAGCATTGGTAGTTGCTAACACATCCATTTTTTATTTAAATTTTATAATTAAATGGAAAGAAATAAGCTTTTCTTGTTTAAACAGTGTGTCAAGTTAAGTAATAGCTTCAGTAGGTATTGGAAAGTTTTCTATAGGAGAGTTATAGGTAATGAATGTGGAAGGGATAATAAAATTAGAAAGCCATATTTTGCAACTCCTAATATAATAAATTCAGGCAGCAATCATCAGTGGATGAAATCAGTAGATGAAGCCGATACTGAATATGCATAATAGAGGAGGCATTCAGCAGTTACTACATAAATCCATTGGTCAATCTATAATAATAAAAGCATAATATGCTAACTAGACTGGATGACCTTCTGGACTACCTTACGGACGAAGCCTCAGTGGTGGGGGCTGAGTCAGAGGCAGCCTTTGTGGCAGCAGGGACTGAGCCCCTTGCATGAATTTCGTGCATCGGGCCTCTAGTCCAGTGATGGTAACCTATGAAACGCGTGTCAGCACTGACACGCGTAGCCATTTCTGATGACACGCGGCCGCTAAGGCGGCCGCATGCCAAGGATGAAACATTTGCTGCTCCTGAGGATGAAACATTTGCCACTAGAGTCTTGGAGTTAGAGTCTAACTCCAAGACTCTAGTCGCAAATGTTTCATCCTCCCCTATTAGACACTGTGTGCCGGAGGTCTGTAGGCCAAAACAACAGAAATCCGGCACAGAGCGTCTAGTTCTGGGACTTCCGGTTAAGCCGGGATCTTTGCCCTCACTTCCGCCGGCAGAGCAGGGAGCAGCGGAACGCAGCGCGGGACGCATCTCTGGGGGCCCTGCCATTACCAGTAACCAAATAACAGTTAACCACAGCAACCATTATCTACTGTTCTGGGGTGTCATGGATTTCTAAGCCATCATTACTGAGATAAGTGATGGGGAGGCTGGGAGAGGCGAGGGTTTGTGGCGTGCTATGGGTGCCGTTTCCCGCCATTAGAAATAGCAGCAGCCATTTTAATTCACATAAGGAACACCATCTTGCTCCATAGTGCAGACTCCATTTCACCACTATTACTGTTGTGCATCCTTATTAACCCCTATTTCTGCTTATTAACCCTGCCCTTTCCTAAAAGACAGATATATGCACCATTTTGTGGTTAGTTAGGCTAGTTAACCCCCAATTGCCTGCAGGCCTAACAAGCTATCTATAATTCTATCTTCTGTCACTGTCCCCCTGATGGAGAACCCCAAAAATAAAAAACTTAAGGTTAAGTAAAGGAAGTGGTAGTAGCAGTGGCCAACCCTTTCAAGAGACATGGACCGAGATGTATGGCTTTATAGAAAAAAATGGCAGATCATTTTGAGTTCTATGTACTGAAATGGTAGTAAGCAGAACGTGGAATATAAATAGACATTTTGAAACTAATCATTCCCAGCTCTTGGAAAAAAGTGAGGATGAAAGGAAGGAATACATTTCCAGGCAGCTACACCTTTATAAGAGCCAATCTAATTCCATCCTTAAATTTATGAAAGGCTCTACAAATTTAACATCTGCAAGGTTGAGCATTGCTCACTCTATAGCTCAGCATGGAAAAGCGCTCAGTGAGGGAGAATTTATTAAAGAAACTCTCCTAAGATGTGCACCAGTTCTATTTCACGATATGCAGAATAAAGGTGCAATTATTATTATTTTTTAAATAAATCTTTATTGTTCAGATCATTACAATTGTTTCGCCTTTTTTCCCCCCATATCTCCCCATCACCAGGTTCCCTCCCCCCCCCCGTTGTCCTTATCCATAGGTGTACGACCTTTGTCCAGTCTCTTCCCACAGCCCCCACACAGACACCCCTTTCCCCCTGAGAATTATCAATCCACTCCCACTCTATGCCTCTGATTCTATCATGTTCACCAGTTTATTCTGTTCCTCAGATTTTTAATTCACTTGATTTTCAGGATCACTTGTTGATAGATATGTATTTGTTGTTCATAATTTTTATCTTCACCTTTTCCTTCTTTTTCCTCTTTTTAAAGAATACCTTTCAGCATTTCATACAATACTGGTTTGGTGGTGATGAACTCCTTTAGCTTTTTCTTATCTATGAAGCTCCTTATCTTCCCTTCAATTCTGAATGATAACTTTGCTGGGTAGAGTAGTCTTGGTTGTAGGTTCCTGCTATTCATCAGTTTGAATATTTCTTGCCATTCCCGTCTGGCCTGCATAGTTTCTGTTGAGAAATCAGCTGACAGTCGTATGGGTGCTCCCTTGTAGGTAACTAACTGTTTTTCTCTTGCTGCTTGTAAGATTCTCTCTTTGTCTTTTTCCCTTGGCATTTTAATTATGATGTGTCTTGGTGTGGTCCTCTTTGGATTCCTCTTGTTTGGGGTTCTATGCGCTTCCTGAACTTGTAAGTCTATTTCTTTCACCAGGTGGGGGAGGTTTTCTATCATTATTTCTTCAAATAGGTTTTCAGTATCTTGCTCTCTCTCTTCTGGCACCCCAAAAATACGGATATTGGTACGCTTAAAGCCATCCCGGAGGCTCCTTACGCTATCCTCACACTTTTGGATTCTTCTTTCTTCCCACCTCTCTGGTTGGGTGTTTTTTTCTTCCTCATATTCCAGATCTTTGGTTTGACTCTTCGGGTGCGGTTGTCTACTCTGTATATTCTTTATTTCAGACAGTGTATGCATAATTTCTGACTGGTCCTTTTCCATTTTTTTTGGTATTCTCATTTAGGTCCTTGAAGGTCTCTTCAAGTTTCTCAGCAGTTTTTAGAAGATTCTTGAGCAACCTTATAACTATGGTTCTGAACACTGTGTCATCCATTAGTTTGCTTTCATCTATCTCTCCTACTTGTGACATACTTCAATGTCTCCACATTTTGGCTGCCTCCCTGTGTTGATGGAGTGGCTTTATGTGGTTGGTGACCTATAGGGGCCGGTAGCTCAGCTTCCCCAATCACCCTAGGTGGTCGCTCTTGGTACTCCACTTTGTGGGCTGTGTGGAAAGTCTTGGTGTAGTTAAAAGCCCTGCTTGCTGTTGGTACACTGGGAGGAATTGACCTCCAGTCCAATTGGTTGTGAGGACCTGCTGTGTCTATAATGGAAGAATTGTTGTGCTGGAGACACAGTAGGGCTTTGGTGCTCACTGAGTCTGCCTCTTGAATGTGTCCCTTATGAGAGTGGTTGAAATCTGGTGTCGTCCACACTGACAGAAAAGTCACTCTCACTCTCCGATCGATGGCCGAGAGTCCCGTAGGTGTCTGGGTCCCCCGCGTGTCCCCAGAAACTGGAGTTCAGAGTGGTTGGGATTGTTGGTATCACTGGCGGGAGTTGATCTCCAAGTCAGTTGGCTGTGAGGATCAGCAGTGTCTCCGCTGGGAGAGCTTCTGTGCTCAGCTTGGATGGGGCGAAGTCTCAGGGTGGCGCAGACAAGCTTTGGTTTCCTGTCTGCTCCGCCCTAAGAGGGGCGGTTTCTTCGTGCCCGAATTAATGGCTGCGTGCCTCTGAAAGAAGGCAGCTCTCGAGCCTCTCCCACTGCCTAACAGACCAGTTTCTCCCCAGCTGGGGCTGGATTTCAGTGCAGACCGGAGGTTTTGTTTTTCTCCCGAATGAGAAATCCAGTCACTGGGAGGGCTGTGCTCAGCTTGGATGGGGCGGAGTCTCAGAATGGTGCAGACAAACTTGGTTTCCATCCGTGCCACCCTAAGAGGGCAGGTTTCTCTGTGCCCTAATCAATGGGTGCGCGCCTCTGAGAGAAGGCAGCTTTTGAGCCACGCTGGCTGCCAAACAGACCAGTTTCTCCCTGACCGCAGCTGGATTTCAGTGCGGTCGGGAGGTTTTGTTTTTCTCCCACACGAGAAAGCTAGCCACGCAGCGTCTGCTGCCCTCCCTGTCCGCGCGCTGCGAGCAAGCCTGCTGCGTGTTCAGCCGCCCGCCCTTTCCGCGCTCACGGATCTCCGCACCTCCACAGCTCCTGAGGCTCAGCGTCCCCCTCTCTGTTTTTCTCTAGTTGTAGGTTTTCCACTCTGCCAGCTTTCTGGTGGTTCTGGACGGTGTGCGCTCTGTTTTCCAGTTGTAGTTTCAAAATTGTTGTGGTAGGCAACAATTAGGTGTTTACCTTATGCCGCCATCTTGGTTCCTCCTAAAAGGTGCAATTATTAAGAGAATATCTGAGTTACCACTCAGTAGAAATATCATAAAAGACTGAATAATGAGACTGAACACAAACATACAACATCAATTAAAGAGAGACATAAGGAAGTGTAAATATTTTTCGATCTCTCTTGATTAAACTACTGATGTCACATCCCATGCTCAGTTGGCCATTATTGGTCAATATTCTGATGGTCTCACAATGAGAGAAGAGTTGATAAAGTTAGTATTAGTGTCAACAAGTAAATCAGGAAGCGAAATATGTAAGGTTGTTATACAAACATTTCGTGACCTAAGCATTGATATCTCTAAAGTTGTGTCAGTGACGACAGATGGGGCACCAAATATGGTGGGGGAAAAATTCGGATTTGTCAAATTGTTTACAGAAGCTATTAGACATCCGATTGTGCCTTTTCATTGTATTATCCATCAGGAGGCTTTATGTGCCAAGGCAGGATTCACCGACTTAAACGACTTAATGTCAGTTGTTACAAAAATAGTTAATTTAATAGCTGCTCGCCCCCTTCACAAGCGAGAATTTTCGGCACTTTTACTGGAGGTTGAATCCACCTACAGCGGACTGCTGATGTATAATAATGTAAGATGGCTGAGCCAAGGCAAAGTTCTTGAGCGCTTTGTGGAGTGCTTTGAAGAAATTAAGGTATATCTTGACGATAAGGATCTGGGAAACTTTCTTCAGCTTAATGATGGTAAGTGGGTCAACACCCTGATGTTTTTTACAGATCTCTCTGTTCATATTAATGAACTGAACTTAAAGTTACAAGGTTTTGGCAAAAGTATTGACGTTATGTTTGGATACATAAAAGCTTTTGAAAATAAAGTTAAAATTTTCAAGCGAGATGTAGAAACTAAAACTTATAAGTATTTTCCTCGAGTAACAAAGTATTTTGAGAAGGCCAGTGCAGCTGTACAAAATGAAATGGAAAGCTTGCATATGAAGTACCAGCATGATTTAGACTCGTTACTTGACCAGTTTAGTGATAGATTTAGTCAATTTAGAAGTCTAGAACAGACCATGAAAATAATTAAGTATCCTGATGTAGTAGTCTACAGTAGTTTGGAATTAAATGGTTTCCAATGGATGCAAATTGATGATCTGGAGATGCAACTTGCAGAATTTCAAGACAGTATCTGGGCTCAGGTGTTTGTCGACTTGAGGTCAAAGCTTGAGAATCTGGAAAGGTGCCGCTTGGAGAATCAAGAGGAGTGCCACTACGAACAGGAAATTTGGAGTGCCTGGAACCGACTACCAGACACTTTTAGCACCCTAAAAAATACAGCAATGGCTTTACTCACAAATTTTCCCTCTACATAGTTTTGTGAGGCCTTATTCTCAGCGTTAAATAATATCAAAACCAACAAAAGAAACAGATTGACAGATGAAGTTAGTAGCGCTTGCTTGGGCCTGAAGTGTACAAAATACCAACCTTCAATTGAAGATTTAGCCAATGAAATTCATCAACAAAAAAGTCACTAATAGGGCTCTCTGCTCCTCCTCTTCATCAGACAGCCTCTCCTCCTGTGCTGTGCCAGCAGCCACAACCCTGAGACACGATGGTGAAGGTCGGAGTGAACGGATTTGGCCGCATTGGGTGCCTGATCACCAGGGCTGCTTTTAACTCTGGCAAAGTGGATATTGTCGCCATCAATGACCCCTTCATTGACCTCAACGACATGGTCTACATGTTCCAGTAAGATTCTACTCATGGCGAGTTCAAGGGCACCGTCAAGGCTGAGAATGGGAAACTTGTCATCAACGGAAAATCCATCTCCATCTTCCAGGAGCGAGATCCCACCAACATCAAATGGGGTGATGCTGGTGCTGAGTATGTTGTGGAGTCCACCGGTGTCTTCACCACCAGGGAGAAGGCTGGGGCTCACTTGAAGGAGCCAAGAGGGTCATCATCTCTGCCCCTTCTGTGGATGCCCCATGTTTGTGATGGGTGTGAACCATGACACGTATGACAACTCCCTCAAGATTGTCAGCAATGCCTCCTGCACCACCCACTGCTTGGCCCCCCTGGCCAAGGTCATCCATGACAACTTTGGCATCGTGGAGGGACTCATGACCACAGTCCATGCCATCACCGCCACCCAGAAGACCGTGGACGGCCCCTCTGGGAAGCTGTGGCGTGATGTCCGTGGGGCTGCCCAGAACATCATCCCTGCTTCTACCGGCGCTGCCAAGGCTGTGGGCAAGGTCATCCCTGAGCTGAATGGGAAGCTCACTGGCATGGCCTTCCGTGTGCCCACCCGCAACGTGTCGGTTGTGGATCTGACCTGCCGCCTGGAGAAAGCTGCCAAATACGACGATATCAAGAAGGTGGTGAAGCAGGCGTCAGAGGGCCCCCTCAAGGGCATCCTGGGCTACACTGAGGACCAGGTTGTCTCCTGCGACTTTAACAGTGACACCCACTCCTCCACGTTTGATGCTGGGGCTGGCATTGCCCTCAATGACCACTTTGTCAAGCTCGTTTCCTGGTATGACAATGAATTTGGCTACAGCAACAGGGTGGTGGACCTCATGGTCCACATGGCCTCCAAGGAGTAAGAGCCCCCTGGACCACCAGCCCCAGAAAGAGGAAGAGAGGCCCTCTGCTGCTGGGGAGTCCTTGCCCCAGATCAGTCCCCCGACACACTGAGAATCTCCTGACCACCGTTTCCATCCCAGACCCCCTGAAGAAGGGGAGGGGCATAGGGAGCCTTACTTTGTCGTGCACCATCAATAAAGTTCACTGTACCCAGCCAAAAAAAAAAAAAAGTCACTAATAGGCAGGTTAGTTAAAGAATTCCCCCTCCCCCTCACTTATCTTAGTTCACGGCACCCCACACAAGCTAAATAATATCAAGACCAACAAAAGAAACCGACTGACGGATGAACAAAGAAGTCACTAAGCAGGTAAGTTAAATATTTAGTTTTTGGTTTATTAAATACAATTATATATAACAATTATACATTTATGTTATTTAAACTATAAATATCGCGAAATAATGTTTTTTCCTCAAAGTGACACACTACCCGAGTTATGCTCAGTTTTTTGGCGAAGTTTGATACACCAAGCTCAAAAGGTTGCCCATCACTACTCTAGTCTTAACATAAGTATAGTGAAACAATCAGACATTGTGTTGCTTGATGTGACACAACATGAAAAACAACACATGCTAAGTGTTCTTGCCCCAAATGATAATCAAGACTCTGGGGCTCACTTCCATTGACAAAAAATTATGGGACAAGAAAAAAATTAAGTGATGTCTCAGAGAAGGAAACAAGCACATCCAGAATATGGGATATTCTACAGGACAAATCAAAACCAGAGAAAAATTTTAGAGTAGTCTACTAGATTCAGAGAGACTTAAACAATATCACAAGCAACTGTGACATGTGGACCTCATTTCATCCTGAGAACAAGCTAAATGCAAGAATATTTTTTTAATAAGTCTTTATTGTTCAGATTATTACAACTGTTCCTCTTTTTCCCCCCGTAGTTCTCCTCCATCCAGTTCCCACCCCACCCTCAGCCCTTACTCCCCACCCCCACTGTACTCATCCATAGGTGTACGATTTTTGTCCAGTCTCTTCCCGCACTCCCCAAACCCCTTTCCCCAGAGAATTGTCAGTCCACTCCCTTTCTTTGTCCCTGATTCTATTATATTCACCAGTTTATTCCGTTCCTCAGATTTTTTATTCACTTGATTTTTAGATTCACTTGTTGATAGATATGTATTTGTTGTTCATAATTTTTATATTTACCTTCTTCTTCTTCTTCTTCTTCTTCTTCTTCTTCTTCTTCTTCTTCTTCTTCTTCTTCTTCTTCTTCTCCTTCTCCTTCTCCTTCTCCTTCTCCTTCTCCTTCTCCTTCTCCTTCTCCTTCTCCTTCTCCTTCTTTCTCCTTCTCCTCCTTCTCCTTCTCCTCCTCCTCCTCCTCCTCCTCCTCCTCCTCTTCCTCCTCCTCCTCCTCCTTCCTCTTCTTTTTCTTCAAGAATACCTTTCAGCATTTCATATAATATTGGTTTGGCGGTGATGAAATCCTTTAGCTTTTTCTTATATGTGAACGTTTTTACCTGACCTTCAATTCTGAATGATAGCTTTTCTGGGTAGAGTAATCTTGGTTGTAGGTTCTTGCTATTCATCACTTTGAATATTTCTTGCCACTCCCTTCTGGCCTGCATAGTTTCTGTTGAGAAATCAGCTGACAGTCGTATGGGTGCTCCCTTGTAGGTAACTAACTGTTTTTCTCTTGCTGCCTTTAAGATTCTCTCTTTGTCTTTTGCTCTTGGCATTTTATTTTATTTATTTATTTAATTTTAATTTTATTTATTTATTTTCTTCATTTTTATTAACATATTATATGTGTACATATCTTACCATTGTCCCCCCCACACACCACTCCTATACATGCCCTCACCCCCCAGAGTTTTGTGTCTATTGGTTATGCTTATATGCTTGCATACAAGTCCTTCGGTTGATCTCTTATCTCCCCCACCTCTCCCTATCATTCCCGCTGTAATTTGACCTCCTGTTTGATGCTTTACTGTCTCTGTATCTATCTTTTTGTTCAACAGCTTATAATTTTCTTTATTATCCATAGATGAGTGAGATCATGTGGTATTTTTTTTCATGGACTGGCTTATTTCACTTAGCATGATGTTCTCCAATTCCATCCAGGTTGCTGCAAATGGTAGGAATTCCTTCTTTTTTTATGGCAGCATAGTATTCCATTGTGTAGATGTACCATAGTTTTCTGATCCAGTCATCTGCTGACGGGCACCTAGGCTGTTTCCAAATCTTTGCTATTGTAAATTGTGCTGCTATGAACATAGGGGTGCATATATCCTTTCTGATTGGCGTTTCCAGTTTCTTAGGATATATTCCTAGGAGTGGGATTACTGGCTCAAATGGGAGTTCCATTTTCAGTTTTTTGAGGAAACTCCATACTGTTCTCCACAGTGGCTGCACCAGTCTACATTCCCACCGGCAGTGCACAGGTGTTCCTTTTTCTCCACATCCTTGCCAGCACTTGTCATTTGTTGATTTGTTGATGATAGCCATTCTGACCGGTGTGAGATGGTACCGCATTGTCGATTTGATTTGCATCTCTCAGATAATTAGTGACTTTGAGCATGTTTTCATGTGTCTCTTGGCCTTTCTTCTGTCTTCTTTGGAAAAGATTCTATTTAGGTCTATTGCCCATTTTTTTATTGGATCATTTTTCTTTCTTTTATTAAGTTGTATAAGCTGCCTGTAGATGTTGGAGATTAAACCTTTATCAGTGATAACATTTGCAAATATGTTCTCCCATACAGTGGGATTTCTTGTTGTTTTGTTAATGGTTTCTTTTGCTGTGCAAAAGATTTTTATTTTGATGTAGTCCCATTTGTTTATTTTCTCTTTAGCTTCCATTGCCCTACGGACAGTATCAGTGAAGAAGTTCTTTCGGCATATGTCTGAGATTTTGCTGCCTGTGGATTCCTCTAGTATTTTTACGGTTTCCTGTCTTATGTTTAAGTCCTGTATCCATTTTGAGTTTATTTTTGTGTATGGTGTAAGTTGGTGATCTAGTTTCATTTTTTTGCATGTATCTGTCCAATTTTCCCAATACCATTTATTGAAGAGACTGTCTTGACTCCATTGTATGTTCATGCCTCCTTTGTCAAATATTAATTGAGCATGGTGGTTTGGGTCGATATCTGGATTCTCTATTCTGTTCCATTGATCTATATGTCTGTTCTTGTGCCAGTACCAGGCTGTTTTGAGAACAGTGGCTTTGTAATACAGCTTGAGGTCTGGTATTGAGATCCCTCCTACTTTATTCTTTCCCAGGATTGCTGTGGCTATTTGGGGTCTTTTTTCATTCCAGATGAATTTTTGGAGAGTTCTTTCTAGGTCTGTGAAATATGCTGTTGGTATTTTGATGGGGAGTGCATTGAATCTGTAGATTGCTTTGGGTAGTATGGACATTTTAATGATGTTGATTCTACCAATCCATGAACATGGTATGTTCTTCCATCTGTTTATGTCTTCCTCTATCTTTTTTCAGTGTCCTGTAGTTTTCCGCGTATAGGTCTTTTACCTCCTTAGTTAAGTTTATTCCTAGGTATCTTAATTTTTTTTGGTGCGATGGTAAATGGGATTGCTTTTTTAGTCTCTCTTTCTATAAGTTCACTATTGGTGTATAGAAAGGCCATATATTTCTTGGTGTTAATTTTGTATCCTGCTACATTGCTGAATTCATTTATTAAGTCTATTAATTTTTTGATGGAATCTGGGGTTTTCTATGTATAATATCATGTCATCTGCAAATAAGGACAGCTTTACTTCTTCTTTTCCAATTTGGATGCCTTTTATTTCTTCTTCTTCTCTGATCACAATGGCTAATATTTCCAGTACTATGTCAAGAGGAGTGCTGAGAGTGGGCATCCCTGTCTTGTTCCTGTTCTTAGGGGAATTGAATTTAGTTTTTGTCCATTGAGTATGATGTTTGCTGTGGGTTTATCATATATAGCTTTTATTATGTTGAGGTATGATCCTTCTATTCCTACCTTGTTGAGAGTTTTTATCAAGAAAGAGTGTTGGATTTTGTCAAATGCTTTTTCTGCATCAATTGATATGACTATGTTATTTTTGTCTCTCAGTTTGTTGATGTCATGTATCACATTTAGTGATTTACGGATATTGTACCATCCTTGCATCCCTAGGATAAATCCTACTTGGTCATGGTGTATGATCTTTCTGATGTACTGCTGGAGCCAATTTGCTAGAATTTTGTTGAGGATTTTGGCATCTATGCTCATGAGGGATATTGGCCTGTAATTCTCTTCCATTGTGTTGTCTTTATCTGGTTTTGGTATTAGGGTGATGCTGGCTTCATAGAATGAGTTTGGAAGTGTTCCTTCCTCTTGAATTTTTTGGAATAGTCTGAGGAGTATAGGTTTTAGTTCTTCCTTGAATGTTTGGTAAAACTCTCCTGTGAAGCTGTCTGGCCCCGGGCTTTTGTTTGCCGGAAGCTTTTTGATGACTGCTTCAATTTCTTCCATAGTTACTGGGCTATTGAGCTGTTTAGATTCTTCCTGATTGAGTTTTGTAGGGTTATATTTTTCTAGGAATATGTCCATTTCCTCCAGGTTGTCCAGTTTGTTGGAATAGAGTTGTTCATAGTATTTTGAAACAATTCTTTGTATCTCAGCCAGGTCTGTTGTTATTTCACCTCTTTAATTTCTGATTTTGTTTATTTTGGTCCTCTCTCTTTGTTTCTTGGTGAGCCTGGCTAGAGGTTCATCAATCTTGTTTATCCTTTCAAAGAACCAGCTCTTGGTTTTGTTGATCTTTTGTATTGTTTCTTTGGTCTCTATGTCGTTTATCTCTGCTCTGATTTTTATTATTTCCTTCCTTCTGCTTACACTGGGCTTTTCTTGTTGCTCTCTTTCTAACTCTTTGAGTTGTAGGGTTAGGTAATTTATTACCATTGTTTCTCTTGTTTTTTTGCAGTAGGCTTGTAGAGCTATGAACTTCCCTCTCAAGACTGCTTTCGCTGTGTCCCATAGATTTTGGATTGTTGTGTTTTAATTGTCATTTGTTGCCATGAAGTTTTTTATTTCCTCCTTGATGTCCTTGGTAACCCAGTCATTGTTTAATAGCATGCTGTTTAGTCTACATGTGTTTGATTTCTTTGGATTGTTTTTATTGTAGTTGATTTCCAGTTTTATTCCACAGTGATCTGAGAAGATGCTTGATATGATCTCTATCTTCTTGAATTTGGAGAGAGTTTGCCTATGTCCTAACATATGGTCTATCTTTGAAAATGACCCATATGCACTTGAGAAGAATGTATATTCTGTGGCTTTGGGGTGAAATGTTCTGAAGATGTCAATTAATTCCATCTGGTCTAGTGAGTCATTTAGAATCGATGTTTCTTTGCTGATTTTTTGTTTAGAGGATTTGTCCAGTGGTGATAATGGTGTATTAAAGTCTCCTACTATTATTGTATTGCTGTTAATCTCTCCCTTGATATCCTCCAGGAGTTTTTTTTTTTATGTATTTGGGTGCTCCTGTATTGGGTGCGTATATGTTTACCAGAGTTATTTCTTCTTGTTGGATTGCTCCCTTTAGTATTAGGAAATGGCCTTCCTTATCTCTTGTTATGTCCTTCACTTTGAGATCTAATTTGTCAGATATAAGTATTGCTACCCCAGCTTTTTTTTCATTTCCATTCGCCTGGAAACATTTTTCCATCCCTTCACCCTCAGCCTGTGTGCGTCTTTTTTTCTGAGGTGGGTTTCTTGCAGACAGCAGATATATGGGTCTTGTTTTCTTATCCAATCTGTTTTCTTATGTCTTTTGATTAGGGCATTTAATCTATTTACATTTAAAGTTATTATTGATAGGTACTTATTTGTCGCCATTTTCATTCTATACTCCTGTGTTTCTTCTTTGCTTTCTAGTTATTTATTTATTTTTTACAGCAGACCCTTTAGCATTTCTTGCATTGCTGGTTTGGTGGTGATAAATTCCCTTAGCCCTTTTTGTCTGTGAAGCTTCTGATTTCACCTTCAATTTTGATTGATAGCCTTGCTGGGTACAGTATTCTTGGATTGAGACCCTTCCATTACATGACTTTGTATATTTCATTCCATTCCCTTCTGGCCTGATGAGTTTCTGTTGAGAAATCAGTTGCTAGTCTGATGGGGGTTCCTTTATATGTAACTTTCTGTCTCTCTCTCTGGCGGCTTTTAAGATTCTTACTTTGTCGTTGGTGTTTGCCAATTTAATTATAATGTGCCTTCGCTTCGGTCTTTTGGGGTTCATTTTGCTTGGGACTCTGTGAGCTTCTTGGATTTGTGTGGTTTTTTATTCCCTATATCAGGAAAGTTTTCTGTCATTATTTCTTTTTTTTTTTTTAAATATATTTTATTGATTTTTTACAGAGAGGAAGAGAGAGGGATAGAGAGTTAGAAACATCGATGAGTGAGAAACATCGATCAGCTGCCTCTTACACACCCCCTACTGGGGATGTGCCTGCAACCAAGGTACATGCCCTTGCCCGGAATCGAACCTGGGACCCTTGAGTCCGCAGGCCGACGCTCTATCCACTGAGCCAAACCGGTTTCGGCTGTCTTTATTTCTTCACACAAATTTTCTATTCCTTGCTCAATTTCCTTTCCTTCTGGAACCCCTATTATGCCGATGTTGTTTTGTTTTGTGTTGTCCCAAAGTTCCCTTAGGCTCTCCTCCTGCTTTTTCATTTTCTTTTCTAGATGCTGCTCTACTTGGGTATTTTTTCCTACCTTGTCTTCTAGCTCACTGATGTGGTCCTCTGCTTCTTCTAGTCTACTCTTGATGCTTTCTATTGAGTTCTTTACAGCAGCGTTATCATTTTTCATTTCTCCTTGTTTCTTCTTCATTTCCTCTTTGTTCTTACTCATATTGTCGTATTTGTCTTCCATTCTTTTCAGCCACCTTATGACCATTTCTCTGAATTCTTTCTCTGATAGGTTGCTGGCCTCTAATTCATTTACTTCCTTTTCTGGTGATGCCTGCTTTTCTTTCTTATGTGGGCTGTTTCTTTGTCTCCCCATGGTCTCTCTTCTCTAGATGTCTGGTTATGTAGTTCTCTCTCTCCTGCATTGATTTAAAGGAACAAAATACAACACAACCAGGTACAACACACAAGGCACTGTACAGTGATGTATTCACGACATTAATAATCTCCAATAAATGTGACCACTAGAGATAGGTAAATTAGGGGATAGAAGAGAAAGAAGAGTAAAAAGAAAGTAAGGAGAAAAATAAAGGAGTGTCGAAAATGAAATTGGGGAAATGAGAAAAAAGAATAAGAGAGACTAGAATGAGACTAAATGAGAAAAGAGGAACAAACTATATATATGGGGAGAAAACTCCAATAGAACAACCACTGATCACAGCAAATGCCAGCAACAAGTACCTGGTGATTAATACAACCTATAATACCAACTAATATCAAGCGAGGTAAGGGATAACAGAAGTAAAAAACAAACAAAAACACAGCAAACAAACAAAAAAAAGAATAAGCAAAACAATCTCACAAAAAAGCATAAAAATTCGATATAATCAACATTCAAGCAAAGAACAACTAAAGGACAGAGAGAAAAACATTTTTTTTTTTTTTTTTTAGTTAAGACAGTGAAGAGAGAGGTGTGTATGGACTTGAAGCAGGGGATTGGAGATTAGATATATAGGTAGGGTGAAATTTTAGCTGGGAGTAAACAGAAAGAATAGGGAAAATCTAGAGCAGGAAAGGGTTAAGATAAACAGGACACCAAAAGGGGAAAGTTTAGGCAGAGAGTGATGGCATAAAGGTAGAGTTGAGGTAGAATAAAACGATGGTGAAGGAAAGGCGAAAATAGACTGTAGAACACTAATCCCAAAGTCAAATAAAGAGAAAATAAAATGACACTTTAAAAAAAAATAATAAAAAAGACTCAAAAATAAATATAATAAAAAAGGTAAAATAGTAGCAGTAATAATGTTGATTGCAAATAAAAATGTAATACTTAAAAAGGTAAAATCAAGTGAGGAAAAGAGAAAAAAATAGTTTCTTAAGTAAATGATGCAAAAAATGAAAAGAAAAAAAATTAAAATTTATTAAAATAAAAAGAAATGTGCACTAGTTAAGGTTATTCACTTCCTCTGTTGTTCTGTTTAGCACGCCTGTTTCCAGTCCATACAGTGTTCCAGTTCACTGCGTTTCACTGCTCCTCAGTGTTGTAATTCAGTCTTGATTTTTAAGCAGGGAGTGTCTTAATTTCTGGTGTTCCTTTATTTTTTATTAGACCAGAGTCAATTTGTGTTTCAGCCTCTGGGTGGCAGTGTTTCTGTGTTGACTTCCAGGACTCTAAGGCCTCTCTAGCCTTTTTACCTCTATGGGACTCATTACAGGTTTGCAGAGGCTGGTGGGCAAGTTCAAGCCGACTGCACACCCCTGAAACTCCCAGTCTATCCCTCCGCATCAGATCAAAACCGGTTGCTCTTTAGAGATTCCCCCCTGTTAGAAGCTCTGAGGCCCCCTTCCACAATCACGGATCACACCGGCCCCAACAGCCACAGACCTCTCCCGGCTCAGACCTCCTTGGTCATCCAGCTCCCATAGTGCGCGCGCTTGCGTGCTCATTTCTCTCTCCGCAGGGACTAGAACCTCACCCTATCCCTGGAGAGATCTGACCTTTCTGTGGTGGAGTGAAGATTGCCTTTGAGTCCAAGCATTCATGCCTCCTGGGATCGGTGCTCGGGGCAAACAGTTGTTGGGCAGTCACAGCAGTTGTTGATTTTCAGGCCTTGGACAAAGTCCACCTTCCCTTTCAAGATGGCGAGATTTCGCTGTCTGTGCCCGTAGCTCCGGGAGGGGACCCAGCCGCTGTGGGGGCTGCCCTGTCAGGGGAACCCTGTCCAGCAGTCCACCACCTTCTCCTGGTGTTCACCTGTCCCTCAGATTGCTAACAAACACTCCCAGTGCGACCCTTAACTGTTCTCTCTTTCTGCTCCAGGACCAGGCTGGGAACACATCTGCCTACTCTGCCGCCATTTTCTCCTCGAGCCCTCTTGGCATTTTAATTATGATGTGTCTTGGTGTGGTTCTCTTTGGATTCCTTTTGTTTGGGGTTCTCTGCACTTCCTGGACTTGTAAGTCTATTTCTTTCACCAGGTAGGGGAAGTTTTCTGTCATTATTTCTTCAAATAGGTTTTCAGTATCTTGCTCTCTCTCTTCTCTGGCACCCCCATAATTGGGATGTTGGTACGCTTGAAGTTGTCCCAGCGGCTCCTTCCACTATCTTCATATTTTTGGATTCCTTTTTCTTTTTTCTTTTCTGGTTGGGTGTTTTTTGCTTCATTGTATTTCAAATCTTTGACTTGATTCTTGCGATCCTCTAGTCTGCTGTTGGATCTCTGTATATTATTTATTATTTCAGTCAGTCTATACTTAATTTCTAGTTGATCCTTTTTCATATCCTCAAGGGTCTCACTATATTTATTGGCCTTTTCTAGAAAATTCTTGAAAAACCTTATAACCATGGTTTTGAACTCTATATCCAGTCGTTTGCTTTCCTCCATTTCTTTCATTTGTGACCTGTTTCTTTGTCTCCACATTTTGGTTGCTTCCCTGAGTTGATAGAGTGGCTTCATGTGGTAGGTGACCTATAGGGGCCAGTAGCTCAGCCTCCCCAATTACCTAGGTGGACACTCTTGGTGCACCCCTTTGTGGGCTGTGTGCACAGTCTTGTTGTAGGTAAGCCTTGATTGTTGTTAGTATCACTGGCAGGAATTGACCTCCAGGCAATTGGCTGTGAGGATTGGCTGTGTCTATAATGGAAGAACTGCTGTGCTGGAGACACCCTTATGAGACAAGACTTGCTTCAGTGGGGCTTTGGTGCTCACTGAGTCTGCCCGCTGAGTGTGTCCCTTATGGATCTGAGGAGTTGTAATCTGGATGGTCCCACTCTGACCACTGGGTACACTGGCTCTTGGATCTCTAAGGAGATGCAAAGTCAGCCACTGCCTGAGGCCACCCAGCAGGAGCTACAGAGAGATCTGCAGATTCCTCTTCTTTGTTTGGGGTTTGGAGGTGCCCAGATGAGGCCCAGCTGTGAAGCAATGCAAACTGCTGTGGGGCCTTGGGCCTTCTTTTGGATGTTCTAGGTCTCACTGACTCAGCTGCAGTCTGTTAGGTAATTTTAGATTTCAAAGGATCAGGCCATTCATATGCAAAAGCCTCTGCACTCAGCTTGGATGGGGCAGAGTCTCAGGGTGGAGCAAACAGCAATGGCTTTATGGGTTGGGATCTCAGGGCAGAGCAAATAGCAATGGCTTCCCGTCAGCCCTGCCCTAAGAGGCCCCTGGGTCTCAGTGTCCTGCGGTAATTGCTGCAAGCACCTCTGAAAGAAAGCCGCCCTCGAGTTCCGCCCGCTGCCAGACAGTCCAGTTTCTCCCTGTATGAGCTTGGGTCCCCAGAGTCTCACCTGGAGCTGGAGTTCAGAGTAGTTGGGAGCTTTTGTCTCCTTCCTGCTTGAAAAAGACAGTTGCATCCTCAGTTTCCAGCCCTCTCCACGCGCGCACCTCCATACCTCTACCTTCCTCAGCTCCTGTGAGTCTCAGTGTGCTTTTCTCTTTCCTTCTAGTTGTAGAATTTCCACTCAGCCAGCCTTCCTGTGGTTCTGGATGATGTCTGTTTTGTCTTTTGTAGTTTTGAAATTATTGTGCGAGGCAGCAGTTCAGGTGTTTACCTATGCTGCCATCTTGGTTTCTCTCTGCAAGAACATTTTAATACAGGGAAATGCATGGCCTACCTTATTAGCCAATTCCAAAGTTTTATCCTTAATTTTATTTGATGGATATTGACATTTCTTCAGTAATAAAATGGCCATACTTTTAAGAGCTGCAAGCTGAAGTACATACATATAAAATAGTATAGTATTTAGGGTGTGTTTTAAAATAGTTTTGTAGGCTCTGACCAGTAGTTCAGTTGGTTAGAGCATGATCCTGACTCATCCTGATACACCAAAGTTGCCGGTTCAATCCCCGGTCAGGGCACATACAACAATCACCAATAAATGCATAAATAAGTGGAACAACAGAATGATGTTTTTCCATTTTTCTTTCTCTCTCTCTCTGAAAAATAAATAAAAACAATAAAGAAAAAAATAGAAGAATAAATAAAATTAAAAATGAAAGAGGAGACATTAAAAAATAAAAAGAAGAAAGAGGAGACATTACAACTGATACTATTTATTAAAAAATAAAATAGGTTTGAAAAGGGAAAAAAGGATAGGTTAAAAACAATAAAAGATAGATAAATATAGTGTCTGGATAATCTATATATATAAAAACCAAGCAACTGGAACACCGGGATGACCGGAATGACCGGTTGCTTTGACTTGCACTGCTGCCCTGATTGGCCCCCCCTACCCAATCGGGGGCAGGACCAGCTGGCCAACTGCCCATGGCCCCTCCCCCTGGCCAGCCCGGCCCCAATCGGCCCCAATCGGGGCAGGCTGGCAGACCTCACCCATGCACAAATTCATGCACCTGGGCCTAGTGCGTATATAAAAATGCATTATAATGTTCTCTCTACTTTGTGTGCATTTAAAAGTTACCATAATTAAAACTATTGGAATGAGTAATCCAGCCTCCATAGATTTTTATGTCTTAATCCTAATTTATAATGGTTTTAAAAATCCAAAGTAAATTTTCATTTTCCTGATATCTTTTTTTTTATTGTATTGTTGACATAAAATATTATGTTAGTTTCAAGTGCACGGCATAGTGATTCATTATTTATGTACCTTATGATGTGATGCCCCGGATCCATTTTCCTGATATTTTATGTAGAATCTTGACTGCATTACCTATCTACTATGTGACCTTGGACAAAGTAAGTATCAGATTACTTTTCTGTTAAATGGTAGTAATAACAGTATTTACCTTAGAGTCCATAAGAGGATTAAAAGAGATAATAAACGTAATCTCTTTACACAGGGTCTGATACATAGTAATCACGCTATAAACATTAGTGATTATTATTATTTAAAAACATTTTTTTAAAAAATATACTTCATTGATTTTCCACAGAGAGGAAGGGAGAGAGATAGAGAGCCAGAAACATCGACTAGCCGCCTCCTGCATGCCCCCCACTGGGGCTGTGCCCGCAACCAAGGCACGTTCCCCTGACCGGAATCGAACCCGGGACCGTTCAGTCCGCAGGCCGACGCTCTATCCACGAGCCAAACCGGTTTCGGCTTAGTGATTATTATTGTGTAATTATTTTTCATTTCTATCCTAGTGAATCAAGAGTTACTTTTTCATTTTTTTTTTTTCCTCAGGTTGAACATTTGTAAAGGAGACATTAATAGTAAGGATGTTTTCAATTAATTTTAAAGTGATGAGCTCTAATGGTATAGTTGATTTACTGGTATAAGCTTAAAGATTATATAAAGGTATAACATTTGTTAATGACATTAGAATATTTTCAGTGGGTTTGGGAACTTGAATAAATGATTTTATTTTATTATTTATTTATTTTAAAGTATATTTTCATTGATTTCAGAGAGGAAGAGAGAGGGAGAGAGAGATAGAAACATCAATGATGGGAGAGACTCATTGATTGGTTACCTCTTGCATGCCCTACACCCGTGATGTCCTTGTTCATAGGTTGATGCTCAACCACTGAGTCATGCTGTCTGGGCTGGATAAATGATTTTAAAACAAACATCCTTTTATCATTCACTGTTACTAGGGTAGCATGACTTGCTCTTAGTTTGCATAAATGATCTATGTGCATTTTTCAGAAAAGGTAAACAACTTAGCTGAAGCTCTTCACAGTGCATCGCTGAATTTCAAAGTAGGCTATACCCAGTTTATTTAGTCAGCTTCAGAACTGTCTTACCCTTATAGATGGGATGTCAGTATTGCCAACTGTGACTCTTGTAGTACTGTGGGAAGAGATCCAGAGGGTCCTGGGAGACAAGTGCAGAGGACTCCAAGTTCCTTGTGGACAAGGAAATAAAAGTTAACAAGTGACATGTTTTCTTGGAAGTATTTCAGTATTGCTGTTTGTACAAGGAGGAAGAGAGCAAATGCAGCTGGAGAATGAAATGGAGAGATGAGCACACAGATAGTTAAGGAAACTCTGTTTTGCCAACTGAGTAACATCTGGTACATTAGAGTCGGTGAAAAACCTAACAAGCTAAACAAAAGTCCAAGTAGCAAATGATCTCTTCATCTTTCTGCAGGAATATGACAGCCAATAATAAGTTGTGTTATATGTGCAAACCAAAGATAAAGTTTAAAAATAAAATCTTTCTTTAAACAGATGTGGACTATGCAGCTGGAATTAAAGCAACTAGGAATGTAAAATGAAGGTAGTTTATAGAAAACCTAAATGGTGTATTAACTCTGGCAGTGGATTATAGGTATAAAATATAGCAAACTTGTCTTCATCTTAAAATTGCTATGGTTTATCAGATTATCAGCAGTGCATACAACATTAGAAATGTCCAAACCTGTAGAGAAGTTTTGAGTTTATTTGAGCCAAACTGATGACAATTGCCAGGAAGCAAAATCTCAGCAGATTGAGAGAATACTTAGGAGTAAGGCAGTTTTGCAGTTTTATACATTAGAATCAAAGAAACAGACCAAAGGAGGGTTACATGAAATTCATTGGTGGTAGATTAGGGAGGCAGGAGAAAACAAAGTGGGGAAATCTCTGAGATTGGATAACTAATAAAATGGAGAGAAAAATACTTCATTAACATTGGTGGGTACAGGATACTTATCTAGTAACATTTACAGCACAAGCCCTCGCCAGGAACTCAGTAGAGTATTGTCCCCATATGCCAAGGTTTTGGGTTCGATCCCTGTTGTGGGCACATACAAGAATCAACCAATGAATGCATCAATAAATAGAACAACAAATCGATGTTTCTCTCTTTAATAATCAATCAATTAAAAAAAGAAAACATTTACAGCACATAGAGATGGTATGCAGGGGAACAAGGGAAATAAGATCACAGATCTTCTGTTCTGGTGTGAAATTGTGCCCTGAGGGGTCTGGAAAGAAAGGAAATTACTCTGACATCCCAAAGGTATGTTCTTGCCTGGCTGTTGTGGCTCAGTGGTTGAGCATCAACCTATGAAGCAGGAGGTCCTGGTCAGGGCACATGCCGGGGTTGCGGGCTCGACCCCCACTGGGCATGCAGGAGGCAGCCAATCAATGATTCTCTCATCATTGATGTTTCTATCTCTCTCTTCCTCTCTGAAATCAATTAAAAACAAACAAACAAAAACAAAAAACCAAAGGTATGTTCTTGTAGGTGCAAAAAGACAATAGACTCAGTTAAAGTAAAAATTGACCTTTGTCAAGGAAGATACCAGCCTACCTGCCATGATTTGCTTTTAGTTGAAAAGTTTTAATTTCAGACCATCCTTTGTGGTTACTTTAGGTCTCTGAGTTTGTAAGTCTACCATGCAGGCCTCCCCTGAGTTTGTCAGGTTTAGTATGCGGCCCTTTATCCATCCACAATATCACAATATACTGTGCAAGTATTTTTTTCAGAAACAATATATATTGCTAACAAATTATAGATTTATGATTATAAAAAGACTTTTCTCTGAGATAAATTTACTTATAAAATGTTCTATGAGTTATCAATATTATTAAGATGCCTTTCATGTCAAGATTTCTCTTCTTGATCCTCTATGTTCGATATCACCATGGTCTAATATCTTTCTGATAAAGTGAATCCAATCTGAGTTTTAGTCACAGTGACAGAAATTAAAATGGCATCAAAGAGCCAATCTCTTTTTTGTTATTCAATGACTTTGAGGGGTAGAATTCAGGTTTGCAATTCTACCTCCATTATTTGATGTTTCATTATTAAAGAAAGATAATTTTCAAGTCTTAAAAAGCAATATTATGCCAAGTAAACATTTCTGTTGTCTTTCTGATGCATTAAAGGTAAAGGTCTATGATGTTTTATTTCAGCTACCATAACTGGATGAAATGATACCAAAAGATCCACAATGTTTTCTGAAAGTCAGCAGTATTTGAGCACCCACCACTATGTCCAGTTACAATTTTAGGTGCTAGGGATATAGTTGTACATAGACAGACCCCAAGCATAGGAAGCTTCATTTTAGTGGAAGTGTTATCAGTGGGGTGCTCTTTGCATCTCTACCTGTTGCTGGTAGAAGTGAGCTTCTTGGGGTGCTGTGGGAATAAGAATTTCCTGAGGCCCCCACGGGAGGATGAGGTATTGTGGAAAGCTTTATTTCTGTAGAATTAAACTCCCAAATTTTCAAGGTCCCATCTCCCTCCATTTTGCCATGGAAAAAGTCCCATTTTGTCTTCAACAGAGCTAGAAGCAAAACCATTGCCCAGACTCTGTTCCATATTTGCACAGTCCAGCCCAGCATCTGGCAAGCTTAACTTGTGTTCCCCACTGCAGTCCATTGTGTGTAGGGCCTAGGCCCACATGACATTGGAGGGAGCACAGATAAGTGCAAGGAAACAGGAGTGAAGCAAAGGAGAGAGAGAGAGAGAGAGAGAGAGAGAGAGAGAGGATTCTTTGTCTGGGGATTTTGTATTCCCAAATTTTCTTGGGCTTACATTTGCTCCACCCCTCTGGCCAGTTACCTTTGTTTCCATTTCTCCCCTTTGTTGGGCTCCTTCCCCTAGTGATTGGCAGGGAATGGACTGGTGAGTGTAAAATTGCAGCTTCCTGGTGAAGCTGCCCAGACGACCACATTTGTAATGTCTGGCCTACTCTTTTCTCCTTCCTATATTAATATTAATAACTAGCTAGTTATGATGATAACAGAAGAAGAGACAAAGAAATAAACCAAGTCATTTCAGGCAGTGACAAGGGGTAGGGGAAAGTCTGGGGGACTACTTAAGATTGGGTGTTCAGTCCTAGCTGGTTTGGCTCAGTGGATAGAGCGTTGGCCTGCAGATTGAAGGGTCCCAGGTTCGATTCCGGTCAAGGGCACATGCCTGGGTTGCGGGCTCGATCCCTAGTGTGGGGCGTGCAGGAGGCAGCCAATCAATGATTCTCTCTCATCATTGATGTTTCTATCTCTCTCCCTTCCTCTCTGAAATCAATAAAAATATGTTTTTTTAAAAAAAGAAAAAGATACTGTCGATGGTGCCCTTCGATTCATAAAAAAAAAAAAAAAAAGATTGGGTATTCAGGCAAAGGCTCTCTGAGGAGGAAATTGAGAATTAAATAACAAGAGTGGAGGCAAGAACATTCTAGGCAGAGGACAGAACTAGTGCTAAGCCCCTAGGGCAGCAAAAAACTCGATCAGGAACAAAGTATGGGAAACATAATGTGTATGTAATGCAGTTACTGATTGCATTACATATGCTTAAGATGACAGTGCTAATAGCAGAAAACCTAGTCCTTAGGAGGGGAATTAAATTCCAAGTATCCCAGAGTGGTGCTGATGATTGCAATGTGACTGCAAAAATAATCAAAGCCGATTGACAAAGGCCCAGATGTTATAGAATGAGTGAGCTTAATTCCTGAATTAATTCCAATTATTCTTGGCCTAAACTCAAAGCCAACATAAGAACACCATCCAAATGGACTCAAAGAGTAGACTATTTGCATGGTTTGAACATTAGGAAGAAGGCAAGTTATAACATCACCATTGTAAAAAGCAATGGCATGTAATGACTCCCTTCTCTCCTTTTTAAAGCCCTGCATTGAAAAACTACTTCATAAAATATCTTTTAGTTCTCTCACAGTATTTGTCAATAAATATTCATACTTATCATTAGTAAGGAAAATAAGTCTTAAATTTCCATTCCCCTTCCTATTTAGTTTTAAGTGAAGTTTGCATTTTCATAAAGTTATCATTTTACTCTGATTTTTCATAGGTAATTTCAAATACTTTTGCTAATAAGTTGTCAGGAGGTAGATCTAAAATGATAACAACTTGATGCTCAAAGTTTAGAAAACTGAAGAGAAATTAGGGGACAGGGGAGGGGCTGAAAAGAGAAAGGGGATTAAGAAGTACAAACTTGCAGCTATAAAGTAAGTCACAGGGGTGTAATGTACAGAGCAGAGAATGGAGTCAATAACATTGTAATAATAATGTCCCAAGACAGATGGTTACTAGAATTTTTGTGGTGATCACTTTGTAAGGTATATTAATGTTGAATCACCTGAAACTAATATAATACTGTATGTCAATTGTAATTAAAATAATAAATAAAAATAAATAGAAACAAAATGCTCTTCTCTATAGTTTTCCTCTTAAATAAGTAATTTGTGTTATTGTTGTTAATCCTCAATCAAAGACATGCTTTGTATTGATTTTTAAGAGAGAGGAAGGCAGAGGGAGAGAGAAACATTGACCAGTTGATTCTTGCACACACCCTGACTGGGGATCAAACCCACAACCTGGGTATGTGCCCTTGTTGCAGAATTTACCAGGCAACCGGAAAATACGTGAGTACTCAGAGATTCAGGAAAAACCCTTTATTTAAAGCAGTGCTGCTGGCTCAGGGGATTTGCAGATCCAAAGCCTGAACAGCTAATACAATGAGTTCACCCCTTATATAGTCCTACGTTTCTTTGTTTCCCATCTGTTTCCTAACTACTGGGCTTTTGCGATGGGCTTTCACAGCCCCTCCTGAGTCAGTTAGAATGGGGAAGTTAGATTGTATCTAAATGCCTGGCCTGGGTGGCTCCAGCAACCCCCTCTCTGGCCAAGCTGCCAAATTCCCGACCCTTGGCCCCTGCAAACTGGGAGCACCCAGGAAAACAGACTATTGCCTAAGGAAGGGGCAGTGACTTAATTATAGGCTAACAAGAATTGCACTAGGACACCAATCACTGGCACAGATTCAGATTGCTGACCTCCCCGTCCCAGCCCCACCTCCTCAGGTTGCTTCCTATATTCCTCCTCACCCTGACTGGGAACTGAACCCATTACTGGGACAATTCTCCAACCAACTGAGCCACACTGGCCAGGGCAGTAATGATTCTTTTTTTTTTTTTTAAGTAATGATTCTTTAGAAAAGCAATTTGAGCTGATATTTTTGAAGCACTGAGTTGAAGACATGAGGCTAAATCATTGTGTGAAAATTTGGAATTTTTTTTCCTTTTTTTCCTTACAATCATGGGATTCTTATTATCCCCTCCAGATGTCAGCCCAGGAAGTTACTGAAAGGTCAGGCAAGAGCCTGGCCAGTGTGCTTGATGGTTGAGCATTGACCCATGAACCAGGAGGTCATGGTTAGATACCTGATCAGGGCACATGCCTAGGTTGTGGGCTCCATCCCCAGTGTGGGGCGTGCAGGATGCAGCCAATTAACGATTCTCTCTCATCATTGATATTTCTATCTCTTTCTCCCTCTCCCTTCTTCTCTGAGATCAATACAAATATATTTCAAACAAACAAACAAACAAAGGTTAGGCAGGAAATGCCCAGAGGGCTCTTTTCTGTGCTGCATGGGGTTTGGGAAAAACCAACTCTTCAGAGATGCAAATAGCTGCAGAGTACTACCTATTTTTCTTTTATTTATTTCTATAAATTTATTGGGGTGACATTAGTTAAATTATGTAGGTTTCAGGGAGAGTACTACCTATTTTTCTACCACAATTATTAAGTTTGAAGCAAACACTTGACAACTTGGAAAGTTGGGGGCTGACAAGAGAGTTGAGTTCTTCATTCTAGGCTTTCCACTGGAAAGGAATTAGGATTTTTAATGATCACTTTTTGAAAGAACATTGTGGGTTTTGTAACTTGTTCCAGGTTGTCCTCTTTGACAGCGTGCAGCCTCGTGGAGGGGAAGGTTAATCCTTAGCATTGAAAGCCAGTGTGTCTGTCTTCAGGGCCAGCCTGGCTGCTTTTCTCAGTGCAGTCAGTTTGAAAATCCCCAGCGAGAGAAGCCCTTTTTGCTAGTAACCAGAGAAAGGAAAACAAGGTGAGTCCCTGGGAACTGATATAAGAGAAAGTAAGGAAAAAGGCGGTTCACAGATAATCAGCTGAGCGAGAAAAACAGCCGGTGGTCACCTACTACACTTTAAGGCAGCATTTTTCAACCTTTAGAAGATAAGGGGCCCTAGCTGGTTTGGCTCAGTGGATAGAGCGTCGGCCTGCAGACCAAAGGGTCCCAGGTTCAGTTCTGGTCAAGGGCACATGCCTGGGTGGCGGGGTCCATCCAACCTACAGCAGGCAGCCAATCAATGATTCGCTCTCATCATTGATGTTTCTATCTCTCTCTTCCTCTCTGAAATCAATAAAAATATATTTAAAAAAATAAAGATAAGGGGCTTCCCAAGCTCCCAAAGTTATGGTTGCACCCCAGACCAATTGCTGCAGGCTCTCTGGGCCAATGCAGGCAGCAGTATTTTAATAGCTCCCAAGGTGATTTCAGAATGCACTCAATGCCCAGACCCCCTGCCTTAGGAAGCACTTCTCAGACTTAATGTGCATATGAATCACCTGGGCTGCTTATTAAAATGCAAATTATGATTCTATATGTCTGGGGCAGGGCCTGAGGTTCTGCATTTTCAACCTAGCTCCCAGGAGTTACCGTTGTTGGGGGCAAGGAATGAGGGTATCCATGTTGAGTATCAGAAGCCAGCACTTGGATATTAACTCCCAGACACCAGCTGATTCCACACATTAATTTCACTGCTCACCATTAACCTAATGCCCAACATTTTAGTGCCAGATGTTTAAAATATAAATCTTGAAAATCCCATTAAACTTAGAGTAAAGTCTAAATGTGTGTCTATGGCTTACAAATCTTTTAATGTGACAGGAACCTTAGCCCACCTCTCTGAGGGTACCTACCCCCACCACTCTCCTCTAGTTCACCCTTCTCCAGGGTACAGTTACTCTTGCTGCTCCTCAAACATGCCATGCCTATCCCTCCCTATAAGGCCTTCATAACTGCTCTGCCTTCTGCTCAAAATATTTTTCCCCTCCATAGCCTCATGGCTGGCTCTCTCTTCATTCAGTTCAGACATCAACTCCTTAGCCCTTCCCTGATCACCCATTCTAAGTAAGCCACCCTCCCTCCACCTTTGTATCTCATAACCTTCTCCCCACATAGCACTGATCGCCATTTGAAATTGGTCTGCTTATTTGTTTGCTTATGGCTTTTCTGTTCACTTCCAGAAGAATATTAGCCATGAGAGAAAATCTTTTGTCTGTCTAGGCCATTGCTATCCCCTGCCCCCACCCCTTAGCTCTTAGAGAAAGAGCCCAATGTAAAGAGGCATACACACCGCCCCAGACGGTTTGGCTCAGTGGATAGAGCATTGGCCTGTGGACTCAAGGGTCCCGCGTTTGATTCTGGTCAAGGTCACATGCCCAGGTTGCAGGCTCGATCCCCAGTGTGGGGCGTGCAGGAGGCAGTCAATCAATGATTCTCTCTCATCATTGATGTTTCTAGCTCTCTCCCCCTTTCCCTTCCCCTCTGAAATCAATAAAAACATATAAAAAATAAATAATTTTTAAAAAGAGGCATACACACCTACAAAATGAAAGTGAATAGTAGGAATGTCAGTGATATATATATATATATATATATATATATATGAATAAGAGAGAGAGAATTAGTAAATTTTCAGTAAATACAAGCTGTTATTTAAGAGACTTAATAATCTGGGTTTCTCAGGCAGTGCTGATTAGTGTGGAAGTGTAATTGAAACAACAGGGATCATCTACTCAGCCATAGTGAGCCTCACCTTGGATCACATAGGACTTCTAAGCCAAGTTTTTATAAGAAAATATTTAAAAAAAATAATTGCATTGTTTTAAAATATTTTTTTATTGATTTCAGAGAGGAAGGGAGAGGGAGAGAGAGATAGAAACATCAATGATGATAATCACTGATGGGCTGCCTCCTGTATGTCCCCTTCTGGGGATCAAGCCCCCAACCCAGGCATGTGCCCTTGGCCAAAATCGAACCTGAGACCCTTCAGTCCTCAAGCCAATGCTCTATCCACTGAGCCAA
Organism: Cnephaeus nilssonii; assembly: GCF_951640355.1. Classification (NCBI taxonomy): domain Eukaryota; kingdom Metazoa; phylum Chordata; class Mammalia; order Chiroptera; family Vespertilionidae; genus Cnephaeus; species Cnephaeus nilssonii. Next base: position 68,662,996 of record NC_137074.1, on the reverse strand, counting down.
ACAGGCTAGCGCAGAAAAATATTTATTTATTTATTTATTTATTTATTTATTTATTTATTTATTTACTAGAGGCCCGGTGCATGAAATTTGTGCACGGAGAGGGGGTGTCCCTCAGCCCAGCCTGTACCCTCTCCAATCTGGGACCCCTCAAGGGATGTCCGACTGCCCATTTAGGCCCGATCCCAGTGGGATCGGGCCTAAATGGGCAGTTGATTATCCCTCTTACAATCCAGGACTGCTGGCTTCCAACTGCTCGCCTGCCTGCCTTCCTGATTGCCCCTAACCGCTTCTTCCTGCCAGCCTGATCACCCCCTAACCACTCTGCTGCCAGCCTGATTGATGCCTAATTGCTCCCCTGCCAGCCTGTTTGCCCCCAATTTCCCTCCTTTGCCAGCCTGGTCACCCCTAACTGCCCTCCCCTGCAGGGTTGGTCGCCTCCAACTTCCCTCCCTTGCAGGCCGGGTGCCTCCCAACTGCCCTCTCCTGCTGGCCATCTTGTGGTGGCCATCATGTGTCCACATGGGGGCAGGATCTTGGACTACATGGGGGCAGACATATTGTGTGTTGGAGTGGTGGTCAATCTGCATATTACTCTTTTATTAGATAGGATAGAGGCCTGGTGCAGGAGTGGGGGCCAGCTGGTTTGCCCTGAAGGGTGTCCCAGATAAGGGTGGGGGTTCCCTTGGGGCATGGGGCAGCCTGAGCAAGGGGCCTGTGGTGGTTTTCAGGCCAGCCCCGCCCCCTGGCGACCCAAGCGGAGGCACTGGTATCTGGAATTTATTTACCTTCTACAATTGAAACTTTGTAGCCTGGAGCGGAGCCAAGCCTCCTGCATGCTCCACTGGCAGCCATTTCTGTTTGAGTTAATTCACTTTCTATAATTGAAACTTTGTAGCCTTAAGCAGAGGCCTGAGCCTGGCCAGGGTGTGCGGAAAGCTTTGCTTTCTCTGTTACCGCGGGCAACCCTGGCCTGGTCTCTCCAGCTCCGTGACTGCCGCCATTCTGTTTGAATTTGTTTACCTTCTATAATTGAAACTTTGTAGCTTGAGTGGAGGCTTAGGCCTGTCAAGGGCAGGTGGAAAGCTTGTTTCCCTCTGTTGCCTGGGAAACCTTGCTCTCGGTGGCTGTAGCCATCTTGGTTCGGTTTATTTGCATACTTGCCCTGATTGGCTGGTGGGCGTGGCTTGGGTGTAGCGGAGGTATGGTAAATTTGCATATTTGTCTATTATTAGGTAGGATTTGAGAGATTTGTTGTTTCACTTATTTATGTATTCATTAGTTGATTCTTTTATTTTAAATTTTTATTTATTTTAAATTTCTTTATTGATTAAGGTGTCACATATTTGTCCTCATCCCTCCATTCCCATCCCCCACCCCTCCCCACGGATGCCCCCACCCCCCTGTTGTCCTTAACCATTGGTTAAGTTTGTATGCATGCACACAAGTCCTTTGGTTGATCTCTCTCCCCTACCCCTACCCTCCCCTACCCTCTCTCTGAGGCCCGACAGTCTGATCGATGCCTCCTTGTTTCTGGGTCTGTTCTTGTTCATCAGTCTATGTTGTTCATCATTTCCCCTAGATGAGTGAGATCATGTGTTACTAGAAATATACTTATAAGAACCGAATGTGAGACGAGCAATAATAGTTATGCTGATAGGCAAGTGAATCAGTCTGTAGTGAGTTTCTTTCTGGACCAACAGTTCTTTTGAAACCCAATTTCAATGTCCACCAGTTCCTTCTGTGTGCATGTCAGCACTTACTTTTCAGTTCTGGATGGTGGACAAATGGTGGTAATGCAGGTCCGACTCCCTCTGGTTTGGTCTCGCCCGGACCCAGGGGCGTGGCCTCACCCGGACCTGGGACCCAGCCTCACCCGGACCCAGGGGCGCGTGGACTCTTCCGGACCCGGGACCCAGCATCACCCAGGCCCCGGGGCGCGTGGCCTCACCCGGACCCAGGTGTGCGTGGCCTCACTCGGTCCCGGGATCCAGCCTAACCCAGACCCAGGGGCGCGCGGCTTCACCCGGACTCAGGGGCGCACGGCCTCACCCAGACCTGGGATTCAGCTACACCCAGACCCAGGGGCGCGTGGCCTCACCGGGACCCAGATTGGTTGATTCTTGTATGTGCCCTGACTGGGAATTGAACCCACAACCTTGGTGTATCAGTATGATGCTCTAATCAACTGAGCTACTCAACCAGGGCCTAAGCAAATCTTAATGAATTCATTAAGCTGAATTCACATCTACAGGAAGAAAGAACATTACCCAATTTATGATAAATACTGCGGGCATAAACTGAAGCAAGATGCTTTTGCTCTTTTCAGGCCTTTTGTCTTGATGAAAATTACAATTCTTGGAAGCAATTGCTGAGCCTGGCTTCTCCCTGTGAAAGCTTTGGCATTTAGGCCAATTGAATATTCACAAAACACCTCAGTTTTGGCAGATCACAGATAGTAAGCCGGGAGGACATAGCTGTGATTAGATTGAAAGATGCAAATTCTTCAATGGTTTTTATGTTTTGAGTTCTAGGTAATCTTCCCTCAATTACTTTCAATTAAGGACTCAATTGTACTTAATTATACTTGGGTTTATGCTCTTAACACTGGTTTTGTGGATTGTCCCAATATATTTTTACATTTAAATTGAAGTGTTAGCAGATGACATTCATATTATAACAACATTCAATTTGTACAAAAAGATAAACAATAAAAACCAGTCTTCCTTTCATCCCTGACTTTTGTTAAAAATGATTAAAGAAGACACTTTATTATTAAACTTTTTTTAATGCTTCATGAAGCTAGCAGTCCTTGTTCCCAAGGGTCCAGAGTACTGCAAAGTGGGGCAAAGGGCGGGAAGCTTTTATAGGATAAACAATGAGAAACAAAAAACAAGGAAGTAAGTGTAAAGCCCAGAGTTGGCTTTGCCTCTGGGAATTGGCTGACTGGAGATATTGCATTTCTGGTCAGGTGGAGCATTTATAGGGACAGGAATGTTGTTGAAGTTTTGGTGTGATGTGGCCCCCAGACATGAGTGGTTCCATCTTGGGCCTAGAAATCTGTTTCAACACCTTGATCTCCAGTTCCTCCTCAAGACACCACCACTGTTGTTAGTTTCTTGTATACCCTTCTAAAAATGTTCCAGGTAGCATCTATGCTTCAGTTTACTAATCTGCAAAATGGAGTGATAATAGCGCCTATCTCATTAGGCTTATGTGAAGATTAAATGCATTAACACATGTCAAAGCACTTACAATTGGGCCAGGTACATACCATGAATGTTATGATTTTTAAAAATTATTATGTATGTACTAGCATAAAAGTTGTATATCAATGCTGTCTAAACAGAAGTACTAGTATAAAATGAACCACTTATGAAATATAATTACATTTTCTAGTAGACACATTTTTTAAAATATATATTTTATTGATTTTTTTACAGAGAGGAAGGGAGAGAGATAGAGTTAGAAACATCAATCAGCTGCCTCCTGCACACCTCCCACTGGGGATGCGCCCGCCACCCAGGTACATGCCCTTGACCGGAATCGAACCCGGGACCTTTCAGTCCACAGGCTGACTATCCACTGAGCCAAACCGGTTAGGGCTCTAGTAGACACATTTAAAAGTAAAAGGAAACAGATGAAAAAGTAATGTATTTGATTTTTCTCTATATATCCCAAATAATGTTTAACATGTAATTAATATAAACATATTTTAGTATGCTATTTTATAATATTTTTGATATTAATTCTTTGAAATTGGGTGTGCATTGCATGCTTACAGAACACCTTAACTGGTTCAAGTGTCCCAGTTCAAGTGCCTACTAGTCAGCTACATGTGGCTAATAGCCACTCTATTGAACAGACCAGGTCTACATAGCAATCTATAAATTTGTCAATTATTTTATTTTATTCAAATAATACCATTCATTGCTTGCCTGGATGTCATAAAGTGTTAATATTTTGGATGAATTTGTAGAGACATTCTATTTAAAACAAGAGGCCCAGTGCACAAAATTTATGCACTCAGGGGGTTGGGTCCCTCAGTGCAACCTGCACCCTCTTGTAGTCCATTAATTTGCATACATACCTGGGTCCCCGGAACCTCCTCGGCACCCAGGTCACTCCCAGCTGGCCATCAGAGGGAGGAAGGGGCCCAGCCTGCAATCAGAGGGGCAGGGAGTGGGGGTCCTGCTTCCCAAGCTTAAAGCCTGGGGTGGAGGCTTTAGGCTTGGGAAGGGGCTGAGCCTGCAACCAAATGCAGACCATCTGGAAGTCAGCGCTGGGTTGCCTAGTTGCAGCCTGTGGACCCAACACTGACTGCTCAGGTGGCTGAGACCTGGAAAGTGAGTCAGGGTCTGATCTGCAGCCTCAGTGGAAGCTGTTGATCAGTGTACTTACCTCTCTCTTTCTCTCCCTCTTTCTTTCTGATCTTTGCCAGCAGCCAGGCTTTTCTTTCTCTCCCGGCCTCTCTGAGGGCTGCTGTTAAGCCCCGCCTCTTTGATCAGGCCCAGAGTAGGCCTGGAGATGCTGACTGGCATAGGAACTGACCAATGAGAACCAAATCTGGGTGCTGTGGGGAGCCAATGGCTGCCTAGAAGGCGGAGCTTTTGACGCTGACTGGCATAGGAACCGACCAATCAGAACCAAAGGTGGGTGCTGTGGAGAACCAATGGCTGCCTAAGATGTGGAGCTTCTGACTCTGACCCATTGAAACCAACCAATCAGAACCAAATCTGGGTGCTGTGGGGAGCCAATGGCTGCCTAGGAGGTAGAGCTTCTGATGCTGACTGGCATAGGAACTGACCAATGAGAACCAAATCTGGGTGCTGTGGAGAGCCAATGGCTGCCTAGGAGGCGAAGCTTTTGATGCTGGCATAGGAACCAACCAATCAGAACCAAATTGGCCAGCAGATGAGGGCAGTTGGGGCTGACATCAGGCCTGCAGGAGAGGGCAGTTAGGGATGATCAGGCTGGCAGGCAGAGGCAGTTAGGGGCAATCAGTCAGGCAGGAAAGTGAGCAGTTAGGAGTCAGTGGTCCCAGATTGTGAGAGGGATGTCTCACTGCCGATTTAGGCCCGATCCCTGGGATCGGGCCTGAAACGGCAGTTGGAAATCCCGCAAGGGGTCCCCAGTTGGAGAGGGTGCAGGCTGAGTTGAGGGAACCCCCCCTCTGCACAAATTTCGTGCACTAGGCCTCTAGTATCTATCTATCTATCTATCTATCTATCTATCTATCTATCTATTTATCTATCTTAGGGCTCAGCTAGAGTAAGATTAACTTGACAACCCTCAAAACCCCAAACTAAGTCAGGTCCCCCAGCTATGTGTCTATATACCAATTCAATCAGAGATAAGCAATTAATTACATGTCATGAGTTTAATGCTGCCTTCCCCATTATAATGCAAGCTCTGGCACAGGTACTATATTTAGTTTATTCCCCAGTGTATCTCCAGGACCTAGCAACATGCTTTTCACATAAGAAGCACTTAAATATTTTTTTAGTGATTAAATAAAACAGCTATAAATCAAGAGACTAGGGTTCAAGTTCTAACTTTTTGTCTGTGTAATCTTGAGCAGTTTTTTAACTTCTTTAAGTCTCAATCTCCATATTTATTTTATTTTTTAAATTTTTATTTTTACTAATTAAGGATGGAGGGAAGGAAGGAGAGAGAGAGAGAGAGAGACATTGATTTGTTGTTCCACTTATTTATGCATTCATTGGTTGCTTCTTGTATGTGCCCTGACCGGGGATCCAATCTGTAACCTTCGAGTATTGGAAGGACACTCTAACCAACTGAGTATCCAGCCAGGGCTCAATCTCCATATTTTATAACTTAAGACAAGTAGAATAGATCAGATTCCCAAACTTGGCATCACCTGAAAAGCTTTTTTTGGTTTTTTAAAGTTTTTTATTGATTTCAGAGAGGAAGGGAGAGTGAGAGAGAAACATGAATGATGAGAGAGAATCATTGATTGGCTGCCTCCTGCGCGCGCCACACTGGGGATTGAGGCTGCAACTCAGGCATGTGTCCTGACCGGAAATTGAACCATGACCTCCTGTGGAATGACCCACATCCTGTGTGGTTCAAGGTTCGGGCTCTGGAAGAGGGTCCAGACGCAAATGAAAGAGACGACAAGAAACAATAATTTGGAAATATTGGTGGACCAGGTGGGCTCTGTAACCTTCCTGCCTGGTCCCTCAATATTTCCAAATTATTGTTTTTTGTCTTGTCTCTTTCATTTGCGTGTGGCCCCTCTTCCAGAGCCCGAACCCTGAACCACGCGGGACGTGGGTCATTCACACTCCTGGTTCATAGGTCGATGCTCAACTACTGAACCACGCCAGCTGGGCTGAAAAGCTTTTTAAATAATACAGATTGTGGAGTTCTACTTGCAAACACTCTGAATTATTAGTTCTAGTTCAAGGCTAGATAATCTATTTTAAAAGCTCCTGAGGTTTTAGTGTGGAGTGAGGGTCAGAAACCTTGAATCAGTTGTAACATCTTATGATGCTTTGCATATAATAGTCCTTGACTTGAATTCAACACATAATTATTGAGGGTCTGATATATGCTAAATATTACTAGCACAGGGAATAGTAATATGAGGAATATTTAGATTTCCTGGCTCCAAGGACTTGTCCACATAGACACACATAGGTGATCTAGAAGCTTTTGATCTAACACAAAGGCAGACAGAAGGCATTTATCTCAGTCTCAGGTTTAGGGAAAGATTGCAAGAGATGAAAAAAAATGACCACTGAAGGTTGGGTAGGAATTTTAACCAGGAGGGGAAGGTGTGTTAACAGAAAGGACACGTGTACAAAAGTCCAGGGACATGAGAGAACCTAGTTCACTAGAATCCTATAAATGACTCCCAAAGTTGTAGCACAGTCAGAGGCAGTAGAGTTTAGAAGATTCTGGCAAAGAAGCTGTTATGTTATAGCTTAGTGGATGAAAGCAAGGGTTTTTGAGCCAGAAACATCTGATTTTAATCCTGGTTTGTCACTCTTTCTATAACTCAAGAAAATTAATTAACTTGTTCACACTCAATTTCCTTATCTGTAAAGTGGGGAAAATAATACCTGTCTTGTAAGATAACTATAAAGATTAAATGAGGCAAAATGAAGCAATACATGTACAGCTCTTAACACAGCACCTGATAGGTTACAATAAAAAAATGCCCAAGAAGGTAAATTATTGCAGTTTTGCTTTTTGTTTTTCAATTTTAATGACTCCACTGTACTGATACTATATTTCAAGCTATATTTATTTGGAAAAATTCAAATAGTATGAAATGATGTTCAGGGAACAGTAAGTGTACTTTTCAAATTCATGTGTCTATTCATGATTTGTTCTTCCTAGTGGCAACCAGGATGTACCAATTTTTAATGTACATCTTTAGAGATATTTTGAAGCACATTTGAAATAGCAAAAAGTTAAAAATAGTCAAAATGTTCATTAGTATCTGAAATGTCTGTGGAATAGGCACCCTTTGTATATGAAGCAGCATTTAAGAAAGCAGGTTGCAAAATGATAACTTCTTTTAAGCACACACATAATAATATTACATGGAAATATATACTTACATATAAATAAATATATATGATATAGATATAAATATAAATAATTTCATATTTATAATCAATACATAATGATTAAAAATTAGAATTAGGTGCTCATTTTTTTCTCATTTTAAAAAATATTATTATTATTTTTTGTTGTTTAAAGTATTACATATAGTAGTACATATATCTCTTTTTCCCCCCCATTGACCTTCCCCCAGTCTCTCCTCCCCCCTGTCCCATGCCCTCATCCCACCCCACCAGTGCCTTGTATCTATTGGTTGTGCTTATATGGATGCATACAAGTCCTTTGGTTGATCTTCCCCCACCCCAACACTCCCCAGGCTTCCCGCTGTAATTTGCCATCCATGCTGCTGCAAATGGTAAGATTCCTTATTTTTTATAGCAGCATAGTATTCCATTGTGTAGATGTATCATAGTTTTCTAATCCACTCATCTGCTGATGGGCATTTTAGGCTGTTTCCAGATCTTAGCTATTATAAATTGTGCTGTTATGAACATAGGAGTGCATATATCCTTTCTGATTGGTGTTTCTAGTTTCTTGGGATATATTCCTAGAAGTGGGATTACTGGGTCAAATAGGAGTTCCATTTTTAATTTTTTGAGGAAACTCCATACTGTTCTCCACAGTGGCTGCACCAATCTGCATTGCCACCAGCAGTGCACAAGGGTTCCTTTTTCTCTGCATCCTCGCCAGCACTTGTCGTTTGTTGATTTGTTGATGATTGCCATTCTGACAGGTGTGAGATGGTACCGCATTGACGTTTTGATTTGCATCTCTCAGATAATTAGTGACTTTGAGCATGTTTTCATGTGTCTCTTGGCCTTCCTTCTGTCTTCTTTCTAAAAGATTCTATTTAGGTCCATTGCCCATTTTTTAATTGGATCATTTATCTTCCTTTTATTAAGTTGTATAAGTTGCCTGTAGATGTTGGAGATTAAACTTTTATCAGTGATAACATTTGCAAATATGATCTCCCATACAGTGGGCTTTCTTGTTGTTTGGTTGATGGTTTCTTTTGCTCTGTAAAAGCTTTTTATTTTGATGTAGTCCCATTTGTTTATTTTCTCTTTACCTTCCATTGCCCTAGGAGCTGTATCAGTGAAGAAATTGTTTTGGCATATGTCTGAGATTTTGCTGCCTGTGGATTCCTCTAGTATTTTTATGGTTTCCCGTCTTATGTTTAAGTCCTTTATCCATTTTGAGTTTATTTTTGTGTATGGTGTAAACTTGGTGATCTAGTTTCATTTTTTTGCATGTATCTGTCCAATTTTCCCAACACCATTTATTGAAGAGACTGTCTTGACTCCATTGTATGTTCATGCCTCCTTTGTTGAATATTAATTGAGCATAGTGGTTTGGGTCTATATCTGGGTTCTCTATTCTATTCCATTGTTCTATATGTCTGTTCTTGTGCCAGTACCAGGCTGTTTTGAGAACAGTGGCCTTGTAATACAGCTTGAAATCTGGTATTGAGATCCCTCCTACTTTATTCTTCTTTCTCAGGATTGCTGTGGCTATTCAGGGTCTTTTTTTATTCCAGATGAATTTTTGGAGAGTTCTTTCTAGGTCTGTGAAATATGCCATTGGTATTTTAATGGGGGAGTGCATTGAATCTATAGATTGCTTTGGGTAATATGGACATTTTAATGATGTTGATTCTACCAATCCATGAACATGGTATGTTCTTCCATCTGTTTACGTCTTCCTCTATCTCTTTTAGTGTCCTGTAGTTTTCCGCGTATAGGTCTTTAACCTCCTTATTTAAGTTTATTCCTAGATACCTTAATTTTTTTTTGTGCAATGGTAAATGGGATTGCTTTTTTAGTCTCTTTTTCTGTAAGTTCACTATTGGTGTATAGAAATGCCATAGATTTCTTGGCAGTAATTTTGTATCCTGATACATTGCCGAATTAATTTATTAAGTCTAATAGTTTTCTGATGGAGTCTTTTGGGTTTTTTATGTACAATATCATGTCATCTGCAAATAAGGACAGCTTTACTTCTTCTTTTCCAATTTGGATGCCTTTTATTTCTTCTTCTTGTCTCATCGCAATGGCTAATACTTCCAGTACTATGTCGAACAGGAGTGGTGAGAGTGGGCATCCCTGTCTTGTTCCTGCTCTTAGGGGAAATGGTTTTAGTTTTTGCCCATTGATATGATGTTGGCTGTGGGTTTATCATATATGGCTTTTATTATGTTGAGGTATGATTCTTCTATTCCCTCCTTGCTGAGAGTTTTTATCAGGAAAGAGTGTTGGATTTTGTCAAATGCTTTTTCTGCATCAATTGATATGACTATGTGATTTTTATCTCTCAATTTGTTTATGTGATGTATCATGTTTATTGATATGCGGATATTGTACCATCCTTGCATCCCTGGGATAAATCCTACTTGGTCATGGTGTATGATCTTTCTGATGTACCGCTGGATCCGATTTGCTAGAATTTTGTTGAGGATTTTGGCATCTATGTTCATGAGGGCTATTGGCCTGTAATTCTCTTTCATTGTGTTGTCTTTATCTGGTTTTGGTATTAGGGTGATGCTGGCTTCATAGAATGAGTTTGGAAGTGTGCCTTCCTCTTGAATTTTTTGGAATAGTCTGAGGAGGATAGGTTTTACTTCTTCCTTGAATGTTTGCTAAAACTCCCCTGTGAAGCCATCTGTCCCCAGGCTTTTTTTTTGCTGGAAGTTTTTAAAAAAATATGTATATATTTTTATTTTTTACAGAGAGGAAGGGAGAGGGATAGAGAGTTAGAAACATCGAGGAGAGAGAAACATCGATCAGCTTCCTCTTGCACACTCCCTATAGGGTATGTGCCCGCAACCAAGGTACATGCCTTTGACCGGATTCGAACCTGGGGCCCTTGAGTCTGCAGCCGACACTCTATAGACTGAGCAAAACCAGTTAGGGCTGCTGGAACCTTTTTGATGACCTATTGAGATGTTTAGATTCTTCCTGATTGAGTTTTGGAAGGTTGTATTTTTCTAGGAATATGTCCATTTCCTCCAGGTTGTCCAATTTATTGGAATAGAGTTGTTCATAGTATTTTTTAACAATCCTTTGTATTTTGGTGGAGTTTGTTGTTATTTCTCCTCTTTCATTTCAGATTTTGTTTATTTGGGTCCTCTCTCTTTGCTTCTTGGTGAGCCTGGCTAGAATTTCATCAATCTTGTTTATCCTTTCAAAGAACCAGCTCTTGGTTTTTTTGTTTGTTTTTTTTTAATATATATTATTGATTTTTTACAGAGAGGAAGAGAGAGGGAGAGTTAGAAACATCGATGAGAGAGAAACATCGATCAGCTGCCTCTTGCACACCCCCTACTTGGGATATGCCTGCAACCAAGGTACATGCCCTTGACCGGAATCGAACCTGGGACCCTTGAGTCCGCAGGTCGACGCTCTATTCACTGAGGCAAACCGGTTTCGGCCCAGCTCTTGGTTTTGTTGCTCTTTTGTATTGTGTTTTTTTTTTTTTGTTTATGTCGTTAATCTCCGTTCTGATCTTTATTATTTTCTTCCTTCTGCTCTCTCTGGGCTTTTCTTGTTACTCTCTTTCTAACTCTTTGAGTTGTAGGGTTAGGTAATTTATTTCCATTGTTTCTTGTTTTTTGCTGTAGGCTTGTAGAGCTATGAACTTCCGTCTCAAGACTGCTTTCGCTGTGTCCCATAGATTTTGGATTGTTGTATTTTCATTGTCATTTGTTGCCATGATGTTTTTTATTTGATCTCTCTGGTAATCCAGTCATTGTTTAGTAGCATGCTATTTAGTCTCCATGTGTTTGATTTTTTTGGATTGTTTTTATTGTAGTTGATTTCCAGTTTTATGCCACTGTGATCTGAGAAGATGCTTGATATGATTTCTATCTTCTTGAATTTGAAGAGACTTTGCCTGTGACCCAATATATGGTCCATCTTTGAAAATGACCCATGTGCACTTGAGAAAAATGTATATTCTGTGGCTTTGGAGTGAAATGTTCTGAAGATGTCAATTAATTCCATCTGGTCTAGTGAGTCATTTAGGATTGATGTTTCTTTGCTGATTTTTTTGTTTAGAGGATTTGTCCAATGGTGATAGTGGGGTATTAAAGTCTCCTACTATGATTGTATGGTTGTCAATCTCTCCCTTGATATCCTCCATGAGTTTTTATTTTTTTAAATGTATTTGGGTGCTCCTGTATTGGGTGCATATGTGTTTACCAGAGTTATTTATTCTTGTTGGATTGCTCCCTTTAGTATTATGAAGTGGCCTTCCTTATCTTTTTTATGTTCTTTACTTTGAGATCTAATTTGTCAGATATAAGTATTGCTAACCCAGCTTTTTTTTTCATTTCCATTTGTCTGAAAAACCTTTTTCCATCCCTTCACCCTCAGTCTGTGTGCGTCTTTTTTTCCAAGGTGGGTTTCCTGTAGACAGCAGATATATGGGTCATGTTTTCTTATCTAATCCGTTACCCTATGTCTTTTGATTGGGGCATTCAATCCATTTACATTTAAAGTTATTATTGATAGGTACTTATTTGTCGCCATTTTTATTCTTTACCCCTGTGTTCCTTCTTCGCTTCATATATATATACATATATATATATATATATATATTTTAGAGCAGACCCTTTAGCATTTCTTGCATTGCTGGTTTGGTGGTGATAAATTCCCTTAGCCCTTTTTGTCTGTGAAGCTCCTGATTTGACCTTCAATTTTGATTGATAGCCTTGCTGGGTACAGTATTCTTGGGTTCAGACCCTTCCTTTGCATGACTTTGTATATTTCATTCCATTCCCTTCTGGCCTGATGTGTTTCTGTGGAGAAATCATTCACTAGTCTGATGGGGGATCCTTTGTAGGTAACTTTCTGTCTCTCTCTGGCTGCTTTAAGATTCTTACTTTGTTGTTGGTGTTTGCCAATTTAATTATAATGTGCCTTGGATTTGGTCTTTTGGGGTTCATTTTGCTTGGGACTCTGTGAGCTTCTTGGATTTGTGTGGGTTTTTTCTTCCCTATATCAGGGAAGTTTTCTGTCATTATTTCTTCAAACAGGTTTTCCATCCCTTGCTCAGTTGCCTCTCCTTCTGGAATCCCTATTATGTGGATGTTGTTTTGTTTTGTGTTGTCCCAAAGTTCCCTTAGGCTCTCTTCCTGCTTTTTAATTATTTTTCTGGAAGCTGCTCTACTTGGGTATTTTTTCCTACTTTGTCTTCTAGCTCACTGGTGCGGTCCTCTGCTTCTTCTAGTCTACTGTAGATGCTTTCTATTGAGTTCTTTATAGCAGTGATGTCATTTTTCATTTCTTCTTGGTTCTTCTTCATTTCCTCTTGGTTCTTACACATATTGTTGGATTTGTTTTCCATTCTTTTCATCCACCTTATGTCCATTTCTCTGAGTTCTTTCTCTGACAGGTTGCTTGCCTCCATTTCATTTACTTCCTTTTCTGGTGATGCCTGCTTTTCTTTCATATGCAGGCTGTTTCTTTGTCTCCCCATGATTTTATCTTCTCTGGGTGTCTAGTTATGTAGTTCTCTCTCTCCTGTTGATTTAAAGGCACAAAATACAACACAACCAGGTACAACACACAAGGCACTGAACACAAATATGTTCACAATATTAATAACCTCAAATAAAAGTGGCCACCAGAGAAAGTCAAATTAGAGGATAGGAGAGAAAGGAGAGAAAAAAAAGGAGTGCAAAAATGAAATTTGGAAAAGGAAAAAAAATAGTAAGAGAGAAAAGAGAGAGAATAAGAAAGAAGAGATGAAAAAAACTATATATATGGGGAGAAATCTCCAATAGAACAGCCACAAACCCCAACACATGCCAGCAACAAGTACCTGGAGATGAATGCAAACTACAAACATCAACTAATATCAAGTGAGGCGAGGGAAAACAGAAGCAAAAAACAAACAAAAACAAAACAAAAAAAAAGAAAAATCAAAGCAATCTCACAAATAAGCATAAAAAATTGATATAATTAACAATCAAGCAAACAATAACAAAAGGACAGAGAGACAAAAAATTGGGGATAGTGAAGAAAGAGAAGTGAGATGTGTGTATGGATTTGGAGTAGGGGATTGGAAATTAGATATATAAGTAGGGTGAAATTTTAACAGGGGATAAAAAGAAGAAATAGGGAAAATCTAAAGCAGGAATAGGGTAAGAGAAACAGGACAACAAAAGGGTAAAAGTTAGGAAGAGAGTTATGGCATAAAAGTAAAGTTGAGATAGAGTAAAATGATGCTATAGGAAAGATGAAAATAGAATGTAGAACACTAATCCCAAAGTAAAATAAATAGAAAATAAAGTGACAATTTTTTTAAAAAAAGGTAAAATAGTAGTAGTAATAATACTGATTGAAAATAAAAATGTAATAAAAAGGTAAGATCAAGTGAGGAAAAAAGAAAAAAAAAGAAAAAATTAGTTTCTTAAGTAAAAGATGAAAAAAATAAAATAAAAATGTGCAGTAATGAAGATCATTCACTTCCTCTACTGTTTTGTTTGTCACGCCTGTTTCCTAGTCAGGACAGTATTGAAGTTCCCTGTGTTCCACTGCTCCTCAGTGTTGTAAGCCAGTCCTGATTTTTAAACAGGCAGTATGTCTTTATTTCTTATATTCCTTTATTTGTGTTTACACAAGAGTCAATTTGTGATTCAACCCCTGGGTGGCAGTGTTTCAGTATTGACCTCTGGGTCTATGGGTCCTCTCTAGCTAGTGTTTAGATTTTGTTTTCCCTGTGGCACTTAATACTGGTTTGGGGTATTGGGTTGCCGCAGAGCTGGTTCTCCTATGGTTATTCCCTGCTCTGATCCCCAGGTTCCAGAAAAACAACTTTCCCCTGTAATCTCTTAGAATATCCTCAATTGGGTGATCTTATGTATTGGGCTTAGTAATTAGAAGCAAGAATTTAAAGAGGAAAAAAATAAAATAAAAAAAAGAACCAGAGTAAGTGTGCGAATTCCAGGACTGCGCACAAGTCTGTGCAGTCTTTTTTTCCCCTTGGGTCTAAGCAGCCAGCACACTTTTAAAATTTTTAGGCTGTCCTTTTGCACCCAGATCAAATTGGGTTGCTTTTTAGAGTTCCCTTCTGTTAGCAGCTCTGAGGACCCCCTTCCACATTCACGAATCACGCCAGCCCCAACAGCCATGGATTTTTCTAGGCGCAGACTTCCCCAGGTTCTCCAGCTCCTGCCGTGCCCTCGTTTCTCTCTCCTGCTGGGACCACAGACCTCACCTTATCCCAGGTGAAATCTGACATTTCCGTGGTGGAGTGTAGAGCTCCTCTGAATCCATGTGCTTGCGCCACTTGGGGACCGGTGTTCTTGGGTTCGCAGCTGTTCAGTGGGTGCCATAGTTGTAGATTCCCCGAGCTTTTCAGGCGCCTGGTAACATCCACTTTCCCCTTCAAGATGGCGCGGTCTCCACGTCTGAGCCGGTCGCTCTGGGAGGGAACCCAGCAGCAGTGGGGGCTGCCTGGCCAGGGGAGCCCCGTCCAGCAGTCCCCCACAGTCTCCTGGAGTATAGCTGTCCCTCAACTCACCAACAAACACTCCCCATGCGACCACACACTCTCTCTTTGTTTTCTCACTCACACACTATCTTGCAGTCTGCCTTCCCGTCAGCAGCCATCTTCCTTCTCTGTAAGTAATATTTAAATAAAATGCTTACTAGTAAAAACATAAAAGTAGATCCTGAAAAGTAGTGACAGACTCACTCCTTTTATAATCTGTGGCCCCAATGGGGAAAATATTTCACAACATCCATATATAAAATAGAAAGCAGTGAATAACATCACAGATATTATTAAAATTAGATATAAAATGTAAAAAAAGTTTGGTGATTATCAACAAGATGATATGTATTTAGTATGTTAGTAAAGTGCTATTTAGGGAGATGCAGATGGAATAAAACATTCTCTGATTAGGAAATTTTTCCTGCTACTTCTGGAGCTCTGAGGTATAACTTACCAATCCTTTGGAGTGGTTATTATGAAGTAAAAAACAACTGTTCTGTGTAATTTGTTTAGTATTTTAAATTTTTATTTATTGATTGGTTTTAGAATGAGAGAGATATCGATTTGTTGTTCCACTTATTTATGCATTCATTGGTTGATTCTGGTATGTGCCCTAACTGAAGATCAAACTTGCAACCTTGGTATAAGGGAACAATGCTCTAACCCACTTAGCTACCCGGCCAGGGCAAGGGTGCTGCTTTTAAACAGGGGAAAATAATGAGCCTAATATCCCCAATTCATCCTGGCTTCACAGACTTTTGCTGAGTGGCACATCACTAGAGGGCGATCTTGTCACACTGCCTTAGAAATAGGATTGCTATTGGTGAATTCAGGCAGAGCAAAGAGAGGACCAAAAAGGAGAAGGGATACTTTAATGCTATGTCAGCCCTGCTGGTGTGGCTCAGTGGTTGAGCATCTACCCATGCAGCAGGAGGTCACCAGTTCAATTTCTGATCAGGGCATATGCCTGGTTGCGGGCTTACTCCCCAACAGGAGGCAGCTGATTGATGTTGATGCTTCTCTATCATGGATGTTTCTATCCCTCTCCTTTCCACTCTCTCTAGAAATCAATGGAATAAATCTCCTCGGGTGAGTATTAACTACAACTACAACAAAATGCTATGTCTTAGTGCTCAGGTCTAGATCAAGGGCAATGAGTCCCCATTGACTGTCTCTTGACTCTGGCTAGCATGTTAGGACATTATTGACAAGCCAAGTGATAACAAGAATATCCTCTTCCTTTTTGCCTTCAAAAATTAGTTATTTGCCTTCATTTATTCCATCTTATCTGATGTATTTTCTCTAAAGTTTCTTCAACAACTACTTATTGAGCACTATCTTGACTAATCAGGCATAGCAAGTGCTAGTGACAATGAGAGTAAACAAAAGAGACAAAAATCCTTGTCATCACGGAGCATATATTCTAGCCTGAGGAGACCCAAAATAAGCAAAATAATTTATATAGTGTGTTACAAACTGTGGAGAAAATGAAGCAGGGAGAAAAGCCGAAGAAGAAGGCTGAGGGAATTACAACCAGGTTACCTGCATCTATAGTGGTGTCCTGCACAAGGATGCTTAGTGAGGCATAAGCAGGGGCTGAAACCCAGCCATCTGCTGGGAGAAACGTGCCTGTTCTGACTAATCATGGTGGGGTTTCAGGTGGTGACCAAAATATCTGCCTATAAATGGGGCATTCCTTGACATGTCCTCTGACATTAGTGAGTTCTTGAGCTTTTGAACCCTCTGGATACAAGCCTTTCCTTAAGTTGTATAAACCCTATACTATGACGTTAAACATTTTTTGCTGATAAAAAATTCAGGTATTATAGAATTAAAGTCTCATTGAAGTCCACAGCATTGCATTAGTTGCTTTCACCTTATCTACACATCCTGGCAAGCTGCTGTAGAATAGAAAATGGGTTTGATGAGATTTTCTTTTCACAGAATCAGGCTGAGCATTCTTCCATACTTGGCATTGTTGATATTTTTGCATTAGTTGTGTGAAGATTCAGTCCAATATTTCTTTGGGAAACCAGGTGAAACTGAATAGTCTATAATTTATGGGGTTCTCACAAGTTTTCATTAAAAATGAACATAACTTTTGCCCTTTTCAAGCATAGCGCATATGTCCTGTCTTCTCAGTAAGAGCTAATGACGTGGCACCGTAGGCTAATTTTTTGTGTATTTTAAATTGGATGCCAATTAGCCCTCCCTATGTACATCACATTTCAACAATTTCTTCGCAGGACAAGTCAGTCTTGACTTGTCTGCTACTCTCTTGGTATAGATGGTATATATTATGTATATTAAATTGCAGTTACTTTTAAAAAAACTAAAGATTTTAAGGTCTGAAAATGTCTAACAGACTTAGAGATATTAATTATGGAGTGTAAAATGTACTGTTTTTCTAATATTGTTAATAATATATTTTTTTTACCTTTTATTTTCCTTGAAATTTATTATTTTGCTTGGGTCAACCGATTTTGTCCTGTAAGTTTCTGTACTTTCTCTTAATTAGAATGATATCTTGTGGTTAGTCTTAGATTTGTGGAAAAAAACAGTTGGCAAAGGAAAAGAAAGAGAAGGTCACTGGTTTGTGTAGATAAAGACCATTCTCACGACTTTGGGTAGAAAGAAAGTTAAATGCTAATTAGAATTATTGAGCCTCATTGTCTTTTCCTATTTGTCCTATTTCTCTTTGCCAAACATCCCCCATGACTCTTTTCTTGGGTTGAAGCCAGACAACCAGTCACGGCAAGAGTCCTTCCCAATACAAAAGCACCAACCCCTTCTTGTGAGGCATCTTCATTTGCCCTTAGTCTCCCCCCGGCCCCTCCCTGTATCCAGTTCCATTACAGTCTTCTTATGTCTACTGGCTAAGGGATGCAGTTCTTCCCCAAATACAGTCTAATTGCAGCACCATTAACTAGAAACAAAAAGAAGCTGGCTATGCTGAAAGTACTCCTTATTCATCCTGAATTCCTTTAAACTTCAGGCACACATGTTTATATTCATGACAAAATGGACTTAGAAGAAAAGGATGAGAAAAAATGTCTGTCCTTCCTTCCCTGCAAAATGGCATCACACAGGACCATGTATAAACGGATAATGGCTGGACCATGTACACAAAGAGAACTCTGACCCACAATCTGCAGTAACCTTACTGCAGGAAATGAACCCCCTTATCCACAATAAAGTGCCCAGGAAGCCACCTGCTATCAATCTTGGAGACCCATTTGGATTCCAGAGTTGCTATAAAGATTTTTTAAAGCCGGAGACATTTGAGATTCAACAGACGAAAAGAAGCCTTGGTTAAAACTAGCAACTTCTGTCAAAAAAGGCTACATGATTGGGGCACTAAGAGGTAGAATTCCTGGGAAAATGAGGAGGGCAAAGAGGAGGATGTTATGATTGTCAGAAACAGACAAAATACCCTGTGCCATCGAACTCCTAATATAGAGGAAAACATAAGCACAGTCACCACACCCTAGTCAGTGGGGCAGTTCTCAGCTCAGGAAACTTGCATGATGAGAGAATATACTCCTACTGAGTTTATCAATATTGCTGCCATGCTCCAGCGGGTGGAGGCGAAAGACCAGGGAAAGTTATCTAGGCATGGTTAATGTGGCTGTGAGGTAGGGGGGCGAAGGCATTTCTCTGACCCACTCCCATAGAGATTAGGTATTTCTAGCTTGAGGGAAGCTTGGCCCAATGAGGAGGAACTCCCCGGGCACATCGAACCTTGGAAATCTATAGAGAAGGATCAACAGATTCTTAGTCCCTCAGGGATTTGATAAATCAGTGATTTGGATCAAGGAGCCCTTGATGGAAGAAATGGTTACTTATTTTGGCAATCATTACCTTTATCTGTGTTTTCTCTTGCATGTGCCTATCCTGTTGCTGTGGCATCTGCCTCCAGTACAGCTAGATAGCTGCCAAATGAGCCTCCTCCACGCTAGTGAAACCCCTTGACCCTTGGGAAACACTGCAGAAGAGGTGGTTCTGTAAGGTTGTAAGAGTATGTCAAAAGGGGTGAAGCATTGGAGGAAGTCCTGGAAGGGAATTGACCAATAACTGGAGGCTCCTCACCCCTCCGCTGTCCTTGGGATGTCGGAGCCATTTTCAAGGATACAGCCTTGAGAAAGCAAGGTGTTGTGACTTTCTGTACATAATTCAGAACTGAAACTGTTAAGATTCTGGTGGTGGGTGTGATGGTCTTGCCACACCCTAGATAAGCCTCCCTAGATAAGTCTTTCTTGCCCTCTGTGTAGGGAACCAGTTTCAGATTTCACCCAGGAAGTTTGAAAACCAACATTCCTTGCTATAGCAAGCTCTGAAGGAATAGCTTTTGTTTTTCTCCTTTGGTTGATCTTGGTTTATATCCACAAGCATGTGTTTCATATATATATATTGATTTCAGAGAGGAAGGGAGAGGGAGAGAGAGATAGAAACATCAATGATGAGAGAGAACCATCAATTGGCTGCCTCTTGCATGCCTCCCACTGGGGATTGAACCCACAACCTGGGCATGTGCCCTTGACTGGAATCGAACCTGGGATCCTTCAGTCTGTAGGCTGATGCTCTATCCACTGAGCCAAACTGGCTAGGGAACACAACCATTCATACTATTTAGAAATCTCTTTAGAATAACTTGCAAAGAGACATAAAAAAAGATCAATATTTATTTAGTACGATACTTCCTATATCTTTTCTATTTCTTTAAGTTCTCTACTGAGGTTTTGAAATTCTCACTGATGCGGATAAAACAAAAATCTTATTTGAAGCCAATCAATTAATCCTGAAGATGACAGAAAAATCAATATGAGTTAGCTGCAAATAAACCTAGTATTCTCTAAGCTCCTGAAAAACCTCAAACAGCCTAAGACCGCATTTTAATAAAAGTATTTACCCACTGATTTTACTAAAGGAGATAAGAAAATTCAAGTATAAAAAACCTGGGACTATAAAAACAAAGTGTTTCATCTAAAAGACCATTATTTTTTTGTTCAAGAAAAAAGGTCTTCAGAAATTTCCTAATTTTATGTTCTTACTAGTATTATTTTTTAAATCCTCACCCAAGGATATATTTTTATTATTTTTTTTGAAGGGAGGGAGGGAGAGAGAAAGAGTGAGAGAGAGGGAGGGAGGGAGAGAGAGAGAAAATATCAATAGGTTTGTGTCTCAACTGGGATCGAACTTGCAGTCTTTTGGTGTACTGGCTGTCACTCCAACTGAGTCACTGGACAGGGCAGAAATTTCCTAGTTTTAAATTTGAAGCAACATATGTCAGTAGCCCTCCCCATATACATAGCACCCGCCAACCCTACTACCAAAGGAATGGAGAGCTCTGGCAGGTGTAGCTCAGTTGGTTGGGTGTTGTCCAGTGCACCAAAAGGTCACCTGTTTGATTCCTGATGAGGGCACATGCCCAGGCTGCCAGTATCATCCCAGATTGGGGCACCAGTTAATATTTCTTTGTCACATTGATATTTCTCCCTTCCTCTCTCTCTCTGTCTCTCTCTCTCTCTCAAAAAAAAAATAAATCAATAAAAACATATTTTTAAAAAGAGGAATAGAGAGTAAATGCCCCAGGCTAGCTGGAACAATTAAAATGTCATTAGATCCTAGCTAGATTTATGCTTATGTTAATACTCCGCACAGTGAAATTTGGGAAGTGAGTCATATTTGAAGGTGGGCTGGTGCAGATGGACTTGCACTATGGAGTAGGAGTGGGGAATAGTGGCTGGAATTCGGCAAAGATATTATGTTTGATTTCATAATGAAGTTTCTAGTTCAGTGGTGGGAACCCAAGGCATAATTTAGAAGTAACTGGGAACATTTTTCTCTGAGAATGCAATAAAATATATTGATAATTTTATAAACTTTTGTAGAGGGCCATAAATGATCTCTTGAGTTTCTGCTAATTCAAAGGCTTCTGATTTGCTTTCAGTCTTGGAGGCCCAGTCATATCTTCTTTGCTATTAGTAGTTCTATAACTTATAAAACTAACACATTTACTAAACATACTCAGGCTGATTTTCTTCCCTCCCAGGATAGTGCTTACAAAAAGCAAAACTCAACATGCAGAGTAGAAAGAGCAAGGGGTTTGAAGCCAGACATACCTGGGCTTGCTTGACTATCCACTTCCCCTGTATATGATTAGTACTACATGGTTTTGTGGTTGGTTAGCCTTAAGTTTGTGTATGACCAAATTTAGAGCCACTGTACATCCCATTTCCATCATCTTTTATTTTTTTTTAATTTATTTTTTTAAAATATATTTTTATTGATTTTTGAGAGTAAGGGAGAGGGAGAGAGAGATAGAAACATCAATGATGAGAGAGAATCATTGATCGGCTGCCCCCTGCACAACCCCTACTAGGGATCAAGCCCGCAACCAGGGCATGTGCCCTTGATTGGAATCGAACCCAGGACCCTTCAGTCGGCAGGCAGACGCTCTATCCACCTAGCCAAACCAGCCAGGGCTTTCCATCATCTTTTAAATTGATATAAAAATATTTATCTCTGAAAGGATTTGGTGATAATTAACTCTAAAGCACATTGAATTGATCAAAGCGAACAGAAGAGAAATCTAGCTTCCCTATCTCTCCCCACTCCCATATTTTGGTTTTACAAATGCTGGGCTGACTTTTGTGGGGTTCGAGAAGGAGTAACCCAGGATGTGCCTCTGTGGCATACAGATTATTATTTTTTTTTTCCTGTGATGTTGTAAAATCAAAGTACTACTTTATTAAATGAGTTATTTTACACAATATGAACATCAATATAATTACAATTGTAAAACATTTTTTATAACAAGGATGGACTGATTTTCAGATTTCCAAATTAGAGTCAACTGTACATTTACACAGAATTGTCTTTGCATGAAGCCCAGAAGGGAACAGCATAAAAATGAGTGTTTCTGTAGCCCCTTTATTTTTGCTGATCAACAGTTTGTTAGAAAAGCAGCTGCAGGTTTGTTACCTAAGGTCTGAGACAGTAGAAGAGTCAAAGGTGTCATGAATTCACCTGTAAACAACTTTATGCCTGGACATCAGCCAATTCTGGAGGAAGTGGAGTCTTAGGATGCTTGCTCTCAAAGTGCTGCTTGAAGGTCTTAGGGTCTGGCATTTGTGTCCTACAGACAGTGCAGGTATATACTAAGGCAGTTTTGGCAGCAGCCTTTTGGTCATGTCCTTGTTTCTTCTTTTGTCCAGCTTGCTTTTTGGCATTTTTCTGCTGAGACTGAATATTCTGCTGTCCACGAGCCATATCCGGGCCGGGACAGTCTTGCGTCGGAGAGACCTCGCAGGGCGAACCATACAGATTATTTTGAGCTAAAGGAAACTTTAGCCACAGGCTCAGGAGAGATCTGTTCCCACCTTTAACTGCCTAGAAGAATTTGAATTAGAGGCCTAGCCTATAAGAGTTTACCAGCAATTACCTTTTGGACCCACCCACATGGCAGAGCAAACTTTTATTTACTAAACACCTGTTCTTATTGTCTTGCAATGAACCTTGGAGGCCCTGAAGGCACCTTACCTCATCTCTAGCTCAGAATGTCGTATACTGTATACAGTACATACTTGAATCCCCCTTTCTTTTATTTAAAAAAAAATTTTTTTTTTTTATTGATTTCAGGGAGGAAGTGAGAGGAAGAGAGAAATTGAAACATTAATGATGGGAGAGAATCATTGATCAGCTGCCTCCTGCTGGCCCCACACTGGGGATCGAGCCCGCAACCCAGGCATGTCCCCGGACAAGGAATCGAACCGTGACCTCCTGGCTTATAGGTTGATGGTCAACCACTGAGCCAAGCCAGCCAGGCCCCCTATCTATCTCTGAACCTCTCCCTGCCTGTGGGAGCCTCTGACTCTCCTGTAGGCGGGAATCCCACACATATGTATGTATTAAATTTGGTTGCTTACTCTTGATAATCTGTCTCATGTCTATTTTATTATTAGACTGGCCAGAAGAACCTTGAGGCTAGAGGAAAGTTTGTTGCTCCCCCATACTTTCAAAGCAGAACTGGTGAGTTCAAGTTCCAGATAGCAGTTGCCTCCATTATAATTAGGCCCTAATGTCCACTTATGCTTCTGGAAAGTCACAGTTACTTTTTGTGGTTTGGTTCTTCATTTTTCACTGAGATTTTCTTATCATTTCTACTGACCAGCAGGATTGGGAGGGGATGGCAACACCTGGTGATATGCCTCATATCCCTACCTAACCCACTGGTCAAAATATAAGCTTGTTCATAATGGGTTATTCTGAGAAAGATAGCAAAATTGCTTTCTGTTCTATGATCCGGACCCTCCACACACCCACCCAGAGAGATACTTCCTGTCACAGCTATGAAACTTAGTAGGCTATGAGTTTCCAGCTTTCTTCCGTGATAAAGCTAATGAAGCAAGAGCAATAGAGAAAGCAGCCCCGCCCCCTCCAAGTTATCTCTTAATTAAAACCATTCCCATTTTGTAGATAAATGAGTTGAACCCATTGATGAACGTGAGTGCCTGCTTGTAAAGGCATGGGAATTACCATCTTAAGCACTTGCTCCATTTCCTTGGTGTTAAAGCAGAGCCACTTATCTGCTTTATCGCAACATGAAGTGGAGTACACTCCAGCTAGCACAGGCACTTTCAGCGGAGGGTTTCAGCTTGAATCATGATTCCCCCAGGCTCAATTCTTTTTGGTATTAGCAGCTTAAATGTGCATAGCACAGAGAGAAGCTTTGTCTGGGGCTTTGAAAAGAGTCAATTTTTCGGCATATTTAGAATGTCCAGGACATTGAATCAATGCAACTGTACTGCAACTTGCTAATGTAAAATATTAGATGCACCCTAAGTAACAACAACAGCTTGGAGAGACTCTCATGGTCCCTCCTTAATTGTTGCTGACACCTGGCAATATTTAGAACTATAAATAGAATAGCAGGGAGGGAGGGAGAAAAGTCAGAGATTTCCTGGTGCTGTCTTAATACACAGAATGAGAAGGTCTTTAGAGAAAGAAAAGAAAAAAAAAAATCATACCTGGAAAAGAATTAGGGCCCGTTCTACTGAGTCATGAGCTGCCACAGGGTCTAGTAGTGTACTGTAGTTAAAACACCCCAAATTCTGGTGGTATTTGCGGGACTCCTCATAATTAGGGTGAAGCTGCAGGAAACTGCTTAATCTTTTCAGGATTAAAACCCAGCTGTAAAGCCTCAGGACTCAATGGATATAAAAACTAGCGGGGGGTGGGGGGGGACTAAGATGGGGGTTGTATAGAGTCTGGGAGAGGGGTAAAGGGGACGGGGAATGGGATATATCTATAATAATTTTTTTTTAATCAACAATAAAAAATATATTGAAAAAGAAAAAAATCAAAAGGAAAAAAAATACCTAGTTGGGAAGGAGCTCATCTTCTCTGTTAGTTCCATTTCAATTATCCATTATTAGAGATGGCAGAGGGGACAGGCAAAGAGGGGAGTCAGATCTTGGCTGGGTCCTGGGAAAGGCTATAATTAGTAGTGTCAGCAAAGTAACCTGTAGCCAGAGAGCATTCTAGAAGATATTCAGTAGATAGACTTAGTCTTGCATCCAGGCAGCTAGAAATAGAATCTCTGCCTGTGTCTCAGCGTGAATTGGCTTCTTTTTAGCTAACCCCCTTTGAGAAATCTAGAATTATTGGAGGAGAAAGCATTTTGGTAATCTAGCAATCTTTTATCAGGTGTGAAGAGCATAAATTGAGAACGTTAAGCAGACTGGGTTCCAATTTCACCCCCATTTCAACTAGCCTCATGGTCTCAGGCACGTTACTTGGGTTTCCCAAGCCTTGGTTCCCAAAGTCACCCATCTCACAAATACATTGTGAGCATTAAATGAGATGATACCTGGCAAAATGCAGACACTTAATCAGAGTTTCTTCCCTTTCACTGGAATGCAAAGAGGCAATTATTTGCCTAATAAACTGATTTAAGCATAATTTTTTGCTTTATTATTTTAGCATTACTATTTTGCTAGAAGGGAAAAAACACATTACAGTGCTCTCTCCCTCAGGGGAAGACTCTTGCAGTCTGAAATTTAAGAGTAAGTTTAACCATGCACAGGCTGAAACAGTCTCCATAGCCTGATTTCTAATCCTCATTTTGTACCAAAGGATTCTAAGAGATTTGAGCATAATATGCAGCTGTTTAAATGGGTTTTATGAGTGTGAATTGACTTATCATACAGACAGCCCCTTCTTTTCATGATAGAGTTGAAAAAGCCAACATTTTATCCTGAGGATTATAGGATTACTTTTAATACTGTATTTCATAACCTATTATAAAACCTAAGGATCTCAATATATGTTAAATACTGATATCTAATGTAATTTTTTTTTAACAAAAACTGTGAATGCCTAAGTTTTTCTCTCTTAGCCATTTATCACGATAACTTAGTCCAGTGGGGAAAAATTTGGAAGATTCACAGCATCTTATATTTTCAAGTTGTCAAGCACTTGATATCCCTCTTAACCAAATCTGTGACCTTTTCTCAGCATGTGGTCCAGCCTGAACAGTGCTTCTGTTTCGGTTGACCTCAGCTTTCTTCTTTTAACCTCTGACAGCAGCCTCCATGCTGGTTTAAAGGTCTATTGCCTAAAATCAAACCATTTCCTGCATTTAAGGAGAAGAATACAGATTCTGCGTCACAGCCCTTAACCAGGATAGCAATCTCCCATCCATATCAAAACCAAACAGGGTGATTTTCCTACTGTCACTTAACAAAAATAAAGTGAAGTTTGTTACCATATGTTATGTATTTTAAGTCACATATTTTCACATTTTTGAAATCTGCGTGTGACAATCTAGGGCATTTTACAATAACTGTCAAAATGGGGGGGGGCAGACATGTGGGAGTCTCTGACTCTCTCATGTATTTGGAATTTCCATACATATGTATGAATTATATTTGGTTATTTTCTCTTGCTAATTTGTCTTGTGTCTATTAGATCATTAGATCAGCCAGAGAATGTTTTTAAAATATGTTTCTTTTGCCTGGCCGGTGTAGCTCAGTGGTTGAGCATCGACCTATGAGCCCATGAACCAGGAGGTCATGGTTTGATTCCTGGTTAGGCAACATGCCTGGGTTTTGGGCTTGACTCCCAGTAGGGGGCATGCAGGAGGCAGCCAATCAATGATTCATCACTGAAGTTTCTATCTCTCTCTCCCTTTCCCTTGCTCTCTGAAATAAAAAAAAATATATGTATTAAAAATATGTTTCTTTTATTGATTTGAGAAAGAGACAAAGGGAGAGGGAGAGAGAAGAAACATTGATGATAGAGAAACATTAGTCGCTGCCTCCTGCATGCCCTCTCCCCGACTGGGGATTGTGCCCCAACTGGGAATAGAACCAGAGACCTCCTAATGCATAGGATGATGCCCAATCAACTGAGCCACACTGGTCAGGGCACCAGCCAGAAGAATCTTTTTTAAAAATATATATTTTTATTGATTTCAGAGAGGAATGGAGAGGGAGCGAGAGATAGAAACATCAATGATGAGAGAGAATCATTGATCGGCTGCCTCCTACATGCCCCCCACTGGGGATTGAGTAGGCAACCTGGGCATGTGCCCTGATGGGAATTGAACCATGAGCTCCTGGTTCATAGGTCAATGCTCAACCACTGAGCAACACCAGCTGGGCCAGAAGAATCTTGATGTTAGAGGAAAGTTTGTTCCTCCTCCACAAGACCATATTCAGATTAGGATGTCAAAATTATTTCCAGACTCTCCTTGTGAAGTTATTGAACATTACATTAGTAAACAAAACAGAATGATTGGGTTTGTTGTTAATCCCCATTTCTAGGGATTTACTGCTGTCATTTCTCTTACAAATGACTACATATTTTTTATTATGTTCTCTGAGAATATAATATAACATATTATATTAATATATTAATATAATAATGAGCAGAGCCATAAACTTTACATAACAACTTACTTCACTAAAGCTGTTCCTTGAACAATATTTTGGTGATCTTCTGAAACTATTCTAGCATCTCTATTGTGTCCATATTCCTCTTCCTTTCTTCACCACAGTCCTGAAGCAGTAATTCTAGACATGACTCCCCCCCTCAAAAAAAAAAAAAAAAAAAAAGGAAGACAAACTGTGAAACTGAAAATAATGCATGTTTTAAAAACTAGAGAAGCCTGGGAGAAAGCAGGAATAAGTGTTGGGAAGATTGTGCTATGTGTAGACCATCCTATTTCAGTCATAAAGGGATGTGAACCTCTCTAGATGGAATGAAGTTACCACAAAACAGAAGCATTGAAGGGGTGGTGCCTTCCTTATTTCTTACCTGCACTTTCTACTTTTGGGTTGAATGTGTGACCTGAGAGGGGCATTATCATAGCAGAGTAGAGTAGAGAAAATTGGAAGGTGGTTGAGATTGCTCTATTGTACAATACAGTATAGTGACTCTATGGGATCCTTTAGAGACCTTTTTTCTGGTAAGAATTTGTACCTAGAGCAGTACCTGAAGTAGTTACTGCTTCCTGTTCTGGGTTGTTATGAGTGTAATCTCTTATTTATTTATTTATTTATTTATTTATTTTTAAATATATTTTATTGATTTTTTACAGAGAGGAAGATAGAGAGTTAGAAACATCGATGAGAGAGAAACATCCATCAGCTGCCTCCTGCACACCTCCTACTGGGGATGTGCCCACAACCAAGGTACATGCCCTTGACTGGAATCGAACCTGGGACCCTTCAGTCCGCAGTCTGACGCTCTATCCACTGAGCCAAACCGGTTTCAGCATGAGTGTAATCTCTTGATCACCACAGTAGGAGGGTGTGGCTAGGCCCCTGGGAAGGTGGATGTGGGCTCTGGACTTACTTGGAGTGTTTGTGCTGTAGCTGGTCCTCTGATTCCACCTAGAGGTAAGACCTGGATGTGGCCACTGATAGTCTTGTAACTGCCCTCTTGGCTATAAGCTTGCAGGATCCAAAGTTTACTAAGCAACACAAAAGAGTCCAGAGTATACTTTATACAAAAATCACAACAATTTTTTCTTTCATTTTTTAATTGAGTCATATAATATATATAGTACTAGTGGCCTGGTGCATGAAATTCTTGCATGGGGGAAGGGGGAAAGGGTGTCCCTCAGCCCGGCCTGCACCCTCTCCAATCTGGGACCCCTCAGGGGATAACCGGCAGTCGGACATCCCTCTCACAATCCAGAACTGCTGGCTCCTAACTGCTCGCCTACCTGCCTGATTGCCCCTAACTTCTTCTGCCTGCCAGCCTGATTGTCCTTAACTGCTCCCCTGCTGGCTTGATTGCCCCTAACCACCTCTGCCTCTGCCCTGCATCCGGGACCTTGGATTCCCTCCTCCAGCTGACCACAGGCACCCAGGATCTGGGCTTTGCTCCCTCTGGTCAGCCATAGGCACCCAAACCGGCTGCAGCCGCAGGGGATGGTGGACAGGTGGCTTTGCCTGGGCTGCAGCCGCAAGTACTGGCCCCCGGTACTGCGGGGTGGGCGGCTTCTCTGTCTCCTGGGCCACAGCCAGCTGCCGGTGCCCGGAACTGCAGGGTGGGCGGCTTCTCTGTCTATCAGGCTGTAGCCAGCCGCAGGTGCTGGCGCCTGGACCACAGGCAGGCGGCTATTCCGTCTTTCCTGGGATGCAGTTGTGGGCGACTTCTCTGGCTGGCTGCGGCCTGGGATCATGGGGCAGGTGGCTTCTTTGTCTCCCAGGCCGCACCCAGCCTCAGGCACTGGGGCCCGGTTTCTCCGTCTCCCCCAGGATGTGGGGCAGGCAGACGTGAGGCTTCTGCTGTTGGCTGTGGCCTGGGATCGTGGGGCAGGCGGCTTCTTCGTCTCCCGGGCTGCAGCCAGCCTCAGGCACTAGTGCTTGACTTCTCCGACCCCCACAGGCCCTTTCAAATTAGCCATGTTTTCAGGTTAATTTGCATACTCACTCTGATTGGCTGGTAGTGTAGCAGAGTGATGGTAATTTGCATGTTTCTCTTTTATTAGTGTAGATAGTACCCTACTTAAGCATTCCATCAATTTTTACATATACAAGCACATACTTTAACTACAACCCAGATACAATCATAAAGTACTTTTAGCAACCCACAAGGTAATATGAGGTCTGTTCCCAGTAAATATTTTTTAATCCTAATGTAGACGGACAATGTATTGTTTCCTGGTGTGGGCTAATATGAGTAAGGTTACTTTAAATATGCTTGTGCATGTTTCAATTACTTTCTGTTTCTCCTTGCTTTAGTTTTTAACTATACCAACAGTCTTTTGAAAGTGGTTGTTATCATTACCATTGTGTGTTTTTTTGAAAAAAGACATATGGCATAGGCATTAACACCTTATTCCTCCTATAACCTTTCTTGCTACAATACAATTACATTATTTAAAATTAGAAAAGTATCACATCAACTCATCCTATATAATAAAAGGCTAATATGCAAATAGACCAAACGGCAGAACAACCGGAACAACTGAACAACCAATCGCTATGATGTGTGCTGACCACCAGGGCTGTGCGTGGAACATGGCGAGCACTGGCCGCAGTGGGATGGTGGAGCATGTGAGCGGGGGTGCCAGACCAAGGCGGGGCACTGGTTACTGTCATCAGGGTGAGCCTCTGGTGGTTACTGAAAATTATTTGCTCCCGCACACCACGGTCCCGCCCAGTGCATGCACCTGCTGTTGGTGCTGGCCCTGCTCACACCTGCTGCTGGCACTGGAGCTGCTACTCACTCCCACTGCTGGTGCCAGAGCCACCACTCGCACCCATTGCCAGCACCAGTCCCGCTCACACCCGCTGCTGGTGCCTGGCACTGGTCCCAATCACTCAGTGCCATCAGTGGGTGCGAGCAGCCTTGATTGTCCCTGATGGCTTCTCCACCTCCCCCTGCTCCTGAGGGGTGATCGGGGCAGCAGCTGCCACTCGCAATGGCTGACAGTGTGGCCCTGCTTGCACCAGTTGCTGGCACTGGCCCCAATCGCTCCGCACCTTCAGCAGGTGCAAGCGGGGCTGGCGTAGTCAGCGGGTGGAAGCGGCAGCAACAGAAGCAGGGCTGCCAGCAGACAGGAGACTAGGGGCCATGGCGGGAGGGGCCGGGTGAGGGCTCAGAGGATGGGCCGAGACCTGCCCCTGTGCCTACCGCAGCCTTGCAGCCCACAGTTCCTTTCAAGGTGCACAAATTTGTGCACTGGACCCCTAGTTAAAGCATAAAAGGCATTCCATCATATATAAAGTAATAGTCAAAATTTTCACTTAACCTATTCCCATTTTATTTTTCAGAGCTAATGCTAATAGTGTTAAGGTGTTTCAGGTTCTCTATACACATAAAAACATGTTATAGTATGTAAATTGGGTAATTTAAATACAATGTTTTGTTTTATTTATATACATTTTTGTTTTAAAATGTAAAAAAATCACAATATTCATATTTTTTCTGCTATAGTTTTCCTAAAGTAGAGAGTTTCTTAAACTGAGATGGCATAAACCAAAGAAGCAGTTATGTTAGGACACATCTTGCTAATGGATACATAAAATAAAATGAGGTAAAGCAAAGATGCTCACAGACACAGTTTAAAGCTATGGTGGCTTGATGCTGAGATGCTGAGTGTAGACTTGCTGAAAAACCAATTTTTGCTTTTCACCTTTTCTCATAATCCCATTCTGAGGACCCTACCCTCATCACTCATCTAAGCTTAATTACTTCCCAAAGGCCCATCTCCAAATATCATCACATTGGAGGTTAGGGTTTCAATACATGAATTTTGGGAAGACAAAATTCATCGAATAACAGGGATGTATAATATACTGTGGTTGTCATCTGAACTCAGAATATTCAAATGATGAATTCACTGTTCATAAAAAAATTATTTGAGTCACCTTTCTCAAGCCAGCTTTTCTTATCTTATATAATAAAGAGGTAATATGCAAATTGACCGTCACACCCTTGCACAAGATGGCCGCCTCCATGAGGTCACAAGATGGCCACCCACATGTGGTCACAATATGGCTGCCACAAGATGGCCGGCAGGGGAGGGCAGTTGGGGGGCGGACCAGGCCTGCTGGGGAGGGCAGCTGGGGGCGGCCAGGCCTGCAGGGGAGGCCAGTCGGGGGCTACGAGGTCTGCAGTGGAGGGCAGTTAGGGGCGACCAGGCCAGCAGGGGAGGGCAGTTGGGGGTGATTGGGTTGGCAGGGGAGCAGTTAGGTGTCAATCAGGCTGGCAGGGGTGTGGTTACGGGCTGATCAGGCTGGCAGGCAGAAGCGGTTAGGGGCAATCAGGCAGGCAGGCAGGTGAGCGCTTGGGAGCCAGCAGTCCTGGATTGTGAGAGGGATTTGGCCTAAACCGGCAGTCGGACATCCCCCGAGGGGTCCAAGATTGGAGAGGGTGCAGGCTGGGCTGAGGGACAACCCTCCCAGTGCATGAATTTCGTGCACCGGGCCTCTAGTTTCGCTATAAAACAAGAGCCTTATAAGATTTATTCAATGTTCTATTCTACACATTCATTACTTCTGAAGATTTTTAATAAATAGCAAGGACTCAGAATGACCTGTTTTTTCCCAATCCACTGAGTGAAGGCATTTCAATTCCTGAACCCAAGGCAAACAGATTATTTATTTTTACATTACCTTCTGCATAAATAGTTAAAAAGTCATCAGCTTTAAGCCTTTCAGGCATTTTAATTCAGTACTTACATTTCTAAATTTTAAATTAAAAAATAATTAAATTGTTTCATGTTCCAGACACCTCACTCTGGGTCACTTTTAAATATTTTTGAATACTTTCAGAGGTTAAGCATTTCTGGTATTCAAAAAGGATACTTTTTTCTGTTTGTCATATTTACAGTTTTTTTAAAAAAATATTTTAATAAATCTTTATTGTTCAGATTATTACAATTGTTCCTCTTTTTTCCCCCCATAGCTCCCCTCCACCAGGTTTCTACCCCACCCTCTGCCCTTACCATCCCCCCAGTGTCCTCCTCCATAGGTGTATGCTTTTTGTTCAGTCTCTTCCTGCACCCCCCACTCCCCTTTTCCCCCGAGAATTGTCAGTCCACTCCCTTTCTATGCCCCTGATTCTATTATATTCACCAGTTAGTACCGTTCATCAGATTTTTTATTCCCTTGGTTTTTAGATTCACTTGTTGATAGTTATGTATTTGTTGTTCATAATTTTTATCTTTATCTTCTTCTTCCTCTTCTTAAAGAATACCTTTCAGCATTTCATATAATCCTGGTTTGACGGTGATGAACTCCTTTAGCTTTTTCTTATTTGTGAAGCTCTTTATCTGGCCTTCAATTCTGAATGATAGCTTTGCTGGGTAGAGTAATCTTGGTTGTACGTTCTTGCAATTCATCACTTTGAATATTTCTTGCCATTCCCGTCTGGCCTGCATAGTTTCTGTTGAGAAATCAGCTGACAATCGTATGGGTGCTCCCTTATAGGTAACTAACTTTTTGTCTTGCTGCTTTTAATATTCTCTCTTTGTCTTTTGCTCTTGGAATTTTAATTATGATGTGTCTTGGTGTGGTCCTCTTTGGATTCCTTTTGTTTGGGGATCTGTGTGCTTTCTGGACTTGTAAGTCTATTTCTTTCATCAGGTGGGGGAAGTTTTCTGTCGCTATTTCTTCAAATAGGTTTTCAGTATCTTGCTCTCTCTCTTCTTCTGGGACCCCCATAATTCTTATGTTGGTATGCTTGAAGTTGTCCCAGAGGCTTCTTACACTATCTTCAACTTTTTATATTCTTTTTGCTTTTTGCTTTTTCAGAGGAGTGTTTTTTGCTTCTTGGTATTCCACATCTTTTTTTTTTTTTTTTAATTTCTTTATTGATTAAGGTGTCACATATTTGTCCTCATCCCCCCATTCCCATCCCACACCCCTCCCCATGGATGCCCCAACCCTCTGTTGAACTTAAGCATTGGTTAGGCTCATATGCATGCACACAAGACCTTTGGTTGGTCTCTCCCCCCTCCCCCCACCCTCCCCTATCCTCCCTCTGAGGCCCGATAGTCCGATCGATGCCTCCTTGTTTCTGGTTCTGTTCTTGTTCATCAGTCTATGTTGTTCATCATTTCCCCTAGATGAGCGAAATCATGTGTCACTAGAGATATACTTATAAGAATTGAATGTGCGACGAGCAATAATAGTTATGCTGACAGGCAAATGAATCAGACTGTAGTGAGTTTCTTTCTGGTTCAACAGTTCTTTTGAGACCCAATATCAATGTCCACCAGTTCCTTATGTGTACATGTCAGCACTGACCCCTCAGCTCTGGATGGTGGGCAAATGGTGGTAATGCAGGTCCGACTCCCTCTGGTTTGGTCTCGGCCGGATCCAGGGTCACGGCTTCACCCGGATCCAGGGGCCCACGGCCTCACCCGGACCCGGGATCCAGCCTCACCCGGATCTAGGGGCACACGGCCTCGCCCAGACCCAGGATTCAGCTTCATCCGGACCAGGGGTGCCTGGCCTCACCCGGACCCAGGGGCGCGTGGCCTCTCCCAGACCCAGGGTCGCGTAGCCTAACCCGGATCCAGGGGCCCACGGCCTCACCCGGACCCGGGACCCAGGCTCACCCGGATCCAGGGGCCCACGGCCTCACCCGGACCCGGGACCCAGGCTCACCCGGATCCAGGGGCCCACGGCCTCACCCGGACCCGGGGCCAGGCTCACCCGGATCCAGGGGCCCACGGCCTCACCCGGACCCGGGGCCCAGGCTCACCCGGATCCAGGGGCCCGCGGCCTCACCCGGACCCGGGGCCCAGGCTCACCCGGATCCAGGGGCCCGCGGCCTCACCCGGACCCGGGGCCCAGGCTCACCCGGATCCAGGGGCCCGCGGCCTCACCCGGACCCGGGGCCCAGGCTCACCCGGATCCAGGGGCCCGCGGCCTCACCCGGACCCGGGGCCCAGGCTCACCCGGATCCAGGGGCCCATGGCCTCACCCGGACCCGGGGCCCAGGCTCACCCTGATCCAGGGGCCCACGGCCTCACCCGGACCCGGGGGGTATTCCACATCTTTTACTTGATTCTTGCAATCCTCTAGTCTGCTTTTAGGTCTCTGTATAATATTTTTTTTTAATTTTTTTTTTTTTTTGAATTTAGATACTGCTGTGGAGTTCTACTTTTGCCAGATACAATGCATGGGATTAACACCTCTTTTTAAAAAAATATATTTTATTGATTTTTTACAGAGAGGAAGGGAGAGGGATAGAGAGTTAGAAACATCGATGAGAGAGAAACATCGATCAGCTGCCTCCTGCACACTCCCTACTGGGGATGTGCCCGCAACCAAGGTACATGCCCTTGACTGGAATTGGACCTGGGACCCTTGAGTCCGCAGGCTGACGCTCTATCCACTGAGCCAAACCAGTCAGGGCTGTATAATATTTCTTATTTCAGTCAGTGTACGCTTTATTTCTAGTTGATCCTTTTTCATATCCTCGAGGGTCTCGTTAAATTTATCGGCCTTTTCTAGGAAATTCTTGAAAAACCTTATAACCGTGGTTTTGAACTCTATATCCAGTCTTTTGCTTTTCTCCTTTTCCTTTAATTGTGGCCTGCCTCTTTGTCTCCACATTTTAGCTGCTTCCCTGAGTTGATGGAGTTGCTTTGTGTGTTAGGTGTCTTAGCAGAGCCCAGTAGCTCAGCCTCCCCAGTTATCTGTGGTGGATCCTCTTGGTGCACCCCTTTGTGGGCTGTATGTGCAGTCTTGTTGTAGTTAAGCCTTACTTGTTGTTGGTATCACTGGTGGGAGTTGATCTCCAAGCTAATTGGCTGTGAGTATCAGCAGTGTCTCCACTGGGAGGGCTTCTGTGCTCAGCTTGGATGGGGCGGAGTCTCTGGGTGGTGCAGACAAGCTTTGGTTTCCCATCAGCCCTGCCCTAATGTCCCGCAGTGATGGCTGCGCGCACCTCTGAGAAGGCTGCTCTTGAGTTTTGCCTGTTGCCAGACAGGCAGGCTTCTCCCTGACCGGAGCTGGATATCAATGCAGTCGGGAGGTTTTGTTTTTCTCCCGAACGAGAAAGCTAGCCACTGGGAGGGCTTCTGTGCTTGGCTTGGAAGGGGCGGGGTCTCAGGTTGGTGCAGACAAGCTTTGATTTCCCGTCAGCCCCACTCTAAGAGGGCCTTGTTTTCCATATCCTGCTACAATGGCTGCGCCCCTCTGAGAGAAGGCTGCTCTCGAGTTTTGCCTGCTGCCAGACAGGCCGGCCTCTCCCTGACCGGCGCTGGATATCAGTGTAATAGGGAGGTTTTGTTTTCCTCCCAAATGAGAAAGCCAGCCGCGCACTTGGTGCCCGCCCTCTCTGCACACCGCGAGCAAGCCAGTCATGTATTCAGCCACCCACCCTCTCCATGCTCACAGATCTCTGCACCTCCACAGCTCCCGAAGCTCAGCGTCCCTTTCTCTTTTATTCTAGTTGTAGAGCATCTGCTCATCCAGCTTTCCAGTGGTTCTGGACGATGTCTGCTCTGTTTTCCAGTTGTAGTTTCAAAATTGTGGTAGGCAACAATTAGGTGTTTACCCTATGCCACCATCTTGGTTTCTCCATATTTACAGTTTTAATAGTAGCTATTTTTTGCTACTGTATTCTACATATTAGGTTCTTGGTTCTAATTTCTAAAACAACCTAGAAAATAATTATATTTAGAGCTCAAATACTAATACAATTTTTTTGTATCTTGTATACTAGGAAGTAAAGATTTTGAGTCAGACAGGACTTGAGGTCTAGGACTACCAGCTTTATAATGATTTTCTGATCCTTCTCAGTTCTCTTAGTTTTGACATGCTAGTGTAATTTTACTCTCTTGATTCAATATAAGATCCCCACATGGTCATATATGCACCAAACAGGAAAGCAAAAAATTTAGAGTTTACTATATTAAATGCTTACTTTTCCTACTCAGATCCTTTATTCAGATACTGAATGTATCCCTTGTTTAAAGGACAGAGATGAGGAAAACAGGTTGTGTGTGTGTGTGAGTGAGAGAGAGAGAGAGAATTCAGATCACAAGGAAATAGATTGACATGCAGTGTTGAAAAGCAGGTGGGATTATGACATCAGGTGAAGCTCTGGCACACACTGTTGAAAGAGCATGGTGGCTCTTGCTCCTAAGGATCTCCAATAGTAGTTCAGGTGCCCAGGTTTCAGAAACAAGGTGAGATCTATCTCAAAGGCAGAGGGATGTAACAGATGAACAGAGGTAGCTCTTTTCTATGAGAATCTGAAAGCCATTCCCCAAGCTAATACCTACTTTCCCCAAACTACCTGACCTCACTCTTCTCTAATGCATACATGAAAATTATTGACCTTTAGAAGTCATCTTTATTTTCTTTCTGTTGGGAGAAGAGTAGGCCTCTTTGTTAGACTTTGAATCCAAGTTTTGCTTCCTGCATAAAATGATTTGGCAAGGTTTGCCTGTGCCCTGGAACACTTTAGGTAGTATAGGAATCCTATGAGTGTTTGATAGAATTCATGAAAACAACTGCGTGTTGTGTTTTAAGTGGTGGGAGTTGAGGGGAGATGACAGTAGTTTCAGATTCCTATTAAATTTCTTTATAATAGTCTCTTTAAATTTTTAATTTTATTTGTCAATTTTAGTAACATATTTTAATGTATTTTTGACTTTTATTTTAGAAAAATTTTGCATATAATTATATATAGGACTCATTTATTTTTCTAAATTGTCTAATTTATTATTGGAGTAATATCCCTTTTCGTACAAACATTTGAACTAACCAGTTATTTTAGTACCTGAGAGCCAGAAATTTATACCGACCTGACTTTGCTGGGACACCCACTGTCCGCATTAGTGAAGAAGAATCTCTGGAATCAACTGAATCTATCTGCTTTCTTTGGTAGGTCAGGTAGGTGCTGGCAGTGAAGGCTGCTGATGGCTGTTCTAAACATGTGTTCCTCAGGGTGCAGTCAGGGGACAGTAACCACACCAGTTATTGGAACAGAGAGAATTTAACACTAAGTATTGCTAGCCAGAAATAAAGTAAATACTAGGTAATAAGGTAAGTAAAAGGGTGAAAAAGAAACATTCCTCTATGGTAACATAAATATAGCAACTAGAGAAGAAGCTATTCCACTCTGCATTAGTTTACTAGTGCTGCCATTATAAAATACCAGACTAGGTGGCGTAAACAACAGATATTTATTCCTTAACAATTCTGGAGTCTAGAAGTCTGAGACAACGTGCCAACATGCCTCTCTCCTTGGCTTATAGATGGCTGTCTTTTCCCTGTTTGCATATGGTTTTCACTTTGTACTTGTGTAAATCCAAATTTTCTTTTCTTGTAAGGACATTAGTCATATTGGATTAGTGTTCATCCTAATGGCTTAATTATAACGTAATCACCTCTTTAAAGATCCTAGTTTCAAATACAGGCACATTCTGAGGTTGTGGGGGTTAGGATGCCAACATACTAATTTGGGGGCACAACTTATTTCATAACACACTCCAAAGGAAGGGGAAACCATTAAAATCTTAGAGAAAGAGCCATGTAGAACCAAACTCATCATCAAGGAAAGGGGGGAATTGGTCTGGAGCTTGTGTCTCTGAGCTCAGAAACCTAAACCACAGCACAAGTCTAAGAGGTAAATATAGATTTCTACTTCTGTTAAAATGGAGTTAGAAGGACTGGATTTACCCTCCTGTCTGAAAGTAAACAAAGCAGAAAAGGAGGCAAAAATATGTAAAACCAGTTTTCAAAACATTGGGCTTTAAGCAATGAAGGACAGTATCCTGGAAAAATGGGAAACAATGA
This sequence comes from Cnephaeus nilssonii, assembly GCF_951640355.1. Classification (NCBI taxonomy): domain Eukaryota; kingdom Metazoa; phylum Chordata; class Mammalia; order Chiroptera; family Vespertilionidae; genus Cnephaeus; species Cnephaeus nilssonii. Next base: position 68,625,122 of record NC_137074.1, on the reverse strand, counting down.
GGTGAGCCGTTTGACTGAGCCAGCTTAGTGACCTGAAGGAGGTTTCAGGGTATGGCACAGGGAGGGGAACCCAGGCAGAATCTGGCAGGCTCTACATTGAGGTGACAGAGCCAAGAGTCTGGGGAGACCCAGGCAGCTAGATTCTCAGGACAGTGCAGAAGTAAAGGAGCTGCATCAGTGAGAACTCTGGGATCTGCAGACAGTTTTCCTCAAGGTTTCAGGAAAATGCTGTTCAGTGCATGCATATGAGGAAATGACCCAGAGCTGGGGAAAGAACCACCTGAAATGACTGGCTGGAATAGAACATAACACTCACAGGGCCAGAAAAAGTGCCTGTCCCACCAGCCAGATTGAAAAAGCTTATAAGTCATCAGAGGCCCGGTGAATGAAATTCATGCACTCAGGGGAGGGAGGGTTTCTCAGCCCGACCTGCGTACTCTGGCAGTCCGGGAGCCCTTGGGGGTTGTTCGACTGCTGCAGAGGCAGGAGAGGCTCCCGCCACTGCTGCCACTGCACTTGCTAGCTGTGAGCACAGCTTCTGGCTGAGTGGCGCGCCCCCTGGTGGGAGCACACTGACCACCAGGGGGCAGCTCCTGCGTTGAGCATCTGCCCCCTGGTGAACAGTGAGTGTCATAGTGACCGGTCATTCCGCCGTTTGGTCAATTTACATATTAGCCTTTTATTATATAGGATGAGGCACTGCAGACAATACTCCAAAGAAACTCGCCTCAGTAGTGGGGAGTATTGAACTCTACACTACCCAGTTGTGGTCATTCCCCATAAATCTTAAAAGCAAGGCCAAAAAGGATTCAACCATTCCCAAGTCACTTAAACACATCCCCAAACAAAGTTCAAGAATATTTATGGAAAGGCAAAATTATCCAGGACCTATCAGGGTAAAATTCATAATTGCACCAAGCATAAAAAAAAAAAAAGGCAGGAAAAACAATCAATTGATCCAGATCAAGAACTAATACGTATGTTAGAATTAGAAGAACATTAAACAGTTATTATATTTCAGATGCTTAAAAAGTAAAAGAGCCCAGCCAGCATGGCTCAGTGGTTGAGCATCGACCTATGAACCAGGAGGTCATGGTTTGATTCCTGGTCAGGGCACATCCCTGGGTTGCTGGCTCAATCCCTAGTAGGGGGCGTGCAGGAGACAGCCGATCAATAATTCTCTCATCATTGATGTTTCTATCTCTCCCTCTCCCTTCTTCTCTGAAATCAATAAAAATATATTTAAAAAGTAAAATAAAGACATGGAATATTAAAAAAAGCAAAAAGCCCAATGTGAATTCTAAAGATGAAAGTGACAATGTCATTATAACAATTTTATTTGTAATAACCAAAAAATGGAAATAATTCACATCCCCATCAACAGGTGAATAGATGACCAAATGTTGGACTATTCATGCCATGGAGTACTACTCAGCATTTAAAGTGGTGCAACATGAATGAATATCAAAATAACTATGCCAAGTTAAGGAAACTAGACAAAAACCAAATCCTATATAATAAAAGCCTAATATGCTAAGTGTCTGGTCATCTGGTCGTCTGTTCAACCAAAGCATAATATGATAATGATATGCTAAGGTCACTCAACCGCTTGCTATGACATGCACTGACCACCAAGGGGCAGACGCTCCAACCAGTAGGTTACCTTGCTGCTGGGGTCCGGCCGATTGGGACTGAGCAAGACAGGCCGGACATGCCCTGGAACCCTCCCCAGTCCCGATCATGCACTGGTGGGTCCCTCGGCCTGGCCTGTGCCCTATTGCAATCCAGGACCCCTTGGGGAATGTCAGAGAGCCGGTTTTGGCCTGATCTTGCAGGCAAAAAATGCTAATATGGAAATCGACCGGATGGCGGAATGACCGGTTGCTATGATGCGCACTTACCACCAGGGGGAAGATGCTCAACTCAGGAGCTGCCCCCTGCTGGTCATTGTGCTCCCACTGGGGGCGCACCGCTCAGCCAGAAGCTGGGCTTATGGCTGGTGAGTGCAGCAGTGGTGGCGGGAGTCTCTCCCACCTCCGTGGCAGCACTAAGGATGTCTGACTGCTGGCTTAGGTCAGCCATCAGTTGGACATCCCCCGAGGGCTCCCGGACTGCGAGAGGGCACAGGCCTGGCTGAAGGACCCCTCTGACTGCATGAATTTCATGCACCTGGCCTCTAGTTCATCTATAATGACAGAAAACAAATTAGTGGTTGCCTTGAAATGGGAGTTGATAGAGATTACAAAGGGTCAGGAGGAAATTTTTGGTGTATGAGTGATGAATTTTTTCATTATCTTGATTGCAATGATCATTTCATGAATGTATACATCTGTCAACACGTATAGAATTGTACACTTTAAATATGTGATGCATAGTTTATGTCATGCCAGTTATATCTCAAGTAGTTTTTCAAAAGGTTATACTTTATCTTAAAAAATTAAAAAAATTAAATTACAGTTGACTTTTAGTATTATATTAGTTTCAGTTGTACAGCATAGTGGATAGACATTTATATAATTTAGGAAGTGATCACCCCAGTAAGTCTAATACCCACTTGGTACCATACATAGTTATTACAATACTAGTGGCCCAGTGCACGAAATTCGTGCATGGGGGTGTGTGTCCCTCAGCCCAGCCCACACCCTCTCCAATCTGGGACCCCTTGAGGGATGTCCGACTGCCTGTTTAGGCCTGATCCCTCCCAACTGCCCTTCCCTGCTGGCCATCTTGTGGCGGCCATCTTGTGCCCACATGGGGGCAGCCATCTGACCAAATGGGGGCAGCCATCTTGTGTGTTGGAGTGATGGTCAATTTGCATATTTCTCTTTTATTAGATAGGATCATTGACTATATTCCCTGTCCTGAACTTTACATCCCCATCACTATTCTGTAAGTATTAATTTGTACTTTTTAATCCCTTCACCTTTTTTCACCCATCCCCCCATAATCATATATTTTTCTCTGACTTATTTCACTTAGCAGAATAACCTTCTAGGTCCATCCATGTTGTTATGTTGTTGCAATGGTAAGATTTCATTCTTTTTATGGTACATTGCATATATGTACCACATGTTATCCAGTTATCTATTGATGGGCACTTAGGCTGCTTCTATCCCTTGGCTATTGTAAATAATGCTGCAGTGAATATAAGAATCCACATATCTTTTTGAATTAGTATCCTCATATTTTTTAGGCAAATGCCTCAAAGAAGAATTGCTGAGTCATATGGTAATTCAATTTTTAATTTTTTGAGGAACCTCCATACTGTTTTTCACAGTGCCTACACCAATTTGCAATCCCACCAATAGTGCGTGAGGGTTCCCTAAAAGGCTGTAATTATTACTAGGAGTATTTAAGAGTCTCAAAATGGATCTCTTTCTGGAAGTTGTTATACACTAAACTGTACTTATACTTAATTTATACTATTTAACTCTAATGTGATGTTGCTATATCAGTGACTTTGGTGTGAAGGTTTTCTACCCACATCCACTAAGTAGGAATGCTAGCTAGCACTGGCCTTCAGCTTTGTTCCCAGTGATTCTCTTTCTGACAGGGTTTTCGCATTCACTATAGCCTCATGACATGTGGAGAATGAGACATTTCATTAACTTATAGCTTTCTCACCAGCCAGGTCAATGGAAAGGAAATAGAGTCTTGCTGAAATGATGCTACAACTCAGTAGACACACCTACAGGTAAAGTGTTCCCTACATGGTGATGGTCTGCTTTTAACTTTCTAGCATTGTGATCTCTGTGATTGTGCATCGCCTTATGCCTGAAAATCTTCCAGATCTCCCTTGAAATATTTGATTTTATAACATCTTTGTGAAGAAAAGGCACAATAATTAATAAGACTCAGATTAAGAATGAGGTCAACAGATTAAAAAAAAACCTCTTTCTCTTTCTCTTTATCTCTTTACTCCCTTTGTTAAATAATTCAAGAAATATCTAGTGAGTACTTATATGCCAGGCACACTTAGCTGTTAGATACCTCTAGCAGCTTGTTACTTAAAGTGTTAGTGAAACACAGCATCAGCATCACCTGGAAGCTTATTAGAAATGCAGAATCTTAGTCCTCCTCCAGACAGAATCAGTTTCTGCATTTTAACAAGATCCACCAGTGATTTGTATGTGCATTTAAGAGGCACTGTTCTAGAGAATTCTCCTTAACTCTACCTTTAAATACTGCTATGACTTTTCAAAAGTAAATTCACTTTTCTAAGCCATTTAGCAAATGAGGGGATGAAATAATAGAACCCATTTCATGTGTTATGGGGAGGATTTAATTATATAAACTCTAAAGCCCTTTAACACACTGGCTGGTACCTCATAAGTGCTTTTTTTTTTTTTTAAAAATAGCCATTATTATTGTTTTTATTATTATTTTGTAGTTGAAAGAAAAAACTTTTTTGTAAAACTTCTCTTGCAGTAAATTTCTTTTCTAGTTTATTTACCTGTTCAAAGTGCTCACACAGAGACATTATTCCAAGAGACATGACAATCTACAATAATAAAAGTATCATATGCTAATTAGACCAGACAGGCAAATGACCTTCCAGATGACCCTCCAGACAAAGCCAGGGCTGCGAGGGCCAAGCCCCTTGCATGAATTTTGTGCATCGGGCCTCTAGTTAAATAGAACACTTGATCCTGGATTGGATCCTGAATAGAAAGGGAAAGATGGAAAGGAACGTCTCAGTCAGCTCAGGCTGCCATAATAAAATACCACAAACTGGGCTGTTGATATAACGGATGTTTCTTTTTTCACAGTTCTGTATGCTGAAAGTCTAAGATATCAGGGTTCCGGCACCGTGGTACTGGTGAGGACTCTCTTCCTGACTCGCAGATGGCTGCCATTGTGCTGTCTGCTCATAGAGGCTGTCCTCTCTCTCTTCCTTCTCTTACAAAGCCAATAATCTCGTGAGGGCCCCAATTGCATGACATAATCTCACTCTAATCACCTCCTAAAGGCCCAACCTCCAAATGCCATCAAATTGGGGTTAGTATTTTAATGTGTGAATTTGGGGGGTTACACAGCTTTTAGTCCATGCAGGGAATAAGTTTTGTTAGTGATGTTGTTTCTTTCTATAAATGAGACTATTAGACATTGGAATTTAAGTGATATGGAATCAGATGATGATGAATCTCTTCCAGATGAAATACTGCACAAGTATTTTTTTTTAGAATAGGGCTGAATATATTTTAAAGGCTTTAAACAATAACAATTGTTGTTAGCCAGAGATTGAAGTAGCATGATTGTTACTGCTGATTCTCCTTTCCTATTGTTCAGTTTCATCAAATAATTTAGTATAGCTGGTTACCTTGCATTCCCTAACTCAAAAAAGCTCCAGATTGTGCCCATTTTATTTGTTTACTAGAGGCCTGGTGCAAGAATTCACGCACGGGTGGGGTCCAGTCAGCCTGCCCCTATTGGGCTAATTGGGCCGGGCTGGCCAGGGGGAGGGACCACAGGTGGTTGGCTGTCTGGCCCTGCCCCCTGGTCGAATTCCAGGTCCAGGAGACAATTCGCATATTAGCCTTTTATTATATAGGGTACTCCTAGAAACTGGTGGCATGCATGGCACAGAGAGGCGTTCAATACGTATGTGTTAAATATATGAATAAATGGATAGACCAGAAGCATCTCTCCATCTTCCCAACATTTTCATCTTCCCTCCATCTTCCCTGCATTTTTCTGGGTGAAAGATAATTTCAAACTTACAGAAAAGAAGCCAGAATAATAAAAGGAACTCTCTTCTACGTTTTACCCAAAGTCACCATTACTTTTCATTTTTTAACATCTTATTTTAAAATAATTTCAAACTTAAAAATTATTTGCAAGAGAAACTACAAATAATACAAAGAATTACACTTCACTCAGGATTCCAAATTATTAACAGTTTACATTTATCTTTTCATTTTCTCTTGTATATAGTTATTTTTTTTCTGAAACATTTTAAATTAGGTTGCAGACATGTCGCCAAATTACCCCTAATTACTTCAGTGTGTTTCTTAAAAACAAGGGTGCTCTTCCACATAACCTCAATACCCTCATCAAACTCAGGATATAAATATTACTATGATACTTTTATCTAATCAACAAACCCCACTCAAATTTTTCTAATTGTCACTTATGGAAGAAATAGTAATAACAAACTTGTTTTCTTTCTCTCCTTTCCTTACTGGTTCAAGATCCAATCTGGAATCATCTATCTATCTATATAATCTATCTATATAATAGAGGAATATGCAAATTAGCCAGGACACCATAACATCATGACCGAACAGCAGGGACCTGAGGCTGCATGGTGCCTGGCCAGGGCGAAGGACCTCAGGTCACGCCTCCTGCCTGGCAGGGCTTGACGGGGGACCTCAGGCCATGTCCCCCGCCCTGGCCACAGGCTGCCCCTGACCCCAGCGCTGGACTGGGGGACTTCAGGCCATGCCCCCTGCCTGGTGGGGCTTGATGGGGGACCTCAGGTTGTGCCCCTTGCCCAGCAGGGCTAGACGGGGGAACCTCAGGTCACGCCCCCCACCCCGGCGCCAGGCCAGGAGACCTCAGGCCGCACCCCCTGCCCCAGTACTGGGCCGGGGGACTTCAGGCCATGTCCCCCACCCTAGTGCCAGGCCAGGGGACCTCAGTCTATGCCCCCCACCCTGGCACTGGGCCAGGGGACCTGAGGTTGTGCCCCACACCCAGCGGGGCTTGACGAGGGACCTGAAACTGCGACCCCTGCCTGGAGGAGCTTGACGGGGGTGGGGCCGGCTGGGTCTGGGTCTCACCTAATGAGGATGGGACCAGCTAGGTCTGGGGGTCTCCTGTGTTTTTGAAGCGCGTGCGGGTGGTGGGCGGGGACTTGACTCTAGGTCTTGTAGCACACCCCAGACTTGGACAAGAAGGAGATTTTCATATACATTTTACTAATTTTCTTTCATATCTGACACTTCTGTTATAGAGAAAGGGCAAATAGCAATATTAAAATATTTCCTCTAATTAGTTCCTTTTTAATGTGCACAAATTTTGTGCACCAGGCCACTAGTCCATTATATTTAGTTGCCATGTGTGTTTAGTTTTTTTTCAACTTGTGATTTCTTAGTTTTTAATGATTTTGACATTTTTGAAGAGTATAGCTCAGTTATTTTATAAAATTTCTTTCAATTTTTTTGATGTTTTTTCAAGACTGGATTAAAAATATACTTTTTTGGCCCAAACACCACAGAACTGTTTTCTTCTCAGTGCCTCACATCAGGAGGACACAGTATCTATTCTCATTACCAATGATACTAACTTTTGTCATGTGGTCAAGGTGGTGTTTATGATATTTCTCCACTGTCAAGTTCATTAATAAGTAATTAATAGTTATTTTTTTGGGACTTACTTTGAGACTATATATTTTCTCATCCAAATTTCACCCATTTAACATTCATTGAATCACTTTTTACTATAGCATTTGCTGAATGATACTTTCCAATTCTAACACTCCTACATTTCCATTCTACTGTAAGATAGAGCTTTCTCTTTATATTTATTTATATGTTAGTATGGACTATGGATTCTTATTGTATTGAAATGGTTATAATCATTAATTATTTTATTACAGCTTTATTGAGGTACATTTGACATATAACAGACTCCTTATATTTAAAGTTTGAGGAGTTCTTCTGTATGTCTATAAAGTGAAAAAAACACCACCACAGTCCATAAAATGAACATTTTCTTTGTGTGTGTGTGTGTGTGTGTGTGTGTGTGTGTGTGTTTAAATTGATTTCAGAGAGAAAGGGAGTAGAGAGATAGAAACATCAACAATGAGAGAGAATCATGGATCGGCTGCCTCCTGCACGCCCCCTACTGAGGATCAAGCCTGCAACTCAGGCACATGCCCTGACTAGGAATCAAATCAAACTGTGACCTCCTGGTTCATATAGGTTGATGCTCAACCACTGAGCCACACCAGCCAGGCTAAAATGAACATTTTTACCAACCATAAGTTTTCTTGTTTTCAAAACTCAAATTCCTTCATTTTTCCCTCATTCTGAGGAAATCACTAATCCGATATATGACATTGTAGATTAGTTTTCGATTTTTCTAGAATTTTATATTAATGGAATTGTACAGTATGTGTGTGTGTGTGTGTGTGTGTGTGTGTGTGTGTGTGTGTGTGTGTGTTTTGGAGGCATCTGGCTTCCTTTACTCAGTATAAGTATTTTTAGATATATCCATGTTACTGACTGTGGCAATAGTTCTTTTTTTTCTTTTCTTTTTGCTAAGCAGAATCCTATGCTATGATTTACCACAGTTTGTTTGCCCATTCACTTACTGATGAACATTTTTTTTCTAGTTTGGGACTATGCAAAGTTGCTATGGATAAGTACAAGTTTCTGTACAAATTTATGTACATGTCCTTATCTATAACTAGAGGCCCGGTGCACGAAATTCGTGCATGGAGGGGGGTTGTCCCTCAGCCCAGCCTGTACCCTCTCCAATCTGGGACCCCTCAAGGGATGTCCGACTGCCCGTCCGACGGGCAGTCGGACATCCCTCTCACAATCCAGGACTGCTGGCTCCCAACTGCTTGCCTGCCTGCCTTCCTGATTGCCCCTAACCGCTTCTGCCTGCCAGCCTGATCACCCCCTAACCACTCCGCTGCCAACCTGTTTGCCCCCAACTTCCCTTCTCTGCCGGCCTGGTCACCCCTAACTGTCCTCTCCTGCAGGGTTGATCACCTCCAACTGCCCTCCCTTGCAGGCCTGGTCCTTCTCAACTGCTCTCCCTTGCAGGCTGGGTGCCTCCCAACTGCCCTCTCCTGCTGGCCATCTTGTGGTGGCCATCTTGTGTCCACATGGGGGCAGGATCTTTGACCACATGGGGGCAGCTATATTGTGTGTTGCAGTGATGATCAATCTGCATATTACCCTTTTATTAGATAGGATAGAGGCCTGGTACAGGGGTGGGGGCCAGCTGGTTTGCCCTGAAGGGTGTCCCTGATCAGGGTGGGGTTCCCTTGGGGTGTGAGACAGCCTGAGCGAGGGGCCTGTGGTGGTTTGCAGGCCGGCCATGCCCCCTGGCAACCCAAGCGGAGGCCCTGGTATCTGGAATTTATTTTCCTTCTACAATTGAAACTTTGTAGCCTGGAGTGGAGCCAAGTCTGGGGCTCCCTGCGCGGCTGGCAGCCATTTGTGTTGGGGTTATAATTGAAACTTTGTTGCCTTAAGCAGGTGGGCCCAGCCAGGGTGTGCGGAAAGCTTTGCTTCCCCTGTTGCCAGAGACAACCCTGGCCTGCTCTCTCAAGCTCCATTCTGCCGCCATTTATGTTTGAATTTGTTTACCTTCTATAATTGAAACTTTGTAGCTTGAGTGGAGGCTTAGGCCTGGCAAGGGCAGGCGGAAAGCTTGGCTTCCTCTGTTACCTAGGAAACCTTGCTCTCTGTGGCTGTAGCCATCTTGGTTAGGTTAATTTGCATACTTGCTCTGATTGGATGGTGGGCATGGCTTGTGGGCGTGGCTTGTGGGTGTGTCAGAGGTATGGTCAATTTGCATATTTGTCTATTATTAGGTAGGATAGTAAAAGCATAATATGCTAATTAGACCAGGCGTCCTTCCAGATGACTTCTGGAATAAGCTAGGGTGGCGGGGGCCAAGGCAGAGGTGGCTGCTGTGGTGGTGGGGACTGAGGCAGAAGCAGCTGCCTCAGTGGCAGGGGCCAAGCCTCTTGCACGAATTTCGTGCATCGGGCCTCTAGTATTAATATATTCTTTAATTCTCTTGAAATGGCTGGATCACACAGTAGAGTTCTACTGAACTTTAACAGACTGCTAAATCAAAGTGTTTGTGCCATTTAGATTTTCCCAACACTATATGAACACTTTCATTGTTTGATGTCCTCATCAACACTTGGCATGGTTAGAGTTTTGTATTTATAGCCCTTTTAGAGTGTGCATAGTGGTACCATTTGATGGTTTTAATTTGCTAATACTTTTTGTCAGAGAGAAGCTATAATAGTTATGACTGAATAAAAATAATATAAATACTAGAGGCCCGGTGCATGAAATTTATACACTGGGGGGATGGGGTGTCCCTCAGCCCAGCCTGCATCCTCTCCAATCTGGGACCCCTTGGGGGATGTCCGACTGCCGATTTAGGCCCTGTGGGATCGGGCCTAAACCTGCAGTCGGACATCCCTCTCACAATCCAAGACTGCTGGCTCCCAACTGCTTGCCTGCCTGCCTGCCTGATTGCCCCTAACCGCTTCTGCCTGCCAGCCTGATCACCCCCTAACCACTCCCCTGCCAGCCTGATTGCCCCCAACTGCCCTCCCCTGCCGACCCAGTCGTCCCCAACTGCCCTCCCCTGCCAACCAGGTCACCCCCAACTGCCCTCCCCTGCTGGCCTGGTCACCCCATACTGCCCTCCCCTGATGGTCTGGTTACCCCTAACTGCCCACCCCTGCTGGCCTGGTCACCCCAAACTGCCCTCCCCTGATGGTCTGGTCACCCCTAACTGCCCACCCCTGCTGGGCTGATCGCCCACAACTGCCCTCCCCTGCCAGCCATCTTGTGACCACATGGGGGCAGCCATCTTGTGTGAGAGCATGACAGTCAATTTGCATACCACCTCTTTATTATATAGGATTTTCTTTATTAAGGTATTACATATGTGTTCTTATTCCACCATTGCCCCCTCACCCTCCTGCTCATGCCCTCACTCCCCTAGTGTCTGTGTCCATTGTTTAGGCTTATATGCATGCATACAAGTCCTTTGGTTAATATTTCCCCCTCCCTCCCTACCCTCTCCTGCCTTCCCTCTGAGGTTTGACAGTCTGATGTAAGAATTCTTTGTATGTTCTAGAAACAAGTCATTTGTCAGATTATATGCTTTGTAGATATTTTCTCCAGTCTGCAGCTTGCCGTTTCATTTTCTTAATAGTATTATGGGAAGTATAAAGGGTTTTTATTTTAATGAAGTCCAATTTATCAGTTTTTTTTCTTTTATAGTTTGTGCTTTTTGTGTCCTATTTGAGAAATCTTTCCAAAATCTAAGATCATTGAGATTTCATTATATGTTTTATTTTATATGTATAATAGCTTTATATATGGTTTTGAGAAAACCACATGTACATGGTTTGAGAAAATGGGAATTTTTGTATATGGTTTGAGGCAATGATTAGACTTCCTTCCCTCCTTGAGTTCCTCCCTTCCTCCTACTTTTATTCCTTCCTCTCCCCACCCTTTTATTTTCATTTGACTTTTTAATTGTTCCAGCTCCATTTGTTGAGAAGATTCTTTTTTACCATTGAATTCCTTTGGCATTTTTGTAGAAAATCAATTGGCCATATGTATGTGTATCTCTTTTAGCCTTTGTATTCTATACTATTCATTTACATGTCTCTCTGTCAATATTATCATCTTGATTGCTATAGCTTTATAGGAAGTTTTAAATTAGGTAATTAAGTTCTATAACTTTGTTATTATTATTATTTTAAATACATTTTTATTGATTTCAGAAAGGAAGGGAGAGGGAGAGAGAGATAAAAACATCAATGATGAGAATCATTGATCAGCTACCTCCTGCATGCCCCACACTAGGGATCAAGCCTACAACCTCAGCATGTGCCTTTGACCACAATTGAACCTGGGACCCTTCAATCCCCAGGCTGACGCTCTATCCTCTGAGCCAAACCGGCTGGGGCTAAACTTTGTTATTATTATTATTATTATTTTTTACAAAATTGTTTTGGATATTCTAACTCCTGTGCATTTTAAAAAAACCAAAACAACAACCCCAAAACCCACCTTGTTAGTTTCTACAAAAATCTTGCTTATATTTTGATTGAGATTATATTGACTCTATAGATTTTTTTAGTGATTTTTAATGGTTTACAGTTTATGTTTTAAATTGATACAGTCTGCACTTCAAGTAATATACCACATCACCTAAAATATATATTTCTTCATTTTCTTTTTTACATTCAATATTATTTTGTACTAGTTTCAGCATAGTGGTTAGACAATCATATACTTTACAAAGTGTTCCCTTGATATTTCCATTACCTACCTGGTCTCATACATTGTTATGACAATATTATTGACTATATTTCTTATGTTGTACTTTACATCCCCATGACTATTCTTGGCATTTTTGCTATTGCTTCCATATATTTTACTTTTAAATAAGACATAAATTCTCAATTATGTTTTATTATTTTGCTTTAAATTGTCAATCATCTTTTACAATATTTAAAAAAAAAAGTGTTTGGAAGGAAGCCACTATTTGCAGTCCTCTCCTAAGGCATAAGGAGGCATATTCCCTCTCCTTGAGGGCAGAGTTTCTATACAAATTATTTGGAATTCTTCTACTCAGGAGATTTGTCTCTTCTTCATTTATTAATTTAAATAGTAATTCATTTATGGATTCATGGATATTTATTTTATACTTTGATTTATAATCCAATACTACTTTATTTTCTTGCTAAAATTATTCCAGCTTTGGCCATTGAGAGCTCTTTCAGTGGTTCCTGTGCTCATTTGATATATCCCCGTCTATGTGGCTTTTTGTTTTGTTTTTTTTTTTTTAGTACTTCCTTACTCTCACACTACAAAATGCTTCAGGCTCATATTCTTTTTAAATATATATGTATATTTATTGATTTCAGAGAGGAAGAGAAAGACAGAAACATCAATGATGAGAGAGAATCATTGATTGGCTGCCTCTTGCATGCTCCACACTGGGTATCGAGCCTGCAACCCGGGCATGTGCCCCAACTGGGATTTGAACCATGACCTCCTGGTTCATAGGTGGACGCTCAACCACTAAGTCATGCCAGATGGGCTTCAGGCTCATATTCTTTATATCTTGTCTCAGTCTTAGAAACAGCCATTTTTGCCAAGGAGCCTTGTTTCCTTTTATTGGAAACGAGTATTAGAAACAAAAATCTGAGCATTAGGTATACTTGTTATCACAGGGGTATCTTTCTTTTTTTAGGTCCTCTAAGTTGACAGAGCAAAAAACATATGTGTATACTAGCTTGTGTATATATCTATAAACATTTTATATGTCACCATTTGTATCTGTATTGAGCCGAACATGAATTTATATTGATTTTTTGAACTATAATCCATTACTATATGGGTCATTTGGGATTAATTTTAGTTATATTTTATTTATTTGATTAGTTCATGTAGTTACATGGTTCAAAAGAATAAAAGGGCATGTAATGAAAATTCTCTCTCCTACTCTTTTCTACCATCATGCCGGTTCCCTCCTGGAGGTGACTAATGTTATCAGTTTCTTGTGGGAAATTGAATTGACCTTCATAGGACCTGCAAGAAATTTAATTTTCAAAGCAGGTTGACATATCTACTTTAATTTTATCCTGCAACAATAATGTGATTCAATCAAAGAAGTGGGTTCCAATACCATTTTAAAAGTAAGAGAACTGGAAAATAAAAATCTGTTTTCCTCCCAAATAAGAAAATTGTGTAAATGTGTAATAAGCACAATTTGAGAAGACTATAGAAATCTCCAAATTTTAGAGTCAAGATTTGACTGTAATATAAATCTCATGTCTGATAGTGTCTAATGACTTGACTTTGCCATATGTTATAAATTCTCTGCATCTCAACATTGGAATAATAATACCTATCTAATACAGATGTTAATTATACTTGCAATGGACTTAATCTAGCGCCTGGCATAAACTATGCTCAATGAATGGTAGTTATTATTATTTTTGAGTTGTTTTAGTGGTTGAGCATAAAACACTAAATTGTTTTGTTATGCTAGTAATATTTATTTAAGGTAGACTCGCGTATTGCATAGAGGGAGCTCTAGTTATTTCTATTGACTAGAAATCTAACCCACTGCTATCCAGGTAGGTCCATTGCTGAGAATCTTTAGAGGAAAGTTTTTGCTTCCACCTCTAGATAAAGATGCAAAGTCTGGCCCAGGCTGGGTAGCTCAGTTGGTTAGAGCATCTTCCAGATATACTAAAGTTGCGGGCTCAATCCTGGTCAGGGCACATACAAGAGTCTACCAGTGGCCCTAGCCAATTTAGCTCAGTGGATAGAGTGTCAGTCCATGGACTGAAGGGTCGCAGAGTTGATTCCAGTCAAGGGCATGTACCTCAGTTGCCGGCTCAATACCCCGCCCCGATGGGGTGCGTGCGGGAGGCAACTAGTCAATGTGTCCCTCTCACATTGATGTTTCTCTCTCTGTCTCTCCCCCTCCCTTCCACTTTCTCTAAAAATCAATGGAAAAATATTCTCAGGTGAGGATTAACAACAACAACAACAACAAAAGAATCTACCAATGAATGCATAAAAATGTGGAACAATAAATTGATGTTTCTCTCCTTCTCTCTATAATCAATCAATGAAAAATATGTGTAGTCAAATAAAAAAATTATTTAAAATTGTAAAATTACTTTTGCCTCCAATAATGACACACAGGTGCTTCTGTTGAGTATTGAAAGCATTTTGGGGAGGCCTTTGTAAAACAGTTAATTTGTACCATGAGGAGAGACCCTTAACCATGGATGAGATTCTAAAGACATATCAAAGTGACAGTTTGGCAGTAAGAGAGGATGTTTCTCTCTATTTAAACTGCTCTTTACAGTGGACACTTAACCTGGCTAATCAAATGTGACTTCTATCATCAAAATTAGTAAGGCATGAAAAACCTTTATCAAATCTTTCATTACATTGCCCATTTGAAAATCTGATCTCTTGTGCCTATTTAAGAGCTGCCACTTGGTGTTCCCTCTGCAGTCCAGGGTTTGTTAATCCCTATGGAAGTTCTCTAATTTTCATGTTTGTAAAAGAGCTACTGACCTCTTGAATAATTAGTATCCCGTCTCTCCTACTCTTTAACTTGCAGTTTATAAATGATTTAGTGCTATTTTCTCTAAAGTCATATCCTTTCCCAAGTTTATCTCCTGATCTTATATAATTCTTATCAAGAAGAGGGAAATCACTGATACACACCATAGGGATAAGTTACCTAAGGCAAAGAGGGTACACAAGCACAGTTGACACTTGAACAACACAGGTTTGAAATGCACAGGTCTCCTTTAAGGCAATTAAAAAAAAATTAATACTGTAAACGTATATTCTCTAACAAATGTTTTTTAAAAATAATTTTTAGAGAGAGGAAGAGAAAGAGAGAGAGAGAGAGAGAGAGAGAGAGAGAGAGAGAGAGAGAGAGAGAGAGAGAGATCTGTAGGTTATCTGTATGCACCCTAACCGGGGATCAAACCTGCACCCTGAGTATGTGCTCTGACTGGGAATCGAACACGCCACCTTTTGGTGTATGGGACAGTGCTCTAACCAAATAAGCCTCACTGGCCAGGGCTTCCTTATGATTTTCTTAATAACATTTTTTCCCCCTAGCTTACTTTAGTGTAAGAATACAGTATCATTCAAAATACATGATAAATGACTATGTTAACAGTAGGCTATTAGTAGTTAAGTTTTTGGGGGTAAAAAGTTACATATCCCTTTAACCCTGCATTGTTTAAGGGACAATTGTACTTCCAAATTCACTTACTCCCACATTTTGTCCTTTGTAATGCCAATTGAAGGTCCTTGTTGCCAAGTCAACCCTGACAGAAGTTCTTAATTTGGGATGCAGTGAGGGGAGAGCGACTTTGTTCAGTGCAAACAGCTCAGTTATGATACATCTTGTCTTTGGAATAGCATGGCTGTGATACAGGTCAATTATGACACAGTATAGCTGTTAAAAAGCACAGGTTTGAGGTGGCCCAGGTGGGGCAGCCCTGGTGTTACAGCTCAGGTGGAGTGAGACAGCTTCATGCCAGTGTTGCAGCTCAGCTGATGTTGAAGCTCCAGCTAATGAAAAAAAATCTTCATGGAAACGGAAAGTGTGCTCTACAGAGACTGGGGAGGCAAATGAGGACTCCGAATACTTCCAGTTTGATTGGTCCAAATAGCATCATCCTGATTGGTCTGAATAGAGTTGGTCTGATTGGATGGTGAGGATGCAAATAAGGATATAGCTGTGCAGCTCTGATTGGACAGCAAAAGTATCAGTTCTATTGCTCAAATTTGGATCCTAAGAGCTCTCTTATAAGGGTTGACTCAGCAGAAGCACAGTGCTGGAGGCTTGGCAGCCCAGTCTATGGCATTTCAATGCAAAGTGCCTGAGCGACCTCTGTGAACAATGGCTGCTAGGCTCGGATTATGAACTTGAGCCCAATTAACCAGAAAGAGTCCTTTATGACAGGTATACTCTTCTTGGGTTCAACAGTAATTAGCAAATACAACTATGAATACCTAGATGTTGCCTGGCTGGTGTGGTTCAGTTTGTTGGAGTGTTATCCTGTGCACCAGAGAGTTGCAGGTTCAATTCTCCATCAGGGCACATACCCAGGTTTCAGGTTTGAATCTCAGTCTGGGCGTGTGCAGCAACTGGTCGATGTTTTTCTCTCTCTCCCCCCACCCCTCTCCCTGTCACTCTCTCTCTCTCTATAATAGTAAATAAATAAATAAATAACCTAGATGTAGTACACCTAGGGACATATATGTAAGTAGGTGTATTATATTCCTTTCACTTTAAGCTTTGTTTTGTTTTTATTCCCAGGTGTGTTTTTAAATCAACCTCTAATTTCATGATAAAGTCATTCATTTTTGTAATTAGTCATCATGCAATGGTATTTGCCCTGTTTATGTCTCACTTTCTATAATTTAACTAAGAATTTCCAGCTAAATAAGCCTCAGTCAGCTTATTTTTTGGTTTAGGAAAATGCAGATTTCATCTAATTGGTGAATCAATCTCTGTCTATTAGGTACCCTCATGAAGTGCAGAGTCTAGGGAATAATTTTACATCACAGACCTGCTAGTTTGGGTAAAACTGCTTCTATGGGCACTTGGAAATAAAATGCAAATTTGCCTTGGTGATTGTAGCTTGACTGATGTGTTACTAAATTCCAGCACACAACCAACTCTAAAGGTAAATTGTCAACTAGTTATAAGATTTTTAAACAGTGCCCAGAAGAGAAATATGCAAGTCCAGAAATGAGAGGATTTGGCAGGTACTGCTTAATAAGATAGTATTGGGCTTTGAAAGAATTAGATAAAAATAGTGACTTATAATATCAAATGGTGCTGGGGTTTTCCAGTGGTTGCTAAACCTAAGTGTATTAATCACACAGTTATCTGTACTAATGTAATAAATGAAAATATTTGGAGGAAGTGAGATTTATGAGAAACAAAACTGATTTGGCTCCTCTAGAAGCTATGATGTGGGGCAATTTATTTAACTGTGTGTGTACATGCTGTGTCTTATTCCTCTCGTTTATAAAATTCTGGCTACTTTTAATGGTGCATGGTGTGGAACAGAACTGTATAACAGAATTATCTATGATGATGGAGATGTGTGAGGCCATGGCTGCATGGCCTGGGCTCAAAGGCCTGGAGGAAGGGGTGACACACAAATTAATAAAGAGATTAGACATGAAATATAAATTTGGAAGGCATTTTGGAGAGCCATAGGAGACCTAGCTTCAGTAACCAAGTTCTCAGAATCTCTGGACCCCTAGCTTTTTATGAACACAAATTGCCCTAAAGCAAAGCAGATATACATATCAAAGGTAAGGTTTGGTATACAGTAGGCATTGTCAAGTTGGGGGAACTGCCTTCAGCTATTCCAGCAGGCAATAATATGTATCTTCAGCCCTGCTGAATATAGAAGCCCATCAACCTTTTGAGGACTTCTTGCATTTATTATGACATGCTGGAATTAGCTTCCAGCAGAGATGTTCTATATCTTTACTGTCCAATATGGTAGCCACTAGACTCATGTGACTACTGAACATTTGAAATATAGCTAATGCTAATGAGTAACAGAATTTTAAATTTAATTTAATTTTAATTAATTTAAATTTAAATAGCTATATGTGGCAAATGAGTACTGTTTTGCACAGTACAGCTCTAGACACTGACATACCAGCCATACTCTCTTTCTAGGCACAAGTGAGAACAACAGCTAGGTTAACATGCATTGTAGAGGAGTGACCACTAAATACTTCTATGCAGATGTAGAACAGAATTTTCTTTTCTCTTACCCCAAGGTAAACAGTATCTAATCATTTATTTGATTAGCATCATGACTTTTATCAACTCTTTTCTTGTTTTTATTCATGATAAGAATTGATAGTCCTTGACTTCTTTGTAGTTTTTCTTTACTTAGCACCCATCTATTGAGTGTTAGTCACTATCTCATTGTTGGATATGCAACAGTGAATAAGACTGACTGATCAGGTCCCTGCTTTCACTGAGGTTACATTAACACATAATTATACAACAATTTATTTTTTAAATGTTTTTATTTATTTTAGAGAGAGAGGAAGGGAGAGGAAGAGAGAGATAGAAACATCTCTCTGCATGTCCCCCACTGGGGATTGAGCCCACAATGCAGGCATGTGCCCTGACTGGGAATTGAACTGTGACCTTCCTGGTTTATAGACTGACGTTCAACTACTGAGCAAAAATGACCAGGTACAATAATTAAAGTTCTGATAAAAGTAATCTATTTCAGGAAAGAATTATCAGGAAAATTAAATTTATTTTAAAAATAAATTTAAAACATAAGCCATATAAAAGCCATTAAATATAATTCAAAATATTACTTTAAAGTTCAAAGGCTATAGAATATTTTTGCATGTTTCTTCATGTAGTGGCACGATTAATAGCTAAACATATTGGAATTCTTATGGAAGTATTTATTTCTCATTAATTAACAATGCATTAGTCCATTCATTGTATCATATGAACTCTCTCAATATTAAACTATTTTTAATATTTTTTGAATTAATAATAGCACAGTGAATGTCTAGGAAATGAATAACTCTCAATCACTAGATAGAAAGAGGCAAAAATTCAATATTCCAATTTCTTCCACACAGTAATTTTTCTTTTTGTATGTCAGTATTTTCTAAAGACAGAGTTTAAAGGAGATGCATGCTAATTTCTGGGAAATACTGTTTAGTCAAGGGCTGCTTAGCCACAAAGAACAGAGACCTGAGTTTAAGCAGGCCTGGGGTCATTGTGCTGCCAGAGGGTGGCTGGGGTAGTGAACTGCTAAGAGATGACAATAATGACTTCAAAGGGATGCTCAGACCAGAGTAGAGGAACCAGTGTCTAAGGTCAGGCCAAGAAGCTGAATTAATTCCACACAAGGTCCTAATCATGGGGAGATCAGCTATTTGAATGAAGAAGGGGAAATAAATACAGTAAGAATTTAAAAGTGGGCTTAGGGGAATATTCAAATGGCTGTTGTGTCTTCCAAAAATCTTAAAATCTGACAATGAGTGATTTTTTTCCACATATGTTTGTATAGTATTAAACTCTCTATAGATTTGAATAAGTGAAATTAAGCTAGTCACTGAACCTTGTAGTTCTGATATGGAATGAAGAATTCTCATTCATTTCATTTGACTGAGCTCAGTCTATTACCATTACAGGTACAACTTGCAATAAATTTATGTTTTAGCTTTTTTCACTAGCTAAGGAATCTTGGACAAAGAACTTTACTTCTCTTAGCTGCATTTCCTCACATGTAAAATGGAGTAATGGTTAGGGGATAAGTCTTAATTCAACATCTAGCATAAAATATGTGCTTAAAAATTATGGCAATGATTATTACTTATATTTTATTATCATTACCAATGTGGGAAACCTTTGCATCTTCAGAAGATTATAAAAACATTTGCATTTGGCAGATTATGTAGGAATAATGGAAGGAGTTGTTTTTTTGTGAAAAAAATTTCCATTACATATGTAAAATACTCAGACACATTTCTCCAAGGTTCATCTGGGTGAGAATTCACAAAGCCCTTCCACACAAACATACCCAACAGGACTATAAAAATATGCAAAATTGATCTTAGAAAAATCATATCTATGCTCACACACGATTGGCAGCAGAGATGACCAGCCCTCACTGCAGGCCTCACCTAACTGTCCTCTGCCTATTTTATATTAAATATAAATCTGTACTGGTGTTTATGAATTACTGGTCAAATCTAATCTCCACCTATGTTTTTTTAGGGAGGGAAATAAAATATAGTATATAACCATTAAAATGTTAACTCAATTTAAATCTAGGATTTAAATTTTGATATTTTAATTTCTTTTGACTATGTCACTTTTTGCAAGCTAGGCAACAGAATCAAACTTAGGCGGTCTTGTCCCCTAGAGATCCAGGCCAAGTCTTGCAACGTGTAGCAAAATGACATCATAATATAGGTGCTCACAATATGGTTATAAACTCTAAACAAAAACCACTTATCTACATTTTTTTTTCCTTAGGAAACAGTCAAAAGTCCAGTCGTTAAAGGCATGATATACAGGAAATATTGACCTATAAAGGACATAATGATTCAAGTTATATGCTGTTCAACATATATGTGAAAAAAATCAGAACTGGCCAAGGATTGGTGAACAGAGATAGTTTTTACATTTTGAAAGCTTGCTCTGAGGTTTAAAAAATTCCTGGTTGCTGTTAATAAGAAAGCAAGTAAAAATATTATAGATGCTACACACTGATATTTGATTTTGCCAAGGTCTTCCACTGGAACATGACGTTAAGAGATGAGTGTAGGGGATAAGATACTTATATATTTTCAACATAAATCACGTAGTAATAAGAAAGCTGACATACTGCATTCTTCCCTTTGCCCCAAGAACAAACTGACAATGAGAACCATTTAAAACAGTGGTTCTCAACCTTTCTAATGCCGTGACCCTTTAATACAGTTCCTCATGTTGCGGTGACCCCCAACCATAAAATTATTTTCGTTGCTACTTCATAACTGTAATTTTGCTACTGTTATGAATCGTAATGTAAATATCTGTGTTTTCCGATGGTCTTAGGCGACCCTGCTACAGACCATCGGAAAACACAGATATTTACATTACGATTCATAACAGTAGCAAAATTACAGTTATGAAGTAGCAACGAAAATAATTTTATGGTTGGGGGTCACCACAACATGAGGAACTGTATTAAAGGGTCGCGACATTAGAAAGGTTGAGAACCACTGATTTAAAAGAAAGAAATGCTCAGCTCTAAAAAGAGTGATGGCAGCAACACTTCCCACTACAGACCAACCTCCCGTTTTTCCATACAATTAACATTGCTATTCTTCCATGATACAGGTTCATGTGGAAAAATTTGTCACAAGCTTTTTTTTGCCAGGTCTAGGAGATGAAAAACGGAGCATGTCCTAATTAGCTATTAGTAAGCTCAGTTCACTTCTTTTGGATGGGCACATAAAACCTGGCCATTGCTTTGTTAGACATCTTCAAACAGCAGAATTCCTTAGCCCTTAGCCAGTTTCTGCTCAATGCCTTAAAGCTGGGCTCAGTTTCATCTGACTCTTCTCAGGTCTGAGGTGGGTGCTAGTCATCAAAGCCTGTAATGTCATTGTAGGAGTAACCCTGTAGCTTTTGTTTGCATGGTAGGCGATGTGAAGGTAGTAAAATCCTGGCAGGAACACCAGGATCTGTAGGGGATGGCCCAGTCTGCCCAGCACTTCTTTGCTGATATAGCCGCGCAGGAGGGCACTCCTGATGATGAGACAGGCACCAATCAAAAACAGCTCTCCAGCAAGTGCTGTGGTCTTATATGGGATCTCAGGAGGGCTTCTCTTAAACTGAAGGTCAATGTAGCCATCCTGTGTGCTGGAGAGCCTTGAGTACTTCATTTACTACTGAAGATTCCAGTAGTTAGGTTGGCACAAGACGGCTATGACACGTCAACACAGCTGCAGTGGGGGTGTGGCATCAGGCCACCGGCACGCAGACAGCTCACACACGGTTGGCAGCAGAAATGACCAGCCCTCACTGCAGGCCTCACTTAACTGTCCTCTGCCTATTTTGCTAAACAAAGTTTTATTGAAACACAGCAAAGCTTCTTCATTTATGTATTGCCTATGATTTCTTTTGCACTGAAATAGCAGAGTTGAGTAGATGTAATAGAGAATGTATAGCTCTCAAACCCTAAACTATTTACTATCTGGCTCTTTACAGAAAAATGTGCTGACCACTGATACACTATACACATACATGTGTATATTTATGTCTTTATATATTATATCTATAGGTATATAAATTATATAGATGTATAGATATGTGTTTATATAAATATACATTATAAACATATTTTAGCAATCTACATACATACACACACAGAAAATATAAGCATTACCATTTATTTATTATTTACGAATTGCCGAACATTTTTTATGTATAGGTGTACATAATTTTAATATTTATTTGGCAGTTAATATTATATCCTTTTGTAGAGAGGAGGAAATTGAGGCTCAGAGAGATTAAGTGACATATACAAGATTGCACAGTGAATAAGTAGCAGAGTGGTGCCTTAAACTCATGCAGGATGACCTAAGGGCCCAGGTTGCTTAAACTAAGTGATGGTGCAGCTTCATACAGGACTTTACTACAGGAAGCCACATGTGGAAGAGGGCCTACTTAGCTATGAAGAAGGGCTCATGGAGGAGGAAGGGGGTGTTTTGTTATTCAAGTCATTAGAAAGGTATGTGTGTGTGTGTAGTGTACTATGATCACTCAGAATCCCCAGAAGACCATCTTTTGTTTGCTCTAAAAGGAAAGAGCAATTCAAGCTCCCCTGTGGTTGGCATGAGTTCACTCTGGCATATGTACCTGTCAGCATCTATGATCACATGAAAACTGTTAGTTTACCAATGTAACACTGAAAGTAGCAGGAAGCTAAAGACTTTTTATAAGAATGGGAGGCAATTCTGAGCAGTAATGCAATGATGTATTTTTATTTGGAAAATAATTTTTAGAATCTGCCAGCATGTAACATTAACTATGTCACCTTTTTAGTAATTTTTACAACTAGATAAAGTTTACAAATTGAAGTTCCTCCTGAGTCTGTCCCAAGGATAAACTTTTGATATTCCCAAGTTGTAGTTAGCCATGGATAGTCATGTATGGCTCTTTCAAAGTTCTATCACTACTTTCAACAGTAAAGATTAAAAATACTACCCCCACATAAAAAAACAATAACAAAGTTCTATCTCTATATTTGTAAGCATTGCATCTGAAAGAAAAAGATGAGGTTTTTTTTAATATTTAAAATGAGATATATAAGATGTGTTTAAGATAAGCTAATATTTTGTTAATAGTTCTAACAGATACCAGATTTGTGCATACTACCATGGGTAGGGCTAGTTGATTTGTGTGTGTGTGTGTGTGTGTGTGTGTGTGTATGATTGTAATCTTGAATTAATTAAATATTTATTAGAGATTGAACTAACTGGAAAACCTTTAAATTGCAAGAGATGGAGACACAGTGGATTCTCATTCTTCATGGTTATTAGGTTCTATAAAGTCACCATGAACATTGGATTAGTAAATACCAAAGCATTGCTCCCGGGGAAATACAGGGTTAGGTTAATAGAGAGATTAGATGGAATGATTCAACTCCTTGGGTGACTGGTACCTTCGAGCAGATAAGGAAAATTTCTTCTACAAGCCATTGGGAGAAGAAAATATCAGTAGCCAGGTTAAAATTTCAAATCTACATTGGGAAAGAAGTTGACCTTACTTGGGATGTGGAAGAGCCCAGACAAAGGCTATTTAGGTAATAATTGACATCTCCCCGTCTCTGCTCTCAGACACTGAGTTGATTCTGCTTTTTAAATACGTTATGAATTCCATCTGGATCTCTTCAGGGTCACCCTCAAGATTCCAGTGCACCAGCTTTAGCTTGTTCAAGGGTGGCGACAAAGGCAGGTTTCCTTTATCCCTTCCAGAGCCCGGTTTGTGGTATATAATTAACAGCCACAGTATTTTGTAAGAACTGCTGCTGAGCAAAGCAGGAATACCACATCTTGATTTCCTTCAGGTGACTTGGGATGCCAGCATTGAAGATGATCACCACTCTGTGAGAGTCCTGCATCAGCGCTGGCCAGCAAGACTCAAACTTTGGGTTGCCGCCACACTCCCAGAGCTCAAATTCTCACCTGTGCCTTTGTTGTTGCTGGTAATGTGTGGGCTCTCAAGTTCCAGGATCCCCCTTCTTGGGTTGGGTTATAGTCGGTGATGCCAGAATATTCTGTCAGGAAGTTGGCCAAAACAGTTTTTCCACTCTGGCAGGGCCCCACACAAAGGACCCAGGCCTCAAGCAACCCGCCCACGGACAGCAGGCGCACTGGAGCGCACTCCAGCTCCGGGGGCATGTACTTGTACACCTGGTGTCTTCCTTGGTGCAGTCCATTGCATCAACTCCGTAAATGTCCTGAAGGTGGTTTATTGCTCCTTAATTACCAAGACCAATAATTAACCATATATCTTATAGTACTTATTACAATTTAAAAGGATGGTAACAGCTTTATTCCAAATGCAATTAGGAAATCGAGAGATTGGAGCTTAACGACATCTTCTTTCATGGATCGTGAGATTTAAGCTAATTCCTAGCATGTGGGTGCTTAAACAAATTCATGTTCTTGCATTTGGTAAAATTTTTTTCCAATAAAGATGTACATTTAAAAATGTGTGAGTTTTTAGTTGAGTGTGCAAAAATAAATATGTCATTCCTTGGATCAGCCTTTTTTAGGGTGTTGAATAGGACTTTGTATGTGTTTAGATTGTATTCAGCCAAATGTAAAATTGTCTTTGAAGCTCATGTTGAAACTCTTAAGTGCAATATTTATTGCTTTTCAAGGCTTTAAATTTATATGCAGATATACTGTTATGAAACCTTATTTGATATTCAAATGTTCACTTTATATCTTCCACTCCCCCTGAGGACTGTTTTTACTATCAAGACACACTTTCTGCCCTAGTCGGTTTGGCTTAGTGGATAGAGCAACGGCCTGTGAACTGAAGGGTCCCAGGTTGGATTCCGGTCAAGGGCACATGCCTGGGTTGCGGGCTCAATCCCCAGTTGGGGGCGTGCAGGAGGCAGCCAATCAATGGTTCTCTCTCATCATCGATGTTTCTAACTCTCTCTCCCTCTCCCTTCCTCTCTGAAATCAATAAAAATATATAAAAATCACACACACTTTCTATTTCGTTTTCGTTATTACTAGTAATACCACTAGTGGCAATACACTTTAACAGTGGTAAATAAGCATTGTTGGGGAAGTTGTTTATGGTCCTAGAAATATAATACTTAAAAAATATAGTTTTGAAGGGTTTTATTCAGACTTCATTATGTAGCAAGCTTTAATATAAAAAAGGATAAAGGAGCCCTAGCCAGTTTGGCTCAGTGGATAGAGCATCAGCCTGCGGACTGAAGGGTCCTGGGTTCAATTCTGGTCAAGAGCATATGTAGGGGGCGTGCAGGAGGCAGCCGATCAATGATTCTCATCATTGATGTTTCTCTCTCCGTCTCCCTTCTTCCCTGAAGTCAATAAAAATATGTTTTCAAAAAAAAAAAGGATAAAGGAAAATCAAGTAGAGAAGGAACAAAAGGCAACTAAATGGTGAGCTGTTGTACATTTGGGTGATATAAATTTATGTAAATCTCAAAAGTATGAGAAAAAACAACAATCCAGCTCTCCATGGTGAAATAAACAAGGTGGGAACCGCCTCTTCCCAAACTGTATTTCAATGTGTTTCTATTTTTCTTCTAGTCTTTTTGTATAGTGGTGGATAGTAATTAATTTATTTGGCATTTATCATGCCAGTGTTACTTCATGCATATCTAATATACCTTAATTAGAATTGGGAGGAATTTTCTGATATAACGGACTAACTCTAATGCAGTATTTATTGAGAGAATATAAATGTTTTCACATGATTCACACTGCAGTTTACTAATTAATATATTCTTACTCTAGGATATAAAGAGCGATATTGGAATTTATACTAAATGAAATACCTGTAGTTTAAAAATTGATTAATATTTATGTTGGTGCTTAATGCATCCTTCTTATATATAAGGACAAATTACCCAGCAACCAGGTTTCCTTCTGAACTATATTTCTAATTTGCATTTTGTAGATTGGAAATCTTACAAGTTTGAACTGGATTTCTATTAGTTGAACTAGCCTCAGCTCTGGAGAGTCAGGTTATGAGAATTGAGTCCTAGCATGTGGGTGCTTAAACAAATTCATGTTCTCCCATTTGGTAAAAAAGAAACCAGAACCCCCATTTTTGTGTGATTGTGATATAAAGCTTGATAAATTCAATATTTTTTACTGCCTTTGGTGTACATAATTACTCTATGTGATTTCTATGAGTTAACTCCATTTTTCATGCTTGGGAAAAGTTGTTTAAAACTCATGTTCCCATAGCCATGTTTCTAGACTATCATATTTCTACCTCTACTACTTCTAATAAAAATTTTTAGTCTTTTTTTTTTTTTTAACAAAAAGGCATTCTGATCACTTAAATGGGTTTTAGATATGAGTGCAGAATCAGTTTAAAATCAATAGTTATCCTCTGAACATTGTAGGCAAGTGTCAGACAGTCAGATGGACCTACATTTTATTTTATTTTATTAAATATTTTATCCTTACCCAAGGATATGTTTGTTTATTTACGTATAGAGTGGCGGGGGGGGGGGGGGGGAGCGGGGAGAAAAAGAACATGATGTGAGATAGAAACATCAGTCAGTTGCCTCCCATACTGTGCCCTGACCTAGGATTGAACCTGCAGCCTAGGTATGTGCCCTGACTGGGAATCAAACCTGCAGCCTTTTGGTGTACAGGTCAACACTCCAACCAACTGAGCCACCCAGCCAGGGCTGAACCTACACTTTAAATTTCAGCACCTATTACTCAGAAAAGACAAATATATTTACAAACTACCTAAATTAAAAACAAAACAAAACAATGTCCTTTTTATTACTGGGAAAATATCATTTTTACTTTTTGCCATTAATTTAGAATTGGAGGGTCAATTCAAAGACAGAGACTAAATCATGTTGTCCTTTCCGAGTAAACTGCTCCTGGCACAAGTGTTCCCTTCTCTCCAACCCCAACATGGCAGACTTAACTACGCCCATCGCTGGTCTCCTGGAATAAGATGTCATGTCCTTAAAGTAATGAAATTCATAGTAGTAGTAGCTACCACTTATTGAGCTGTTATTAATGCCAGAAACTTTCCTAAGTCTTTTCATATATGGTCTCTCCCTCCAGTACCCCATCCTCCTGATTCCACATAGAATAAATCTAAAAGATTTACTGATGGGATATTCTCTTTTGAAGCATCTTGACAACTACACAGTTTAATAATGTTGGAATTTGAGGAGTGTGGGGGCGGAACACAGTTGAACTATCAGCACGAAGCTGCCTGTCAGACTTACAATCAAAATGCAAATGTGAATATTTAAATACCTTTTGCTACAGCACAGCAAAAGGGAGAGAGACAGTTCAATAAAGTACACTGCAGGAACGGGGGTGACAAATGCCTTTTCAATTTTCTGGAAGTTGCATAGAGTAAAACATACTACAGTAAATTAGGCTTTCTACTGTAACAGGTTTGTTTTTTCATTTAGGAAAGGAAAAAGATCAAACTCCAAATCGCTTCCCATTTCATCTGCTCTGACAGCTTTAACTGAAACGAAGTAGTTTCCTGATTATTACCTTTAGTCATAATGATATTTCTCTCTCACTTCTCCGACATGTATGACACATCCTTTGCTGTTGTCAATGTATCATAGCGTTTCCCCTCCGTATTTAGCTTGCTTTGTTCTAAACCAGCTGTATCAAGTAGATATAATTTTTGGATGTTATTTTTCTAGCATCACAACCTGCCATTTGAGTGGAAACGCCTGGATAAACAAAATTTAATTTTCTGAAGTGTTTATTCTTAGACTTTGTGGAAATTCAGATTTACGTTTTCTTTCATTTTTCACTGAGTTCTGTGCTGACAAGATAAGTGGTCCTTTCTGGGAACTGGAGTTTATCTAGACCACAGGAGCTCTGTGTTTCTAAAAACTGATATAAGAAAATCCACACAAACAAACACAAAAGTAAAAAGATCGTTTTCAAAAGCAATCTCTCCTAAATAGATTTGCCAAGGGATTGCTTCCAAAAGCCAGTTCTAAAAGTACATACGCTTATTTTACACATTATTAACTATTTGTCAAAGAAAACAGGGCAGAGAAAATTAAGTAATTAGGAATCCATTGCCAATTATAGGGAGTAATTACACATGAGGACACGATTATTTGAAATTATAGTGGAAATCAACATGAAAACAAGATTACCATGCCTAAAGGCAGAGAAGTCAGCTGGAGAACATGACTTTCTTGATATTGAATCACCTGCTATCCTGAGCTAGGCTCTGTTCAAAGGCCACAAAAGTTGTCATACTTTAAACCAATCTTTGATCTTAAGGGATTTCTAGTCTGGTGAGAAGGACCAAATTCATGAGTGCTGACTCTCACACAGGGGAAAGTGAACTGGTCTGGAAATGAGATTCTTGATTAATCAGAAAAATCTTTCAGAAAACGCTTTTGATTTGTGGTGGGATGATTGAAGGGAAATATCTGCAACCTGACTGAGCTAGCTGACAGCTTAGGTGAGAAAAGCATGCAATTTGGCATCTTGAAGTTTGATTTCTCTCTTCACTAGTCATGTAACCTGGAAGATATTTAATTTCTCTGAGTTTTTCTTGCCTTGTCTTAAAACAAGACTAATAATCTTTATCTACTTCATAGCACTGTTGGGGGAATCAAGTGAGATATCGTTTGAAAGTGTTTAACATAGTCCTCAACACAGATTCTCTGACTGAGAATTTGGCTGTATTCTCAAACTGCTCATGTATAGTGTCAAGCCCCGATGCACGTCTGCCTCTGAACTGCAGCACCTGGTCCAGGTTAGTGGGGAATCAGCCTGAAGTGGGAAGGTAGGCAGGCCCTGGAGAGAGGCCAGGTGAAGAGTGTTTGAGAATACGATTGACACTAATAAAAGCAGCTGTGGGTTGAGACTGCTCAGCTTAGAGTCACTACATCTGCAAGACTAGAAATGTGTAAAACTTAATTAAATTCTTTATTGTTTAAAGTGTTACATGAGTCTCCTTTTCCCCCCATTGACCTCCCCTGCCGTTTCCACCCCCTAGCACATGCCCTCACCCCCTCTACTGTCTGTGTCCATGGGTTACGCTCATATGCATGCATACAAGTCCTTTGGTTGATCTCTTACCCTCCCCTCCCCTGCCTTCCCTCTGAGGTTGGAAGGTCTGTTCGATGCTTCTATGTCCCTGGATCTAGGTAATTTTCTTGAGAACAGACATCAGTGTTCTGTGATTTAAGAATTGGTTTGTAATAACTTAATGAAGGCACAAACTAGGAAATCTCCATGTCACAGGAGTGGGAAAACTCAGAGCTTTGAGAAATACCCCTTCATCATCACTGGTAATAAAGAAGGTCCCAAAGTAAATTAATTTATAGGATAATTTTTACACGTCTGGGTTTCTATAAAAAACCAACAACAGGATTATATCGTGAGTTTTCCTGCTTCAGAAGGTCCTCGGTGAAAAGAGCCAACTAACAAAGGAAGATCTCACGTGCCCAGGTGCTCTTCCCTTGGTCGTGACAAGACTTCTTTTTAAAATTAAAACAAAAAATTATTTCTTTCTTTACTAAGTGCCCAGCCACCGTCAGATAGTGACAGCTTTTCATCCATGAATAATTTAACAGTTTATTAGAAGTAGTTACTTACATATGAGTGGACACCTGACTTCCCTTATACAGTATTAACTTTTCTTGAGTATTCCCTTTAGACACGGACTTGATACTAGAGAAATGGGTGGTAGCAACAGGTCAAATTTGTATGTATCAAATCAGATTTATTTCTGAAAAGCCCCCGTTCCACAGAATCAGAAAATGGTAGGGCTGAAGGGCAGAGTGAAAGGTCACCTACTCTATCCCTCTGCCTCTGTGCAGTCCATGGAGTGACCCAAGTGTAATACACATGTTAACTGCACTTATTCTGCTGTGCTTGGTAGCATGCCATTTTCTGCCTCTGTCCCTCAGCTGCAAATTCTATAGCCTGACATTTGTTTCACTGATAACACTGATAATTGCTGCCATAATGTCATCTTATAAAACATGATCTGATTTTGTGATTGAAATAGCAGATGCTACTATTATTTGATTTCTTTCTAAAAAAAAAAAAAAAAAAACTAAAAAAAAAAAAAACTAAAAAAAAAAAAACCCACCAAAATAGTTGGCTTTTGTCTAATCCTTTCTGCTTTGGTTTTCCTAAAATTCTGAGGTCGACTTGCTAGTCAAGGGTGAGCGTACCCTGTGAATATATAAACAACTCTCAGAGACTGGGGAGGAAACAAGAACTCTGGACTTTTGGACCTCATAGCCTCCTTTTTGGATTCCTTTCAATAAAATGTATTTTGTTTTGTTTTTGTTAATCCTCACCCTAGGATATTTTCTCCATTGATTTTTAGAGAGACTGCAAGGGAGGGGTAGAGAGAGAGACACATTGATTGGTTGCCTCCCCCTCGGGCCCATACCAGATCCGGAGATCGAGCCTGCAACTGAGGCATGTGCCCTTGACCAGGATGGAAACTAGGACCCTTCAGTCCACAGGCTGACACTCTATCCACTGAGCCAAACGGGCCAGGGCTAAAATATGTTTTTGATGATACTTTTTCCACTGGAGAAGAACAAAGTTGTACCTGGGCATCAATTTCAGTTTTTTTTTTCCCCCCCTAAGGAAAAGCTCACTCCAACTTAAGTTTCCTGGGTTATAATGAAATTAAGCTCTCTTTAGACCTGGAACTCAGCCACAGGCACCTCTCAGGAAAACTGGCACAAGCATGCACAATCAGGGCAAGAGAAAGCCCTACCACAGGAAGCGAAAATATGAGCTGGGGCACCCAGCTGCCAACACTAAGATTGGTCCCCACTGCATACACACAGTCTACGTGCTGGAGGCAACAAGAAGTACCATGCCTTGAGGCTGGATGTGGGCAACTTTTCTTGGAGCTCAGAGTGTTGGATGTGAAAAGCAAGGGTTATTTATGTGGTCTACAGCTACAGTGCATCCAACAATGAACTGTCTGTACCAAGACCCCAGTAAAGAACTGCATCATGCTCAGTGACAGCACACAGTACTGACAGTGGCACAAGTCCCATTAGGCATTGCCCTTTGGCCACAAGAAGAGGGCCAAGCTGACTCCTGAGGAGGAAGAGATTTTAAGCCAAAACAAAACAAAACAAAACAAAACGAAACAAAAAAACATACACCAAGAACAATCAAAGAAAATTGAAAGGAAATATGATGAAAGGAAAGAGAATGCCAATATCAGCTGTCTTCTAGATGAGCTTCTTGCATGTATCACTTCAAGACCAGGCCAATGTGGCCACACAAATGGCTATGTGCTAGAGGGCAAGGAGATGGAGTTCTACCTGATGAAAACCAAGGTCCAGAAAGGCAAATAAATCCTCCTCCCTCTGATCTTAGCTCATGTAATAAAAATGTTGTTCTATGTCAAAAAATAAATAAAAAAATATAAAAATAAAAAAGTGACTGGTGACTCAGGCCTCTGTAGCATCTCTGCAACTTCCACTGAGATCCAAAAAGGCCCACTGAGCTCTCCCTGCCTCTGACACTTAGACAACTCGTCCAGTTTTCACTGTGGTACAGTCTAGCTGCAAATAGACTGCAGAGCGCAATGTTTAGGTTGATCAAGTGCGAGACTCTCCCATAGAGCCAGGAGATCTTATGTATATACTAGGGGCCCGGTGCACAAAATTTGTGCACAGGGGGTGGGTCCCTCAGCTTGACCTGCACCCTCTCCAATCCAGGAGTTTGTGTCTGTCTTTGCAATCATATGAGCGAATTGTCTGAGACCCCAACCCAGTTTGGTTTGGTGCTCACAGAATAATAGAGGTCTTTTTTTTTCTTTGCTCCATTGGTGGAGATTTCCTAGAAGTTGCAGGATATCTTCCTTCCTTTTAATTTTTCCTCGACACTCTGACTTTACTTATGTCTCTCACCTTTGCTTTCCCTCCATCCCCCACCTGCAATACTAACTTGCTCCAGGCTCACTTTGCTCTAGTGTCTAGGAGATCCCGCAATGCATCTGCCACCAGAACTACTATTCCCAGCATTCCTGGTGCTCCCCGCACTCTTGGTTTCCACTTCCGGTCCAGGGGCTGCAGAAACCAAAAGGACTTGGAACTCCAGCTGTCCCCTGGCTGGGTTTACAGGGCTGGACACTCAAGTGGCGTCTCTGGGACCCCAGAGGCTCGGCACCTGCGCATGTATGCCCGGAGTGGCTGGGGGGCAGGAATGCTTGCCGCATTGCCACGGCAATGCTGCGGACGTCCAGTCCTGTGTCTGGCCTCTTGGAACCTGCGCGCGTGCGTACTGCCCACAGGCCTGCCATCTTTGTCGGGTTAATTTGCATACTCACTCCTGATTGGCTGTGGGCATCGTGGATGGATGGTCAATTTACATATTTGTCTATTATTAGTATAGATATTTGGTGGTGGTGGTGTTTGGTCAATGGAATAACCACAAATAGTATAACAAAAAGGAATTCAGGAAGCAGACATCTAATTTTTAGAATTTAGAATTAGTGTATCTATATTAGTGTGTGTGTACATGTGCAAGAGAGAGAGAGAGAGATTCTTCATACTCTGCCTTATAATCTAATAATTTGTTAGCATCTTTCTCAGTAATAGAATGGAGAGATTGCTCATTAAGTCTGCAGATGGGAGTATGCTGGGCAGACTAATAAGATAGAACATTAGTTAATTTTCGAATGGCACAAAGCAATGGAGAAGTAGATGAGACTGTCACTAAGTGTGGAAATTAGGTCATGAATGTGAAATAAAAAACACGGTTTTGTAGGAAGAAAGACAGGAAAATTTAAATGACAAAGTGGCATATATTTTCAGAAAAATAGAAATTTTTGAAAAATACTCTAGTGAAAGTTGAGAAGAGGTGGAAAGAAAACCTTTATTCCTTTTAGACATAAAGTTAGAATAAAACTTCTAAAATTAAGAATGTCCAAATAATAAAAGATAAACTAAAAACAGATGACTAGATCACACTCTGTGGTGGAAAGGTAGGAATCAATGAAATCAGGTGATAATTTGCTTGATTTCACTGTAAAAATTAGTTAAATTAAATTAATAAATTAATTCATGCTTTGCATTTCTACTGTATGACTCCCTCTAAAATATTTCTCATATTGTAAACAAAGTAATCTTTTGTTTTATTCAATTTTTCTTTTGAAATTATTTTAGATTAAAAATGTTTTTTATAAACAAGAAGTTCCATATAACCTTTACTTAGATTTTCCAAATCTGAAGATTGTACCCCATTTATTTATCACTAGAGGCCCGGTGCACGAAATTCGTGCATGAATCGGGCCTAAACGGGCAGTCGGACATCCCTCTCACAATCCAGGACTGCTGGCTCCCAACTGCTTGCCTGCCTGCCTTCCTGATTGCCCCTAACCGCTTCTGCCTGCCAGCCTTATCACCCCCTAACCACTCTGCTGCCAGCCTGTTTGCCCCCAACTTCCCTCCTCTGCCGGCCTGGTCACCCCTAACTGCCCTCTCCTGCAGGGTTGATCACCTCCAACTGCCCTCCCTTGCAGGCTTGGTCCCTCTCAACTGCCCTCCCTTGCAGGCCGGGTGCCTCCCAACTGCCCTCCCTTGCAGGCCGGGTGCCTCCCAACTGCCCTCTCCTGCTGGCCATCTTGTGGTGGCCATCTTGTGTCCACATGGGGGCAGGATCTTTGACCACATGGGGGCAGCTATATTGTGTGTTGCAGTGATGATCAATATGTATATTACTCTTTTATTAGATAGGATAGAGGCCTGGTACAGGGGTGGGGGCCAACTGGTTTGGGTTAATTTGCATACTCACTCTGATTGGGTGGTGGGCGTGGCTTGTGGGTGTGGCTTGTGGATGTGTTGGAGGTATGGTCAATTTGCATATTTGTCTATTATTAGATAGGATTTTCCTCTCTTTTCCTTCTTTCCTTCTTACCTTTCTTCTTCCTTCCTTCTTTCTTCCTTCCTTCCTTCCTTCCTTCCGTTCTTTCTTTCTTTCTTTCTTTCTTTCTTTCTTTCTTTCTTTCTTTCTTTCTTTCTTTCTTTCCATTCTTCCTTCTTTCCATCCTCCCTTTCCTCTTTCTCTCTTTTTAAATATTTATATATTTTTTGGGGGGACTATGAGAATAAATGGCAATTATGATACATCTTTACCTCTAAACACCCCAGTGTGTAGTTCTTAAAAATGAGAAAATATTTTATATAATCATAGTATAATAATAAAAATCAATAATATAATACTATTATCAAATCTATAGACTTTGATAAAATTTTCCAGTTTTTCCACTGACCAGGAATCGAACCATGACCTCCTGGTTCATAGGTCGATGCTCAAACACTAAGTCACACCAGCTGGGTGCGAGGATTCCCTTTTCTCTACATCCTCGCCAATACTTGTTGTTTGTTGATTTATTGATAACCATTCTGACAGATGTGAGGTGATACCTCATTGTGGTTTTAATTGGCATTTCCCTGATGATTAGTGATGTTATGCATTTATTCATATGTCAATTGGCCATCTGTATGTCATCTTTTTTTCTTTTTCTGTTCTTTTAATTTTTTTTTTTGACTATTTAAATTCTTTATTGTTTAAAGTATTACATATGTCTCCTTTCCCCCCATTGACCTCTCCCCAGCTGTTCCCACCCCCCAGCACATGCATTCACCTCCCTACTGTCTGTGTCCATTGGTTATGCTTATATGCATGCATACAAGTCCTTTGGTTGATCTCTTACCCTTCCAACCACCCTGCCTTCCCTCTGATGGTGGACAGTCTGTTTGATGCTTCTATGTCTCTGGATCTATTTTTGTTCATCAGTTTACGTTGTGCATTATATTACACAATTAAATGAGATCATGTGATATTTATCTTTCTCTGACTGGCTTATTTCGCTTAGCATAATGCTCTCCAGGTCCATCCATGCTGTTGCAAATGGTAAGAATTCCTTCTTTTTTACAGCAGCGTAGTAATCCATTGTGTAGATGTACCTCAGTTTTTTTAATCCACTCATCTGCTGATGGACACTTAGGCTGTTTCCAAATCTTAGCTATGGTGAATTGTGCTGCTATGAACATAGGGGTGCATATATCCTTTCTGATTGGTGTTTCTAGTTTCTTGGGATATATTCCTAGAAGTGTGATCACTGGGTCAAATGGGAGTTCCATTTTTAGTTTTCTGAGGAAACTCCATACTGTTCTCCACAGTGGCTGCACCAGTCTGCATTCCCACCAGCAGTGTATGAGGGTTCCTTTTTCTCCACACTTCGCCAGTACTTGTCGTTTGTTGATTTGTTGATGATAGCCATTCTGACAGGTGTGAGATGGTACCTCATTGTTGTTTTGATTTGCATCTCTCAGATGATTAGTGACTTTGAGCATGTTTTCATATGTCTTGTGGCCTTCTGTATGTCTTCTTTAAAAAAGTGTCTATTTAGGTCCTTCGCCCATTTTTTTGATTGGATTGTTTATCTTCCTTTTGTTAAGTTGTATGAGTTCCCTATAATTTGGAGTTTAAATCTTTATCGCAGATAAAATTGGCAAATATGTTCTCCCATGCAGTGGGCTCTCTTGTTGTTTTGTTGATGGTTTCTTTTGCTGTGCAGAAGCTTTTTTTTTCTGTGGTCCCCTTTGTTTATTTTTTCCTTAGTTTCCATTTCCCTAGGAGCTGTATCAGTAAAGATAATGCTATGACATATATCTGATATTTTGCTGCCTATGGCTTCTTCTAGGATTTTTATGGTTTCCTGTCTCTTACATTTAAGTCCTTTATCCATTTTGAGTTTATTTTTCTGTATGGTCTGAATTAGTGTTCTAGTTTAATTTTTTTGCATGTATCTGTTTAATTTTCCCAACACCTTTTATTGAAGAGACTGTCTTGACTACATTGTATGCTCTTGCCCCCTTTGTCAAATATTAATTGAGCATAATGGCTTGGGTTGATTTCTGGGTGTATGTCATCTTTACAGAAGTGTCTATTCAGGTCCTTTACCCATTATTATTTGAATTGTTTGTTTTTTCTTTTTTAAATAAATATATTTTTATTGATTTCAGAGAGGAAGAGAGAGGAGGAGAGAAAGATAGCAACATCAATGATGAGAGAGAATCATTGGTCAGCTGTCTCCTGCACACCCCACATTGAGGATCAGGCCTGCAACCCGGGCATGTACCCTGATGGGAATCGAGACGTAACCTCCTGGTTCATAGGTCAACACTCAACCAGTGAGCAATGCCGGCAGGGTGGATTGTTTTTTTTTTTTTTTTTTGGTGTTGAGGTTTATAAATTCTTTATAAATTTTAGATTTTAATGGCTTGTCAGATATATCGTTGGCAAATATGTTCTCCCATTCAGTGGGTTGTCTTCATATCTTGTTGATGGTTTCCTTTGCTGTGCAAAAACTTTTTAGTTTGATGTGGTCCCGTTTATTTTTTCTTTTATTTGCCTTGCCCAACGAGATATATCAGAAAATATATTGCAATGAGAAATGTCTGAGATTTTGTTGCCTAAATTTTCTTCTAGGATTTTTAAGTTTTCGAGTCTAACACTTAAGTCTTTAATACATTTTGAGTTTATTCTTATGCATGATGTAAGAAGGTGATCTAGTTTCAATTTTTTTGTATGTATCTACTTTTACCAACACCATTAATTGAACAGATTATTTTTAAACCAGTGTATGTTTTTTCCTTCTTGTCAAATATTAATTGATCATAAAGTTGTGGGCTTATTTCTGGGCTCTCTGTTTTGTTCCATTGATCTATATGTCTGGTTTTTATGCCAGTACCATGATTTTATTTTTATTACTATGGCTTTGTAATATAGTTTTATATCAGGTAGTATAATTCCTCCAAATTTGTTCTTCTTTGTTAAGATTGCTATGGCTATCCGGGGTCTTTTGTGGTTCCATATAAATTTATGGAATATTTGTTCTAGCTCTATGAAATATACTATTGGTTTCTTTTTATAAAAATATTTTTAAAATTTATTTCAGAGAGAGGAAGGTAGAGGGAGAGAGAGATAGAAACATCAATGATGAGAGAGAATCATCAGTCAGCTGCCTCCTGCGCACCCCACACTGGAGAGCAAGCTCACAACCTGTGCATGTGCCCTGACCAGAAATCAAACCATGACCTCCTGGTTCATAGGTGGATGCTCAACCCCTGAGCCATGCTGGCTGGGCAAACCGGCATTTTTTGTTGGTGTACAAGATGACGCTTCAACAAACAGCCCTGTTTTCTTAAAATGCTTTGAATTTCTTTGATTTTATTTATTTGGGTTCTATATCTTTTTTTCCTGATGAGTCTGGTTAAAGGTTTGTCAATCTTGTTTATCTTTTAAAGAACTAGCTCTTGGTTTCATTGACCTTTTCTATTTTTTTAGTCTATTTTGTTTAGTTCTGCTGTGATCTTTATTATCTCTTTCCTCCTATTCATTTTGGGCTTTTCAAATATATATCCTATCTAATAAAAGAGAAACATGCAAATTGACCGTATCTTCGCTACGCCCACAGCCAATCAGAGCGAACAAGATGGCGGTTAATTTGCATATGCGGGCGCTGAGCGGCCTGGGTCCTGGAAACATCCTCCGGACCCAGGCCTCTCCTAGCCTGTAGGCCTGCGCTTAGGTCCTGAGCGTCAGGGGTCCCAGAACGCCCCCTGGCCACTCGAAGCCTATGGGTGCTGGCTCCAAGCCACCTGGGAGCCTTTGCCCCGCCCCCAGCGGCTTGCAAAGGCTCTCGCACGAAGCAGCGGTTTGGGGTCACGCCCCCAGCCAGGCACCCACGACCGGGGGCTGGCTGCTGGCCTCTGGGGTGTGCCGAGACCCTGGTGGCCACCACTGCATGCTGCCCAGGGTCCCTGCATGCCCCGCCCGAGCCTGGGGCCCATGGTGGGGCTGGCTGTTGGCCTCCCCCAGCGGCTTGCAAAGGCTCGCGCACGATGCCGCGGTTTGGGGTGCCACCCCCAGCCAGGCGCCCAGGATCGGGGGCTGGCTGCTGGCCTCTGGAGTGTGCCAAGACCCTGGCGGCCACCGCTGCATGCTGCCCAGGGTCTCTGCATGCCCCCAGCCTCGGGACTGGCTGCTGGCCTCGGGGAGTTTGGAGACGGGGATGTTCCCACCCCGCCCCAGAGGCTTTCCAAGCTCCAGCACCAAGTGGCAGTTCGTTTCCACGCTCCCAGCCCAGCAGCCCTCCACAGGGGGAGGGCTGCTGGCCTCTGGGGTGTGCGGAGACCCCAGTAGCCACCACTGGGTGGCAGGGACACACCCCTAGCCCAGTGGTCACAACCCAGGGGCTGCATGAGCTGCAGAGGATACACCTTTTAAAAAAACATATTTTATTGATTTTTTTTACAGAGAAGAGGGGAGAGGGATAGACAGTCAGAATTATCAATGAGAGAGAAACATCGATTAGCTGCCTCCTGCACACTCCCCACTGGAGATGTGCCTCCAACCAAGGTACATGCCCTTAACAGGAATCAAACCTGGGACCCTTCAGTCTGCAGGCCCACGGTCTATCCACTGAGCCAAACCAGTTTGAGAGTAAATACCTTCTCTGACAACTCATTGGCTAAGCTCCCTGTAGGCCGCCACTTGCAGTGTTCTTGGAAATTTGGATTATAAGAATCCAAGAAGGTGATCTAGGGTTTTTCCACCACACTCCTGGAGAAAAAAATGAAGGTCCCTTGAGGGGTCCCAGATTGGAGAGACTGCAGGCTGGGCTGAGGGACAACACCCCCCCCCCCCGCCCCGCCCCCTTCCCCCCCTCCCCCCATGCACGAATTTCATGCACTGGGCCTCTAGTGTGTGTATATATAACCGGAATCGAACCCGGGACCCTTCAGTCCGTAGGCTGACGCTCTATCCACTGAGCCAAACCAGTCAGGGCAATGCAGCATTCTTTAAGTGACTAATTTAAATAATGTTAAATAGCCCTGGATTTGACACATTGAATTTCTTCATCATCTTATTAATCAATTTAATTTTAATTTTATTTTTTACAGAGAGGAAGGGAGAGGGATAGAGAGTTAGAAACATCGATGAGAGAGAAACATTGATCAGCTGCCTCCTGCACACCCCCTACTGGGGATGTGCCCACAACCAAGGTACATGCCCTTGACCAGATCAAACCTGGGACCCTTCAGTCTGCAGGCTGGTGCTCTATCCACTGAACCAAACTGGTCAGGGCTCATTTTGGGCTTTGATGTTCTTTTTCAAGTTCCTTTAAGTGTAAAGTTAGATTGTTTATTTGAGATTTTTCTTGTTTCTTGAGATAGGCCTGTAATGCTATGAACTTCCCTCTTAGGACTATGTCCTATATATTTTGGGTTGCTGTGTTCTCATTTTCATTTGTTTCAAGGTATCTTTTGATTTTTTTCCTTGATCTCATTGTTAACCCATCATTGTTTAGTAACATGTTATTTAACCTCCATGTCTGTGTGTTTTTCAGTTTTTTTCTTTTAATTGATTTTTTGTTTCAAACCATTATGGTCAAAGAAGATGTTTGATATGATTTCAATCTTAAATTTACTGAGACTTGTTTTGTGTCCTAACATGTGTCCCATCCTAGAATATGTGCCATGTTCACTTGGAAAGAATATATGTTCTACTATGTTGGGGTAAAATGATCTGAGGATATCAATTAAATCCAGCAGATCTAGTGTGTCATTTAAGTCTAGAGTGTCATTTCATAGCCAGATGTTATGTAGGCACCTGTTTCTGGCTCTGGTGCTTTCGGCTGGGGAGTCTGGATTGGGGTTGAGATGCCTCACTTTTCAGGGGAACACCCCTCAGCTGAGATATCCCTCTGGAATCTCAGCCACCACCCACAGGAGTGGTGCCAGCCCTTTTGGTGTCTCTGCCCTTCCTACCAGTGTCAATGTGACCTTTTCTGTAAATCCTTGGTTATAAGAATTTGCCTCAGCTAGTCTTATTTTGGTTATTCAGGATGAGTGTTCTATAATTTAGTTGTAATTCCAGTTTGATCCTGGGAGGAGGTGAGTGTAGCTTCCAACTACTCCACTGCCATCTTTGGTACATCTTTCTTAGCACTTTCTACACAGTGTGATACAAATAGCAGGAGCATGAATAAATGAATAAAGTCACAGATCTCTGCCTCAATCTGTCAGTGGGTGAGTAAAAATCTCATTAGGCTGTGGTCTTGTCTGGTCCATTAATTCATACCATCTTATTTCACCAGCACCTGGCACCTGCAATAAAGGGTACTCCCTTAGCTTTATCAGAGTTCTTAGAAGGAACTCTATTAAAGCTCATCCTTAAGTTCTTCCTTTAGTTTTTGGGACATTATTCCTGTGGATCTTCTCTGCCCTAGAGTCAAGAAAGTATCCATTGATGGGCTAGAAAAGCAAGGAACAATCTCTTAGTGGTACATACCACTAGGTATGTGCTCCTTGCATCTAGCCTAATGTACACAATTGAAAGTAATGAATAATAATAGTAATAGGAATTGAGAGAAAGCTAGTCACAAAAGCAATAGCAATAACTGACAAATATTATAATATAGTAGTATAATTTTATACTTACCCTTTTTAAACTAAAGGATTTACTCTTTCAGTGTTGAGTATTATCTTTTTTTAAATTGTTGAAATGACACCCACAGTTTCTCCAGTGCAAATCCCACTTTGAAAGGTGCAGCATTCTTTTTAAAAAATATATATTTTATTGATTTTTTTACAGAAAGGAAGGGAGAGGAATAGAGAGTTAGAAACATCAATGAGAGAGAAACATCCATCAGCTGCCTCCTGCCCACCCCCTCCTGGGGATGTGCCCGCAACCAAGGTACATGCCCTTAACCGGAATCGAACCCGGGACCCTTCAGTCCGTAGGCTGACGCTCTATCCACTGAGCCAAACCAGTCAGGGCAATGCAGCATTCTTTAAGTGACTAATTTAAATAATGTTAAATAGCCCTGGATTTGACACATTGAATTTCTTCATCATCTTATTAATCAAAACAGCCATCTGGCATCAACAAGTCTTTTAAAATCCTACAGGGACTTAATGGATTAAATCAAGGTAACTCTAGAGGTTTATAGCTCTGTGTTGTACATTTTCCTCTCGTCCCTAAGTCTGTTTTGTGGGAAAAGGCAGTGCCTGCTGGATTTACTTCTTACTTTAGTGTCCATGTTTGTTGAGTTGGAGGCACTGAGTTATTCTGATCTGACAAATAGTTCTAGTTTAAAGGATTTTCTAGCTGTAAGGATTTTTATTAAAAACTAGAGGCCCAATGCATGAAATTCATGCTTGGATGTGTGTGTGTCCCTCAGCCCAGCCTGCACCCTCTCCAATCTGGGACCCCTTGAGGGATGTCCGACTGCTCGTTTAGGCCCGATCCTGGTAGTCGGACATCTCTCTCACAATCCAGGATTGCTGGCTCCCAACTGCTTGTCTGCCTGCCTTCCTGATTGCCCCTAACCGCTTCTGCCTGCCAGCCTGATCATCCCCTAACCACTCCCCTGCCAGCCTGATTGATGCATAACTGCTCCCCTGCCAGCCTGTTTGCGCCTAACTGCCCTCCCCTACAGGCCTGGTCATCCCTAACTGCCCTCCCCTGCAGGCCTGGTCCACCCCAACTGCTCTCCCCTGCAGGCCTGGTCCCCCCCAACTGCCCTCCCCTGCAGGCCTGGTCCCCCCAACTGCTCTCCCCTTCAGGCCTGGGTCCCCCCCAACTACCCTTCCCTGAAGGTCCATTTGCCCTCAACTTCCCTCCTCTACCGGCCTGGTCACCCCTAACTGCCCTCCCCTGCAGGCTTGATTGCCCCCAACTGCCCTCCCTAGCAGGCCTGGTCCCTCCCAACTGCCCTCCCCTGCTGGCCATCTTGTGGTGGCCATCTTGTGTCCACATGGGGGCAGCCATCTTTTACCACATGGGGGCAGCCATCTTGTGTATTGGAGTGATGGTCAGTTTGCATACTACTCTTTTATTAGATAGGATAGAACAAAGCAGATATTGCAATAAAAGCTTTCTTTTTTTTCTAAATAGTTGTCTTGTGAAACAGAGAATTTTGTATCTTTGGGCAAACTACTGAGTCACAGCTTTCTAGGTTAGGTGGAGCTCCTGGTAGTGGAGAAAGGGCTCTTATCCCAAACAATGGGACAACAAAGGTAGGATCCAAGGAGAGTCTAGGGAATAAGTTATTTTGGATTTCTGAATTGCAGCATGAAGTAGACAGACAGTGCAGTTTATAGACTTACCCCAAAGTACCTAAGATATATTTATAGAGAAACTCTCTTTTTTTTCCCTGAATAACAAAATATTGTATATGATGTATGCAGGAATCATTTTATTATTATTATTATTATTATTATTATTATTATTAGTTGTTGTTGATTTTAGAGAGAGAAGAAGGGAGGGATCTAGAGAGATAGAAACATAAATGAGACAGAGACATTGATCGGCTATTTCCTGCATGACCCCTACTGGGGATCAAGCCTGCAACCCGGGCATGTGCCCTGACTGGGAATCTAACCAAAGACTCTTGGTTCATGGGTCAACACTCAACCACTGAGCCACACCAGCGGGGCGAGGAATCATTTGAAAGAAATGCTACAAAAACTTTCCAAAAGAATGCAAAGTTAACAATAAGTCAGAAGACGGAGTAATGTTCTCACTGCATCTTTTGTATCCTAAATGTCATAGAAGTTTGAATCTCTGCTTTTCCTAAAATTATCCCAAACTCACTGGCCTCATACCTGTCAGGATAAAAATGATTTTGGATTTCTATTAAGGTCTGATCAATGGAAGTTAAAAGAAAAACAGGAAAAAAAATCCCCCTGTTTCAAGATTCATTCTTATACAACCTTAATTACACTAATAAATCAAGACTCTTAGGCCAATAACAATTAACTTAATAATTGCTTTAATTTGCTAAGCAATTTAAATGTGTCCCTATACATAAACTTTACAAAGAGGGTAAGTTTCATTTAAAAGCCTGATTAGTGTAATTTGTTTTCGAGTATCAACACTCCAATAGATCACACTTTACAATGCAATCAAAAGATCGTTTATATTCAATGCTTCATCATTCCTAAATGGTTTTCATTCTGAGCATGCTGGTGTCTGCAATATACTGTTTTGGGGAGGGGAAAAAACCTCCATTTAACAAATATATTACCCTATATTTAAGTTTTAGTTATCACTTTAGAACTTACAAAGCACTTAACATACATGGAATTCTTTCACCGA
Organism: Cnephaeus nilssonii; assembly: GCF_951640355.1. NCBI lineage: Eukaryota > Metazoa > Chordata > Mammalia > Chiroptera > Vespertilionidae > Cnephaeus > Cnephaeus nilssonii. The sequence goes on along the minus strand of NC_137074.1, from coordinate 68,581,884 downwards.
TTCTATTTGTTAGGGTTTATTCAACCTTTTATACAGAAGAGCTTTTTTTCAAGGTCACATGGCCAGGAAGTGAAAGATTCAGGGAGGAAACAAACACATTTTCTGACTCCTGGTTCTTTCAAAATGTATTATTTTTGGTAAAGATTCTAGAGTTTTGTGCATGAATTCAACAGCAAAGGACTTCTTTTTGAACCATATTCTGCATTTCTCCCATCTCTTTTGGGTATTAAAGATTCAGTAGGCATCTCCTGATTAGAGAAAAGCAGGTATAGCTTTGAAAGGACTCAATAGATTTTGAGAAATGCAGATTGCTCTTTGTGACAAAGAAAACTGTTTGTAATGTAAACAACTAACAGTTTTCTCTTTTTGCTCAGCAAGTGAAGTGAAGACATGGATAATTTTGCCAAGTAGTATGCCTGAAACTCAGCTGCAGGGCACATCGCAGGAGTGTTGGGAAGAACCCTTTCAAATCTCAAAATTATCATATTGACCCTCTTAGAAACTAAAAATATTCAAAGAAAATGGTTTCTAACACCGAAATCATCATTATTAATACACTGTGTGCAGTTTTATATATTGTGTTGCCTGTTACAAAATGAAAACCCAAAGGAATTTTAAAAGTGACCTTGTGTTTAACTTCCTATTGCTGTGTAACAAATTACTATAAACTTAAACAGCACCACACTTTCTTCATAGATTCTGTGGATGAGAAATTCCAGGATGACATAACTGGATTCTCTGCTCAGGGTCTCATGAGGTTGATATCCAGCTGTTGGCCAGGACTGTGGTCTTATTTGCAGCTGGGGGGCTTTTCTCAGCTCCTTTAGGCTATTAACAGAATTCAGTCCTTTGTGGTTATAAAATGACCAAGACCATGATTATATTACTTGCTGTTGGCTAGTGTTGGTCTCAGCTTTTAAAGGCCACCCTCAGGTCTTAGCACATGACCTCATCTAAAGACAATTGATGACATGACTGTCCAGCCGAGAGCTCACTGATAATTCCAGTCTCTCTCACTCTTTTTTTTTTCTTTTCTGGTTGTAGGCAGGGCATTTATTATTATTATTATTATTATTATTATTATTATTTTTTATTGATTAAGGTATTACATATGTGTCCTTATCCCCCCCCCCCCCCCATTGCCCCCTTCTCCACTTGTGCCCTTACCCCCCTGGTGTCTGTGTCCATTGGTTAGGCTTATATGCATTCATATAAGTCCTTTGGTTGATCTCTCCCCCTTTCCCCCACCCTCCCCTGCCTTCCCTCTGAGGTTTGACAGTCTGATCGATGCTCCTCTGTCTCTGGATCTGTTTTGGTTCATCAGTTTATGTTGTTCATCATATTCCACTAATGAGTGATATCATGTGATATTTATCTTTCTCTGACTGACTTATTTCACTTAATATAATGCTCTCCAGCTCCATTCATGCTGTTGCAAATGGTAGGAGTTCCTTCCTTTTTATAGCAGTGTAGTATTTCATTATGTAGATGTACCCTAGTTTTTTAATCCACTCATCTGCTGATGTGCATTTAGGCTGTTTCTAAATCTTAGCTATTGTAAATTGTGCTGTTATGAATATAGGGGTGCATATATTCTTTCTGATTGGTGTTTCTAGTTTCTTGGGATATATTCCTAGAACTGGGATCACTGGGTCAAATGGGAGTTACATTTTTAGTTTTTTGAGGAAACTTCATATGTTCTCCACAGTGGCTGCTGTCATTATTTGCAGATGACATGATACTGTACATAGAAAACCCTAAAGATGCCATAAAAAATTATTAGATTTAATAAATGAATTTGGCAATGTAGCAGGATACAAAATTAATGCCCAGAAATCTATGGCATTTTTATCCACCAATAGTGAACTTACAGAAAGAGAAAATAAAACAAACAATCCCATTTACCACTGCACCAAAAAAATTAAGATACCTAGAAATAAACTTAGCTAAGGAGGTAAAAGACCTATACGTGGAAAACTACAGGACACTAAAAAAAGAGATAGAGGGAGAGATAAACAGATGGAAGAACATACTGTGATCATGCATTGGTAGAATCAACATCATTAAAATGTCCATACTACCCAAAGCAATCTATAGATTCAATGCAATCCCCATTAAAATACCAATGGAATATTTCACAGACCTAGAATGAACTCTCCAAAAATTCACCTGGAATAAAAAAAGACGCAGTCTCTCTTAAACTCCTTACCTGATTAGGTCAGTCCCATCTGGGATAATTTTCCTTTTGATTCACTTAAAGTCAATTGATTAGGGAACTTATATCTGCAAAATCTTTTTTGCCATATTATTCAACATAATCATGGAGTAATATTTAATCATACTCCATATTCCATCAGATTTTGATGACATTTTGAGGAGGGGGTTACATCAGGTGGGTATTCCAGGGAGTATCTTATGGGCCATTTTGGAAACCTACCTTTCACAGACCTCTAAGTTCAAGTATATACCCTATAAAGAAGATTACCTTCTATTTTTAATTTTAATCTTGGAAAATGGTACTATTCTTCTGTTAACAGCATTCTGAGGTTGTTTTTCTAAAAAATAAATCTTTAGTGTTCAGATTATTACAGTTTTTCCTCTTTTCCCCCCACATAGCTCCCCTCCACCCAGTTCCTACCACACACTCTGCCCTTATCTCCCCCCCCCCCCCGACCGCTACTGTTCTCATCCATAGGTGTACGATTTTTGTCCAGTCTCTCCCCACACCCCCCACACTCCTTCCCCACCGAGGATTGTCAGTCAACTCCCTTTCTATGCCCGATTCTGTTATATTCACCAGTTTATTCTGTTCATCAGATTTTTGTTCACTTGATTTTTAGATTCACTTGTTGATAGATATGTATTTGTTGTTCATAATTTTTATCTTTACCTTTTTCTTCTTCCTCTTCTTAGAGAATACCTTTCAGCATTTCATATAATACTGGTGTGGAGGTGATGAACTCCTTTAGCTTTTTCTTATCTGTGAAGCTCTTTATCTGACCTTCAATTCTGAATGATAGCTTTTCTGGGTAGAGTAATCTTGGTTGTAGGTTCTTGCTATTCATCACTTTGAATATTTCTTGCCATTCCCTTCTGGCCTGCATAGTTTCTGTTGAGAATTCAGCTGATAATCGTATAGCTACTCCCTTGTAGGTAACTAACTGTTTTTCTCTTGCTCCTTTTAATATTCTCTTTGTCTTTTGCTTTTGGCATTTTAATTATGATGTGCCTTGGTGTGGTCCTCATTGGATTCCTCTTGTTTGGGGTTCTCTGCGCTTCCTGGACTTGTAAGTCTATTTCTTTCACCAGGTGGGGGAAGTTTTCTGTCATTATTTCTTCAAATAGGTTTTCAATATCTTGCTCTCTGTCTTCTTCTGGCACCCCCATAATTCAGATGTTGTTCACTTGAAGTCTTCCCAGAGGCTCCTTACACTATCTTCATATTTTTGGGTTCTTTTTTCTTTTTGCTTTTCTGGTTGGGTGTTTTTTGCTTATTTGTATTTCAAATCTTTGACTTGATTCTTGCGATCCTCTAGTCTGCTGTTGGATCTCTGTATATTATTCTTTATTTCAGTCAGTGTATGCTTAATTTTTAGTTGGTCCTTTTTCATATCCTTGAGGGTCTCACTAAATTTATCGGCGGTTTCTAGAAGATTCTTGAAAAACCTTATAACTGTGGTTTTGAACTCTATATCCAGTAGTTTCCTTTCCTCCATTTCTTTCATTTGTGACCTGTTTCTTTGTCTCCACATTTTGGCTGCTTCCCTGTATTGATAGAGTGGCTTTGTGTACTAGGTGTCCTATAGGGCCCAGTGGCTCAGCCTCCCCAGTTACCTGAGGTAGACACTCTTGGCGTAACCCTTTGTGGGCTGTGTGCACAGTCTTGTTGTCGTTAAGCCTTGATTGTTGTTGGTATCACTGGCAGGAATTGACCTCCAGGCCAATTGGCTGTGAGGACCCACTGTGTCTATGATGGGAGAACTTCTGTGCTGGAGACACCCTTATGAGGCAAGACTTGCTTCAGTGGGGCTTTGGTGCTCACTGAGTCTGCCCCATGAGTGTGTCCCTTATGGATCTGATGAGGTGTAATTTGGATGGTCCCACTCTGACCACTGGGTACACTGGCTCTTGGATCTCCAAGGAGGTGCTAATTTAGCCTCTGCCTGAGGCCACCCAGCAGGAGCTACAGAGAGATCTGCACATTCTTCTTCTTTGTTTGGGGTTTGGAGGTGCACAGTTGAGGCCCAGCTGTGAAGCAATGCAAGCTGCTGTGGGGCCTTGGGCCTTCTTTTGGATATTCTGGGCCTCTCTGACTCAGCTGCAGTTTGTTAGGTAATTTTAGATTTCAAACGATCAGGCCATTTATATGAAAAAACTTTTGTGCACAGCTTGGGTGGGGTGGGGCTCAGGACGGAGCAAACAGCAATGGCTGACCATCTGCCCTGCCCTAAGTGGCCCCTGGGTCTCAATGTCCCTCAGTAATCACTGCAAGCACCTCTGAGAGAAAGCCGTCCTAGAGTTCCACCCAATGCCAGACAGTCCAGTTTCTCCCCTTATGAGTCTGAGTCCCCAGAATCTCACCCGGAACTGGAGTTCAGATCAGTCAGGAGCTTGTGTCTCCCTCCGGATTGAAAAAGCCAGCCGCGTACTCAGTTGCCAGCCCTTTCTGCACGCACATGCCTCCGTACCTCTGAACTTTACTTCTGCACCTCCTCTGAGTCTCAGTGTGCTTTTCTCTTTCCTTCTAGTTGTAGAATTTCCACTTATCCAGCCTTCTGGATGATGTCCTTTTTTTCTTTTAGTTGTAGTTTTGAAGTGCTTGTGCGAGGCAGCAATTTCAGGTGTTTTCCTATGCCACCATCTTGGTTTCTCCTGAGGTTGTTTTATTTATTTTTTTCAATTTTCTCTTCCCTACCTCTCACCTTACATCAAACATGTCAAACTAAAAGGCTAACATGAGACAAATAAATGAGGCATGCGGCCCGCAGGCCGTGAGTTTGACATGCTTGCCTTACATCATTCCTGCAATGTTATTCCCTTCCTCCCTTGATTCCAAGTTTAGCAGGTGACTTATTCCTGCCAATTAACATATTCTATCCTCTTACTAGTGATTTATTTAGATAAAGACATATGACAAGAGGAGGCCAATTAGAGTGGTTTCTTTACTTAAAATTATTGGGAATTAGAAGCTCCCTCGTTCCACTGGGAATGTTAGATGTAGGATGAGATAATGCTGGAATTGCCTGGTAGCTGGCATATGAGAGAAATGTCTGAGAATAAGTTCTCTACTGAAAAAAATCAAGTCAGGTTGGCTCGGATGTCCTGATGACATTGTTAGAGCCTTTTAACTTTGAAGTCACATCTGCTTTTTCCTTTTTCAGTTATGCAAACCATTATTATAATTTCTACTGCTATTGTTACTACTAATACACTAATATTGTTATTACTGTTGTTATTTGGATTAAGTCTGTTTCTTCAATTAAAACTCAACAATTCTGAGATTTTTAAAAAATATATATTTTATTGATTTTTTACAGAGAGGAAAGGAGAGGGATAGAGAGCTGGAAACATCGGTGAGAGAGAAACATTGATCAGCTGCCTCCTGCACGCCCCCTACTGGGGATATGCCCACAACCAAGGTACGTGCCCTTGACCGGAATCGAACCTGGGACCTTTCAGTCCGCAGGCTGATGCTCTATCCACTGAGCTAAACCGGTTTTGGTCAATTCTGAGATTTAATATCCCTAAAATTTTCTTGGGACAGAAAAATCAAGTGTAGGACTACAATGTATTTGTAAATATAGCAACATGATGAATTTGAATTGGGAATGAATGATCAGAGTACTTATTTGATGTCTCTTTTTCTTCATCTTCAAAATGAGAAATCATACTTAGTAAACAACCACAGATGAAGCAATGATAGTGTTAAGGTAATGGTATTAGTAAGGAGCAAAATTCATATATACATATGAATGAGAGAAAGGGAGATTTATTTTAAAGAATTGATTTATGCAGTTTTGTAGGCTGGCAAGTCTGAAATTTATAGACCAGCAAACTGGAAATTCAGCAGGGTATCAATGTTGCCATTTTGTGAGATCCTTCTGTCTTGGGAGTCTTTTAAGATTGGATGAGGCCCTCCTACATTACGTAGAATACTCTCATTTTCTTAAAGTCTACTGATTTAGATGTTAATCACATATAAAAAAAATACATTCACATCATCATCTAGATTGGTGTTTGACCAAACAATTATACACTACAGTTTAGCCAAATTGACACATAAAACTAACCATCAAAAGAATCAATGAGCAAGTTGATATTTTTTTCCCTTTGCTTATCCATACTCTAAATAAAAGAAAAATTGTTGCATAACTGAAAGGTTTTAATTTTCTCATTAATCTGAGATTAATGATGCCATACTTGCTAAGGATATTTAGAACAGTAATCTTATTCCTATTACTAGAGGCCCGGTGCATGAAATTCATCATGGGTAGGGTCCCTAGGCTTGGCTGGAGATTAGGGCCGATCTGTGGGTCGATCAGCAGGGCAATTGGGGGCAACCCCGCTGATACCCACCTTGGCCAGCCTGGCACCACCTGCTCACCGGCCCCACCCCCCACCACCGCCACTGGTCACCTCCCTCTGTGGGGAGACCAGCAGGAGATCAGGTCCCCCTCTGGCACCCACCTTGGCTGGACTGGGGCCTGTGGGCTGGGGGCAGCCCCTGCATTGAGCGTCTGCCCCCTCGTGGTCAGTGCGTGTCATAGCAACCAGTTGTTCTGCTGGTCATCCTACCATTCAGTAGATTTGCATATTAGGCTTTTATTTATAGGATTATTCATGGTAAAAGTATTTTCTTTTTTATTTTCTCAAAATACAATCTAATCATCTTTCCAGTAGCTACAGATGCAATCCTAGGTTTTACAAAATCTGAGATACTTCACCTGATTCTAACTATTAGCATAATGAGCCACAATGATGGACTTAGAATTTAAAAAAAAAAGGCACTAAAAGAACTTTATATTATGCACCCTCACAATGTTCTTAATTTATAGATGAGGAAACTTAGGCCCACAGAATTAAACAATTGGTTCATGGTTACCCAGTGTTAAGTGGCTAAATTGGGACTAGCATTCAGTGTATGTAACTTCAATTATATTTTTCTTATCGTATTTCCTCTTTAAAATAAATATTTTCTACTTTTACATTCTAACACATTTTTTCTTAAATTTTTTTTGTAGATTTTGTCTTTTATTTTGAAAGAATAATGCAAGTCAAATTTTATTAAATTACGGCCAAAGGAAAATATTTAAGTATATCTTATCCTTTCCATTCCTAACCCCATGAATTTTATGATTTTTAGGTGTCAGACTAAATGGTTCACATAACCATTTAGGTGTGAGCTTTTTTTTTTTTCCCTGATATTTTTTTTAAAAACATATTTTATTGATTTTCCACAGAGGGGAAGAGAGAGGGATAGAGAGTCAGAAACATCGATGAGAGAGAAACATCGATTAGTTGCCTCCTGCACACCTCCCACTGGGGATGTGCCTGCAACCAAGGTACATGCCCTTGACCAGAATCGAACCGGGGACCCTTCAGTCCACAGGGCCATGCTCTATCCACTGAGCAAAACCGGCTGGGGCTTCCCTGATATTTTTGTGTGCTCTTTTTTTTTTTTTTAATTTCTTTATTGATTGAGGTGTTACATATGTGTCCTTATTCCCTCATTCCCTCCTCATCAGAGGTGATGGGAGTTTTTTAGATGGAAGCCTTAAATTAGGTGTCATGTATCCTCTACAGTGTAGGTGCTCAAAATATTAGTTATGTTGAAAAACATATTTCAGTACTAATGTTCCATGCCAGCCCTGCTGCTAATATCACTGAGACCTTAATTTTGGGCAGAATAACAGCAGAGTTGACTGCTCTCACTATTTTCTGTCCTTACATTCATTAGAGACTTTAAATTATGGTGTCATTTTCTCTTCAATATATCTTTTATTGAACTAAATTATGAGTCTGTATACCCTTAAAGGGAGTCTTTTCTGTTTTAGAAATCTTTGTGTTCAAGTATTTAAAATCTGACACTAAGTAGATGCTCAATATATAAAAAGTCATAGGAAGGAAAGTAGAAAGGGTGGTGGTGGTGGTGGGAGGATTCTTAGATGCTCTCTGCAGAACCTAGGTATGTTTTTATAAAACTTGTATCATAGTGTACCATATTTTTATTTGTTTTCTTTTGGATAATTATTCTATTGTGGTAAAATATACATAGCATAATATTGCCTCTTTTAACAATTTAAGTGAACATTTAGTTTCCATATCCAGAATTTTTTCCTCATCTCATAGTGAAATTCTGTGCCCATTAAACAATTAATTCCCAATTATCCCTCCCCTAAGCTCCTGATAACCATTATTCTACTTACTTCTCTATTCTTGGCACCTCATATAAGTGAAATAATGCAATATTTATTTCATTTCACTTAGCATAATGTCTTCAAGATTCAACTATGTTGTTGCAAGTCTCTAAATTTCATTCATTTTATGGCTGAATAATATTCCATTGTATGTACTGGTATATATCACATTTAAAAAAATCTATTCATCTGTCAACGATTATTTGTTATGTTATCACCTTGGCCATTGTGAATAATCCTGTTTTCAATTCTTTTGTGTCTATATAGATCCAGAAGTGAAATTGCTGGTTTATATTGTAATTCTATTTTTAATATTTAAGGAAACATCATACTTTTTCTGCAGCAGCTGCACTATTTTACTTTCCCATCAGCAATGCACAAAGGTCCTAATTGTTCCACATCTTTGTCAACACATGTTGTTTCCTGCTTTTTTTGATAATAGCCATTTTAATAGTTATAAAGTGGTATCATATTTGCTTATAATGTCTTTTATTCACTTTATGTCAATCTTTGGGATAACATGTCATTAAATATTCCTAAATGAGACAGTTTACATTTTTGGCATAGTATAATATCACATAGCTACACATAATGTATTTAATAAATCATCTGTTGCCTGATATGTATGTTAGGCATATTCTAGATTCTATTCTGATGTTTTCCAGCCTGAATCTGATTTTATGAAAAAGCCCATGGTTCTGTTATTTTTTCTCCAAGGAAGGACTGGTATATATGTGTGGGTGTGTCTGTGAGTGGTTGGCATGTGGAGGTTGGGTGGTAGTGGTGACAATTTTATCTATTTGCTTCAGTCTTCTTTAAAATGTTCATATTCAAGGATTTAAAATATACACTTTATAATGAAAGCATTAGATATCTTTCATGCAAATTTTCCATTGTCCTTCCTTTTAAGTTATAAATGTTCAGTTTGGCCTTTTCTTGGAAAGGGTTATTTGGGAAACAGACTATGAGAGATCTGTATGTGGAAGATTTCTAGGGCAGTGTTCTCAGCTACAGATCTGTGAGCAAAGGGTGAGCAGAAATTGTCCTTCAAATCTTAACAAAGCAGTACCAAGGTACGCTTCAGTGGTATTTCTGAGTGCCAAATTACTCATGGGTCACAAGCATATTAACATAAAATATAAGCATTTTCACACATTGTGTCCATTTCTCTACATCTATTTACGTGCCTCTTTCCCAGACTTTACTGTTCCAGATCTCCCAGCCTTTTCCCTTCCATGCCCTGTTCAATCAGCCCAGTCCTTTGCCTTTGCCTGTGGAACCATATGTAGCATTACCTTGGGCCGCTTTCCACACAAAGCAGGTGACCATCTGTACCACATGAAGCTCTCTCCATTGGGAAGAATTTCCCTTTTGCAATAATTTTAAATTTGCTAGTAATTAGATTAGATAACATATATTGAGTTTATGTATTAAACCTTATGTTCTAAGGTTTTTCCTCCCCACCCCCCTTAATTTATCTTATCCTAACAGCAACTCATGAAGTATATAGTGCTATGTACCCATTTTATAGATGAGGATGCTCAGGCATGAAAGGTTAAGTTATTAGCACTAAATCACTCAGCTACTGAATGGTACAGCCAAGAGTTAAATCCCAGGCAGTTGATCCAAGCATTAGTGCTCATAAACATTATGGTATATTACCTCTCATATTAGCCAAAAATACAGCTACTAGAATCAGTCTATTTGGCAAGAAGGATTTTTTGATTGAGTATATAAAACATTTTAGATGTGGCTTGGAAATTGGGAAGTAAGTCCATTCTCACCGGAGCTTGCACTCATGTGTTCTAATAGCATCACTCTGATAGATAAATGTATTTTAATTTTGTTTTAACTTTCCACTGGTACCTTTGCAAGACAAACCCTTGCAAAGGGTTTTTGCTACATGGTTTAGAGAGAAAGAAGAGGAACTAAAGTGGGAATTACATATATTTATTCATATTTATATCTATCTGTCCATCTATCATTATGAATTATGTCAATGAAATTGTTTTAGCTATTGGCAACCTAGTTCTTTCTCTATTACTGAAGTCACCACAAACTAATAAAAATCACAGATTGTTATTCTGAAAAATTGACCAAAGCCAGCACACCAAAGAAAAATGTCAGAAAAAGGAGTGACTTGTACTACCCTCTTTTTCTGCTTCTATTTTTGCTATAGCTCCTCTGATGATTTCTGCTTCCAGGAGGCAGGATGGGTTAAGAAAAAAGTAAGTACCTAAAAGGTTTATTGTGGGCATGTGTTTCTGTATTTAGTGTATGTAAGTGCCTGGCACAATGCAGTAACTCAATAAACATTAGTTAACTTCTGGGTTTTCCTGAGAATGTGAAAAAGGAAACATGAATAGAGTGTACAAGCAAAACTCTAGTTCAGTGATTTCCAACTTTCCCAGAAATGCTTTTATTAAGATAAAAGAACAAAGAACTTAAAGGACTTCCCCATGATAGAATCTTTGGAGGAGTGGCAATAATGAAAAAGATTCTTGGGATTCAGAGGATTGAGAGATTTTTTTCATTGGGTTTTATCACTGACATTCTTTCTTTATTTCTTTGCTTAACACGTCATTTGCTATCACCTGGGTAGAGACTATATAAGAGCAAGGTCATGTCTGTAAGCAGTCTCTAGTGCCTATTGGATTTTCCCCAAAATGTGCTGTTGCACAAGTCTGACCAGTCACAGGGATTCTTCAAAGTTAATGGCAAGTCATTCACTTTGCTGGGGAGGTTTTTGTGTCCCTCTGACTTACTTTTGCTGTTTGTGTCACATTATTGTCAGTGGCATGTCTTATTCTACCATCAGCATAAAGGTATTCAGAGTTGATGAGTAAACAACATACATTTTTTGCATTTTACAGGTTATTACCTTTCTTTTGCATCTTAGGTGGAACAATCTGTGTTCACAACTGTCATTTGAACACATTTAAAAAATTGCTTTGGTCATTATTTCAGGCACTTGTGCAGTTGCCTCCTAAGAATCCTGCTAAAAGCATATGCATTTAGATTCATGGCAGTGCTCCCAGGCATTCTCCTGTTTGAGGAAAACATAAATACTTGCTAAGGGTCAATGGACAGTTTTTTGAAAAAGCAATAATCACTCTGTTCCTATCAATCTTATGGAAGCCCACTGTTTAATTCTCTGGTCAGAAGCACTCACATACAGAAGACACAGGCAATTTCTTTTTTTTTTAAATATATTTTATTGATTTTTTTACAGAGAGGAAGGGAGAGGAATAGAGAATTAGAAACATCGATGAGAGAGAAACATCGATCAGCTGCCTCCTGCACATCCCCACACTGGGGATGTGCCCACAACCAAGGTACATGCTTCTGACTGGAATTGAACCTGGGACCCCTAAGTCCGCAGGCCAACGTGCTATCCCCTGAGCCAAACCGGTTAGGGCTCACAAGCAATTTTTTCGCATGACAGGCTCCTTCCGAACTCAGCTTCCCCAATCAGTAGATCCAATTTCCATGAAAAGACTTAGGTCCATAGCTTTTTTGGTATTGTTTGTATTGAAGGCAGTATAACAGTGTGGTTAGGAGCAGCAATTTTGAACTTACATAAAACTGGGTCAGATCCTGACTTTGCTATCTGTAAAATGGGTTTTGTCACTTCATATCCATGAAATTTCTTTCTTAAGGGCTTTGATCTTCCGCTTCCTCATTTACACAGTTCTTAACTCAGTGTTGTCTTGCAAGTTAGATGAACAGCACTTAGAGTGAACTCTTACATAGCTTGATTATTAAAACTAATTTTTAATTTTCCTCTGCAAAACTGTTCCACAGTGTTTTCACAAGTGTTTTACGCCCTACACCAGGAGTAAATCTCTGTACCGTGAAGTACAGGTTTAATACAGTCTGTGTCCCACAGATAGGAAAGTTGATGCAAAGCACTCATGGTAAATCGTGGGCTCTGTGCTGCAACTGCTCCTTCTCCTAGCTGTGTTGGGCTGTGTTAAGACACCCATATTCTCTTGCCAGAATGCTGCTTCAATTAAAGGCACATATTTGGAAGAGTGCTGGCTTGAGATAGGAGTGCTGATAGTAGTTATAGAATTAGATGCTTCATTTTATGAAGCCAACTTGTCCATGACACCAATCGACTGAACTTAGGGCCTTGTCTTATAAGCTCTATATTCTGGCTACTGATCGAACCCTTGCTTTCTGAGAGTTGTCAACTTTGTTACAAGTGGAACTGCACAAAAAAAGACCAGAGCCAGAAAAATGATTAGAGTTCATGAGTTCAGGGAGACCACAAAAGGATTTTGACTGAGCTTTCTTTACTGTTCATGATGAGCAGCTGGGTTTCAGAGCCTTAGGATATTATAGCAGTTTCCCCTTATCCATCCGTGGGGGATATGTTCTAAGACTTCCAGTGGATGCCTGGAAGTGTGGATAGTACCGAACCTGCACTTTAAATATATAATTAGCCCTAGCCAGTTCGGTTCCGTGGATAGAGCATTGGCCTGCTGACCAAAGGGCCCCAGCTTCGATTCTGGTCAAGGGCACATACTTTGTTGCAGGCTTCTCCCTGGCCTAGGCCCTGTCTTCCCCTCTCTTTTCCACTCTCCCTAAAAGTCAATGGAAAAATATCCTCCAGTGAGGATGAAAATAAATAAATAAATATATTATTAAATCTATGGTAAAATTTAATTTAAAAATTAGGTACAGGAAGAGATTAATAATATCTAAAAGTAAAATAAAATAATGATAACAATATACTATAATGAAAATTATTGAATGTTGGGTTTTCTCAGCAAATTGACACAGTTTTTCCCCCTTCTCTACAATGTCATGGATGAAAGATTTATTCTTAGCATAGATTTTAGCAAACCTATGATATGATGTTTTTCTTTCCTCATTAGGTTGAGAACTTTCCCCTTTTCACTTAAAAGATGCATATTCGAATTCTGCTTGGGGACCAAGTAAAGTAAGGCTTAGTTGAACACAATCACTGGATACAGTCGATCTGATAACTCAGCTGGCTACTAAGTGACTAAAGTGGGGTAACAGATAGTATATACAGCATGGGTGTGCTGGACACAGGGATGATTCATGTCCAGATGGGAAGAAGTGAGACAGCACAAGATCCTATCATGCTACTCAGAATGGCATGTAATTTAAAACTGATGAATTGTTTATTTCTGAGGTTTTCCATTTAATATTTTCAGACTGAGGTTGACCATGGGTAACTGAAACCTCAGAAAGCGAAACTGCAAATAAGGGGGGGACTACTGTGTTTGGTTTCTCAGACTGGGTTAAACTAGATGAACTATAACTTTAAATTAGCCAAGGAAGAGGATTAAATTTGTTTTTGCTATTTAAAATACTTTAGATCCACTCTGTTCATGCCAATGGCCCCATAGTATTGTATCAGTCAGGCATCAGTAGGAGACAGAAGCCATAGAAGTTGTTTTAATGGAGGGAATTCATTATAAAGAATTGTTGACTAGATATCTAGAATTGAAAAAAGACAAAAAGAGAACATGATGGAACCAAGAAGTGGCTACATTCTTAGATTTGGGAGAGCAAATAAAAAAATAGAAACATTACAACTTGGACGATTAAAGAAGAGAGTCCATAAAGCTGAAATTCTGGCCTCAAAGTAGGAGGTGCTTGTCGGGTAGTGCTGATGTCTCTAAGCTCAGAGAACTGGTCTTCAAGGCTGGGGCCCAGCCCACTGAGGAGGGGAGTGGTAACTGGCTGTTCCAGGAGTCTCTGAGGGCACATAATAAGGCAGATTTTGGAAACACTGAAAAATAGATTCAACTGAGTCTCCAAGAATAAATCACTGTTGCTTGGCTGAAGAAACAAGATGCTGACAGAAACAAGGTGTACACAGGAAGCCAAATGGGAAAGGGCAGGCTTCTTCTTTCTCCTCCGTCTTTAAGGTCTTTCTCTAACACTTCCTGTTTGCAGAATTTACCGAGAGTGTGATTTGCAGAGTTCTGACTCTAGAATGAGAAAGCTTAGTAGAAAGTTGGATTTGCACCTGAGAGACAATAATTTAAAAATGGATATAATTATCTTTAGTCTTATCTTAAAATATTTGTATCCCTGAATTATATAGACAACTAGAGGCCAATTCGTGCAAGAGTAGGCCTTCCTTCCCCCAGCTGCAGGCACTGGCTTCCCTCTGGCACTTGGGACCCAGGCTTCCCTCGCAGCCCTGGCTTTGTCTGGAAGGTCATCCAGAAGGATGTCTGGGAGGACATCCAGTCCAATTAGCATATTATACGTTCATTATTATAGATTACTAGTGTTTTTTTTTAAATTTCTTTATTGATTAAGGTGTCACATAGTTGTCCTCATCCCCCCATTTCCATCCCACACCCCTCCCCACGGATGCCCCCACCCCCCTGTTGTCCTTAACCATTGGTTAGGCTCGTATGCATGCACACAAGTCCTTTGGTTGATCTCTTCCCCCCTACCCCCACCTTCCCCTACCCTCCCTCTGAGGCCCGACAGTCCGATCGATGCCTCCTTGTTTCTGGGTCTGTTCTTGTTCATCAGTCTATGTTGTTCATCATTTCCCCTAGATGAGTGAGATCATGTGTTACTAGAAATATACTTATAAGAACCGAATGTGAGACGAGCAATAATAGTTATGCTGACAGGCAAATGAATCAGTCTGTAGTGAGTTTCTTTCTGGACCAACAGTTCTTTTGAGACCCAATTTCAATGTCCACCAGTTCCTTATGTGTACATGTCGGCACTGACTTTTCAGCTCTGGATGATGGACAAATGGTGGTAATGCAGGTCCCACTCCCTCTGGTTTGGTCTTGCCCGGACCCAGGGGCGCGGCTTCACCCGGACTCACGGGCATGTGGCCTCACCCGGACCTGGGACCCAGCATCACCCGGACCCAGGGGCGCGCAGCCTCACCCGGACCCAGGGGCGCGTGGCCTCACCCGGACCCAGGGGCACGCCTCACCTGGACCCGGGTCCCAGCGGGGCTTCATCTTCTTGATCCCAATTCCTGTCAGTCAATTCCCTCTCAGCAATTGCTCCTGCCATTTTCTCAAAGCTCCGGGGCGGCTGCCGTGGAATTCGTTGGGCGGCGGGCTCCGCGAAGCTCCAGTGTGCCCGGTGCGCGGTGGCAAGCTGGTCCGGGGTCGCTGCGTCGATACTCGGGTCTGCAGCGGTGGCCGGTCGCCGGGAGTGCACACCTGGCCACTTCCAGGGCGCAGAGATTCTCGAAGGACTGACTCGGAGGTCAGTAAGCGCGGAGTCTCCCACTCCATGTCTCCCAGGGGCTCGTCTGTCCGTGCTAGGCAGCGAGTAGAGCCGTCCCCTCAGCCGGAGACCGCCGGGGGAACTGCGTCGAGCACGTTCCAGGCCGCCATTGTGTCGCCTGAGCCGTAGTTCTTAAAGTGTGATCCTTGGCTCACCGGCATCAGCATCATCCCGCGTCCCCCTCTCTTTTATTCTAGTTGTAGAGCATCCGCTCAGCCAGCCCTCCGGTGGTTCTGGATGGTGTCTGCTCTGTTTTCCCGTTGTAGTTTCAAAATTGTTGTGGTAGGCAACAATCAGGCGTCTGCCCTATGCCTCCATCTTGGTCCTCCTTTCTACTAGTGTTTTTTTTTTTTAATTTTATTATAAGATACTCTATTATTTTTCACAATAAATGTATGACATAGTACAGGTAATATTTTCCTTATTTTACCTATGTGAAACTGAAGCCATAGTAAAATTAAATTACTCGACCAAAACCATGTAGTGGAAACCAAAAGTGGGGTCCTCTGGATCCTATACCATGCAGTCAGTACTGTTTTGGTGATTTTTATCTAATTTTATGACTTCAATACCTTCTCTCTAATAAAAGTATTCTCTAAAATGCATATCTCTAGTCCAGACTTCCTCCTCATTTTATTGTTTCATTAGCCAAATGTTTCTTGAACATCTGTACTTGCATGTCAAACAGGCATATCTTCTTAACATAGCCAAAAAGAGCTCAGAGCTTTCCACCTTGAAACTCATTCTTCCTGCAGTCTTTCTCACTTCAGTTATGGCAATTTACTCTTCTAGTTATCAGGCCAAAGCTCTGGGAGGAGTCTTTGACTTTTCTATTTCTCCATCATTTCGTCATCAATCCATCAGTAGACCATAAAAAATATAATCAGATTCCAATGTCTTCTCACGACCTTCACTTCTATTCTCATCTAAGCCATCATCATCTATTGCCTAGATTATCTTAATAATCTCCTACTAGGATTCCTGGTTTCCTCTGCGGTCCCTCTTCTGCCTGTACTTGAGAAAAAAAATTAAGTTTCCAGTGTAATCCTGCTAAATTTTAAGTCTGAACATTTTACTGTACTGCTCACAATTTTTCAGTGTGTTTTCATTTTACTCAGAGTACAAGCCAAAGTCATTTTGGGACTCCAGCCCACCCTGAGTTCCCTTGAACAACAACATAACTTCAGAGGATGTCATCCATATAGAATGCTGTGAGGTGTCACAGCATAAGCCCACCACATCCCTCTGCTTTCTTCTCTGATTTTTTTTTTTCTAATACTTTTCATTTATTTTGTTCCAATCTCCTTGGCCTACATTCTATTACTCAGACATGCCAAATACACTTCAGGGCCATTGCCCAGTTGCTCTCTGTACTTCCTTTCAGAGACACACATGGCTTCTCCTGTGCATTCTATAGGTTTTTACTTAAAAATATAATGTCAGTAATTCTTACTGTGGCCTATTTAAAAATTCAGCCAGTCATGCTTCTTAGTGGACCATTTTCCTTTTCTCTGATTTATTTTTCTAATAGCATATAAACCTATACCCGTGGTCGTCAAACTGCAACTCGCGAGCCACATGCGGCTCTTCGGCCCTTTGAGTGTGGCTCTTCCACAAAATACCGCGTCCTGGGCGAGTCTATTTTGAAGAAGTGGCGTTAGAAGTTTAAGTTTAAAAAAATTTGGCTCTCAAAAGAAATATCAATCGTTGTACTGTTGATATTTGGCTCTGTTGACTAATGAGTTTGCCGACCACTGCCCTATACAACTAAGTTACAATGTCTCAAAAAAAAAGGTTTTTATTAAGTTTATAAGTGAAGTGCTCCAATACCTAGGGCTAATCATACTGTATAATATGTAATAGGTGCTCAATACATATTTGAGCACTTGACCTTATAATATAGTAATCTCATATTACTATCTCCATAATCTGTGAATATTTGACCTTCCTTAATATAAATGAAAAAGGATTTATAACTTTAAATTCTGAAAATGAATGGGAATCTGTACCAAGTTGCCAATTCAATGTGGTAAGGCATGGAATTTACAAGATGAAAGTTAAATTGAATTGGAAATTACATATGTGTTTGATAATAAATTTGTATCATACTGCCAGATTTGAGTAATATTTAAAACTCTTATGGAAGATTTCTTTTTCTATCATTTATCACAATTTAGACCTACCATGGTCATTTAGTTAATGTGAATCCATTAAAACTGTTTCAATAAGGAAGCACAATTATTGCCCTACTGAAATGTTTTCTGGGGGACTAGTGTTTACACCTTTTTAAGAAAGTGTATCTGCTACCAATTTTAGCATGTATTAGTGAGAAAAAGAAATAAAAAAAAAAATCTTTGGGCCAAAAATACATTTGCCACTGGGAAATTTAGCATATTGACCAACCTACAGTTTGACATTGACTTTTTCCATCTTTAAGGAGTACTAATAGAATGAAGTAAAAAGTTGCATTTCAACAAAGACACATATTTAAACAGAATGACAAAATGCAATGCAAATTGCAAGGTGAACTTCAGAATTATAAGATATTACCATGAATTGATGTGCTAAGCTTGTTAGTATTCCCAGACCAGTGTCTACATAAACCATGTTACCTCTTGTTTTGTGACTCTGAAATTATTTAATTGAAAATGTGTAGGCTATCTATCTTGAATGGATTATAAGAAGTAAAGAAAACAATGACCTATAGAATGCATTATCATTTTTCTGTTGGTAGTATCAAGCAAATGAAATAGCCCAAAGTAGAAAATACATAAAAACCCATCATTTAGGGACCAGAAATAGGAAAAATATCATAAG
Organism: Cnephaeus nilssonii; assembly: GCF_951640355.1. Taxonomy (NCBI): domain Eukaryota; kingdom Metazoa; phylum Chordata; class Mammalia; order Chiroptera; family Vespertilionidae; genus Cnephaeus; species Cnephaeus nilssonii. Next base: position 68,563,396 of record NC_137074.1, on the reverse strand, counting down.
TTCTAGAATGTATTCAGAACATCACAAATAAGGCATCATAAAGCATCCAGCATGCTTAGATGTGGCACTATTATAGAGCCTGTGCTAACAATTTATGTCAAGCAAAAAATTAACACTGGAAGATAAATTCCTCTGGACACTATCTTTGTAACTGCACACACCGTGTAACTTGCATTTCTTAAACTGCCTCTGGTTTGATAAGGTTAATTTAATCAGAGAAGAATCCACTGGAAATAAATGTATAATAGCAGATAAATGAGATTATTGGCGTTTGGGGGAAGATGGGAAATGGGGAAATTACTGCCGAGAGGGTTAATTGGCCCCATTGAATGTTCTTTTTTGCTGTTTTTTCCCCCCAGATATGGGTAGTAATGAGTATGCTGACCATGTCAGTTTTCACTGACCTGGCTTCAATTTCACAATGTCAGAGCTTTGTATTGTTAAGATAGAGATGCTGCTGCACTTAGGAAAACCAGGCGTTTCATCTGACAGTAGAAAAGGCATAGTCAGCATGTCTTTCTCATGTTTGCAAGAGGCTTTAGAAAAAGGGTGAGCAGGGCTAAATGACAGCGAAAAAATCCTCCTCTGACTATAGGCACCTTCTCTTTGTTCAGTTTTGTGATGAGTGGTGTACTTGTTGCACATGGTCACTTCTCAGAAATGTAATAGCATTAGGTGATGATAAAATAATCAGTAGAAATTATGTATCCCTGTTACAATTCATATTCAATTTAATAGCAAATAAAATTGGTCTACTTGACATAGTATACTAGCAAAGAGAGTGTAAGTCCTTCCTGAGAAAAATTTATTTAGAGGGGGTGGTTGGGCAGATATAGAGAAACAATTTCTTTGGGAAAAGGCTAAGTATACCACTTGGGCATATATTTTTACTTCTCCGCAGGGGGGAAAACATACTAAGGAAATGGATATTTCTCCAAGCCTTCTTATCAATAGTTGTGGTAGTTTGATAGATATCTTAGCTCATTTCTTTTCACTCAGATCTCCCTTTAAGAGAGAACTTACTGTTCTGCTACACTAACTAAGAGTGCCAGTTGCTGACCGCCTTCTTCTGCAATGCCGTCAGGATCCTCCTGCACTTTTATTCTAGTTGAGGACACACTTCTAAGCAGTCCACAGCCAGTGTCTGAGCATGGCAGGACTACCAGGGCCCGGCCGTTTCTATTCAATATGAAATAAGACTTCTGCAAAAGGAATTCTGCTTCAGAGCTCTCCATTTGGTTGGTTTAGACTTATACCAATCTATTTGATAGTCTGAGGCTCTCCCTGCCCAATCTTGCTTACACTTTATTTTAGGTGTACCTCCTAATAATCCACTTGCACTTCTAACTTTTCAACATCTGCTTTCAAAAAGACCAAATGACAAGGATTGATTGCTGTAAAAATTCAAACAAGACACTAATATTTACATTAAAGAGTAAAATTCCCTTTCAACAATACCTTTTCCATATTTCACTGTTCTTCCCTAATCTAGATACATCTACCCTTACATGCATGTTACTTTACACAGTAGGATCTTGCAGTCAGGTGTGGAGGTTAAGAGCACAGCCTGGGACCTGACTGCCGGATTAGCAGCCCTCATCAACAAGGTATTAGCTGTGTGATTGGGACAAGCATCAGCTCCCTCATTTGCATAACTATAAGACAATAGTGCCACCTCCCATGAATATTAGCAATAATAAATGAATTATTATACGTAAAACATTTAGAATATCTGCCACAAATAAAGACTTTATGAGCTTGCTATTAGTTGTAGTAGTGTGGCTCTGAACCTCGCTTTCACACATATTCTAGTGTGGACATCCATTTTCCTCATCTATTTCTTACTTTTGTAAGTAAACCGGTACTTTACTTAAGTAGAAATAATGACCTTTCGTTTGCTGTTTAAAAAACAATTCTAGGTACAATTGGCATAAACTGCACTTATTTAAAGTATACAATTTGATGAGTTTTGATATATGCGCACATTTGTGAAACTCTCCCCACAATCCAGATGATGAACATATCCTTCACCCCCAAAGTTTTCTCATGTCCCTTTGTAATCCCTTGCTCCATATTCCCTGTAAACCCTCCCCACCCCCCACCCCCGCTTCCCAGGCAATGATGGATCTGCTTTTGGTCATTATAGCTTAGTTTGTATTGCCTAGATTTATATAAATGGAATCATGTAGTATATACTATATTTTGCCTGTATGTGATATAATGTATAAAGTTCTTTTTCCCCCTGTAGATATCAACTATTCCCCACTACTTGTTGAATAGACTAGTTTTCTTTACTAAGTTGCCTTTGTTCCTATGTCTATTTTTATGCCAATACCACATTGTCTTGATTACTGTAGTAGCTTTATAATATCTTGAAATCAGAATACATTCACTAATTTTGTTCTCCCTTTTTGAAGCTGTTTTGGATTAGAGATATATTTAAGGGATATATGACAAGGGAAGAATTTAGCTTACTGCATTACTTCTTAGGTTTAATTAAAATGTCACTTTTATAACAGACACCCTCTCTTTGAGGTTAGACAGTCTGTTCAGTGTTACCTTGTCTCTGGATCTATTTTTGTACATCAGTTTATGTTGTTCATTATATCTGACATATGAGTGAGATCATGTGATATTTATCTTTCTCTGACTGACTTATTTCGCTTAGCATAATGCTCTCCAGTTCCATCCATGCTGTTGCAAATGGTAGGAGTTCCTTCTTTTTATAGCAGCGTAGAATTCTATTGTGTAGATGTACCACAGTTTTCTAATCCACTCATCTGCCTCTGGTTTCTTTTAGGACTTTTATGGTTTCATGACTTACATTTATGTCTTTTATCCATTTTGAGTTTATTCTTGTGTATGGTGTAAGTTGATGGTCTAGTTTCATTTTTTTGCATATATCTCTCCAATTTTCCCAACACCATTTATTTAAGAGACTCTCTTTACTTCACTGTTGCTACTGACTTCTTTGTCGAATATTAATTGAGCATAATGGCTTGGGTCGATATCTGAGTTCTTTGTTCTATTCCATTGATCTATATGTCTTAACAGGAACTCTTGTTCTTGCTGGTGGAAATGCAACATGGTACAGACTTTTGGAAGGCAGTTTGATGCTTTCTTATAAAACTAAACATAGTCTTAGCACGAGATCCAGCAACTGTGCTCTTCGGTATTTACCCAATAGGGTTAAAAACTATGTCCACACAAAAACCTGCACAGAGATATTTATAGCTGCTTTATTCATAATTGCACAAACTTGCAAGCAACCCAAGATGTTCTTCAGTAGGTAAATGAATAAATAAACTGGTATATCCAGACAGTGCAATATTACTAGGTGCTAAAAAGAAAAGAGCTAACAAGCCATGAAAAGCAATAGAGGAAACATAAATGCATATTACTCAGGGAAAGAAGCCAATCTGAAAAGTCTACATACTATATCATTCTAACTAGATGACATTCTGGAAAAGGCAAAACTGTGGAGATAGTAAAAAGATTAGTGGTTGCCAGGGGTGTGGTGTGGGAAGTAGGGTTGAATAGACAGAGCACAGAGGATTTTATTAGGGCAGTAAAAATGCTCTCTATGATACTATAATGATGGATGTACTCAATATGCCTTTGTTCAAACCTGTAGAATGCACAACACCAAGAGTCAACCTTAAAAAGTAAACTATTGACTTTGAGTGGTATAATGTGTCCATGCAGATTCATCCGTCACAACAAATGTACCATTCAGGTGGGAGATATTGATAATGGGAGGGTTGTGCGTGTTGGGAGGGGGTGCAGGGGACATATGGGAAATCTCTGTACTTTTCTCTCAATTTTGCTGTGAACCTAAAAACTGCTCTAAAAATTAAGTCTTAAAAATGTAGCTTTTGCAGGGGAGTTTCATCTGGGTCTTGGGTATGGCATCATTAAGCATAACTGCTTCATTAAAGTGGCATTTGTGATGGTAGCAGGTGTTTCTCTGGCCACCACAGCCTGAAGAAGGCTTGTGGAGAGAACCTGTTGACACAGGTAATGCAGTTAGTAGTCACTGACTCAGATCCTCTTAGTGTGAAGTCTGTCTGATCCTCCTCTCTCATGGCAGATGGATGGGGAGCACATAGGCACTGCTTGTGACCACCTTCAGCACCTTTGACAAGGAACATGCTATTAAGTCTTCAATACCTGAGCTTGTAGAGCTGCTGCTCAGACCTTGCTCTGTTGGGCTATTATCACCTCTATCAGTGACTGTTGCTACTGCTCAAAAATCAAACTGCTTCAAAGAAAGAAGCTCAACCTTTAGTGGACTCCCAGTGTGGAGGACATATTGGGCATATTAGCAGTGGGCTTTCACATAAAGTTCTCCCAGAGCTTTGATAGTAGATGGGTGGAAGTGGGGCAGACGAGTCTATAAAGAAGGCTGCTGATGTGCAGTTTAAAAAAAGAAAGAAAGAAAAAAAGCCAGCTGAAGGTAGCAGGGGCTAACTAGATGGAATAGACCCAGCCTTCAGCTTATTGGGTGAATGTTCATTTGGTTCATTTTCCTGTACCATTTAGGAAGTGGAGATCAAGGACATCTTAGAGGCTGGCTACTGGAATGTTCTGGGTAAGGCTGAAACTAGTTAAAGCATCTGAACTGGATGATTGATGACTTAAATATGGGGATAAGTGGGTGAGAAAAAAAACATTATAGCAAGTACATATATGTCTGGTGGAAAAGTTTAATGGATCAACATGGATTAACACAGTCATTGGAATTGACATAGTTTGGTCAGAAAAAAATATGCTTCATAAATAAATCATTTAAAGTGTCTTTTTATCTAACATCCTCAAAAATTCATAATTATATTCAAATTGATTCTGCAAACATGTAATTCTGACTGGGATCTGGGGATACAGAGATGAGTAATGTCTTGGACCTCGCCTTTGAAGAGCTGTATAAAAGGCCAGGATGCCTTCTGGTCCCTCTCTGCCTCATGTGGTGGTGGGAAGCAACGTGTATATTAAGAATCTCAAATTCACCGGGGGCCCATTACTGGAGCTGGCCTTTATTGGAGTGTTAGACAAGAAGCTCATTATGGAAAACCGGCCAAGTGCTTTGAGGTCTTTTCGCTGTTTTTTTCTCCTCCCTCATCCTCTAATGGCCTAACTGGAAGTTGACAGAGCATAAAAGCTATCAGAAGTATAGTGCTTAATGTAGTTCTCAGAGAAAACTTTTCTGTTTACTGTGGGTAATTGTTCCTTTTTTGTTGTTATTGCATTTAGTGCCTCTCAATTCCCAGCTTTAATAAGCTGCCAGTTTTCATTGTTAGGTAGGAAGGAAAGAGTGCAATAAATATGTAAACAAAGAGATATAAGTAAATACAAGTGAAAAAGAAAAATTCTCAACAGGTAGGTTGTAAATGCTGGTTGATCAAGTGTTTGTGGGTCAGAATTAGATGTGCATTACATTTCTCAGGTTTTTTAAAAAGTATTTTATTGATTTTTGGAGAGAGAGAAAGGGAGAGTTGATAGAGAGATAGAAACATTGATGATAGAGAAACATCATCAATCACCTGCCTCCTGCACGTCTCCTATTGGGGATCAAGCGCACAACTGGGGCATGTAAATTAAACCAGTGACCTCTTGGTTCCTGGGTTGAAGCTCATTTCTCAGATTTTTGAGATAAAAGTTTTTTATTTACCACAGGAAATGAAATCTTTCACGGGACTGTTTAAAAATACTGGGTGTATTAGCAGAGGGCTGCCACATCCTACTTCAAGTGGTTAGTTATATAGCTTTGAGTACTTGTTAAAGGTCACTTTGTATGCTTTGTACAGTTCACTTCGTCCTGTGCCCCAATTCCACTTCAAAACTGCAAATCCCATGGAACACTATTTTGCCTAACCAATTTCCTGTAGGAAAATATGTAATCTTCTTTTTAAATATTTATTCTATTTTATTTTATTGCTGACAGTATTACAGATGTCCCCCAATTCCATCCTTTACCCCCCCTCCTCCCAATCCCTATACCACCCCAGGCCTTCACAGAAAGTACTGTAATATGCAATGTAAATCTCCTATAGATTTTTCATGCCAAGAAATTTTCACCTTCTACTTATGAAGGAGGTGACATCTTTCAGATGAAGAAACTGAGCAACGACTTGACTAAGGACACACGCTAAGCCTGTGTCATATGAAAGAACTAAGCTGCAGTTTACTGATTCCCATCCTGAAGGCTTTAGTTGCACAAATGAATGAAATCAGCATGTCTGTCGAGGTGCCTCTTTTTCCCATGCGAACTCTTTAAGTTTGGTGTTATTAGCCTCATTTTGCCAATGAGGAAATTGAGGCTTAGAGCAGTGAGATAACTCACCTGAGGTCCCATGTTCACTAAGGTGTAGAGAGAACTTCAAACCCATGAATGACTGTCCTGAATGCCCTGTCTCCCCTCCTATATACCTGGCTGGCAGCTACATTTCAGGAACTCTGTCTGCATGGGGCAGATTTTTTGTAAAACCATTGTTGCCTTCAATCAAGGACTCTGCTGTATGCTCTCTGGAACATTTTAAGCTATCCATCATTCACACTGGCATGCCGTGACAATTACTGAATCTTTTAGCAAGCAAGGTCATAGATTTTCAAGAGAATGTCTACATCCTTTTCATTCTTGTTTCTGAGGACTAAGGTATTCACAATATTTAATTTATTAAGGTCAGTCTAAACTGCACAAATAATGTAGAGGGAATATAGACAGATTCCATTGATGAATATTCTTTCTACCTCAATTACTGGTCAATAAAATTTAAATACAGATAATCTAACATTATATTATGCTTAATATTTGATTTGTCTGTTAAATTTAATATAAATATTTTAAAGTCAAACTGCTGGGAAATAAAATACACAATATAATTTATTTTATATTTGAAATATTTATTGTTTGCATCATTACATGTAATGACCAGTTCAATGTTATAACAATGAGTTAAAAATAAGAGTAATTAATAACATTTCTTATTTTAGTTTTTATGATAGAATACACATCCGGGGACTTAAAGCAAGTTTTTCCGCCTCCCTCTTATGTTTGTGTTTGTTTTTTTTGTTTTGTTTTGTTTGTTTGTTTGATTCTGGATATGGACAAAACACAAATTTTTCCTATTCTAACTTCTCCCTCTCCAATATGGAAATTTTAATAGTGACTTACTACCAATTAAAGTGATTCTTATAATTGATGACTATATAATTTGGGAGGAATATAGGGTTTTATACGTATAACAATAACAACAAAAAGAAGAAAGAAAGTATATCAAGCTTGTTTTCAATGAAAGAAAAGAAAGAAAAACAGGTATAATTGTTTATTACTGGCAATTTATATTCTAAAATATTAAAGTTAGAAAAGCCTGTAGAGACCAAATGTTAATTGTGTTCAAATCTACTTTTTCTCCTTTCAGTGTAGAGTTTCCTTTTATCAAGTGTTTCTTTCTCTCTTTATACAGGGTAGGGCAAAAGTAGGTCTACAGTTGTTTATATGCAAAATAATGCAATAATTAATGAATAATAATACAAGAATAAACTGTGTTTTGCATACTCACAACTATAAACCCATTTTGCCTCATCCTATATATATTTTCTATAATTAAAAATTAATTTAAATGAAAATACAGTTATACATTTTTTTACTATTATGTTTGCTATGATAATGATTATCAAATTAAGTAATATTTGTGATGTCTTACTCTGTCTCATTCAAAGGACCTCAAACTGTGTGTATGCAAGTCTACCACAATGGAAGGTCAAGTAATTGCATTTTCACCATTCAGTTATGCATGCAGAATGATGTATTTGTATTTTCTATATGTTTGCAACTTCGAAGTGTCTTTCAAATGCCCAGTTTAAGGACATTCAAATTACATAAAATAAAGTCAATTTTTTATAAATTATATTCAATGCAGAATCATCAGATTTCCTTGGTCTGGTGAGGGGCACCTCAGAATAGAGAAAAGTGCTTAGACATCATTTATTAGCTATTTGACCTAATTTTCTCATATGGAAAATGAAACTTACAAAAGCTACATGCAGGGTCTTTTGAAGGTTAAAAATAAGATGTTAAATCAACCAATACTTATTAAGAGCCAGCAATGTGCTAAACACAATACAAAGCAGTTAACAGTATCTGGCATAGATTATGCACATAGCTAATAGAAGCCTGTATTAATAATTTAATAAATGTTTTCCTTATGATTAAATTTTTTATGGCTTTAGTTTGTCTACTTTCAGCAGTGCCCTGGTCCTATAGTGAAGTCTGCCTACTAATCTTGTTTCTTTGGGGGGTTGACCCTGTAGACTCATGAAAATTTACACAGTAGTTTAAATTCTTGGCTAAATCTATTCTCTTCCAGAAAGAGTCATTAAATTATGTTCCCATTTAAATGCCCATAACCTAAAATGATTCACAGTGACCCTGTTGAAAGCCAACCAGCCAAAGCCAGCCCTTGCTCTTCTGAATTTTTAAATTTTGATATTTCAAGTTTTTTCTTTTTATTTGCAAGGAAAGTTATAAGAGTACTTCTACTGTATGAATAACTTTTTCTTATCAAACATTGCACTTATGATTTAAGGGGTAGAAAAAGAGAGTTGATTGAGAAATTCTGAGGTGTTGAGTTGATAAAGATGAATTGAGAGGGTAATCAGTGGACTGAATGATATTTATTTCTTTACTAGAGGCCCAGCACACGAAATCGTGCGCGGGTAGGGTCCCTAGGCCTAGCTTGTGATCAGGGCCATCTTCAGCCCATTTGCCAGTCCTCAGTCCTGCCCCGCCGCCGACACCCACCCCGCTTCTCCGTGGTTCCCTGTTGGCCATCCAGCCTGCGGGCTGGGGGAGGGACCGAGAGGTGGTCAATGCTCCTCAAGTGACTGGTTGATCGGTCATTCCAGTTGTTATGCCATTATGGTCACTGGCCTTTTATTATATAGGATTATTTTTATTTTTTACTAGGGGCCCGGTGCACAAAATTCGTGCACTGGGGGTTGGGGGGTCCCTCAGCCCAACCTGCCTCCTCTCACATACTTGGAGCCCTCAGGGGATGTCCTACTGACAGCCTAAGCTGCAGTCTGGCCTCCCTTTGTGGGAGGCAACCAGGCTGATCAGGGGAAGGCACCATCTGCAGCCACTGCCAGTTAGCACAGCCACCAAGGTGTTTTCATCAACACGGACTCCAGTCCCTTCACCATGAAAAAATGACAAATTTCTTTAGGCATTTTCAAGATGTGTCTTTCATAGGATATGACATTTCTTTCTTTTTTTTTTTTTTTTATCCTCACCTTAGGATATGTTTCCATTGACTTTTAGAGAATGTGGAAGAGAAAGGGAAAGACAGAGAGAAACATCAAAGTGAGAGGAACACTTTGATTGGTTGCCTCCTGCATGAGCCCTGACCTGGTCCTTGGCCAGGGAGAAGCCTGCAACTTAGGTACATGCCCTTGATCAGAATTGAACCCAGACCCTGCTGTCTGCAGGCCGAGGCATTATCCACTGAGCCAAACAAGCTAGGGCAGGATATGACATTTCTTAGCCCTCCAGCAGCGGACCTTTGTTTTTTTCTCCAGAAGTGTGGTGGAAAAACCCTAGATCACCTTTTTGGATTTTTATTACCCAAGTTACTAAGAATATTACCAGTGGCATACAGGAAGCTTAGCCAATGAGCAGTCTGAAAAGGTATTTCCTCTGTAGTTCACACCAATCGCTGGCTGGGCCCTGCCCAGGCATGGGCCGGGGACCCCCAGCTCCCTCCAATCACCGGCTCAGCCCCTGCCCAGGCCTAAAGTCTCTGGCTGAAGCTTTATACCTGGGCAGGGGACCCTCAGCTCCCTCCGATCGCCAGCTCTGCCCCTGCCCCCTCAGTTCTGATTGCAGGCTTGGCCCTGCCCAGGAGCACCCTGGCTCCGGCCCTTTCCAGGATGCTCAGGGTCCATGTGGGGCCTACCTCAGAGTGACCTGGGTGCCAGGATGTTCCTGGGACCCAGGCGCTGTGTGCCTATGTGTGCAAATTAACTGCCATCTTTGTTGGGTTAATTTACATGCTCATTCTGATTGTCTACAGGTGTAGCAGAGGTACGGTCAATTTACATGTTTGTCTATTATTAGGTAAGATTGAATTCATTGGGGAGTGACATTGGTTCACAAAACTACACAAGTTTAAAGTGTACAACTTAACAAAACAGCATCTGCACACTGCATTGGGCCCCTAGGCAAAGTCTCTTTCCGTCCCTATTTATCCCCTTTGCCCACCTCCACCTACCCTCATCTCCCTTTCCCTCTGGCTATCACCACTCTCACCACACTGCTGTCTGTGTCTATGTGTTATATATATGTACTAGGGGCCCGGTGCACAAAATTCATGCACTGGGGGTTGGGGGTCCCTCAGCCCAACCTGCCCCCTCTCACATACTGGGAGCCCTCAGGGGATGTCCTACTGACAGCTTAGGCCCGTGCCCCACTGGGAGTGGGCCTAACCTGCAGTCTGGCCTCCCTTTGTGGGAGGCAACTGGGCTGATGTGGGAGGCAACCAGGCCCCTAGTACACCAGCCCCATCACCCCGCTGCTGCAGCCACTGCCAGTCACCGCAGCCACCAAGGTGTTTTCATCAACACAGACTCCAGTCCCTTCACCAAGAAAAAATGACAACTTTCTTTAGGCATTTTCAAGATGTGTCTTTCATAGGATATGCATTTCTTTATTTATTTTTTATCCTCACCTGAGGATATGTTTCCATTGATTTTTAGAGAATGTGGAAGAGAAAGGGAAAGACAGAGAGAAACATCAAAGTGAGAGGAACACTTTGATTGGTTGCCTCCTGCATGAGCCCTGATCTGGGCCCTGGCCAGGCAGAAGCCTGCAACCTAGGTACATGCCCTTGATCAGAATCGAACCCAGACCCTGCTGTCTGTAGGCTGAGGCATTATCCACCTAGTCAAACCGGCTAGGGCAGGATATGACATTTCTTAGCCCTCCAGCAGCGGACCTTCATTTTTTCCTCCAGAAGTGTGGTGGAAAAACCCTAGATCACCTTTTTGGATTCTTATTACCCAAGTTACTAAGAATATTACCAGTGGCATACAGGAAGCTTAGGCAATGTGCAGTCAGAAAAGGTGTTTCCTCTATAGTTCACATCAATGGAGGGTTGGGCCCTGCCCAGGCCTAAAGCCTCTGGCCGAAGCTTTAGGCCTGGGCAGGCCCCTCCAGCTCCCTCTGATCACCGGCTCAGCCCCTGCCCAGGCCTGCCCAGACCGAAAGCCTCTTGGGCAGGAGTGGACCCCCAGGTCCCTGCGATCCATCGCAGGGGGTCCTCTCAGGGTGCCTATGTATGCAAATTAACCACCATCTTGGTTGGGTTAATTTGCATACTTGCCCTGATTGGCTGGTGGCCGTGGCTTGGGCGTAGTGAAGGTGCGGTCAATTTGCATATTGCTCTTTTATTAGGTAGGATGTGTTTTGTTTTTTGCTTACTCCCTTCACCTTCTTTCATCCAGCCCCCCCAATCCTCTCCTTTCTGATAGCTGTCAGTCTGTTCCATGTATCCATGCCTCTGTTTCTATTTTGTTCCTCAGGTTTTTTTTGTTTGTTTATTTGATTCCAGATATGAATGAGATCATATGATATTTGTCTTTCTCTGACTCCAGGTCCATCCATGCTGTCCCAAAAGGTAAGATTTCCTCCTGTTTTTCCTTTTCCAATTTTATTTCCTTTTTAATGAATTGGTTAATAAAATTATATAAGTTTCAGGAGTGCTGTTCTAAAATACATCACCTGTATATTGTATTATATGTTCATCTCAACAAGTACAGCCTCCTTCTAACACCATTTATCCTTCCTATATCCTCTTCTACCTTCCCCCCACTTACCTTTCTCTTTGGTAATCACCATACTGTTGTCTCTGTCTATGAGTCGTTGCTTTTTTCTCTTCTCAATGCCTTCACCTTTTTCACCCAGCCTCACAACCCTCCTCCCCTCTTACAGCTGTCAGTCTGCTCTCTATCCATGAGTCTGTTTGTATTTTGTTTGTTAGTTTATTTTGTTCATTAGATTCCACATATGAGTGAAAGCATATGGTACTTGTCTTTCTCTGACAGGCTTATTTCACTTAGCATAATGCTCTCCACGTCCATCCATGCTGTCACAAAGGGTAAGATTTCCTTTATATTTATGACCAAGTAATATTCCATTGTGTAAATCTACCACAGCTTTTTTTTATCCACTCATTTACTGATGGGCATGTGGGCTGTTTCCAGATCTTAGCTATTGTAAATTGAGCTGCTATGAACATAGGGGTGCATATATATTTTTTCTGATTGACATTTCCAGATTCTTAGAATATATTCCCAGAAGTGGTATCGCTGGGTCATAAACCAGTTTCATTTTTAATTTTTTGAGAAAACTCCATACTCTTTTCCAAAGCAGCTGTACCAGTCTGCATTCCCATCAGCAGTATACTTGGGTTTTCTTTTCCTTGCCAGCACTTGTTGTTTGCTGATTTATTGTGATAGCCATTCTGACAGGCATGAGGTGACATCTCATTGTAGTTTTAATTCGCACTTCTCTAATGATTAGCCATGTTGAGCATTTTATCATATGTATATTGGCTTTCTATATGTCTTCTTTGAAGAGGTGTCTATTCAGGTTCTTTGCCCACTTCTTAATTGGACTGTTTGCCTTCTTGGTGTTGATTTGTATAAGTTCTTCATATATGCATTACATATGGACACAGGCAATATGGTGGTGAAGGGTGGGACTGGATGGAGGGGGATAATACGGGGGGTGGGGGAGGAGGGACATCTGTAATACTTTTAACAATAAAGAATTTTTTAAAAAAAAAGAAAGTAAAAAAATTTATATGGAACCAAAAAAGACCCTGAGTAGCCTCAGCAATCTTGAGAAAGAAGAACAAAGTTGGAGGGATAACAGTACCACATATCAAACTATACTACAAAGTCACTGTAATCAAAATAGCCTGGTACTGGCACAAGAACAGACATATAGGTCAATGGAACAGAACTGAAACCCCAGAAATCAACCTACACCTTTATGGTCAATTAATATTTGACAAAGGAGGCAAAAATATGCAATGGGATGAAGACAGTCTCTTCAAAAGATGGAGTTGGGAAAATTGGACAGATACATGCAAAAAAAAAAAAAAAAAAAGAAAGAAAAGAAAAGAAAAAGAAACTAGGCCACCAACTTACACCATACACAAGAATAAACTCAAAATGGATAAAAGACTTAAGTGTAAGTGACAAAACCATAAAAATCCTAAAAGAAAACATAGACAGTAAAATTTCAGAAATTTGTAGTAGCAATATGAAACAAAATAAAGAAATAAACAAATGGGACGAGATCAAAATAAAAAGCTTCTTCACAGCAAAATAAACTATAAACAAAGTGAAAAGGCATATTCTGCATGGGAGAATATGTTTGCCAATGAAACATCTGATAAGGGGTTAATTTCCAAATATATAGGTCTTCTAGTAATATCTTGAATAAGAGTAGTGAAAGTGGAAATTCCTTTCTTGTTCCTACTCTTAAGTGAAACACTTTCAGTTTTTGCTCATTGAACATGATATTGGCTATAGGTTTGTCATATATGGCCTGTATTATGTTGAGATATTATCCCTCTATACCCACCTTGCTAAGAGCTTTTATCATAAATGGGTGTTGGAGTTTATCGGATGCTTTTTCTGCATCAATTGATATGAGCATGTGATTTTTGTCTTGCAATCTGTTTATGTGCTGTATCACATTTATTGATTTGTGGATATTGTACCAGCCTTCCATCCCTTGAATAAATCCCACTTGGTTATGGTGTAGGATCCAGTTTGCTAATATTTTGTTGAGGATTTTAGCCTCTATGTTCATCAGGGATTTTGGTTTATAATTTTCTTTCTTTGTAGTGTCTTTATCTAGTTTTGGAATGGTAAAATTCGCCTGTGAAACCATCAGCTCCAGGACTTTTTTTTTTACTATTTTATTTATTTATTTATTTATTTATTTATTTATTATTAAGGTATTACATATATGTCCTTATCACTCCATTGCCCCCCCCCAAACTCATGCTCTTACCCCCCTGGTGTCTGTGTCCATTGGTTAGGCTTATATGCATGCATACAAGTCCTTTGGGTGATCTCTCCCCCTTACCCCCACCCTCTCCTACCTTCCCTCTGAGGTTTGAGCATCTGATCGATGCCTCTCTGTCTCTGTTTTTGTTCATCAGTTTATTGTGTTCTTTATATTCCACAAATGAGTGAGATCATGTGATGTTTATCTTTCTCTGACTGGCTTAATTTGCATAGCATAATGCTCTCCAATTCCATCCATGCTGTTGCAAATGGTAAGAATTCCTTCTTTTTTACTGCAGTGTAGTATTCTATTGTGTAGATGTACCAGTTTTTTAATCCACTCATCTACTGATGGGCACTTAGGCTTTCCAAATCTTAGCTATGGTAAATTGTGCTGCTATGAACATAGGGGTGCATATATCCTTTCTGATTGGTGTTTCTAGTTTCGTGGGATATATTCCTAGAATTGGGGTCACTGGGTCAAATGGGAGTTCCATTTTTAGTTTTTTGAGGAAACTCCATACTGTTCTCCACAGTGGCTGCACAGTCTGCACTCCTACCAGCAGTGAAGAAGGGTTCCTTTTTCTCCGCATCCTCTCCAGCACTTGTCGTTTGTTGATTTGTTGATGATAACCTTTCAGACAGGTGTGAGATGGTACTGCATTATCGATTTGATTTGCATCTCTCGGATAATTAGTGACTTTGAGCATGTTTTCATGTCTCTTGGCCTTCCTTATGTCTTCTTTCAAAAAGTATCTATTTAGGTCAGTTGCCCATTCTTTGATTGGGTTGTTTATCTTCCTTTTGTTAAGTTGTATGAGTTCCCTGTAAATTTTGGTGAATAAACCAAATTATCTGAGATAGCATTGGCAAATATGTTCTTCCATGCAGTGGGCTTTCTTGTTGTTTTGTGTATGGTTTCTTTTGCTGTACAGAAACTTTTTATTTTGATGTAGTCCCATTTGTTTATTTTCTCTTTAGTTTCCATTGTCCTAGGAGTGTATCAATAATATCTGAGATATTGCTTTGGCATATGTCTGAGATTCTGCTGCCTGTGGATTCCTCTAGTATTTTTATGGTTTCCCATCTTATGTTTAAGTCCTTGATCCATTTTGAGTTTATTTTTGTGTATGATGTAAGTTGATGGTCTAATTTCATTTTTTTTGCATGTATCCGTCCAATTTTCCCAACACCATTTATTGAAGAGACTGTCTTGACTCCATGTGTGTTCTTGCCTCCTTTGTCAAATATTAATTGAGCATAATGGTTTAGGTTGATTTCTGGGTTCTCTATTCTATTCCATTGGTCTATATGTCTGTTCTTATACCAGGAAGTCTTGAGAACAGTGGCTTTGTAATACAGCTTGATATCTGATATTGAGATCTCACCTACTTTGTTCTTCTTTCTCAGGATTGCTGCAGCTATTTGGGGTCTTTTTTTATTCCGGAAGAATTTTTGGAGAGTTCATTCTAGGTCTGTGAAATATGCCGTTGGTATTTTATTTTATTATTATTATTTTTTTGCCATTGGTATTTTAATGGGGATTGCATTGAATATATAGATTGCTTTGGGTAGTATGGACATTTTAATGATGTTGATTCTACCAATCCATGAACACAGTATGTTCTTCTATCTGTTTATGTCTTCCTCTAACTCTTTTTTTTCAGTGTCCTGTAGTTTCCAAATATAGGTCTTTTACCTCCTTAGTTAAGTTTATTCCTAGGTATCTTAATTTTTTGGTTCAATGGTAAATGGAATTTTTAAATTTATTTTCTCTTTCTGTAAGTTCACTATTGGTAGATAAAAATGCCATAGATTTCTGGGTGTTAATTTTGTATCCTGCTACATTGCCGAATTCATTTATTAAATCTAATAATTTTTGATGGTGTCTTTAGGGTTTTCTATGTACAGTATCATGTCATCTGTGAATAAGGACAATTTTACGTCTTCTTTTCCGATTTGGATGCTTTTTATTTCTTCTTCTTGTCCAGGACTTCTTTTTGATGGGAGTTTTTTTTCTTCCTGTTTTAATCTCATTAGTTGTAATTGGTCTATTCATATTTTCATAATGATTTTAAAGTAAGATTGATTTAAACTGTGCTTAAAATGACCTTTCTTTACCTATGACACTTATAAAAAACAATGAAAGGAAGCAAAATTATATTCTAGTTTATAGTATTACAGTTGCTTATTCCTGAGAAGCAAAGATGCCTATCCAGCTTAGTGTGTTCTACAAACATTATGAAATGAAGCTACACAGGTATGTATGCACTAAGTATGGTAATCAGTAGTGGGAAATGGATCAAATGGATTTATGGACATTTTTGGATAGTTAGGACTTTACATTGTGCAAAATTCGGTACATTGTGCCAAATAGTGTCCCTAATTGCAAGCATGTTGAGGACAAACTGGATTTCATATATTTTATATATTCTCCATAGCATTTAGTGAACCTCACCAAGAGCAAGTTCTCCAAAGTATTTGTTAACCAACAGTCCGCCTGCTTGCTGAAGACATTAAATACAACATAATTTTCAGACATCTCACAGCATTCATTTTCTGGTTTTTAGTTTTTCTTTATACATGGTCCAGAAAGGGAAAGCATCTTGATTTAAAAGCTGCTTGTGATGCTTCATCAGTAAAAGTCCTGTGAGCGTTGCAGCTCTGCCCTCTCCATGCTGCCCATGTAACAGCCTGTCTTCACAGCAGGGGGTTCTATAACTCTGTGCAGTCCAATCTGATTTCATTCCAATACCCTCTCTCTCTGTCCTGCATGCTTGCTCCTAATTAAGCAAAGGTGAGAGTCTGGCAGTGCTGCCTCTTATGTCAAATCCATTTATCTATTCTTTCTCTCTCAATTGGCAAACTAGAGGACCAGGAACAACTCCCAGGAGGTGTCTGTAGTTTAGGGAAAAAAATGCATCTGGGAAGCAATAGTTGTAGTGAGTGCCCATTAAATTAGCTTGTGCTTTTATATTGGCTAGAAGTATGTGACCTGGAGTCAAAAGAGCTGGATTCAAAATCAGCCGCTGCCTCTCACTGTTTATGTGACTATAGTTAAATTACTTATCTGCCCCCCTCCCTCTCGTCTTTTTTTCTTATTAAAAATCATACATATGCCCTAGCCATTGTAGCTCAGTTGCTTGCGCGTCTTCCCGTATGCCAAAAGGTTGCCGGTTCGATTCCCGGTCAGGGCACATGTTTCTCTCTTACATTGATGTTTTTCTCTCTCCTTCTCCCTTCTTCTTCTCTCTCTAAAAATCTATAAAAATAGTTTTTAAAAAGTCATACACATAATACTTTAAACTTCAGTTTCATTACCAACAACAAATTCAAAAGAGCAACATCTATCATATAGATTTGTTTTAAAGATTAAATGAAATAATCCATTTAAAGTATTTACACCCTGTCTGGTGCAGTTTGATCTTAGTAAATGTGTCTCCTACTATTGCTGTTATTCTTTATCACTGTTGTATTATAATCCACTGTATGGCTCTTTATATGTCATCAGTATATATATCATCTTACAGCTCAATATCAACTTTTTGCCTCATTTACAACAATATGATCTAAAGTGAATCTCTCCCTTTTTCTCCCCACCCCCACCTTGTTTTTTTGTTACTCTATCTCTTGTAGGTCCCATGAGTTTTAGGTTTCTTTATTGCTTTGCCTTTTTGTTCACTACTCATGGTACTCCTTCTTTTTGACTTTCTGAATTGAAAAATGTACAGTAACTTGATGGAAAGTAAATCTGCTCTAAGGCAGAAGCTGGCATCTGTTTGAAGCTTCAGTAATAAGTATGGAAATTACACAAGCTTATAAATCAACAGAGTTTACCTTTCTGTGAGAGTTCTAATTTAAACTTATTTGGGATAGTTTTTGGATCACATAAAGTTTTTTAGTTCTTCAACTATTGTTGAAAGAGATCATGCCCATTTCTCCATTTATAAATCTGTTAATGTCAACAGTCTTCATTCATTCACATAGCTTTCTGCTCAGAGACAAGTTGGAGTCAGGGACAGCAGTATGCACCGAGGCTGCTCTTTAGGAGGGCAACCCCACCTCATGGTGCTCTCTTTATATAGGGGAATTGTGGGCGCAGCACTGTAAAGAACCAATCTGAGTTTGGGTGCCAAATTACTTGACTTTGAGTGAGATTGATTTGGGTGATTCTGGGAATACCTGCTGCCCAACTCTTGTAAACCTTGGGGGAAGTGGAGATTATGAGCAGCATTTTTCACAGGCGGTAGAAGTCATTAATTCCTTCTCTTATTGCCAGGCTGCTCAGAGAGAATCTCCCATGATTACTCATTGGACAATCCTGTGTGTCACCCACAAATTTGTTAATTGTGAGATCTAAAATTAGTAACTAATTATTTATCAGAGCTAATAATTAGTAATTTATTATCAGATCTAACAATGACTAATTAATAGGTCTAATGACATCTTGGATATTTTTTAAAAAATATATATTTTATTGATTTTTTACAGAGAGGAAGGGAGAGGGATAGAGAGTTAGAAACATCGATGAGAGAGAAACATCGATCAGCTGCCTCCTGCACACTCCCTACTGGTTATGTGCCCGCAACCAAGGTACATGCCCTTGACCGGAATCAAACCTGTGACTCTTGAGTCTGCAGGCCGATGCTCTATCCACTGAGCCAAACCAGTTAGGGCGACATCTTGGATATTAATAAAGCTGAAATTGAATAGGAGATAGAGATCATGTTAATAATGTAGAGAAATAAAAGGTTTGGAGTTGCTCTGAGAGGAAATGCGGACCTATGAAATGTTTTAAGTCAGAAAATTGCACCACAGAGGCAGTGTTTGGGGATTATTAGTCCAGCTAATGATGAACTGGTTGGGCAGGAAATGGTGAGAGTGAGGGAAGACTGTTGTGCAAGAGCCTGGACTCAAAATAGCAATGGCAGAAATAGAATCAACATGAAAAGGGAATGACAGACAGACCTTGTGACCAATGGAATCCAGGGATAAAGGAGGGACTGCAAGATGGATCCTTTCTAGGCTGTAACAGGTTGGATTTAGCCAGCTTGTGAGGATCTGACAGAAGTGCATGCCCAATGAGCTTCTTTGGGAGGACAGAAGGCTAAGTTTCAGAAACAGGGCGGGTCCCTGCAGGGGACAGAATTCTCTGAGGGAATATTTATAAAGCGAGGTAAGGAAGCCACAGAATAAACTTCAACAATTTCTACAGGTTTTTGTTTTGTTTCTAGGTTTATAGAGTCAGACATGGGCTTTAAGGCTGATCCTATCTGTTACATTTTGTACTAGTCCCTACATTTCTTTGAGTTTTAGTTTTCTTATTCATAAAGTAGGGAGGGGATAATAAGCACTATGTAGGATTCAGTTTGTGTTACGGTTTATAAAGATACTAGAGGCCTGATGCATGAAATTCATGCAAGGCTTTCCTTCCCCCGGCTGCCAGCACCAGCTTCCCTCTGGCACCTGGAACCCAGGCTTCCCTCACAACCCTGGGTTCATCTGGAAGGTGGTCTGGCAGGACATCCGGTCTAATTAGCATATTATGCTTTTATTATTATAGATGTAACCAAGTGGTAAGAATAGTGAGCACCCAGTAAATGAAATCTGATAAAAATGTTACATGTTCAGTCCTTTGTGGTTGGAAGTGAATATTAGGGAATGTTGAAATTGGGAGTTTGCAGTTGGAAAAGTCAGGAAATCTCCTCTCTTCCTCTACAAGGTCTGGAACTTTAAAAATAATACTATCTGTGTCTTGAGTACAAAATTTGAGTTATTGTTTAGGTGGAAAGATTCTGACATTTTACCCTGGACATAGAGACTTTCAAACTCCCCTGGAGATTACTAGTGAACCCTGAAAAAGAAAGGAGATTATAATGACGATCTGGTCATAAAATGCGTTATTAATTTTATAGAGTTTATTTATTGAGGTCAGTGCAAGTTTCACTGTCTCTGAGTCCCCACAGCCCTGATATTGGTCTCTCCTTTAAAGAGAAGTCACCAGATTAAATGTACACTAAAGGATTTAAAAATTGCAACTCCGAACACTTGACAAAATACTTTTCTGACCTACTGACTGACATATAATGCAAATAATAATTCTGCATTACTTCCCCAGGACATCATATGAAATAACTAGTTAATGAATGTCAACAGCATAAAAATAATGATTAAGCATGAAATAAATGCTAAGCATTATTGTTATTTATTTTTTGTCATCAGAACTATCTAATTTTAGTGGCCTAGAGACCTTCTTTTTCTACAGCAGCAAAAAAGCATTTGGTAATTATGAGAATTAATCAAGCCCCAAACTGGATTATGGTGGTGGCAGACATCCTTAATTACAGGCAATGGAAAACGAAGGTCATTGCTGGTTTGAATTCAGCGTAGGTCAGTGCAGCGAAAAAGCCATTAACAGCTGAATGTGATTTTGTGCTCTGAACAGAATGAATTGCTGCCTCAGCCCAGTTTCTTAGTAAACAGGTGTCCCACATCCAAGCTAACAATCACAAAAAGGACCTGCTGGCCCCTTTGCTCGCAGCCTCCATAAACAGAGATTCTCAGTGCTGGCTTCACATTAGACACTCCTGAAGAGCTCTGGAAATGCCCAGACAGCGCCAGGCCAATTAAGTCAGAGTCTCTAGGAGTAGAACCCAGCCATCTGTTTTTATTTTTATTTCTTATAACTCTCCAAAATGTGCAGCCCCATTTGCACACCACGGCTCTATAGGAAAGAAAAGCCAAAACACAACTTTCTCCATTTTCACACATGTTTCTTCATGATAGGGTTGCAATGAACCATAACATTTGGCAAGCATGTTATTTCAATGATGCCCATGTAAGGTAAGGCCCGTGGATAAAAAAAAAAAAATAGGCTTTAGTTTATTTGGATACCTAGTTGATAGCTCTGAGGACTATTATGTTGTTTTTTAAAAAAAAAATGATTTGTAGCCCGACTGGTGTGGCTCAGTGGTTGAGCATTGACCTATGAACCAGGAGGTCACAGTTTGATTCCTGGTCAGGGCACATGCCCAGGTTGTGGGCTCGATCCCCAGTGGGGGACATTCTGGAGGCAGCCAATCAATGATTCACTCTCATCCTCAATGTTTCTATTTCTCTCTCTCTCTCCCTTCCTCTCCTCTCTGAAATCAATAAAAAATATATTTAAAAAAATGATTTGTAATTCCATCTCCAGCAACCAGTTAGATATATGACATTATAACTAGCCTACAGACCTGGATATTTGGGGCCTATAAAAGGTTTCTGAGGTTTCTAATCTCATATCTGTTTATCACACTGTTGATGCACAATTTAGATCTTTGCCTACAGACAGAAAACCTTTTGCACTTACTATTTTAACATGAAAAATACAAATGCTTGATTTTTCTTTCTTTTTTTAAATTTAATAAATCTTTATTGTTCAGATTACTACAATGTTCCTCTTTTTCCCACCCATAGCTCCCCTCCACCAGGTTCCTACCCCACCCGCTGCCCTTACCTCCCCCCACTGTCCTCATCCATAGGTGTATGCTTTTTGTTCAGTCTCTTCCTGCACCCCCCACTCCTCTTTTCCCCCGATAATTGTCAGTCCACTCCCTTTCTATGCCCCTGATTCTATTATATCCACCAGTTAATACTGTTCATCAGATTTTTTATTCCCTTGGATTTTTAGATTCACTTGTTGATAGATATGTATTTGTTGTTCATAATTTTTATCTTTATATTTTTCTTCTTCTTCCTCTTCTTAAAGAATACCTTTCAGCATTTCATATAATTCTGGTTTGGTGGTGATGAACTCCTTTAGCTTTTTCTTATTTGTGAAGCTCTTTATCTGACCGTCAATTCTGAATGATAGCTTTGCTGGGTAGAGTAATCTTGGTTGTAGTTTCTTGCTATTCATCACTTTGAATATTTCTTGCCATTCCCTTTTGGCCTGCATAGTTTCTGTTGAGAAATCAGCTGACAATCGTATGGGTGCTCCCTTGTAGGTAATTAACTGTTTTTCTCTTGCTGCTTTTAATATTCTCTATTTTTCTTTTGCTCTTGGCATTTTAATTATGATGTGTCTTGTCCTCTTTGGATTCCTTTTGTTTGGGGTTCTGTGCGCTTCCTGGACTTGAAAGTCTATTTCTTTCACCAGGTTGGGGAAGTTTTCTGTCATTATTTCTTCAAATAGGTTTTCAGTATCTTGTTCTCTCTCTTCTTCTGGCACCCCCATAATTCTGATGTTGGTATGCTTGAAGTTGTCCCAAAGGCTTCTTACACTATCTTCAACTTTTTGGATTCTTTTTTCTTTTTGCTTTCCCGGTTGAGTGTTTTTTTGCTTCTTTGTATTCCAAATCTTTGACTTGATTTTTGCGATCCTCTAGTCTGCTTTTAGGTCTCTGTATAATATTTTTTATTTCAGTCAGTGTATGCTTAATTTCTAGTTGATCCTTTTTCATATCCTCAAGGGTCTCATTAAATTTATCAGCCTTTGCTAGGAAATTCTTGAAAAACCTTATAACCATGGTTTTGAACTCTATATCCAGTCTTTTGCTTTCCTCCATTTCCTTCATTTGTGGCCTGCCTCTTTGTCTCTGCATTTTAGCTGCTTCCCTAAGTTGATGGAGTGGCTTTGTGTACTAGGTGTCCTAGAAGGGCCCAGTAGCTCAGCCTCCCCAGTTACCTGAGGTGAACACTCTTGGTGCACCCCTTTGTGGGCTGTGTGTGCAGTCTTGTTATAGTTAAGCCTTGATTGTTGTTCGTATCACTGTGGGGAGTTGACCGTCAAGCCAATTGGCTGTGAGGATCAGCTGTGTCTCTGCTGGGAGGGCTTCTGTGCTCAGCTTGGATGGGGCGGAGTCTCAGGGTGGAGCAGACAACCTTGGTTTCCCATCAGCCCTGCCCTAAGAGGCCCCTGGGTCTCAGTGCCCTGCTGCAATGGCTGCACACACCTCTAGGAGAAGACTGCTCTTGAGTTTTGCCTGCTGCCAGACAGTCCAGTTTCTCCCTGAATGAGTCTGGGTACCGGAGCTGGATTTCAGTGCAGTTGGGAGGTTTTGTTTCCCTCCCGAACGAGAAAGCTAGCCGTGCGCTTGTTGCCTGCCCTCTCCACGTGCAGCGAGTAAGCCAGCTGCTTATTCAGCGTCCTGCCCTTTTTGTGCACACGGGTCTCTGCACCTCCACAGCTCCTCTGAATCTCAGTGTCCTTTTCTCTTTCCTTCTAGTTGTAGAATTTCCACTCAGCCAGCTTTCCGGTGGTTCTGGACGATGTCCGTCTGTCTTCCAGTTGCAGTTTTGAAATTGTTGTGCGAGGCAGCAGTATAGGTGTAGGCAGTATAGGCAGCAGTATATGCCACCATCTTGGTTTCTTCCTCAGTTTCTTTACACAAGTCCTAATTTTAAAGTGAAAAAAAAAAAAGCTTCAGTGAAGTAACTGATACAGAACTGTATCTCATATCCAGTCCACACTCTTTTGAATTTTACATATCAGTGGGGGACTATCATAATGAACAATATCATGTGGGTCAGAGATAAGTGATATCAAGAAAAATCCAGTAAGGAAAAAAAGAAAAATAAAAAGAAAAATCCAGCAGTGTTGAAGGGGAAGAATTGAAATGAAATGCTGTATACCAGTACCGTGGTCGGCAAACTGCAGCTCGTGAGCCACATGTGGCTCTTTGGCCCCTTGAATGTGGCTCTTCCACAAAATTCCATGGCCTGGGCAAGTCTATTTTGAAGAAGTGGCATTAGAAGAAGTTTAAGTTTAAAAAATTTGGCTCTCAAAAGAAATTTCAATCGTTGTACTGTTGATATTTGGCTCTGTTGACTAATGAGTTTGCTGACCACTGTACTAATAGATATGTTGGTTGGAAAAGGGCTCTCTAATAAGGCAACATTTGGCAGAGATATTAATTAAGGGACCATGAGAGCTACATTGCTCTCTGGTAGAAGAGCACGTCCAGCTTAATGGATAATCTATCTATATAAAAGCCCAGCAATCATTAAGGCAGAACAACCAGAACGACAGGTTGATATGATGCACACTGTGGCAGCCAACCATCCTGATCCAGCCCCAATTGCCCCCCTCACTCACCCACTGGCCCTACCCCTCATCAGCCCCCAACATCCCAATCAGGCCAACCACCTTGGCTGGAAGAAATTTGGGGTCTGTGGACCTTAGAGGTGCTCAGTCTTGGGCAGCTGCTCTGTGAGCAAAGTTCTCCTTTGGCAGAAGTGGACCTGGGATCAAGGTGCCAGAGTCAGGGATGGGATGGGGAGGCTTACATGGTGGCCTCTGCAGTCCCTGCAGGCCACACACAGCAGTGGGTGTCTGGCCCCAGTCAGAGCAGTGATGGGGGACTGGGCAGGTGGCATGGGCAGTGCCTGATGCCGCCAGTGGGGTCCAGGCCACGACCAGGGACCCAGGCAGGCGGGGGCAGCCAGCACCTCCGGGATCACTGTCTGCCCCCCGGGCCGCCTGTGGACACTGGTGGAGCAGGCCCGGGTTGAACTTTTTAATGAAAATGGGATGCCTGTGCCCCGCCCCACTGTGCCCCGTCCCTGGTGAGGAGAAGGCAGTGGGATCGGGGGGCGGGGGGGGTGTGCCGCCTCGGGACCACATTAGGAGGCACTGGGGCTCAGAAGGGACTGGGAACAACCTGCAGGTGTGCTACCAGGAAGAGGTGCTAAACCATGAGGACGCTGAGGGCAAGCAAAGGTGCAGACGAGGCGGCTCTCGCCGGCACTATGCTCGAAAAGCGCATCGACAGCCTGATGGATGAAATCACCATTCTGAAGAAGGTGCACTAAGAGGAGATCTCCGAGCTGCAGGCGCAGATCCTGTATGCTCAGCTCTCCATGGAGATGGACGTGTTCTCCAAGTCCGACCTCTCCGCTGTGCTCAAGGACATCCGCTTTCAGTATGAGAAGCTGGCTGCCAAGAACATGCAGAATGCCGGAGAGTGGTACAAGAGCCACTTCACCGTGTTGACTGAGAGCACTGCCAAGAACACCTACACAGTGCGTGCCGCCAAGGACAAGATGTCTGAGAGCTACTGCCTGCTCAAGGCCAAGACCCTGGAGATCGAAGCAAGCCGGGTCATGAACGAAGCGCTGGGAAAGCAGCTACAAGAGCTGGAGGATAAGCAGAAAGCTGACGTTAGTGCTATGCAGGACACAATCAACAAATTAGAAAATGAGTTGAGAACTACAAAGAGTGAAATGGCACGATATTTAAAAGAATACCAGGACCTCCTCAATGTGAAGGTGGCTTTGGACATTGACATTGCAGCTTACAGGAAACTCTTGGAAGGTGAGGAGACCTGGCTCAGTTTCACCAGTGTGGGAAGCATAGCCAGCAGCTATTCCCAGAGTTCCCAGGTCTTTGGTCCATCTGCCTATGGTAGTTTACAGACCAGCTCCTACTTGATGTCCACTAGCTCCTTCCCTTCTTAATACACTAGCCACGTCCAGGAGGAGCAGATCGAGGTGGAGGAGACCATTGAGGCTGCAAAAGCTGAGGAAGCTAAGGATGAACCCCCCTCTGAAGGAGAAGCTGAAGAAAAGGAGAAGGAAAAGGAAGTGGAAGAGGAAGGAGAGGAAGAGGAAGGAAGTGCCAAGGAAGAATTTGAGGATGCAAAGGAAGAAGAAGGAGGTGAAGGTGAAGGAGAAGATGCCCAAGAAGCTGAGGACAAGAAGAAAGATGAAGGTGCTGGGGAGGAGCAAGCAACCAAGAAGAAAGATTGAGCTCCCCTTTCCTTAATTATTTCAGGAATAATCCTCCCCAAACTAGGTCAACCTTGCCACCAGCCAAGCAGTTGAGTTCCCGATACTATATGAATTAACAAGTCAATATATATAACATTCTGAGGTGACTCAGGTTGGACATTAAATGTTGTGCTATGCCTTTTCTCCTTATGCAGAGTATCTGTTTGCTTGCAGAGTGGCTTCCTGGCTTGCTGCCAGCCTGTGCATGGTCCACGCTTATGAGTTCAGGATCTATGACAATGTGAATAATTCAGATGTTTACAATAAAAACACATGAATACATGAATTCACTCATGTTAATGTTAAACTTCATGGAAAAAATAGTCCTTTGAATCTTTGGTGGTTAGAAATTAAAGACCTCAAATCATGTGCAATAAACAGTAAATAAAGTTACACTGAATGACAAAAAAAAAAAATACATTAGGGGCCAGGAAACATTCAAAGAACGGGGGAACCATTCCCAAATCAGGAAGGGAAATCACAGGGTGTATATTATTGCTACAAATACAGTATTTCCTACTACTTACAACATATACAATGTAATGTATTAGATGCCTTCCTATCGCATGAAGTATGTATTCTCATAAAGTAATACTGGTAGATATGTTATAGTTATGGCAGTATGTAATATCCTATCTATATTAATAAAAGGGTAATATGCTAATTAGACCATGAGACCTTCCAGACGTCCTTCCGGACTAAGCCATAGCGGTGGGGCCGAGGCAGAGGTGGTTAGGGGTGATCAGACTGGCGGGGGGTGGGGAGTTGGGGGCGAGCAGGCTAGCAGAGGGGACCATTTGGGGGTGAGCAGACTGGCAGGGGGTGCAGTTGGGGGCAAGCAGGCCAGCAGGCAGAGTGGTTAGGGGCGATCAAGCAGGCAGGCAGGTGAGCAGTTAGGAGCCAGCAGTCCTGGATTGTGATGGGGCAGTCAGACATCCCTTGAGGGGTCTCAGATTGGAGAGGGTGCAGGCTGGGCTGAGGGACACCCCCCGCCATGCATGAATTTCGTACACCAGGCCTCTAGTGATAAATAATATACAATGGACTCTGTGATGAGTAGCTGTACAAATCAGGTGTGTTTCTTTATACAATTAGTTAGGTGTCTTTTACTCCAGCTAATGCAGAAGTTGAGGTGTTCAAACTACCTAAGAATCCCATTCCAGGCGCTGGATTGAATTACTTAAATAATTGAATTGGGTTTTTTAATTAATTAATTAATTTTAAAAAAATTTCTTTATTGATTGTTAAAACGTAGCATTCACAATGGGAATGTACCAGTCTGGCTTAGTTCAGATGAGAAACAAAGTAATAAAACAGAAAAATTTGCTGTTTCCTGACTGAGCAGTTTTGTTTAGCTGTTTTTCAGCAATTCATAGTTTGGGGGAAAAATGAAATGACAAATTCATAACCACATATTGTTGAAAACCTTGTATTTATATGTATAGAGTCTTCAATTATAATTTTTCTTTATAATAACATTATGGAAAAGAAAGGGATAAGTATTTGTACCAGCATTTTATAGATAAGGGGGTTGAATTGCTGAGAGATTGTAACAAAGTAAATGGTAACTAATCTTTTTGTTTCATTTTTTTATTGTTTAAAGTATTACATATATTAGTAGAAATATCTCCTTTTTTTCCCCCATTGACCTTCCCCCCACCTCCCCTACCCTCTGTCCCATGCCTTCATCCCACCCCCACAGTGTCTTGTGTCCATTGGTTGTGCTTATATGCATGCATACAAGTCCTTCTGTTGATCTCTTTTCTTCTCCTCCCCAACACTCCCCAGCTTTCCTGCTGTAATTTGAAAGCCTGTTCGATGCTTCTCTGCCTCTGTATCTATCTTTTTGTTCATCAGGTTATAATGTTCTTTATTTTCCATAAATGTGTGAGATCATGTGGTATTTTTCTTTCATTGCCTGGCTTATTTCACTTAACATAATGGTCTCCAGTTTCATCCAAGCTGCTGCAAATGGTAAGAATTCCTTCTTTTTTATAGCAGCATAGTATTCCATTGTGTAGATGGACCATCGTTTGCTAATCTACTCAACTGTTGATAAGCATTTAGGCTGTTTCCAAATCTTAGCTATGGTGAATTGTGCTGCTATGAACATAGGGGTGCATATATCCTTCCTGATTGGTGTTTCTAGTTTCTTGGGGTATATTCCTAGAAGTGGGATTACTGGATCAAATGGGAGCTCCATTTTTAGTTTTCTGAGGAAACTCCATACTGTTCTCCACAGTGGCTGCAAAAGGTAACTAATCTTTAGACTGCCAGTCTCTGGCCCCAAACTCTAATTACGGTTTATATGATAATGCTATTTAAAATATGGAGTTGGCTATATGTATGCCCATCATTTTATACAGATTTAACAAATTATATAAATTTAACAGATTATAAACACATGTTAGTATTTGATAACACCTTATATATGCACTTTCTGTCTTGATTTCTTATTATTTAAGTCCTTTGAAAACTGCTCTTTCTTACCTAAATTTCTAACTCAGATGAATTTTGTATTTTGCTCAGCCTGAAGGCATTTGGGGGTTTACAAGATCGTGGATTCATATATAATGGATTTTGTATAACAGTTGTATCTTAGACTTTGAGTATCTTATTTCCCAGCATTTCTGTAAGATTGTTGTAAATGTTTTCTTTAATATTACCCCTAGAGAGTATCCCACGTCTTGTTAATTGACATTTTATTGTTAGCTTTGTACTAGAAGCAGATATTGTTCCTTATGTACTGTACAGGGTCATCAGTATATATTTTAAGCTCTATTGTGACACTGACCTGATCATGGTATCTTTCATATTTTTCAGCTAATGAATATGATTTTGTCTTTCCCAAATAATTATACAAATTATACAGATATAACAAGTTGCAAAGACACAAAAATTTGCCTTTGATACATGACAGGTTTACATTACTATTCTTTCTCCTCAAAACTGACACTGCAAAAAGATTAAAAAATAAAACACATTTTTTCCCTCCAATATAAATTGTATGTCTCAGAGGAGCTAAGAATGCTTTAAAGATTTTTACAACAATATTCCTGTGATGTAAATATTTTTTGTTACCATCAATAAATACTGACTGAGCTTTTATTATGCTAGGGAGGCAGGAGGCAAAGATGTTTAATGTTGTATAAGCCTCAAGACCATGTATATGCTAGATGGAGTATAGAAGACTTACTAATAAGAGATAAATAAAAATGCAAATATGCTAAGTATATTGAGCATTGCTCATGTTATAGAAGCACAATTACTTACAAATTTTCAAAGTAGGAAATGTCACTGATGTGAACTTGCTATTGGCCAGAGCAAAAGCATGCCAACCCAGCATGCCAACAACAGATGGTGTTGATGGCCTCTTATAGAAAGCATTTGGCTTTACAAATAGCCTTTCTGATCCTAATGATTGTAAATATATGTAAATGCCAAAATAATTCAGCAAAGAATACTAAAGATTGAAGTAGTTGGAGAATATGGGACTTAAGATACACTTTAATGGAAGAGTTAGACATATTAGTAGACAGCAGGAAAAGGGAATGAAGTGAACAAGGAAATGGAGATAAAAATGTGAATGACCACTTAGGAAATACTAAGTAGACTCACTCTGTAGGATTAAGTGTAGTGTAGCTTTAGATGTTTAATATATTACATATCCCATGACCAGGTAGATAGAGGGCAAATTGAAAGTTTGAAAGTAGAGAGTTATGTATGCAAAAAATGTGTTAAATGTATGAGATCTGTTACTGAGAGAGGTTGGAAATCAAGACAACCAGTTTTAGGTGAGAAAGAAAAGGAACTGCATTTATTAAGCATCTACTATGTGCTGTTTATTGTGGTAGATGCTTAGCATATGGTTCTTCATTTGACTTCAGAAACTACTGTGAAAACGGAGGATGACATAAGTTTATGGGGTAATATTAAAGGGAATAAAAAAGCAAAATAAGTATTTTTTTAAAAATTTATTTTTCAACTAGAGGCCCGATGCATGAAAATTCATGCACTGGAGGGGTGTCCCTCAACCAGGTCTGCCCCTCTCACAGTCCGGGAGTCCTCAGGGGCAAGTGGCGACCTGGTGATCAGGGGAAGGTGATACCCCCATCACATCTCTGCTGCAGCCACTGCTGGTAGTGCAAGCCTCAGCTGGCCCTGGTTACCTGAGTCTCAGGCAGCCCTGAGCAGCTGGGCAGCTGCCTACACCTTTGGCGTTGGCTGGGCAGCCGCCATCTGAGGTTTGCCTGTACCTCAGGCCAGCCCTGGGTGGCTGCGGACCTGAGGGGACTAGGGGACTCTGGAGGCAGGCTTGTAGAGTAGCTGGGCATGCCTGGGGGCGGGGCCGCACTTGCTGCACACCTGCCACCCCAGCAAGGCTGAGGGGACTGGGTGCCACCATCTTGTGGCTGTGGGCACCACCATCTTTGAGGGCATGGCAGTCAATTAACATATTCCCTCCTTATTGGCTGTGGGTGCCACCATCTTTGCAACGGTGTGAGGGTCAATTAGCATATTCCCTCTTTATTAGATAGGATTACAGTTTATATTCAATACTATTTTGTATTAGTTTCAGATTTATAGCATAGTGGTTAGGTAATCATATACTTTACAAAGTGATTCCCCTGATAATTCAAGTACTCACCTGCACTGTATATAGTGTTACGATACTATTGACTATATTCTCTATGCTGTACTTTATATCCCTGTGACTATTTTGTAACTACCAGTTTGTATTTCTCAATTCCTTCGCCTTTTTATCCAGTCCCCCCAACCCTTTCCCCTCTGGCAGCCATCAGTCTGTTTTCTGTCCCTATGAATCTGTTTCTATTTTATTGTTGTTGTTGCTTATTCACTTTGCTCTTTAGATTCCACCTATAAATAAAATAATATGGTATTTGTAAAAAAGGAACAGTTCTAATTTGACAGGACTTGATGCTTATTCTATGGGGTAAAGTGAGTATGGGTCAAAAGTATCTCAATGTTTTTGAACTGAGTTTAGAGATACCAACATTCAGGAGTTGGGAGGAGGAAGGAAAATTGTGATTACAAAGATAAAGAGCTTGAACTAAAGAAAGAGAATGGGATACACAGAATAATAGAAACCAAGGAACGACAAAATTTTAATAATAAAGAGTCCCATTTATAATTTGGGTTCTCCTGTTTCCAGTGCTATCTTCTATCCAATTACTAACATGGCTACTCGGATTTGAAATAAGTGTTTCTTTCACCTATAAACTTAGCTCCTTAGGGAGAAAAAATGGTGGGTCATGACTCTTTTGACAGATTCTGGTTTTCCTTCTTAACTTTCAGAAAAAAAATCTTTAAATCATTACTATAAAACAAGAAAACATTAACAGTCTCACCTAAGTCTTCATTAACATTATCTGTGGGTGCTCTTTTCCAAGAAACTCTTTCTAATTCTTCCTTTCTCTCTCTCTCTCTCTCTCTATTTGATTTCTTTTTTTTTTTTTACTCAAAAGATCATTATTTTATTGACTTTTAAAACAATAAAAACTTTTAAAGGTCAAACATGTTCTAAATTTGTATTTATGTGCCCCTAACCCCCTTTTGTTTAGTACTGGAATGAATGGTGTTTGGAGAGAATAAATTTACACAAAAAATATTATCTTTATACCTAATATTTTGGAGGCCCCATGGTCCTTTTGAGTGGTTCCTAGACTGAAGTTATATCTTATAACTATTTGAAAGGTTTCTTAAGGCTACACAAATCTGTTTGTATGTTTGTGTGTTTGATGTTCTGTATGAATAAAATAGCATTGTGCTGGGTGAATGATTCCCCCTTTCTAGGTTCATTCATTTCATAGATGTCACAGAGGAAAAATAAAGGCTAAATTCACATTTATAATTACATTGGTTTTAAATTAGTCTCTTTGCTTTATTTCTTGCTCTCAATTCCTGGGAAATAGAGTCAATGAAAAAACAAGGAGGCAGAATAAAAAATACCCCAACACTTGGTTATTTGGATAACATGAGATAATGGTATCTTGGTTACTGCCTTATATCCCCAACTGTGCCATTTAGTACTCTGAAATTACACACTCCAATTAATACACACAGAGAGGAGAGTGAAGAGCAAAATCACAAAATCTGGGTAATCTGAGGGTAATGTCATCAGTGAATCTTCACTGCAAATTTCACTGTTCTAGTTAAAATAGTTTCTTGTTTCAACAATGAGGAAGATGCTTTTCACAGTAAGGCCTCATT
Organism: Cnephaeus nilssonii; assembly: GCF_951640355.1. Classification (NCBI taxonomy): domain Eukaryota; kingdom Metazoa; phylum Chordata; class Mammalia; order Chiroptera; family Vespertilionidae; genus Cnephaeus; species Cnephaeus nilssonii. The sequence continues at coordinate 68,531,335 of NC_137074.1, read as the reverse complement.
CAAGGATGAAGGACTATTGGCTAATTGCTTATGTAAACTTATTATTTAAGTTAATGATGGGTGTAGTTTGTCTTTAATCAAATATATGTGAGCTAAACATGGTGGGAAATTTAATTTTAAAATCTATTCTTGTATAGTTTTAGCATCAGACATATTGTCTTAAGATAAGAAATTAATTAAATGGCTTCTTTCTAACATTTGTGGTATGATTTATTATAGAAAAGAGACCCTTCAAAAAGTGAGACAATGAGGAAATTGAAGCTATATTTACTGTACTAGTATGTCATTAATAAAACATTATATCACATATTGGAAAATACCAAATTTTATTTATTAGTCATTGTCTTTAATTGTGCACACATAGCAAGTGAATGCTCAGATTTAGGAAGTGCAGTTTGAAAATGTATGTTTACTATTGTAACTGAATGCATAAAGTGGATTTTCCTGTACTTTTGTCTATGATTGCAAAGCAAAGCAACAGGTTTAGTGTGAACACTGACCTACAGTCTAATTCCACAAGAGCTGGAAGAGAGAGTTTGTGGAATGCAAACCAACTGCACACATTGATAGCATGGCAATATATATTAGAATTATTTTGTGATTTTTTTACTAAGTAAAAAAATTTACCTTATGTTTAATTTCTAAATAATGCTAAGAAGGGATATTTCCAAATTTGTCCAGAGAATACATGGGATAAAAGAGGGTAGGATATGATCTTTTTTAATATTTGTGTATCAAAGTGGTTTTGAAAAATAATACTTGGCATATAGGGAACATTCAATAAATATTTACTCAATAATTGGCTGTTAATGACTTAATCTTTCTGAATTCTGCTTTCTGGTGATTAGCTTTAGTATTCCTCAATGTATTTATTTTATTAATAATGTAGAGCAGACTATGAAACCTGGAATAAGGAAATATGGTAGAAAAAAAGCAATGGGACTTTTTTTGGGGAGTAAAGCTGTAGTACATAATTCGATTTAAGTCTAAGCATTAAGGTTTGGGAAAGACCATATATATAAGAATGGACAACAAAAAACTACAAGCTTGGAAGCTACATTTCTTATGAGAGCAATAACATTTATGGTTGAATTTATACATTAGAACATTGGTTTCTAGAATCACTTAGCTGTTGTTCATCTGTAAAACAAATGAAAGCTTTGTCACTCTGGCTGGCATTGGGCTAAGGCAGCTTGGGGCTATGCTTCCTTGGCACCCAACTTCCTCTATGACAATCAGAGAGGGGCTCTGAAGTGCAATGTTTAAAGACAACTTAGAAATAAACTAAATGGGTTTCACAGGAACACAAATATTTGTTGAATGACTGACAGAATGAATGACAGTGTGAGTACATAGACTCATGAGAGATTACTTAGTGAGATTACTATAACCTAGAATAATATTAAAAGGTTTTGTTGAGAAGATGGGACATAAAATAAAAAAGTATAAGATAGGTAATATATATATATATATATATATATATATTTATTATTATTATTATTAATATATTTATTGATTTTTTTACAGAGAGGAAGGGAGATGGATAGTTAGAAACATCGATGAGAGAGAAACATCAATCAGCTGCCTCCTGCACACTCCCCACTGGGTATGTGCCCACAACCAAGGCACATGCCCTTGACCGGAATCGAACCCGGGACCCTTGAGTCCGCAGGCCGACGCTCTGTCCACTGAGCCAAACCGGTTAGGGCAAGATAGGTAATATTTTTTAAATATATTTTTAAACTTTAAAAAAATAATTTTTCAATTTTACTTGACATACATTATTATATTAGTTTCCGGTATACAACATAGTGATTGCACATTTCTATAACTTATGATGTGGTCACCCCAATAGGTCTAGTACCCATCTGACACCATATATACTTATTACATTATTAATGACTAGATTCCCTATGCTGTACTTTACATCCCTGTGACTAATTTTATAACTTCCAATTTGTACTTCTTAATCCTTTCATCTTTTTCATCTATCCTCCCAAACCTCCTTCCCATCTGGCAACCATAAGTGTGTTCTCTGTATCTACAAGTTTGTTTCTGTTTTGTTTTTTAGATTCCACACATAATTGAAATCATATGGTATTTGTCTTTCTGTGACTGACTTACTTCATGCTAGCCTCCAAGTCCATTTTTGTTGTCCCAAATGGAGAGATTTTATTCTTCTTAATGGCTGAGTAATATTCCATTGTATATATGGCATGTATATATGTCTATCTGTATGTCTATGGATGGACACTTAGGTTGCTTCCACATCTTAGCTATTGTAAATAATGCTGCAATTAATATAGAAATGCATATATCTTTTTAAATTTGTATTTTGGGTTTCTTCATATAAGTATCCAGAATACCAAGAGGTGGAATTACTGGGACATATGGTAGTTCTATTTTTAGTTTACTGAGGAACCACCATACTATTTTCTTTTCTTTAAAAACATTTTTAAAATTAATTTCATAGAGAGGAAGGGACAGGGAGAGGTAGAAACATTAATGATGAGAGAATCATAGATTGGCTGCTTCCTGCACGTCCCCTGCTGAAGATCAAGCTCCCAACCAGACATATGCCCTGACTGGGAATTGAACCAGTGACCTCTTGGTTCATGGGTAGACACTCAACCACTGAGCAATACCAGCTGGCCCATACTGTTTTCTATAGTGGCTGCACCAATTTACAATTCCACCAACAGTGCAGGAGGGTTCCTTTTTCTTTAAAATATTGCCAATACTTATTTGTTGACTTACTGATGATAGGCATTCTGCCATATGTGAGGTGATATCTCATTGTGGTTTTAATATGCATTTCTGTGATGATTAGTGACTCTGAACATCTTTTCATATATCTATTGCCCATTTGTATGTTCTACTAGTATTTGGAGAAATGTCTATTCATGTCCTCTGCCATTTTAAAAATCAGATTGTTTTTCTGGTGTTAAGTTGCATGAGTACCTTCTATATTTTGACATTAACCCCTTGTTGGATGTATTATAGGCAAATATTTTCTTCCATTCAATAAGTTTATAGTTTCCTTTATTGTGCAAAAATTTTTAGTTTGATGTAGTCCCAATTTTATTTCCCTTGCCTAAGGAGACATATCCAAAAAAAGTATTGCTAAGAGTGATGCAAAAGCATTTACTGTTATGTTTCTTTCTAGGAATTTGTTGGTTTCTTACATCTTACATTTATTTCTTGAATGTAACTGTCCAGCTTTCCCAACACCATTTATTGAAGAGACTGTCTTTGCCTCATTGTATATTCTAGACTCTTTTGTCATATAGGCATTGTTTTACTTCTGGGGTCTCTATTCTGTTCTATTGATCTATGTGTCTGTTTTTATGCCAGTACCATGCTGTTTTATTACTATAGCCTTTTAGTATAGTTTGATATCAGGTACTGTGATACCTCCAACTTTGTTCTTCTTTCTTAAGATTTCTGTGGTTTTTCAGGTTTTTTTGTGATTCCATACAAATTTTAAAATGACTTGTTCTATTTCTGTAAAAATGCCTTTGGTATTTTGATAGGGATTGCATTGAATCTGTAGACTGCTTTGGGTAGTTTAGACATTTTAATGATGTTACTTCTTTCTATTTATGAACACAATGTATAGGATATGAGAATGATAGGAGAATGTTCTAGGTAGATGTAAAAATAAAAAACAACAACACATGGATTATAAATATTATATATGCAGGTACCATTGTAGAGCAAGATCTGAATTATGTTTTGGGTTGGGCAAATGAGAAGTTGAATTGAAATGATGATATTGTATTTGGAGTGTGACTTAGTTTGCTCAGGTTGCTGTAATAAAATACCAGAGACTGGGTGGCTTAAAACAACATTTATTTCTCACAATTCTGGAGGCTTGGAAGTTCAAGGTCAAGGCACTGGAAGCTCCAGTGTCTGGTAGGAACCTGCTTCCTGGTGTGTGGATATCTGTCTTCTCATTGTATCCTCTTAAGGCACAGAGCACAAAAAGAACCAGGCCCTCCTCTGTCTCTTCTTATAAGGGTACTGATCCTATCATGTGGGCTTCACCCTCATGACCTATCTCCCTGGGCCCATCTCCAAATACCATCTCATAGGGGATTATGGTTTCAAGCTATAAATTTGGGGAGCAGGGACAACCATGCAGTCTATAACAGAAGGTCTTGAACAGAGAGTTTAGAGAGTGTGTTCTATTTTGAAACTGATTGTGGATGTTTTTTGGAAAACCAAGTAGTAGGTAAAAAGTAATATGATTACAGAAGTACTGTAGCAGGATTAATGTGCTTTTGGATACAAGACCAATTAGTAAAAGGATTGAATAGACCTTGAACTAAGGATATGTGTTAAGAGTGATTATAAAACTCAGGAATGGGTTAATGAATACCCAAATTGGAGTCATGGCAATGGGAATGCCACTTAGGGGAGAGAATCAGGCATAAATATGATGGCTGAATTCAGTTACTTACATTTGGTCATAGGTTAGAAACTTGACAGTGAATTTCTGCTGAATATTTTCTGAGGTGCAAAAACAACTTTGTGATGTGGTAGTGAAATACAGTGGCTGTGGCCCCAGATGGTTCAGTTTGTTGCAGTTGTAAATCACCGTATAAATACCTGGCAACAGGAAACTGGTGTTAGACACAAATTGTGTAAAACTGAAACAGAGGACATATGGTATTATCAAGAAATAAATATAAACAATTTAACAGAAAGAGAATTTGGCACAAATATATTAATTGGAAGTTAATTCACCTGCATGGATCATCTACTATGTGCATATCTAATTATGCTGCCAGAGATTAACACTCACTTTAAAAAACCAACCATAATATTTACACTTGACAGAGATATAGTTCTCTTCAATTTTATGGGTTTAATATATGAAGTCATTTTAAATGTTAGTGGCAAAATGCTGCAATTGGAAAACTATATTCCTATAAATTTTCACCAGAAAAAACTGGTTACTGGTAATTTTAAGATGTTATAGCCATTCCATTTTACCTGATATGAATATCATAGGACAGCAGAAGGTGGTAAACTTTTCCATAGCAAATATCTTGCTATCCTAAAATTCAGAAAATGCTATCTGTACTAATAAAAGGGTAATATGCAAATTGGTCACAATGCCCTCATGGTAACAACTGACCAGCAGGCTGTGTGGGGTGACCAGGCTGGCAAGGGGGGCAGTGAGGGGTGACCAGGCATCAGAGGGGGCAGTGAGGGGCAACCAGGCTGGCAGAGGGGGGCAGTGAGGGGCAACCAGGCCAGTCGGGGTGGGGCAGTTGGGTGTGACCAGGCCGGGAGGGGAGGAAGTAGGGGTGACTAGGCTGGTTGGGGGGGCAGTTGGGGGTGACTAGGCCAGTGGGGGGGACAGTTGGGGGTGACCAGGACAGCAGGCAGAGGCAGTTAGGGGCAACCAGGCCGGCAGGGGGGGCAGTTAGGGGCAATCAGGCTGGCAGGCAGAGGTGGTTAGGGGTGATCAGGCTGGTGGGGGGGCAGTTGGGGGTGACCAGGCCAGCAGGCAGAGGCAGTTAGGGGCAACAGGTTGGCAGGGGGGGCAGTTAGGGGTGACCAAGCTGACAGAGGGGGGCAGTTGGAGGTGACCAGGCTGGCAGGGGGGCAGTTAGGGGCGATCAGGCTGGCAGGCAGAGGTGGTTAGGGGCAATCAGGCAGGCAGGCAGGTGAGCAGTTAGGACTCAGTGGTCCTGGATTGTGAGAGGGAAATCCGACTACTGGTTTTGGCCCGATCCTTGGGATCGGGCCAAAACCAGCAGTCGGACATCCCCCGAGGGGTCCTGGATTGGAGAGGGTCCAGGCTGGGCTGAGGGGAACCCCCCCCCCCCCGCCGCCCCGTGCACGAATTTTGTTCACCGGGCCTCTAGTAAATGCATAAATGTCAATGTGTATATACTATACATTTTTTTACTGTAATATTTAACCAATGCCTTTACTGCCATCAGTAGAGCACATATTTCAACTCTTGGGTTGGAATCTAAAGCGATATAATTTCTGAATAGTTTAAACTGAAAATGAAGTGATGACATTTGTCTTAGGGGATAAATGAACAGAGTAGTGATGTGCACTAAATCTATGGACATGTGAATGTGCTCAGAATTGTATAATTTCTATCACCATGTACAACTTCCCTTATGAATAGCTCTGGAGGATCCCCATTGCTGGCTCATGAGGCTGTTAAAGACTAAAAATGGGGAAGGAGGGAAGGAGGGAGAGAGAGAGAGACAGAGAGACAGAGAGAGAGAGAGAGAGAGAGAGAGAGAGAGAGAGAGACAGAGAGACAGAGAGAGAGTAAGAGAGAGGGAGAGAGAGAGAGAGAGAGAGAGACAGACAGAGAGAGAGAGAGAACATTCCATGATATATCCTACAGAAGGGCTGAAGGTCAAGGGGTAAAGGGCTAGTTTTTATGCCTTAGTATGAACTTCCCTCTGAACTCCAACATTCTGGAGAGTAATAATATGGTTGTCTCTCTTCTCCCATTCATGTTTTTGCTTCATAATCCCTTTTCAGGGTTTGGAGGATGAGTCCAAGAATTTATTTTATTTATTTATTTTTTTTACTCTCAGGTTTTCTGTGAGCTTTGTAAGAAGTTAAGAGGAAACAAAAAGTGAAGCCAACTTAAAGCTGGGTTGGGAAGGATGCCAAGCCTGGCTTTGGTGTCTTCTGACCTCTCATTTATTGATTTTCTATGATCCTTCAGTTTGTCTTTTTCCCAATATTTTTGAACTGAATTGTATCCCCATCAAATTCCTATGTTGAAGTCCTACGCTTCTGTATCTGAAAATGTGACGGCATCTGGAGATGGGCCTTTAAAGTGGTAAATAATGTAAAATGCAGTCATTAGGATGGGCTCTATAAAATTTGGTCTCATTATTAAAAAAATAAATTTGGATGCACAGAAAGAAGCACAAGAGGTGGTATGTTCACAGTGGGATGACCATGTAAAGAAGAAGTAAGAGTTGACCATCTACAAGCCAAGAAGAGAGCCCTCACAGAAAACCAACTCTTGATTTTGGACTTCCAACCTCCAGAACTGTGAAAAAATAAAGTTCTGTTATTTAAGCCACTTAGGATATGGGATTTTGTTATGATGGCCCTAGCATACTAATATACCAATGTTCTCATGAAACTTAAGATCCCCCTATGATTGCCTCATTTATGCCATCATTATCTTCCCACTAATGGGAAGTTATTCTGCTGGATATAAAGTGTTACTTCATTAAGCTAATTTATGGTAAAATAATCAGAGCACAGAGTTGTATCATTATCAAATTGCCTAATAGCATATATAATTTTTTTTGGAGAATTTTATACTACTTTCTTTAGCTTTTTCTTATTTTTTTAATTTAAATTCTTATTTTAAATTTAAATTCTTTATTGTTTAAAGTATACATATGTCTCCCTCTCCCGCCATTGATCTTTCCCTGGACACTCCCAGCCCCTAGGGCAAGTCCTCACTGCCCCAATGTCTGTGTCCATTGGTTATGCTTATATGCATTCATACAAGTCCTTTGGTTGATCTCTAATCTCTCCCCTTTCCCCTGCCTACTCTCTGAGGTTAAACAGTCTGTTCAGTATTACCTTACCTCTGGATCTATTTTTGTTCATCAGTTTATTTTATTCATTATATCCCACATATGAGTGAGATCATGTGATATTTATCTTTCTCTGACTGGCTTATTTCACTTAGCATAATGCTCTCCAGTTCCATTCATGCTGCTGCAAATGGTAAAATTTCCTTCTTTATTATAGCAGAGTAGTATTCCATTGTGTACATGTACCACAGGTTTTTAATCCACTCATCTGCTGATGGTCACTTAGACTGTTTTCAATTCTTAGCTATTGTAAATTGTTCTGCTATGAACATAGGGGTGCATATATCCTTTCTGATTGGTGTTTCTAGTTTCTTCGGATATATTCCCAGGAGTGGGATTACTGGGTCAAATGAGAGTTCCATTTTCAGTTTTTTGAGGAAACTCCATACTGTTCTCCACAATGGCTGCACCAGTCTGCACTCCCACCAGCAGTGCACAGGGTTCCTTTTTCTCCAAATCCTTGCCAGCACTTGTCAGTTGTTGATTTGTTGATGATAGCCATTCTGACAGGTGTGAGATGGAACCTCATTGTCGATTTGATTTGCATCTCTTGGATAATTAATGACTTTGAGCATGTTTTCATGTGTCTCTTAGCCTTCCTTATGTCTTCTTTCAGAAATTATCTATTTAGGACCATTGCCCATTTTTTGATTGGGTTGTTTGTCTTCCTTTTGTTAAGCTGTATAAGTTCCCTGTAAATGTTGGAGATTAAACCCTTAACAGAGATAACCTTGGCAAATATGTATTCCGATGCAGTGGGTTTTCTTGTTGTTTTGTTAATGGTTTCCTTTTCTATACAGAAGCTTTTATTTTTTTATTTTTTTTTTTCAATTTTTTTATTAAGGTATTATATGTGTACATATCTTACCATTCCTCAGAAGCTTTTATTTTGATGTAGTCCCATTTGTTTATTTTCTCTTTAGTTTCCATTGCCCTAGGAGTGTATCAGTGAAGATATTGCTTTGGCATATATCTGAGATTTTGCTGCCTGTGGATTTCTTTAATATTTTTATGGTTTCCCATCTTACATTTAAGTCCTTTATCCATTTTGAGTTTATTTTTTTGTATGGTATAAGTTGGTGGTCCAGTTTCATTTTTTAGCATGTCTGACCAAATTTCCCAGCACCATTTATTGAAGAGACTGTCTTGACTCCATTGTGTGTTCTTGCCTCCTTTGTCAAATGTTAATTGAGCATAGTGGTTTGGGTCGATTTCTGGGTTCTCTATTGTATTCCATTGATCTATATGTCTGTTCTTGTGTCAGTACCAGGCAGTTTTGAGAGCAGTGGCTTTGTAATACATCTTGATATCTGGTATTGAGATCCCTCCTACTTTGTTCTTCTTTCTCAGGATCACTGCAGCTATTTGGGGTCTTATTTACTCCAGATGAATTTTTGGAGAGTTCTTTCTACATTTGTGAAACATGCTGTTGGTGTTATAATGGGGAGTGCATTGAATCTATAGATTGCTCTGGGTAGTATGGACATTTTAATGATGTTGATTCTACCAATCCATGAACATGGTATGTTCTTCCATCTGTTTATGTCTTGCTCTATCTCTTTTTTCAACGTCCTGTAGTTTTTCTGAGTAGAGGTCTTTTACCTCCTTAGTTAAGTTTATTCCTAGGTATCTTTATTTTTTTGTGCAATGGTAAATAGGATTGTGTTTTTTAATCTCTCTTTCTGTAAGTTCACTATTGGTATATAAAAATGCCATAGATTTCTTGGCGTTAATGTTGTATCCTGCTACATTGCCAAATTCATTTATTAAGTCTAAAAAATTTTTTATGGAGTCTTTAAGATTTTTTTATGTACAGTGTCATGTCATCTGTGAATAATGACAATTTTACTTCTTCTTTTCCAACTTGGATGCCTTTTATTTCTTCTTCTTATCTGATTGCTTTGGCTAGCACTTCCAGTACTATGTTGAACAGGAGTGGTGAAAGCAGGCATCCCTGTCTTGTTCCTGTTCTTAGGTAGAATGTTTTTAGTTTTTGCCCATTGAGTATAATGTTTGCTGTAGGTTTGTCATATAAGGCTTTTATTATGTTGAGGTATGATCCTTCTATTCCCACTTTGCTGAGCGTTTTTGTCAGAAATGTGTGTTTGACTTTGTGAAATGCCGTTTCTGTATCAATTAATATGATTATGTGATTTTTATCTCTCAATTTGTTTATGTGATATATCACGTTTATTGATTTGCAGATATTGTTCCAGCCTTGCATCCCTGGAATAAATCCCACTTGGTCATGGTGTATGGTCTTTCTAATGTAATCCTGGATCCGGTTTGTTAGAATTTTGTTGAGGATTTTAGCATCTATGTTTATCATGGATATTGGCTTGTAATTCTCTTTCTTTTTGGTGTCTTTATCTGGTTTTGGGATTAGGGCAATGCTGGCTTCATAGAAAGAGCTTGGAAGTGTGCCTTCCTCTTGAATTTTTTGGAATAATCTGAGAAGGATTGGTTTTAGTTCTTTGAATGTTCAGTAAAACTCCCCTGTGAAGCCATCTTGTCCAGGGCTTTTGTTTGTCGGAAGCTTTTTGATTACTGTTTCAATTTCATCAGTAGTTATTGGCCTATTCAGGTTTTTTGATTCTTCCTTATTGAGTTTTGGAAGCTTGTGTTTTTCTAGGAATGTGTCCATTTCTTCGAGATTGTCCAGTTTGTTGTTATAGAGTTGTTCATAGTATTTTTTAACAATCCTTTGTATATCAGTGGGGTCAGTTGTTACTTCACCTCTTTCATTTCTGATTTTGTTTATTTGGGTCCTCTCTCTTTGTTTCTTGGTGCGTTTGTCTAGAGGTTCATCAATCTTGTTTATCCTTTCAAAGAACCAGCTCTTGGTTTCATTGATTTTTTTTTTTTGTCTCTATGTAATTTATTTCTTCTCTGATCTTTATTATTTCCTTCCTTCTGCTCATTCTGGGCTTTTCTTGTTGCTCTCTTTCTAATTCTTTAAGTCGCAAGGTTTGGTAATTTATTACCAGTTTCTCTTGTTTTTTTGAGGTAGGCCTGTAGAGCTATGAACTTCCCTCTTAGTACTGCTTTCATTGTGTCCCATAGATTTTGGATTGTTGTGTTTTCATTGTCATTTGTTTTCAGGATGCTTTTTATTTTTTCTTTGATCTCTTTGGTAACTCAATCATTGTTTAATAGCATGCTATTTAGCCTCCAAGTGTTTGATTTCCCCCCCCTTGTTTTTAGTGTAGTTGATTTCTAGTTTTATGCCATTGTGATCTGAGAAGATGCTTGTTATGATTTCTATCCTCTTGAATTTGAAGAGACTTTGCCTGTGTCCTAATTTGTGGTCTATCTTTTAAAATGTCCTGTGTGCACTGGAGAAGAATGTATATTTTGTAGCTTTGGAGTGAAATATTCTGAAGATGTCAATTAAGTCCATCTGATCTAGTGAGTCATTTAGGATTGCTGTTTCTTTGCTGATTTTTTGTTTAGAGGATTTATCCAGTGGTATCAGTGGGGTATTAAAGTCCCCATACTATGACTGTATTGCTATCAATCTCTCCCTTGATATCTTCCAGAAGTTGTTTTATGTATTTGGGTGCTCCTGTATTTGGTGCATATATGTTTAACAGAGTTATATCTTCTTGTTGAATTGTTTCCTTTAGTACTATGAAGTGGCCTTCCTTATCTCTTGTTATGGCCTTTACTTAGTCCTAAGTATTGTTCACCACACACTCTTCCTTTTATGACAAACCATCAGAAAACTGTGGATATAAATCAGGTTGCTTTGACTTTTCATGTTATTACTTTTACTGAACTGTATTTTGATGTTTGCCATCAGACTATATATAATATCTGATTGAAACTCACTGTTGTATTTCTTATAATAGTATCATGTAAGGTCATCATTCTCAACATCTCACAATGTCTCCTTGGAGAGGACCATCAAGTGATCTTGAAGGATCTGATGGATTGCACTTTGTGTCCATGGCCTTCTCTGGTTTCCTTTTATTTTCCCAAACAGTTCTCTTCTCTTAAACTTATATGTAACTTATTTGTTTATTTATGCACATCCTCTCTAATAAAATGGTAATATGCAAATTAACCATCACTCCGCTACATAAGCCACGCCCACCAGCCAAGCCACACCCACCAACCAATCAGGGCGAGTATGCAAATTAACCCCATCCAAGATGGCTACAGCCACAGAGAGCAAGGTTTCCCAGGTAACAGAGCAAGCCAAGCTTTCCATAGCCGTTGCAGGCCTAAGCCTCCACTCAAGCTACAAAGTTTCAGTTATAGAAGGTAAACAAATTCAAACAAATGGCGGCAGAATGGAGCTTGAGAAAGCAGGCCAGGGTTGCCGGCGGCAACAGGAGAAGCAAAGCTTTTGGTACACCCTGGCTGGGCTCACCCGCTTAAGGCTACAAAGTTTCAATTGTAGAAGGTGAATTAACTGCCACAGAAATGGCTGCCGCCCCAGGCTACAAAGTTTCAATTGTAGAAGGAAAATAAATTCCAGATACCAGGGCCTCTGCTTGGGTTGCCAGGGGGCGTGGCCGGCCTGCAAGCCACCACAGGCCCCTCACTCAGGCCCCCCACGCCCCAAGGGAACCCCACCCTGATCTGGGACACCCTTCAGGGCAAACCAGCTGGCCCCCACCCATGCACCAGGCCTCTACCTATCTAATAAAAGAGTAATATACAGATTGATCATCACTGCAACACACAATATAGCTGCCCCTATGTGGTCAAAGATCCTGCCCCCATGTGGACACAAGATGGTCACCACAAGATGACCAGCAGGAGAGGGCAGTTGGAAGGCACCCGGCCTGCAAGGGAGGGCAGTTGAGAGGGACCAGGCTTGCAAGGGAGGGCAGTTGAAGGTGATCAACCCTGCAGGAGAGGGCAGTTAGGGGTGACCAGGCTGGCAGAGGAGGGAAGTTGGGGGCAAACAGGCTGGCAGGGGAGCAGTTAAGCATCAACCAGGCTGGCAGCGGAGTGGTTAGGGGGTGATCAGGCTGGCAGGCAGAAGCGGTTATGGGCAATCAGGAAGGCAGGCAGGCAAGCAGTTGGGAGCCAGCAGTCCTGGATTGTGAGAGGGATGTCCGACTGCCCGTTTAGGCCCGATCCCATCAGGATCGGGCCTAAACGGGCAGTCGGACATCCCTCCAGGAGTCCCAGATTGGAGAGGGTACAGGCTGGGCTGTGGGACAACCCCCCACCGTGCACGAATTTCGTGCACCGGGCTTCTAGTTTAAAATAATATCTATTTTATTAATTTAAAAATATTGCTTTATTTGACTATATTTTAGAAAGAGGTTTTAGTTCAAAGTATTTACATGCATTTTTACCATCAACATCTTTATAATCAACTAGAGGCCCAGTGCATAAAATTCATGCATGGAGTAGGGGGGGTCCCTCAGCCCAGCCTGCATTCTCTCGCAATCTGGGACCCATCGGGGGATGTCCGACTGCCAGTTTAAGCATGATCTGGCCTAAACTGGCAGTCGGACATCCCTCTCACAATCCAGGATTGCTGGCTCCTAACAGCTTACCTGACTGCCTGCCTGATTGCCCCTAACCACTCTGCCTGCCTGCCTCATCACCCCTAACCACTCACCTGCCTGCCTCATCACTCCTAACTGCTCGCCTGCCTTTCTGATTGCCCCTAACCAGCTCTGCCTGCCTGCCTGCCCGATCACCCCTAACTGCTCACCTGCCTGCCTGAACGCCCCTAACTACCTCTGCCTCAGCCCCCGCCACAGTGGCTTCATTTGGAAGAACATCCAGAAGGTCATTTGACTGTCCAGTCTAATTAGCATATTACGCTTTTATTATTATAGATAAGCAGTTTTTCAGAAAATGTCCAGAGAGTGTGAGTATGAATTATTAGTCTAAATCCAGGTTTTACTACATTACCTTATCGTTTTCAACCCATAGATCTAACAACATTCAGTGAGGGACACCACATCTTATCAGGATTAACCCAACAGAGTCTCTTAATTTACATTAACATGAAATTTACATATTGGTGGGGTAGCAGAGCTGAAATATGTAGTAATCCTATTTGAGATCAGCAAATTAAAGTTCACTAAGTGTAAGCACCCTAAGCTTACACAGCTCAATGGCACTAGCTGCTCAATAGCAGGGCTATGTGCTATTTCTCCACCCTTTTAATGCTTGAAGATTGGGTCTCCATACAGAGGCTCTCAAATGCTCTTTGTGAAACAGCTGTACCAGATCCAACCCATAGTTATGGGCTAGCAACTCACTGGAAAACCAAAATCATCTATCCCTATAAGTCAAGTAATGGAACAATGCAGATGCCCACCTATGTGGCATAATACCCTGACTCAAGAAATATGGGATAGTGTAGTGAGTATATTAATAGGAGAGTAGAGTATATGGAGTTCATTTTTAATCTTAGGCTGCTGGAGATATGATCATTTCATCTTCACTTCCATTTAATTTTTTTTGAGATATGCCCTTAATAATTCCATGTATGACGTCATTAGGAAAGTCGTCCTATGCTAGACATATTCATTCACATTAGGAAGCTGGTGCTCTCATATGTTCTATTGGCATATATCCATATTCTCTAGAAGTAACCACTTGCTATATTGCTTATCTTAGTTTTAATTTTTATCAAATTATATGTTTATCAAATTATAGACAGACAAATAGTTTTTACAAGACTTGTGAAAACCTACAGTCTATGTCCCCCTACTCTTACTTTTGGTGGATTATTTTGGGATATAGTTCTATGTCTCTTAAATCACAAACTTTATTACCACTCATTGGTTTATCAGTTTAAGCATCGCCTGTTGACTTCCAGCCATGGAACCTGCAGCTTTAGCTCTCACCATTCCTGTTCTCCAGTGCACATGTGCCACTTTCCATCCCACATCTTCTCAATAGAGTTTCACACATTGAAAGTTGAGCCATGTAGTGAACCTTATTCATTTTGCTTTCCTTGCACGCCTTTATGTTTTCCCTGGAGGTCATAATTGTCTGAATCTTCTCTCAAGGTGTTGAGATACATCAGATGTTCTATCAGTTTCATCTTCCTGAAGAAATCTCTTCGGAAGTTTTCTGCCCTACTCCAGTCTGAATTGTTTCCTGCTTTCTGGGGCAAAGCTGTTATAGAAACTTCTTTCACCATCATCTGGGAATTCCCCTCACCCCCACCTCTCTCTAGTGAGGATGCAGTTTTCTATTTCTTATCTTCCTCTTTCTTGGCTTACACCTTCATTTTAGTGAAGCTCATCCTCCTATAGATTTCTGAGAAGGGGGAGAAACTTTCAAAATGCTGCATGTCCAAAATGGTCTTTACCTTCACATTTGATTTTGAATTTGGCTGGTTACATACTTCCTTCCTTCAGTATTTTAGACTTATTGCTATATATCTTTAAAGTTCCAGTTGTGGCTCTTGAAGGATGATGATATTGTTTGTATGTAACCTTTTTTTTCCTGTTCTTTTTGTCACCATAGCACTGAAATTTTATGCTAATACTAGTGGGCCAGTGCATGAAATTTGTGCATGGGGGGGGGTGTCTCTCAGCCTGGCCTGCATCCTCTCCAATCTGAGACCCCTGTGAGATCGGGCCTAAACTGGCAGTCGGACAACCCCCTCGCAATCTGGGACTGATGGCTCCTAACCACTAACCTGCCTGCCTGCTTGATCACCCCTAACCACTCTGCATGCTGGCCTGATTGCCCCCAACTGCACCCCCCCGCCAGCCTGATCACCCCCAACTGCCCTCCCCTCCTGACCTGATCACCACTAACCGCCTCTGCCTCAGCCCCATCACCATGGCTTTGTCCGGAAGGACTTCTGGAAGGTCTTATGGTCTAATTAGCATATTACCCTTTTATTAATATAGATAGGATATGACATACTGACATAACTATAACATATCTGCCAGTATTACTCTATGAGAATACATACTTCATGCGATAGGAAGGCATCTAATACATTACATTGTATATGTTGTAAGTAGTAGGAAATACTGTATTCATAGCAATAATATACACCCTGTGACTTCCCTTCCTGATTTGGGAATGGTTCCCCCGTTATTTGAACATTTCCTGGCCCCTCATGTATTTTTTTTGTCATTCAGTGTAACTTTACTGTTTATTGCACATGATTTGAGGTCTTTAATTTCTAACCACCAAAGATTCAAAGGACTATTTTTTCCATGAAGTTTAACATTAACATCAGTGAATTCATGTATTCATGTGTTTTTTTGTAAACATCTGAATTTTTCACATTGTCATAGATCCTGAACTCATAAGCCTGTACCATGCACAGGCTGGCAGCAAGCCAGGAAGCCACTCTGCAAGCAAACAGATACTCTGCATAAGGAGAAAAGGCATAGCACAACATTTAATGTCCAACCTGAGTCACCTTAGAATGTTATATATATTGACTTCTTAATTCATATAGTATCGGGAACTCAACCACTTGGTTGGTGACGGGGTTGACCTGGTTTCAGGAGGATTATTCCTGAAATAATTAAGGAAAGGAGGGCTCAGTCTTTTCTTGGTTGCTTGCTCCTCCCAAGCACCTTCATCTTTCTTCTCATCCTCAGCTTCTCGGGCATCTTCTCCTTCACCTTCACCTCCTTCTTCTTCCTCCTTTGCATCCTCAAATTCTTCCTTGGCACCTTCTTCCTCTTCTTCTCCTTCCTCTTCGTCAGCCACTTTCTTCTCCTTCTCCTCCTCTTCAGCTTCTCCTTCAGAGGGGGGTTCATCCTTAGCTTCCTCAGCTTTTGCAGCCTCAATGGTCTCCTCCACCTCGATCTGCTCCTCCTGGACGTGGCTGGTGTATTAAGAAGGGAAGGAGTGAGCAGACATTAAATAGGAGCTGGTCTGTAAACCACCGTAGGCAGATCGACCAAAGACCTGGGAACTCTAGGTGTAGCAACTAGCTATGCTTCCCACGCTGGTGAAACTGAGCTGGGTCTCCTCACCTTCCAAGAGTTTCCTGTAAGCTGCAATGTCAATGTCCAAAGCCACATTGAGGAGGTCCTGGTATTCTTTTAAATATTGTGCCATTTCACTCTCTGTAGTTCTCAACTCATTTTCTAATTTGTTGATTGTGTCCTGCATAGCACTAACATCGGTGTTCTACTTATCCTCCAGCTCTTGCAGCTGCTTTCCCAGAGCTTAGTTCATGCCCCGGCATGATTTGATCTCCAGGGTCTTGGCCTTGAGCAGGCGGCGTGCACCCCGTAAGTGTTCTTGGCAGTGCTCTTGGTCAGTGTGGTGAGCAGCTCTTGCACCATTCTTCTGCATTCTGCATGTTCTTGGCAGCCAGCTTCTCCTACTAGGCGCCCATGTCCTTGAGCGCTGCAGAGAGGTCGGACTTGGAGAACATGTCCGTCTCCACAGAGATCTGAGCTACTGGATCTGTACCTGCAGCTCAGCGATCTCCTCTTCATGCACCATCTTCAGAAAGGTGATTTAGTCCATCAGGCTGTTGATGCACTTTTCAAGTTCCGCTCCAGCAAGAGCCACCTCGTCTGCACCTTTGCACGCCTCTATCAGCCAGCCCTCTGTGTCATCATGGTTCAGCACCTCTTCCTGGTAGCATGCCTGCAGGTTGCTCCCAGTCCCTTCCAAGCCCTGGTGCCTGCTAACTGCCCACTGCTCTCTCCTCGCCAGGGACGGGCGCAGTGGGCTGGGGCACAGGCATCCCATTTTCATTAAAATGTTCAACCCCTGCCTGCTCCACCTGTGTCCACAGGGTAGACAGTGATCCCAGAGACCCTGGCCATCCCTGCCTACCTGGTCCCCGATGGCGGCCTCAACCCAGCATGCAGCGTCAGGCTCACCCCCCAGGCCTGCCTGGTTACCAATGGCTGCCTCGACCCCACTGGCAACATCAGGCACTTCCCACATGGCCTGCCTGTCTCCGATGGCGACCTGGACCCTGCAGGTGGCGACAGGCGTTGCCATGCCTGCCCAACCCCGATGGCTGCCTGGACCCCACGCGTGGGGTCTGGCGCCGCCCACCAGGCGTGCCGGTTACCGATGGCTGCCTGGACCCTGTGGGCGGCATCCGGCACTGTCCGCCTGGCCTACCTGACCCAGATGGCGGCCTGGACCCCACAGGTGGCATCAGGCACTGCCCGCCATGCCTGCTCGACCCCGATGGCTGCCTGGACCCCTCGGGTGGCGTGAGGCACTGCCCGCCAGGACTGCCCTGTCCATGATGGCTGCCTGGACCCCATGGGTGGCATCAGGCACTGCCCCCCAGGCCTGCCCGGTTACCAATGGCTGCCTGGACCCCGCAGGCGGTGTCAGGCACTGTCTGCCAGTCCTACCCGCACCCCAATGGTGACCTGGACCCCGCAGGTGGCATCAGGTGCTGCCCGCCAGGCCTGTTCTGTCCCTGATGGCAGCCAGGCCTGCCCGGTCCCCGATGGCAGCGGCATCAGGCGCTGCCTGCCATGCCTGCCTGGTCCCCAATGACGACCTGGACCCCGTGGTGGCGTCAGGCACTGTCTGCCTGGCCTGCCCACACCCCAATGGCAACCTGGACCCCACAGGTGGTGACTGGCATTGCCCGCCATGCCTGCCCGACCCTGATGGCTGCCTTGACCCAGTTGGTGGCGTCAGGCACTGCCTGCCCGGCCTGTCTGGTCCCGATGGTGGCCTGGACCCCACGGGCGGTGTGAGGGCTTCCCACACGGCCTACCGGTCCCTGATGGTGGCCTGGACACTGCAGCGGCATCAGACACAGCCCGCCTCTCCTGCATATGCAAATTTACCCTCCATCTTCGTTGGCTTAATTTGCATATCACTCCTGATTGGCTGTGGTTGTAGTGAAGGTATGGTCAATTAGCATTTTCCTCTTTTATTAGTATAGACTATAGGCCCAGTGCACAAAATTCGTGCACGGGGAGGGGTGCCCCTTAACCCAGCCTGCACCCTCTCCAATCCAGGACCCTTCGGGGGATGCCAGACTGGCAGCAGTTGGACATCCCTCTCACAATCCTGGACTGCTGGCTCCTAACCTCTCACAGGCCTGCCTGCCTGATCGCCCCTAACTACCCCCCACTGCCAGCCTGATTACCCCTAACTGCCTCTGCCTGCTGGCCTGATTGCCCCCAACTTCCCCCCCTGCTGACCTGTTCGCGCCACGCAGCCTGCTGCTCGGTCATTTTGCTGCCCCTCACTAACCCCCCTGCTGGCCTGGTCACCCCACACAGCCTGCTGCTTGGTCATTTGGTTGCCCCTCACTAACCTCCCTGCCAGCCTGGTGGCCCCACGTAGCCTGTTCAGTTGTCTGTTCGGTTGTGATGGTTGCTTAGGCTTTTATATAGATAGATACTTTAGTGTAGTATAGTTTGTTTAATCTACTGCCCTGCATTTTTTCAATCTGAAAAAGCATAACATTCCTTTTAATTCTGAGACATTTTTGAAAAATGTCTTGTTTTCTTTCTTCATTTTCTGCACTTCTTTTTTAAACAAAGATCTAAATGTTTATTAATGACTATAGAATGTAAAATTACAGTTTGCTATGTAATTTTTATTATTCAAATATTAGACCTACTGAACTAGTTGTTCTAATAATTTTTGTAAATGTTCTTTTTTTATCTTTTTGTTCTTCTTTATGAGAATTTTACTCAATTTTATCTTTCAACACTTCTACTGAGTTTTTCACTTCTGTAATTATATGTTTAATTTCAAAGAGCTCTTTTGACACTTTTTTTGTTGTTTTGGGAATGCTCCTAACAGCACTGTTTCAGTCTTTATGGATGCAATAGATTATTTTTTTTATCTCTTAAATATAGTAATGATTTTTGCATTTTATTCTCTTTGTATAGTTTCCCCCAGGTTGTTATCTTTTACATGAGAGGCTTTACTCAGATGTTGGTAATTTTATTTGCTGCTCCCATTTAACAGTAGGGGCCCAAAAAGCCATTTAAAAGATCTGAGGTGAAGTTTGGATTTGTGCATCCTGAGTTTTAATGTAGGTGATATGGTTGGATCTTTTTGGAGTGAATCTCCAGTGTTAGTATCTTCCAAGTCTTTCCTCTTAAGTAGTCAGACTCTCCAAAGAAGACCCTTTGAAACTTCTACATGGAAGTAGTAAGTTTAGCAATTGATGATGATGTTTTGAGACTTGAGTAGAAAGAGTGGATAGGGGTCTAAGAATCCAGTAAACATTTAGTGCTTAATCTCTCTATTCTTGGTATTATACTTCTCAACTATTTTTGGTACCTCTCCAAAATTAGAGACTATCTTTTCTCTAATAAGCCATACTGCTTGCTTTAGGATATATTTTTAAATCATAATTTTAAAATACGTTTTTATTGATGTTTTTAGAGTGAGAGAAAGGAAGAGAGAGAGAGAGAGAGAGAGAGAGAGAGAGAGAGAGAGAGAGAGAAACATCCATTGGTTCCCTCCTTCACACACCTCAGTGGGGAATAGAACCCACAACCTGGGTATGTGTCTTGACCAGGAATGGAACCAGCAACCTTTTGGTTTATGGGATGACACTATAACCAACTGAGCCACACTAGCCAGGGTTTGAATCATCATAATTAAAGTTGACTGGTGCCAGGAATTCCTAAGCCTTTGGAGGATTCTGTTGAATTAATTAGATTTATTTTTGGCATTATCCTCTACTGTTTTCCAGGTAGTTTATGCTATTACAACTAGTCTATCTATTTTAAAATTTTGCTGTTATTACCACCTGTTCTTCCATCTTATGTCTTAAAGTCTCTGTTCTATTATTTTAGAGGGTTTCGAGAAGACAAATTTGTGTGCTCAATTTTCCACTCTAATATTAGAAATGTCATTATTTATTTGTTATATATTATTCTCATATTATATTGTATATATTTCTGTATGATACCTTTAATTCATTTTTAAGAGGTGAAAATGGGATACAATAAATAGACTACCTCAATTAGAGTTCTAGATGTGTCTAAACTCTTCATCATATAAAGCTAATCTTTTGGTTTAGTACTACATTATGAAAATGTGAATTTTTACTAATTTAATTCTTTGAAACTCCTCTTATTTCCAGGTTTTAGAAGCACATACCAAGACCTCCTTTTATGTATCCCCAGTGGCAACAGTTCCTACTTCATTCATCCTGGAGCTGACTTTCCTAAAGTACGTGTCTATGTGCCTAGTGGCACTTCATTTTTAGTCAGGAAAATCAACTTTTCTTCTGGAAAAAATCCAGGAAGTGGAGTGAAAGTATACTCTAGATTTGGTTGTGCCAAAGGATAAATTTGAGATATTAGCTGTTTTGAAACAGTAGGAATTTGGTTGCATTAGGAAATGACATGAGTTTAGTTGATTTTTAAAAAGCCCTTTTTAAGTGTGCTGTCACTAACTACCAGAGGTCTGGTCTTTCTCTTAGCGTTCTGTGTGGGAAGGTTCCCCACCCCCCTTTATTAATTAAGGTATTATATATGTGTTCTTATCTCCTCATTGTCCCCCCACCCCCTCTGCTCCTGCCCTCACGCCCCTGTTGTCTGTGTTCGTTGGTTAGGCTTATATGCATGCATATAAGTCCTTTGGTTGATCTCTCCCCTTCCCCACTACCCTCCCCTGCCTTCCCTCTGAGTTTTGAGGGTCTGATTGATGATTCTCTGTCTCTGAATCTCTGTTTTTGTTCTTTAGTTTATGTTGTTCATTATATTCCACAAATGAGTGAGATAATGTGGTATTTATCTTTCTCTGACTGGCTTATTTCGCTTAGCATAATGCTCTCCAGGTCTATCCATGCTGTTGCAAATGGTAGGAGTTCCTTCCTTTTTACAGCAGCATAGTATTCCATTGTGTAGATGTACCATGGTTTCTTATCCACTCATCTGCTGATGGGCACTTAGGCTGTTTCCAAATCTTAGCTATGGTGAATTGTGCTATGAACATAGGAGTGCATATATCCTTTCTAATTGGTATTTCTAGTTTCTTGGGATATATTCCTAGAAGTGGGTGTGTGCAGAGGTTTTAGATGAATGACACTTCTGTGCAGTGAGGTGCATATTGTGCTGAACAGTCTCAGGACGGTCAAGTGTTAGGAAACTTCCTAGAGATGCTCCATATTCAAAGCAAAATAAAAATATTTTCTGAGAAGTTCATCTTCAATCATGACTGACCCTCTAGTGGTTTTGTTTCATTAAAGATAATGTATATAAAGGCATTTTTTAAGCAGAAAGCACCACACATTTTTTTCTTTTCTTACATTTATTATTTTCTATGCTGAACTTTGAAACATGTTCTAATTTATGTACGTTATGTTAAAAAGCTACATTTGGAAAAGGAAATGAAAAAGTGTTTTACTTAATAGGTTCCGGATTCAATCAGTTCTCTAAAATTCTGCTTTTAAGATACATGGTGGTCCAGACGCCTGTTGGCATCTGCATCAAAGTGGACATGGACGAGTTAGAAAAAGCAGGAAACACGCATCTGGGCTTTCATATCTCCTTGCATCTGAAATGTGAGTTTTTGAATGAAAGAAACTTAGCAGGCAAATTTTTATCCACAAGTACCAAACAATGAATCAAGATGAACACAAACATTTAAGATTTTGCTACATTTATCTGGGCAGCAGTTACTTGGATAAACAATCAACACCAGTGGGTGTCCTGGAGGGATGAAATAACTTCAACATCCTATATATGGTATTTGTTAGCTTTAATGGAATCCTTCTAGTGAGGGCCTAGTGGTATTTTATTTAAGTGTAATTTCAATCTCCCAGTTACTAATAACATTGAGCATCCTTCATGCACCTACTAACCATCTAAATATTTTCTTCAGTGAAGTATCTGTTCAAATGTTTTACTCATTATTTTTTGACTATTTGTTTATCTTGTACTTATTGGTTATAAGAGTTCTTTATATATTCCAGATACAGCCCTTTATAAGATGCATGTTTATATTTTCTCCTGGTTTGTGGCTTGTCTTTACATTTTCTTATCAGTGTTTTTTGAAGAGTAAAATATTTTAATTTTGATAAAGTTCACAATCTTTTAAAAGACTTTTGTTTTCTATTTTAAAAATCTTTGCCTAATGCAAGGTCACTATCAAGTCCCCCCCCCCCTACAAGTGTTATATTTTATATTTAGGTCATGACCCATTTTAAATTAATTTTTGCATATGGTATGAGGTAAAGTTTGAGCTGCATAATTTTCAGCACATGAATATTCCAATTCAGTGGGGGAAATGATAGTCTTTTATTTATTTTTTAAAATTTATCTTTATTATTGAAAATATTACAGATGTCTTCCCCCCCCTTTTTTTCTTATCCTACCCTCACCCTTCCAGGCCTTCACCACACTATTATCTGTGTCCATGGGCTATGCATATATGTTTCCCAGTAGGGATAGTCTTTTGAATGAATCAACTAATTCATATATGGTCAGAGAATCAGGATGATGAGTTTTTGAGGTAAAGTATATTCACCTGTGAAAGAATACATACAGCAGCATAAGGCGGTGTGCCAAAGCACTGTACTGGAGTCATACTCCTGGATAAAAATCTGGATGTATATCTCTATGCTTTACATGTAAATTATATACATACATATATAAATTATATTTTCTTTAATGTATCCATCTGTCTGCTCCTTGATTAGAATATGGTTTAACTGTGTGACCTTGAGGATATAACCTAACCCATCTGTACTTCAATTTCCCCATCAACAATGTGAGGATCAAAATAATATCTGCCTCATAGAGTTCTTAAAGGGGTGAAACAAATAATGTACAGAAAGCACTCAAATATTAGACATTATTATGAGCACCTGTTCCTTTCCAGTGAATGTCATAAGCAGCTAGCTCACCCAAACAGGAACAAGTAAGTCTTCATAGGATCATTCAAAATCATGTTCTTGCCTCATCTGTTCCCTCGGAGCAATAAGAATGTCAGCACAGATATCTAGTTACTTTCCTGTGATTAACAATTTTGGAAGTGGTTCTTCTATCTCAGTAGTTTACAAAGACATTGAAAATGATTAATTGAGAATGACTCAACTCACATCATGAAATTAATTATATACAGATTATTAAGCAGTTCACTTAAGCATAAACAGTTAAAAATGATATCTAGATAAATTTATCCCTCCTTCACATTTATTACCAATTATTTTTCCAGAGGCTTTGTGAAAACACTCTGCCACTACTGCTAAGGATATTGTCCTTCAAATTTTTAATCCATGTCCATTTTCTCACTGTCCTTGTTGCCATAGTCCATCGATTCACTTGTATATTCCATGCTGGGACAATACCTGCTAATCTAATCTGTTTCATGCTAGCATTGTCACTCTCTTGATTTAAATTTACTAAAATTACAAGGATTATATACTAAGATTACAAGGATTCTAAGAACCATCTTCTCATTTGTTATTATAGACATTTAAGCCACTCCTTCCATTTTTGCTAATGTGTAGTCTGTAGCCATCTATTACAAAATATCTCCTTTACATATTGCTCTACAGTGAGGAGCTTTGCAGAACCTCCTGGACAGGACCAGCCACATCCTTTGTGGGACAAACTGTAAAATGAAAATAGGTAGTTCTTTGTGCAAAAATTATTAAAACTTTCAAGATCATGATAACAGAGCATTAAACCAAGAGGAGCTTTCTAAATGGGCTCTGTGCAGCAAACCAAGTTGCACACCATCAAGTTGGCCTTGATACTGGATTTTGTTGGGAAGGAAAGAACACCCGCATGGGTGCTTCTTGAAAGTATCTGATCTATTGCTTAGAAAACTCAACTTATTCGTTACATTTTCTGCTGTATTATTTTATGTTCCATCTGCCATCTTCCCAACCCCAGTGGTAGCACAGTAATTGAACATCTACTTTTTGCCTTAATGGTTTTTGTGGTTTAATAATTTCATACACATTTGTATATTTTCTGATTACAAGAGAAGACAAGGTAAGCCCCGTGATGCTGATGATAAATATGCATCAAACTGAAGACTCTTGTGCTTTGCAATATACAGAGAGAGCTAACGGGACACAATCTCTACACTACTATGTTACTTTTATGTACCAGATTCGACTACCGGATTTGAATTACTTATTCTTTATGAACCATTCCCTTCCTTCCTTCTTTTTTTATTTCCTCCTTCCTTATTCTTTTAAAAAAAAAAAAAAATATATATATATATATATATATATATATATATATATATATATAATTGATTTTTTACAGAGAGGAAGAAAGAAGGATAGAGAGTAAGAAACATCAATGAGAGAGAAACATCGATCAGCTGCCTCCTGAACACCCCCCACTGGGGATGTGCCCACAACCAAGGTACATGCCCTTGACCGGAATCGAACCTGGGACCTTTCAGTCTGCAGGCTGACGCTCTATCCACTGAGCCAGACCGGTTTCGGCCCTCCTTCCTTATTCTATCTATCTATCTATCTATCTATCTATCTATCTATCTATCTATCTATCATCTATCTATCTATCTATTATCTATCTATCTATCTATCTATCTATCTACCTATCATCTATCTATTTATCTGTCATCTCTCTATCTACGTATCTATCTATCAATCATCTTTTATCCATCTATTATCTATTTTGGTGGTGGAAGATGGTGACACTGTGCTAGGCCTTAGGAATTCATTAGCTTCACAGTATACTGAAGGGGAGCAAAAATAAAATAGAACATATTAAATCTGTGGGAACATAAATGAGAGATACAGAATCTAACCAAGGGGTCTCTGGGAATTCCTTTGGGAGGAGGTGACTTCTGAGATAAGACTTAATGGATAAAATGGAATTAACCAGGAGAAAACTGTGCTCCAGATAGGAGGAATGGTATACACAATGTGAACTTATGCTTTTTAAAGTTCCATAGTCAGTTTTGGTGTAGATCTAGGGTTGAAAAAAATTTAATTTAGAATTGCTTAATTAATTAAGAAAATCTAGATAAGGAAGCAGAGAGACCAGAACAATATAATCTCTTCAGCTTTGCCTGTTGTCTGACCTATGCCTGCATCCCAGTTTCTCAATACATTCTGGTGAATTTTGCCTTTTGTCTTTGACTTTATATGGGAACTAACTCAACCATGTGGCTTTTGTGTTTTGTGGTTATGACAACTATCAGAGGAGCCTGATAGTATACTGAGACTATATTGAGACACCGTTTATTTTCCAAAGTCTGATTAATGGTTTTCTCTTTGAAAGCTACATGTTGGCCATTTATCAGTGATTTTATTATCCGTATCAGGGTTTGTTCCTTGCCTGTTTTCCCTCAGTCTAATCTTGTAAGAGAATAATTTGAGATATTTAGTTTTGCTGAATTGTTCTAGGTCACATTAGCTTATAAATAATAGAGCCTGGATTAGAACCCCAATGCTCTGAGTACAAGATCATATTTCTTTCTAGTCTGTTTCAATAAAATTTAGAGACATTATTCATATATTTTTTTGTCTTTTGAACTACTTTATTCTTTCTAATTCTATTTGTTGGCCATCAACAGACAGAAGCAATTTGTGGGGAAGAGGAGGGCTTTGGTTGTCATGGTAACCAGTCTTCAAAGATGGCCCCTGCACTTCCTCCACTCCTACACTGTATGCCACTCCTTACAGCTGTGCCTCAACTTACAATGGGATTATGTCCAGCTATATTCATCTTAAATTGAAAATACCATAAATCAAAAATATATTTAACACACCTAATCTAACAATCAGCATAGCTTCATCTAGTCTATTGTAGTGTGCTCAGAATACTTCTATTGGCCTACAGTTACACAATTATTTTGAGTTTCATTCTCAAGAGTAATTGCCTACCTCTTCTTCTTTTCACCAGAAGCAGGAAACACACAGAGGTGTTTGGTAGACATGATGGAATGTAAAAACAGAAAACACAACCCCCCACAATGCTGACAATACAGTGCACTGTAGAGTATCGGTTGTTTATCCTCCTGATTGTGTGGCTGACTGGAAGCCGTGGCTGACTGCCACTGGCCAGCTTCATGAGAGAGTACTGCAATGCATATTTCTAGCCCAGTAAAAGATCAAAATTCCAAGTACAGTTCTTGCTGAATGCATATTACTTTTGCACCATCATAAAGTAAAAAATAGTAAGTTGAACCATTGTAAGTTAGGGACCGTTTGTATACCCCCTGTCTTTGAAAGTGAGCTGTTTTGGTGACCATCTGGTCAATAGAATGTTTTAGTAATTGTGAGTCCAGGACTTAAAAGGATGGATACTTGTCATTCCTGTCCTCTTGAAACACTCACTCTTGTGATGTGCCTTCTGAAAATCTATCAGCCGCTTGCTATCTGAGGTGCTTTGGTCTATAGCCCAAGATAAATTCCCAGTGGATAGTCAGTACCAACTGCCAGCATGAGCGTGAGCCGTCTTGGATGTTCCAGTGTGGTGAGCTGCCAGACAACTGTAGACCAATACCCAATGGAACAGAAGAACCATCTAGTCAACCTACAGAAACATGAGTGATACTAACATTGCTGTTATTATAAGCCACTACATTTTGAGGTGATTTATTACACAGCAATGGATAAATAGCCTCAAAATGTGATTTATTCTCTATAACAAGGCTTATATCTTCTTTCAATATTTTGAATAATGAAAGCAATATGTGAAAAGCAATAAATCTCCTTTGACTTGCTGGATAGACCAGTTTATTATATTAAAGTAACAATGATCTCTGCTACAATAGAGTATTTCTGAAAATTATTTTTAATGATCAGAAGTCTAGCTATTCTGAGCAGAGCCAAAATGAAAATGACAGTGGAGTTTAAAAAGCCTCATTAATTTGAGGAGAGTACATGATCTAGAAGCAAAGGAACTTGGATCAACTTTCTGAATATCCTTTTGTGACTTCTAAGAAAACATACTCATTGTTTAATGTTTGAGACTTGAATTTGAGCTAAAGTGCCTAAAGAAATTAGCCCTCTATGGGCCAAGACACAGAAGAAGAGTGAAATGGTAGGGGAACTCTGCACGAGCCTTTAAGGTTAGGAAAATGGAACAGTGGTACTATTTCAGAAATATGTTTTCTTTAATTTATGATGGAACATAGTTTTCAAATCAGAAATTGGGGCATCTGCTTGACAGATTTATATGAAATTATGGAGACAATGGGACAGAATGATCAGGAAAAAAATCCTAAAGGCATAGACATACAGAAGGCAATGTAGGTAATAAAAATAAAATTTAAATAATATTTATCATGTACCAGGTAGTATCCTAAGTGTCAGGAAATAACTTATTAAATAGTTACTTATTTAATAGGTCCTATGTTAATCCCTATTTTTCTAATGAGGAAATTGAGGCACAGTCTTCTAGGTGGTAGAATAAGGTGTTAAGTTAGCCTTATTCTAGAATCATACACTTTACTACTATATTACACTGCTTCTAAGTACAATGTACAGGTTAAGTATAAAAGGGGGATGGCTATAAGTCTTAAGTACTGAGAAGGAATAATCATAGCTAATACAAGCTGATCACATATACAATATTTTTGGAGTTTTACTAAAGTGCAACTAAGATATCACCTGCCAATCTGACTCCCAACTTCTCTAAAAACACTGATGACAAATTTGAAACTACTGTCTAGAAAGTGGCCCCCATGACAAGCTCACTGGTTACATAGGAATGTTAAGCAAGGAGAATGTTCAGATAGCATTGCCACTACCTTCAAAGAACTGGCTAATAGTATAGGGCCACACTCATGACCCCATCAGCTCAAGATCCCATGAGGAACACAAGTTGTTCTTTGTGAAAATTCAATGCGTTGCTACCCCTGTTGTATTGCACTCGTAATGTGTCAAAAATGAGGAAGAAGTGAGGCTTTAACCCGAGTGTCTGATAATCAGTTTCAGTGTACCCTGATTGTGAAGGACAATACAAAGATCTTCTCAACTACTTCTGTACAATGATAGCAGGCTGCTAGCATGCATCAGGACCCTGAAGAGAGAACACAGGGTATTGTATGTAAATACCACCTTCTTTAGACAAAAATTATTTGTTAACCTATTATTTTTTTCTTTAGTATTTGAAAGTTATATGTCACTCCATGACCTTGAGGATACTATGCCACTAGCTAGTGTTACTATAGTCAGAATTGGAGGCCACATCCAGATGAATCCCAATAACTTGAACACAAGGAAGATAACATTACACAATCAAAGTTAAATATAAGATCAACACAGGAAGGACCAAGTAAATTCAAATTCACCTGGTGGAAACAGGACTGTTAACCAACTTTATATTAACAAGAAAGCATCTATTAAAATAAAATATTTATAGAGGAGATTTTTAAAAATCAAATGGGAGTTAATCATCCTGGAAGCACAGAAAGAAATGAGGAATTGTTGATGTGAAATTGGACACAGCTATATGCACAATGAAAGAGAAAAGAATTCTCAGCTATTGGAGTAGGAGTATTTCTGGGATGATGACAAGACCATCCTTATTTGGGCATAGATACAAGAAATAGAGGGAGTGAATTTTCAGTATTTCTGATCCTCATTGGTGGTATTAATCCCTGATGGAAACCCTACATGTGACTATAATTGACTGGGGACATTAAATAATCATAACCCCTCTTATTTTGACATTGTTATAGGCAAGCAAACATCTGGTTATGATTTGATTTCATATGTGTGTCTGCATTGGAAAGGCTGTAAACTGATGACCCAGAGGCCAAATTCAAACCAAAAATTCTTTATGCAATTAAAGTAAGTGTTCATAAATAGTTGCAAATATATAAAAATTGGAAAACTAGTTTGGAGCTTATCTTACTTCCTCTCCAAATAGAGAAAGTTTTTTTAGGGGATTAGGTTTAAATTTGTAGATGGTAGCTACTGACTGGAGATGAATAGCAGCTGCTCCCTTTAAATAGGATATTTATATTCTATTTTACCAGAATCTTCACCATTCCTGTGATATTGCACCCAGCTGTTCACCAACTTAACTGCCAGCCCCTGTAGACTTTTTGAGTTTTTATCTTTTGAGCATAAAGGGAAACTTTCTGATTACATAAAAATAAATTCTTGAAATCTTTGATCATTCCTCATGGCTAATGAATAAAGGGATGCATATCTCACTTTCTATGCAGCTTGGCTATGATGATAATGAGGACCTAAATGGTGCACAGAATTTTCTATTTCTCGTTGTTAAATTTTAAATGAACGTCCTTGTGATTACTTTAATGTTAGGTAATTTTGATTTAGTGAGATTCTGCTCTAAGAACTTAATTTTTCCTGGGCATGCGGACAGCAAGGCTGACCTATCTAAACAGGACTTCAAATCTCAGGACATGGAGAATAAGGCACTCCTGCTTGTGTATTCTAGATGACAACTGCCACTTCTTCTGATTTTTGTAGAGGAAAACAGTGATTCTGAATGAAGAATCACTAGAAATCTGGTTCTGTGTAGTTCATCACTCAATTGGCTGTGTGGCCATAAACAAACGCCCTAATATGCCTTGGTTTCAACTTGTTTATCAAGGAAATGAAAAAGAGTTGAACTGAAATATCTCTAAATTTCATTCTGCTTTGGCATTATATAACTCAACTATACATGCTCTTACATTCTGGAGCTTATAAGCACATATGATTTAGGTATGATTTAAATCCTATATGTGTGAAGAATTTAATTAAACACAACTTATTATGTTACTGCCATATTGGCAACTATATTTATATCCAAACACAGAAGGTTAGATTTTGGACATATTTCAGCAACATTTGGATATCTAGTGATTTTTATAAACTGTTTTTAATTATTCAGTATCACAGAAGTCAAACAAAAACAACAAAACAAGCACATCAAAACATGTTTGACTTGAACAAAAATAGCAGGCAGCTGGGAACACAGGCACACTATGCAAAATAGGCCTGCATATATCACACTTTACATATTTATAACGGGGTAGCTCCAACAATATTGGCAGTTAATGAAGTGTCAATGGGAGAAAAGATGTCTCAAAGGCTTATTTTTATTGGACAAAAGGAAAAAGAGCCAGGAAACCTAGTTTTCTTTTTCCCAAATTAAGTTATCTGGGAGAGTAAGTCATCCATTTACTCTGGGCATGCCACATATGTTCTTATTTATCCAGTAGCCAACCCAGAAACATGAAGATATAGCCATCTTCATTTATGTCCAAGTTGAATCAAGCAAACAGCAGCAATGTTTTTTATGTAATTGCTTTAGGGGTTATGGATGAAGGTGATGCATTTGACCAGCCAATTCCTATAAACTAAAACAAACAAGTAAAAAAGAAAAACACTCTAAAGGTTTAACATCTATACAGAATATATAATAATTTGCAGGAGGGGATGTCAGAGGAGCCCAGGGAAAAGTAAATATTTTCTAACTCAAACAAGATATAGAGGTTTTGGGTTTAGTGGAATAGTGGTAGCAGCAGAAGAAAAATGAAGCAAGAAATAAAAGAGTATTTATTAAACCTAAATGTCATGAGGTATCCACATTTATAGGCATTTATTTTATACTACATATTCAACAGAACTGAATATAGAAGCATGAGACTATGGCTTCCCCATTTGCAATAAAAGGAAAACAAGGAATATACCACTTCTTTAAGTCTTAAATAATGTAGTAATATAAATATAATTGGAATGTGAGACTGCTATCCCTTTGTGACAAAAGATTGGTAGTAAAAATCTTTTTATGGTCAGGACCAGAGAAGTAGTAAGTGAGGCTTAGGTTTAGTCTCTAGTCCAAGAGGCAAAATTGTGGAGCACAACTTGGTCGTAGTGACCAAGAAGGTCACTAAAATATACAAAAAGCAAAATTACGGAAGAATTCAAAGGCACGGTTGTTGAAAAATATTCAAAGATTAGTCACTAGGGAAAAAAGTAAGATAGTTGAGTCAAAGACTTCTAGGTTGATCCAATATTGAATTTGCATTACACCTGTGTGGACTAAACCTCTTTAAATGGGGTGTCTGTCTTGCTATATATTTATTAGTATTAGTTATCTACACAACAAATTTGCTACACAACAAATTATCTCCCCAAACTTAGCAGCTTATTTTTTAAATATGTTTTTATTGATTTTAGAGAGAGAGGGAGGTGGATAAAGAGATAGAAACACTGATGAGAGAAAAATATTGATTGGCTGCCTCCTGCACGCCCCTACTGGGGATCGAGCCTGCAACCCAGACATGTGTCCTGACTGGGAATTGAACCAGTGACCTCTGAACCAAAATGGCTGGGTAGCAGCTTAAAGGAACAAATATCACCAGTCTCTGTGGATCAGAAACTTGAGAGCAGCTTAGCTAGGTGGTTCTGGTATAGTGCCTCTCATGAAGTTGAGTCAAGTTGTCAATCATAGCTGCAGTCATTTGAAGGCTTGACTCTGGCTGGAAGACCTACTTTAGTCACTCATATGGCTACTGGCAGTTCCTTGCCATGTAGGCCTCTATCTAGGGCTGCTTGAGTGTCAACTGGCAACTGGCTTCCTTAGAGTGAGGGATCCAAGAGAAAGAGAGAGTAAGAGGAAGTCCCAATGCCTTTTCTGTCTTAACTAGTGCCCCAGTGCACATTGAAAGGAAATTAATTAGAAGGTGGCCAGCAGGGTGGGACTGGGTGAGATGGGCCGGACACGCCCTGGAGCCAACTTCCCAAGGCCCCTCCCTTGCCGGCTGCAACTGGCAGTCCAACATCCTCCGAGGGGTCCCAGAGTGCGAGAGGGAGGTTCTCGGGTGATGCACCCCAGAATTGGGCTTCCTTCTCTCTGGTTCCTGGGTGTGTCACCTGAGAACTGCCGCTGCCAAGTCACCACAGCTCAGCAGCTCTTGTGTTAATCATCTGCCCCCTGGTGGTCAGTGCATGTTATACATACTGGCCGGTTGGATGGTTGGATGGTCGCTTAGCCTTTGATATATATAGATAAGCAACACTTCTGTCACTTTCTACAGCCTACAGGAGAAGGAAATTAGGCTCCATTCTTTGAAGAGAGGAGTATCAGAATTTGTGGGCATATTTTAAAGCCACCACAGAGTGATAAAGATATATGTTATCACCTGAAAGTGAATGGGGGTTATTGGTTAAGGCTTCTTGGGAAAGGAGTTTGGAAGAGATATATGTCAATCAGTATCCTACCAGGAAACATATAATTTCTGGAAGGTTTAATAAAGGGACCATTGACAAAGATGCATTCAGGATATGTGGTAGCCACAGGGATAGCATGTTACCACAGGGCAAATAACCATTACTATCCTCAGAGGCTAAGAAATGGAGTAACTTCTGGAACATAGAGGGAAGGAGTGATAAGGGCTGCCTTTGATTGAGAGGTACAAGCAGATCAAGATCACCTTACAGGAATGGATGAGTACAGTAAACACCACAACCTCACTCTCCTTTTTCTTCCCTTCCCATCTCTGCCAGGGCTCCCCTTTGGCCAAATTCTACTGACAGCTTGAGGTCAAAGGTGCCTTTTAATATAGTCCATCAGCCATCTGGGCAGAGGTAATGGTGAAAAGTGTGGAGAGTAAATCTGGAAGGGTAGATAGAAGATGTCTTAACTTTAAGGGTAACTTGGTTTTAAAGATGAGTTAGAAGCAGAGCTATTAAGGGTTGGGTTATGTTAAGCCAATGTATGTGGGGTTAGAAAAATAACTAAAAATCAACTAAAACAGAAGTTGTGTGGTACAGAGAAGCTGAAATAGGTTGGCAATGAGTATAGATGAAACCATATTATGGAGGGTCCTAGATTTCTTATAAGAGGCAGTACTTGGCAGTATTTAAGCATAAGTATACCAAGGTAATATAAATGAGAGAGAAAGGGAACATCTAAGAGATATATGTCAGTTTAGATATCAGGAATAAATGAAATAATGCCAATAAAGTTTAGTTTTGAACAAACTTTCAGGTAAAATAAGTAAGTATTAATGGTCAAATGAGCCCAGCTGGCATGGCTCAGTGGTTGAGCTTTGACCTAAGTACCAGGAGGTTACGGTTTGATTCCAGGCCAGGGCATAAGCCTGGGTTGTGGGCTTGATCCCCAGTAAGGGGTGTGCAGGAGGCAGCTGATCAATGATTCTCTCTCATCATTGATGTTTCCAGCTCTCTCTCCCTCTTCATTCATCTCTGAAATCAATAAAAAAATATATTTTTTAAATGGTCAAATGAATAAAATATGAATTTGTTGGAATGAGGTATCCATGTTTACAGAGTCATGCTGTCTAAAATTTACTAGGACTGCAAGCAAGAAAGCCTACAATTATGAAAATTTTAATCTAGAACAATTATATTTCATCAAAGTATGAACCTAAAAATAAAAATAGTTTTTAAAAAATATATTTTATTGATTTTTTACAGAGAGGAAGGTAGATGGAGAGAGAGTTAGAAACATCGATGAGAAAGAAACATCAATCAGCTGCCTCCCACACACTCCCTACTGGGGAAGTGCCCGCAACCAAAGTACATGCCCTTGACCGGAATCAAACCTGGGACCCTTGAGTCCGCAGGCCAACGCTCTATCCACTGAGCCAAACCGGTTAGGGCTAAAAATAGTTTTATAATAGAAACAATCATGCCAAAATAGAATGAATGATCTATTCTTTGGATGTTTGTTCTTTAAATGATAGTGGCATGGCTAAAGGTTTGGCTTGGGTACATGATTTATTTGAGTTTGAATACTTAGTAGAAAAGTCCTGTGAAATTCATATAATCCTTCATTCCAGATTTTATTTGAAACATACAGAAATTATAGTATTTCATATGTACATGAGAGAATTCAATGAAGGTAAGCAAATGTAATAGGAAGAAACATTGGCATTTATATCATGGTTTAGAAAAAAAGTGTTATAGAGCTTACAATGAAGCCTGTTTGAATCATACCTATCCATTTAGCACATCTGACTGGCTATCAATACAGTAATTCAGAGGGGAAAAGCAGCAATAAATACTTAGAGATTGCTAATACAGAGTGGGACATGAAAGAGATATATGACTGATTATGCTCAGTGACACTTTCATATTACATTTTATAGTAAAGCATGTTTTACATGGTGAGATGTTAACCATAAATTTCCTAACTGTACTTCCACACATTTAAAATGTAGGGATAATTGATGTTAACAGAAATGACCCTGGAGTGCCAACTGAGGTTAGGAAAAAAGAAAAGATGATACTGCATTCTGAATGTGTGTGCATTGTGTTGTAGGTGCTTTCCTGATACTTTGAAAATTACTAGTGCATATATGCATAGCCCACGGACACAGACAACAGTGTGGTGAATGCCTGGCGTGGGGAGGTTGGATAGAGGGGGACAAAGGGAGAATATGGCGGACATCTGTAATAGTGCCAACAATAGAAAAGAAAGAACGAAAGAAAATTACCAGTGCAGTTAAGAGCATTGTAACAATTAATCAGGATAAGGATAAGTGTGATTCTTGTTCAAATCTTACCTAATAAGCACAATTGACTATTAATATTTTTAAGGCTTAACACTCATGCAGGACCTTCCAGAAACTATGTACCCCGAGGAATGAACACTTTAAAAAAGTTTCTAAAAAATATTACTCCATATAATGCTATTTACATTCATTCACTAAATTATTTGAGTATATAGGAATTGTAAGTCACAGTAGTGTTGAAAATACAAATATGTCCTTGGCACTGATGTAGATTACAACCTAGCAGGTCTTACTTTTAAGAAATAAACAGAAATGATTAATTTATCAGTGTAATAAGTGCTACAATAATCTGTTCAGAGGCTAAAAAAACCCAAAACAAAACAAAACAAAAAAACCAACCCAGAGATGACAGATTAGAAATGGACTAATATGCTAGGTTAGAGGACGTTAAGCTCTGTTAGTATTAGTTTCACAACTAACACCTCCCGCTTTAATAGAAAATCAACACTTAAAACAAGGAAGATGGCACCAGCTGAAGAACAATAACCAATAATCAACTTTTCTTTCCTAATTAACCTTTTTTTTTTTTTCAAATTGAAGCATTAAAGGTCAACTTGTAGACCTTCATGTGCCCATTTGGAACCAATGAAAGAACCAGGAAGGTCTGGTGGGAAGGGAATCTAGCTTCAGGGTTTTCACAATGGTTCCTAAGAAATAGTGACCACCCCTCTTCCCCCCGCACCCTTATGCCCCAGGATCTCTTTACTAAGAGTCAGATATAGAAAAGAAAATGCACTGGAGGTAATCCTATTCCATGGTTATTAAAGACAAACTCAATCCAGTAGAATCTATATCTTTACCTTAATGATTGATTTCACCACTGTCCTGTGATGCTGTTTTCTGTTGTTGGAAAAGGAAGAAAAATAGATGAATGGTGGACTGGATGTGTGGCAAGAGACCTACACTAACGTTAGCTGGGTCAACCCCAGTAAGAGTCTTAGGGTGTTAGAAAGATGCAAAATATCATTTCCAAAAGTAAAATAAGCCAAAATAAAAGGCTTTGGACTCATTTGCAGAGTACTAGAACATCATCTTGCTCATGCAATCAACTATCAAAATTGTGATTGGATTATTTGAAAATTTGGAAAAGTAATAATAT
This sequence comes from Cnephaeus nilssonii, assembly GCF_951640355.1. Lineage (NCBI taxonomy): Eukaryota > Metazoa > Chordata > Mammalia > Chiroptera > Vespertilionidae > Cnephaeus > Cnephaeus nilssonii. The sequence continues at coordinate 68,495,263 of NC_137074.1, read as the reverse complement.
GATGTTGTCTATAGGTGTGTGTATGTATGGTATGTAAACACATACACATGATCTGAAACAATCTACTTAAATTGAATATTATAGAAATCAAAAGAAACAAACTAATTATAGAGGAAACATCCAAATAGCTGAAGAAAAGGCAAATGCTATTGTATAAGCAACCACTCTCCACCAGCAGCTGGATAAAAAAACAGCACCGGTCAGAAAGAGGTCACCCAAGACACTGCCTGACTGGCGTGAGCCTCCATCCTCCCATAGGCCTCATCTCATTTCGGGCTTAGATTTTCCTGCAGATCATGGTAATTGCTAATCAGCTCCCACAGCTGTGAATCACAGCTCACAGATACAGAGGGAACAAATTTGAAGTTTAGCATCTCTGCTGGGGAGAGAAGGGAAGTGACTTGTTTATGTAGCATTTCATCACTCTCCCTAAGAGGCACTAGCCCTGGGTTTATGTTCCATTAAAGGTGCAGTGACATGGTTTTAAAGCAAGTAGAAGATTGCCTGTTTTAGTATTAGAGAATTTGGATTTAATTCTAAGTTAAAATCATGAATATTAGTGCTGCAAGCAAACTAGGTGTAATAAAATTCAATTTTTCCCATTTATAGGTGAGAGTCCTTTGACCTTGAGATAGTAAACAATTTGCCAAGTTAATGATAGCATCTGGAATAGAATCGCCAGTAGCCTGTTTACTACTTCTATAATGTTATTCAACCACACTTGGGAAAAATATCCTGGGACCTGGGGGCTTATGCCAATCAACTGTTAGCAACCTACTTTTCTCCATGTCCTCGTTATTTATTATCTGTTATGTTCAAGGTTTTTCTACATCCATTGAGAACTCGGACACATGGTTAATCATTTTTGTTTTACCATCTTCAGTCCTGTTCTGATCTAGGTTATTTTAATAACTATAGAGATTTCTTAACCCAATTTGCTAAATTCAGATTTTTTTCTACCTTTTACTCTATTTTTCACTTTCTTTCAGCAACCAACTCCCATGATCCCCTCCATTTGTTGCCTTGAATGACATCATGTCTGCAGTCACAAAATCTAATATTCTAATCTCTGATTTTAACTCCTATTCTTCTGGATCACACATCATTATTCCACCCACATCTATTGCAGGTTAGGCTGTTGAACCAGATAGACCAAATCCAAGGGCTCTTCTTCATGTAACAATTCAGAAGTGGTTGGTCCAGGGTGGCAGATGGCTCTCTTCTACAAGGTCATTAAGTGACCTAAATTTCTTCTATCTTGTAGTTCTACTACCATTTAGATTTGTTCACAAATTTGAAGCTGTTTTACTATTATATATACTTTCCAGCACTTGGAAAGAAGAGAAAGAATGAATGACGAGCAGCTTTTCTTACTAAAAAAAGTAACCCAAAAGTTGCACATATTTCTTTTAAAAAAATATATATATATTTTATTGATTTTTCACAGAGAGGAAGGGAGAGGGATAGAGAGCTAGAAACATCGATGAGAGAGACATCGACCAGCTGTCTCCTGCACACCCCCCACCAGGGGATGTGCCCGCAACCAATGTACATGCCCTTGACCGGAATCGAACCTGGGACTCTCCAGTCCGCAGACCGATGCTCTACCCACTGAGCCAAACCGGTTTCGGCATATTTCTTACACCCTTATCCTATTGGTTAAAGTTGGTGACATAGTGTATTTGAGTTGCTCTAACAAAATGCCATATATTGGGTGGCTTATAAACAAAATAAATTTATTTATTATAATTCCGTAGGCTGGGAAGTCCAAGATTAAGATGTCACGAGATTTGGTGTATGATGAGAATCCACTTCCTGGTTCATAGACAATTGTCTTCTTGCTGGATTCTCACATAGTGAAAGGAGCGAGGTAGCTCTCTAGGATCTCTTTTATAAGGGTACTAACACCATTCATGAAGACCCCATCCTCATTACTTAAGCACTTTCTGAGGGCTCCAACTCCAAATGCCATTACATTGGGGATTAGGTTTCAACATACAAATTCTGAAAGGGCATAAACATTCAGTCAATATCATCTACCTAAAAAGAACATGGGAAATGTAACCTTAGCTGAGCAATCTTGTGTACTGCCCAAAATTGGAATGTTCTATTTCAAAAGGAAGAACGATGGAATAATTTTGGGAACACAATCAGCTGCTTCTTCACAACTTTCACTGCACTTTTGTTCAATGAATTCATTGGAATCTCCAAATCTTTGATCCAATATTTATAGCCAAATTCATTAGTCCTTTCTGTACTCATTGTCTTTCTTCCAAATGAGGATCCATGGTACACAAGCTTAAACTATATCTCACCAATCCTTTTAAAAACGTATCTCAGCTATTTTCTGCATTATCTCCTAATTTATTATTGTGTGCTCCTACTTTAGATTAGTGATTCTGGATAAAAATCACACAACACTTCCCCTAGGTGTTGACAGACTGGTGTTTTCTAATCCAGTAGGGGCCATCAAATTTAAATTCCAAGTAAGTCTGCTAAATTGTAAACCCTTCCAGAGCAAGTTATTCATCTTTTTAATGTTCATTGCCTAGCTTTCTGGCTCTGAATTAATTTAAAAACATGTTTGTTGAATAAAAATATGAACACTAATGTCTTTCCAACTTTGAAATTTATTATCATTTTAAATTAGCCTTTCATATTTCCTGTTTTAGAGGTAGCATTATTCTTTCTCTTAGGCTAGCATCATCATTATAGTTTTGCTTTTTCTTTTTCTAACACATCTAGTCAGTCACAAATGTCTCTGTATGCCAATCCTAATTATCTTTTAAAAATTTATTGATTGATTTTTAGAGAGAGGGAGAGAAAAATAGGGAGGGAGGGAGGAAGAAAGAGAGAGACAGACAGAGAAATTTATTGTTCCAAACATTTATGCATTCATTGGTTGCTTCATGTATGTGCCCTGATGAAAGATCAAACCTGAAACCTTGGCATAACTGGGATGATGCTTTGGGATAAGCCACTGTGACAGGGATCCAATGCTAAATCTCTTTTAAATTACACTTTCAATTCACAGTCACACATTATCGGAGTATATTGTATCTCCAAACCTTACCTTTAGGTAAGTGCAACAAGTTAATTTGTATGCCTTCCATTAGTCTTCTTCCCTCAAATCCATCCTCCATACAATAAACAAATAACCCACATATTTATCTCCTCTCTTTACCAAGACCCCATTTAGTGGTAACGAGGACAACAATTAATGAAGAACTTTGATAAAATGTAAGAGGAAAAGTTGAATCATTTATTGATAAAATGATTTAACAGGATTCAAGGGGCCATAATTTAAAATGTGTATACCCTTCAAAACTCCAGATTTGAAAGCACAAGTTACATTGGATAATGAGAAAGAGCAGTGGATCAAGAAGTCAGGGAAGTAGGTTTAAATGCTATGTAGTGAATACACAAGACACTGACATTTAAGTAATTTTTCCTATCTTGAAAAGTCAGTGGGAGTGGCGGGGGACTTTGGGTCATAACAGAACTAATGTAGTCTGTAACCACAATGATTACATCATCAGCTCCATCTTAGTCAGCTTATGCTGCTATAACAAAATTCCATGGACTGGGTGGCTTAAACAATAGATGCTTCCTCCTGCACCCCCACAATTCTGGAGGCTGGGAAATAAAAGATCAAGGTGCTGGCAGATTGGGTTCCTGGTGAGAGTTCCCTTCCTGGGCTGCATTCTCTCTGTGTCCTCATATGGTGGAAAGAGAGAGAGAGAGAGAGAGAGGCTCTTGACTTTCTTCCTCTTCTTATGAGGACACTACTACCATGATGACAGTCCACCCTATGATTTCATCTAAATTTAATTACCCCCTCCAAAGGTCCTTCTTCCAAATACCATTACATTGGGTGCTAGGACTTCAGCATTTGATTTTTTTTTTTCCAGAGGAAGGGCACAAATTTTAGTCCCTCTAAAAATAAGCTCCCGCTCCTCTTTTTAGGAAATCAAATTTATTGGGGTGACTGCTTAATAAGATTATATAGGTTTCAAATGTACAATTCTATGATACATCATCTGTATATTGCATTGTGTGTAGTTTGTCAGCAACGCCCTCTCCTCTTATCACAACCACAAAAACATCAACAGCGTGGCATCTACACCACACATAGAAGCCTGGAGAATTCTCAGGAGATCCTGAAAAACCCCTGAGAAAGTCTTTCAAAACCTGGAGAACTCAAAAATGAGTTTAACTTCATGACTAAAAACTCAGAAATGATGCCTTCCAGTGAAAAGTCCCTACCCTGCAGTCAGAACTAACAAACACTGCTTTTTCACTCATAGATCAATATACAAAGAAACATTGCTGCACATTTGTGTAAATGAATGACCTTTAAAGTAGAGACTAAAGAGAGAAAACTTAAAAAAAAATCAGAGACATGCTGGAAACAAAGAAAACATTTAAAAATCAGTTAATATCCTAAGAGACCTATCTATAGTAATAAAAGCGTAATATGCTAATTAGACCGCATAGCCAAACGACCTTCTGGATGTCATTTTGGACATCCTTTCAGACTAAGCCTGGTGGTGGTGGTGAGGCAGAGGCAGTTAAGGGTGATCAGGCAGGCAGGTGAGGAGTTAGGGGTAATCAGGCAGGCAGGCAGGTGAGCGGTTAGGAGCCAGCGGTCCCAGATTGCTAGAGGGTGCAGGCCAGGCTGAGGGATTCCCCCTCCCTGTGCATGAATTTTGTGCACCAGGCCTCTAGTAGTTGATAATTTGGTTAATTGCAAAGGTCTCAGGTCAAAGAGCAGATTATTATTCTCTGTCTTTGTCAGGAAGTTTCACACTCTGTCATTCTGCTTGTTTGAACCAAAGGTCTGAGGAGAATAGAGAGCGCTTTTCCAAATATATTCACAATCTGTCTTATTCTTTTTATAAAAATCTAAATCCCAATCTCATGAATAGTTTTAGAATGCAATACTAAATAAACTAGAGAAAATTTAGCAAATGGCTATCAATGCATAAGTTTTATATGTTGTTAATCAATTTTGTTATAAATCACTATGTAATAAACTCAGTAATTTCTTTTCTCTCCTTTTCATCTTTCTCAATTTTTCTGGACAGGCAGTGAAAATTCTGATATTTAAATCAATAAGTAGTTCTTTTTGTCTTTTCTATGAAGTGGCTTTACAAATGTTTCTGATCATTTCTAAACCTAAAGCCAAACTGGAGCTTTGTTTACCTTTGACACTGACTTTAGAAAAAACAATGCAATTTGTTCTCTGAGGGACAGAATATATAACAAAATAGAGTATAAAAATGGAGAACCATCATCAATCTCAAGATACTGGGTTTGATGGCTTGAGGAAATATTATATTTTTGTCTTTTATTGTAAATAATCTGGGTCAGAGGCTTTTTTAAAAATCTGGACTTAATTCTTTCATGTCCCATCCCTGGAAGCCTATACTAGTTTGTGTAGTTGATTTAGAATTAAAAACAAAACAAAATACAAGTGCTACATTCTGCAGCTATCTAAATATACAAGTAATGATATGTTATTTAAATAAGATTTCATAAGAAAAATGTTGCCATTTCATTAGTAATGAAAATAGCTTTGTTACTTATAATTTAAAGCTGTAATTTCTAAAACGTCTCCTGTGGCCGGAACAAGATAACCGAATGCTCATATTTCCAAAGATTTCCAGAAGATGAGGCTCCAAGCCATTCTCACTGAAATTCAGTAGCGCCCAGCATAATGCTGCTTCAGAAAAAGAAGGCAAAAATTGATAAATATCTTCAAGTTGCCCTTGGTTTTTCAAAGAAATGTGATAAGACTCCTTTGAATGACAAAATGGGAGAAAGTATTTGATATAGTTTTCCACAATGTTGCAAATATAAACCAAATGGACCTGAAAATAATAGAACTGCATGAACTAAAACCTAGCTTAAAAAATGCCAGTAGGAATAGAGGCATAAGATAAGGGGACTTAGAGTCTCCCCAACAGGAAGGTCAGAGAGAGTGCAAAGGAAAAAAAGGGAGTTGATATGAATGGTCTCTCTAAGAAAGCTCTGGAACAAATTGGGATAGAAATAAATAAAATCTAAGCAACACAGGCTAAGAAAGGGATCCAGCCTGGCTGTCCTGACTGAGCGGTTGAGCATAGACCTATGAACCAGGAGGTCACTGTTCCATTCTTAGTCAGGGCACATGCCCAGGTTTCGGGTTTGATCCCCAGTGTGGGGTATGAAGGAGACAGCTGATTAATGATTCTCTCTCATCACTGATATTTCTATCACTACCTCTTCCTTCCTCTCTGAAATCAATTAAAAATATATTTAAAAAAAGAAAGGACTCCAAATGATGTTAATGAAAAATTGTTTCGCACAATACCAACTGAAAGATAGAATTAGGTAAGGGAAAATCAAGAAAAATAATTTAAAAAATCAACATCCTACAGCTCATTTACAGACACAGCTTAGAAATGACCTGAACCTGCTTATCTCTGGCGCCACTCTCTCTCACAACTCTCTTTCTTACCCCTTCACCATACGCCACACGAGGAAACACTTGTGTTTTCGTTGTCACACGCAGGAACCTGTGGCCCTGGCTCTCAAGAGCCCTCAAGAATTTTTCCTACCGTTTGGTTAGCCTCATTTAGAGGCCTTTTTGAACCTGCTTTGCTGGTTTTATTTATTTATATCCCAACTTGTTCCAGAGTTTGTGAGACTATTCATACTGGCACCCTTCACAACATCACAGGAGGATAGACATGGAAGACACGTGAAGTGAACACGAGGGGGGCAAAAGTAGGTTTGCAGTTGTTATACAAATAAACAATACAATAATTAATAAATAATAATACAAGAACAAACTGTGTCTCAAGTAACTCACAACTGTAAACCTACTTTGCCCACCTCTGTATAGATGATAGCAGGTCCCTGAGAGAAAGACCCTGCTCTCTGCTTATTGGTCATACTCTCAGGAACATGAAAGAAGCTGCCCAAGGTTGTCTAAGGTTGGATACTGCCTTGCCTTAATTCCTGAGCCCCAGCATGGCCTGCAAGGAGCAGAGATTCAAGTGAGTCCTAGAAGTAGCTGAGCCTCCCACTTTGAAGAGCCTAGACATAGGAATGTGGAGTGTTACCCGGGCAACCCCTGTGATGACTGAAAACCCAATAAGATGTTTCTATGTGGACAGATGGCATCACACACTAGATGTCTCAGCCCCATGTCCTGGTATTGTGTGAAATCTCTATAAATTGGATGCTATTCCTAGAAAACTCAACATACAGAGATCAAGTTGCTGTCACCATGGCTGAAGGAAGATTATACAACATTAAATTGTTATAGAAAATGCAACAAAAGTATTATTTTTACACCTAAATTTTGAACTAATATTTATCCTTTTACACTGATTTATCAGGGAAAACTAAGAACACGTGAAGTTCTGAATCCTGAATCCATAAGTAAGAAGTGTCCTTTAAACAAACAAAAAGAATTAGCTTGCAATATTTCTGCCAACTGCATTTAGCAGTATTACATGCTTTCTTTTCTGCTTAAACATTTTTTAGTTAGAAAGCATTAAAACAATAATTAGTAAGCTTAATTCTAGAAAAATATTACCAGGAAGGAAGCTTTTAAAGTGTTTTACACACATTACTTCAATTAATCTTCAAAGAAGCCTTAGGTGGGAGGTACTATTATACTCACTTTTCAGATAAGGAAGTTGAGGCACAGAGAGGTTAAATTCATTCTTTCAGCTTCCACATCTAGTAGGTGGTAGATTCAGGATTTTTGAAGGCAGTTATGCTCACTACTATACCACCAATCCGCAACCCATGGTTTTGAACTTGATCCCTCTGTCTCCAGGGCATGGGGTCTTAATCATGAATGAGTGTGGATGCCACTGTGCTGGGAGGCCCTATTCTGCTCCTACAGAGTCGAAGCAGTACTTATCCTTCAGCTGCTGCTTAGGGCTGTGATTAAAATTAGGCATAGCTTAGTTAATACCATAATTGTGGTGTAGAGCAAACAAACAATCTCTTCTTGTTTCAAGTGAACACCTACATAATTCCAGATAATCCTCAGGACAACTCTGGGAAAGAAATATTATAATCACTATTTTACAGAGGAGGACACTGAAGCTCATTGACAACCCGTTCAATTGGGAAGTCGCAGAGCTAGGGTTTGCTTTCTTTGTTAGGTTCCACTATCCCTCAAAAATATTCCAGTTTGGGTGCATTATGGATTAAGTAGGTCATTGTGGTTTAGATTGCAAATACGTGAAGCAATTATAATACTGTTTCTGGCTAGAGGGGGGAGAAGTATATTCTTACTTCTATATAGCTGATTTCAAAAGTAAATTCTGATCATGGCTGGGTGGCTCAGTTGGTTGGAGCATCGTCCCATACACCTCCCATATATTGGAGGGTTGAGAGTTCGATTCTCGGTCAGGGCATGTGCCTGGGTTGTGGGTTGGATCCCTGGTCAGAGATAATGGATGGATATTTCTTGCTCACATTGATGCTTCTCTCTTTCACTCTCTCCTTTCCTGTCTCTCTAAAATCAAGAAAGACATATCCTCAAGTAAGGATTAAAACCCTTTTTTAAAAACAAAAACTAAATCCAGGGACACAGTGCATTTGAAACTTGAGAACTGCCTACTTTGATACTAGAGGGGGAAAAAACTTGAATAGTGAAAATACTTTTACTTCCAGATTTTTGAGGTTGTGACTATATTCTACACCGCATGTAAAATGTTTATTTATTGAGTCAATAATATCAGCAGCATCAACAGATTAGGGGAAAGCTAAAATATGAGGTGAATATGCACTCTTGTGATTTACTTTTTTGGACTATTTTATGCTTGGCCAATTCATTTTTTCAAAACATCGGTTGTGTTTCAAAGAGTGGGGAAAAAAATGTTTGAAATGAGGAAAATAGCAACAATGCTTATTTAGAAAACTTGAAAATGTTAAAAATTGAATTCTTTACATTTTACAGTGAAGCAAAAAAACAAAAAAGAAAAAACCAAAACATTTATTTTTTAAGTAGACTAGAGGGCAGCTGTCTTGAGAAGTCTGTTTTCATATAATTGCTGTAATATCCAAGGCCTCACTCCCTCTAGGAGCTGACATTTCACCGAGAAACACATCATGCTGATATATCCAAGGTATTTCACCACTAGAGCTTCTTTACTCCTTGCCATGCATTTTGATCTTTCTAGTTGCTATGGCTCACAATCTATAAGGGACCTTAGTGACCCTCTAGTCCAGTCCCCCATATATTACTAATTAAAGAGAATGAATTGAAGAAAAGTGACTCCCAAATAGAAATCTAGAACCTTTTGTATTTTTCAAACATAGAGCTGACAGTGTACCTGAAATGTAACTTCTTTTTTTTCATTCCACACTCTTCAGTAATGATCTTATTTACTATTTCAAGGATGGGACTCTATTATGCCTAGCACAAAGTATGTACTTTCAATATTTAAAGTAAATTTTAATTATATGTTATTATAGTGTTACTGTAAATAATTTATACTATTTAGAAGAACATAAAGTAAAAGTCCCTCCTTCAGTTAAGTTTATCTTCCAGATTTTATGTGCATATACAAACATATGTCAATAAGTATAAGTGTGTATATATGTTTTAAAAAATGCAATCCTATGATGATAATACTTAACAACTTGCTTTTTATTGTTGAGAGTATCACAGATGTTCCTCTTTCCTCGCCTACCCCCATTGCCCTCCTCCACCCGGTTCCCACTCTGCCCATATCTTGGCTATTGTGAATGCTGCTGGAATAAACATGTATAGATAATTAGTACAAATAATCTCTATGAGATATTGATTTCCTTTGGATACATACACAGAAATGAAATTGCTGGATAATAAGGTAGTTTTATTTTTAATTTTTGAGGAATCTCCATACTGTTTTCCATAATGGATGTACCAATATACATTTTCACCACATTATACAAAGAAGGGTTTTCTTTTCTCCATATCCTTGCCAACATCTATTATCTTTTGCCTTTTTGATAAAGCCATTTTTACATGTGTGCAATGATATCTCAGTGTGGGTTTTATTTGCATATCCCCAATGATTCATGATGTTGAACACCTTTTCATATACCTATAGGCAATTTGTATTGTCTTCTTTGGAGAAATGTCTGCTCAGGCCTTTTGCCCATTTTTAAAATTGGGTTATTTGTGGGGTTTTTTGCTATTAAGTATTATGGGTTCCTTATATATTTTAAATATATGGTTTGTGGATATTTACTGCCATTCCATAGATTTTCTCTTCACTCTATTGTTTTCTTTGCTGTGCAAAGATTTTTAGTTTAATGCACTATCACTTGTCTATTTTTGCTTTTGGTGTCAGATCCAAGAAATCATTTTCAAGACCAATGTAAAGAAGGTTTTCTTTGTGTTTTGTCCCAGGAGTTTTATGGTTTTAAGTCTTACATTGAAGTCTTTAATCCACTATGGTTAGTTTTTGTGTGTGGGGTGAGATAAGGGTCCAATTTCATTCCTCTGCATGTGTATATCTAATCATCCTTTCCTGTAAAGGACCAAATAGCAACTATTTTAGATTTTGTAGGTCATCCTATGTTTGCCACAACTACTCAGCTTTACTACTGGTGCAGAACAACAGTCATAGACAATATATAAGTGAATGAACTTGGTTATTTTACAATATACCTTATTGACATTAATATTTGAATTTAACATAATTTTCAACTGTTATGTAATAGTACTTTTGCTTTGCTTATATTCAACCAAATAAAAGGGTGAAAACCATTTTTAGCTCAAGGGACATACAAAAATAGTAGTTTGCTGTCTCCTGTACTATTTACCTTTATTCGAAATGTGACCCTTTTTGGTTCATAACTAAAAGCCTGGGTTTTCATTAAGGTCTCTCATCTCACAGGCTTTGAACTCCAATCTGTCTCTATGGTTGCAGTAATCTTTGCTCAGGCTTTAGCTTCCTACCTACTGTTTTCTGATGGATTTCTTGGGATATCTTGCACATATGGTATTTAAGAGTCAGCCAGTGTTTGGAGGGAGATTTGTAGTCAGATTTGGGGATAATTTCTCTGAGATTCCTTCTTTCAAATTTTATTTTTCAGGATTCAAATGTTTGGGAAGCTCCATACTTTGATGTGGACCTCCTCAAACCAGATTGCTGCTTTCTGCTTAGACTCTACTGTCCACTCCTCATACTTAGAGAATTAGAAAATGTCCTGAAGAGAAAGTATCAATTTGAATATGAAGTTTATTAAGTTAGTTTTAATATGAAGATTTATTTGTGTTTTCTTCTTTCAAAGATTGTAATTCCCCAAATACTGTCTTCAGTTTTTAAATCTCCATTGTCTTCAAACAGTTGCCCTATGTATTATGTCAAGCTTCTATTCTTGTTTTAAATAAGAGAGTTCATTGGATTACTGAGAGCAAAAAGGTCTATGTAGGTATTGTAAATTGATATGTGCTAAAACTTTTCAATATAGTTCCTAGGTTTTGTAATAAGCTTAGAAAAATAATAAATCTTTTGTTTTCAAGTTTTACATTTAAATCAATTTTTACATTTAAGTCATTGATTAATCTGAAATTCATTTTTATAAAAGATATGAAAGATTTCTGTTTTTCTCAAATGGCCAGCCAGTTTTAAAAAAACACTGATTATTGATTTGAAATGCTATACTTATATTAAATTCCCAATCATACAGGGATATATTCTGTGGTTCTCTATTATGCTTCTCTGCATATCTATTTAAAGACTGATTATACTATTTCAGAATACATTTTATTATCAGGAAGCCCATTTCCCCATTAGTCCATTCTTTCAGAAATTTTCTAGTTATCCCTTCATGTTCAGCTTTTACAGATGAAATTTAGAATTAGTTGATAAATTAGAAGAAAAAAGTGGAACATCAAAAGCACAGGCAACAAAATATAAATACAGGTAAGCTGGACTTTTATAAACATGAAAAACTTTTGTGCATTAAAGGACACTATCTAATGGTAACACATAAAGCAGCAATTATCAATCAATGTGCCCTAGCAAAATTTTTAAAACATGGAATAACTGACTATTTAGTCAGGGGCACCAACCTCTTTTCCTTTAGAATATAAAATAAAAAATGACAACAACCAACATAACAATAATGTCTAGTGTGAATGAATAAAAATCATACCTATTTTTTTTTTTTGTCAGATAGGCAAAAAATATGTTTTGGCTGTGCTGCAGATTTTTAGTAATTAGTTTATGTGTACCATGAGATGAAAAAGGTTGAAGATCACTGCCATAGAGTGGAAGAAAATATTTACAAATCATATTTTATTGATATCTGGGATCTATAAAGAACTCTTACAACTAAATAACAACAATAAAAACAAACAACCCAATAAATGGGTCAAGGTCTTTAACAGGCATTTATCCAAAGGAAATTTATAAATCATCAATAAACACATGAAAAGATGCTCAGCATCACTAATCATTAGGGAAATGAAAATCAAACCCACAGTGAGATATCATTTATTTATTAAGATTGTTATTAATAGCCGAAACCGGTTTGGCTCAGTGGATAGAGCGTCGGCCTGCGGACTCAAGGGTCCCAGGTTCCATTCCGGTCAAGGGCATGTACCTTGGTTGCGGGCACATCCCCAGTAGGGGGTGTACAGGAGGCAGCTGATCGATGTTTCTCTCTCATCGATGTTTCTAACTCTCTATCCCTCTCTCTTCCTCTCTGTAAAAAATCAATAAAATAAAAAAAGATTGTTATTAATAAAAAATAGAAAATAAAAAATGCTAGCAAAGATGTGGAGAAATTACAACCCTTTTGTTTTGCTCTTGGGAATATAAAATTGTTCAGCCACTGGAAGAGGGTATGGTGATTCCTCAAAAACTTAAATTGATTAACCTGAAATGGATTAATCTGAAAGTAATAGAATTACCATATGATCTAGCAATTCCACTTCTGGATATATACACAAAAGAATTGGAAACAAGGGCTCATACAGATATTTTACACCAGTGTTCATAGCAGCATTACTTACAATAGCCTAAAGGTAAAAACCCAAGTATCTATCAAGAGATGAATGGATCAACAAAATGTGGAATATATAATACATAATAATTATACGTAACTATAATACATAATAAGCAGAATTTTATTCAGCCTTAAAAAGGAAGCAAATTCTGAGACATGTTTCAACAAGGATGAATCTTGCTAAGTAAAATAAACCACTGAGAAAAAGATAGTGTATGTTTCCACTAAAATGAGATACCTAGAGTAGTCAAATTCATGAAAAAAAAAAAAAAAAAAAGAAAGCAGAATTGTGGCTGCTGGGTTGGGGGATGGAAGGAATGGATAATTAGTGTTTAATGGGTTTAAGTTTGAGAAAGTGAAGAGTTCTGAAGATAAATGGTGATCATGGTTTCACAGCAATGTGAATATACCTAATTTCACTGAACTGTACATGTGAAAATGGTTAAAATGGTGAATTTTATGTTAAATATGTTTGGCTATCATAAAAATGTTTTTTAGATAAAAAAGAAGTGAAGATCTATTTGTAATTTTTACTGGGATTGATTAAACTGAGAATTTTAAAAATACTATGTCTTACTAAGAATAAGAAGTATCCTGTTATTTATTTTACTAGGGGCCCGGTGCACGAAATTCGTGCACCGGGGGTCGGGGGTCCCTCAGCCCAACCTGCCCCCTCTCACATACTGGGAGCACTCAGGGGATGTCCTACTGACGGCTTAGGCCCGTGCCCCATGGGGAGCAGGCCTAAGCCGCAGTCTGGCCTCCCTTTGTTGGAAGCAACTAGGTCGATCAGGGGAAGGTACCAGCCCCATCACCTCGCTGCTACAGCCACTGTCAGTCACCGCAGCTACCAAGGTGTTTTCATCAACATGGACTCCAGTCCCTTCACCAAAAAAAAATGACAACTTTCTTTAGGCATTTTCAAGATGTGTCTTTCATAGGATATGCATTTCTTTATTTATTTTTTATCCTCACCTGAGGATATGTTTCCATTGACTTTTAGAGAATGTGGAAGAGAAAGGGAAAGACAGAGAGAAACATCAAAGTGAGAGGAACACTTTGATTGGTTGCCTCCTGCATGAGCCCTGATCTGGGCCCCGGCCAGGCAGGAGCCTGCAATTTAGGTACATGCCCTTGATCAGAATCGAACCCAGACCCTGCTGTTAGCAGGCCGAGGCATTATCCACTGAGTCAAACCGGCTAGGGCAGGATATGACATTTCTTAGCCCTCCAGCAGTGGACCTTCATTTTTTTCTCCAGAAGTGTGGTGGAAAAACCCTAGATCACCTTTTTGGATTCTTATTACCCAAGTTACTAAGAATATTACCAGTGGCATACAGGAAGCTTAGCCAATGTGCAGTCAGAAAAGGTGTTTCCTCTATAGTTCACACCAATTGAGGGCTGAGCCCTACCCAGGCCTAAAGCCTCTGGCCAAAGCTTTAGGCCTGGGCAGGCCCCTCCAGCTTCTTCTGATCACTGGCTCAGGCCCTGCCCCGGCCTGCGCAGACCAAAAGCCTCTTGAGCAAGAGTGGACCCCCAGCTCCCTGCGATCAATTGCAGGGGGCCCACTCCTGCCCAGGCCAAAAGCAGATCCCCAGCTCCTTGCCCAGGCGATCGATCACAGGGGGTCCACTCTTGCACCAGGCCGAAGCAACCCCCAGCTCCCTGTGATCCATCACAGGGGTTCCGCTCAGGGTGCCTATGTATGCAAATTAACTGCCATCTTGGTTGGGTTAATTTGCATACTCGCCCTGATTGGCTGGTTGGCGTGGCTTGGTCATAGCGAAGGTGTGGTCAATTTGCATATTAATCTTTTATTAGGTAGTATGCTTCTCAGTAGAACACTGAGTTTTTCTTTGCATAGGTTCTGAACTTTTCTTGGCTCTCTTAGGCTTTTGTTTGTTTGCTTTCTTGTTATACTTTTGAAGGTTTTTTTTTTTCTTTTCAATTTTCTAGCTGTTTTTTGTTTGAATGTAAAATAGTGTTCAATTATTTTATATTGTTGTTTTTTTTTACCAGGTATCTTCTTTTTCTAACATATTTTTTCTCTATTACTATTTTAATTCCTTCAAACAAGTATTTATTGAGCATAATTTGAGTGTAAAGAAATTTACTTCCCAGAATCTTATAATCTATCTGGAAAGTAAAACAACATAGCACTTTTTTTTTTTTTTAAACTTAGAAGATTACATAAATTCTAGACTTTCATTTTCTAAGGAAAATAAACTTTATAAAACCGAGATATATCTCACCTCACTAAATTAATGCAACCTTTAAAATGGTATGCTAACCTTTATGAGATGCTTTCTATTTCACATTACATTTTATTGTAATTGTAGCAGGAAAAACAAATTCAGGCAGTTATTTAAGACTAGAAGCCCGATGCACGAAATTCGTGCACGGCGGGGGGTTGTCCCTCAGCCCAGCCTGTACCCCCTCCAATCTGGGACTCCTGGAGGGATGTCCGACTGCCTGTTTAGGCCCGATCCCAGTGGGATCGGGCCTAAACAGGCAGTCGGACATCCCTCTCACAATCCAGGACTGCTGGCTCCCAACTGCTTGCCTGCCTGCCTTCCTGATTGCCCCTAACCGCTTTTGCCTGCCAGCCTGATCACCCCCTAACCACTCCGCTGCCAGCCTGGTTGATGTTTAACTGCTCCCCTGCCAGCCTGTTTGCCCCCAACTTCCCTCCTCTGCCAGCCTGGTCACCCTTAACTGCCCTCTCCTGCAGGGTTGATCACCTCCAACTGCCCTCCCTTGCGAACCTGGTCCCTCTCAACTGACCTCCCTTGCAGGCCTGGTCCCTCGCAACTGCTCTCCCTTGCAGGCTGGGTGCCTCCCAACTGCCCTCTCCTGCTGGCCATCTTGTAGTGGCCATCTTGTGTCCATATGGGGGCAGGATCTTTGACCACATGGGGGCAGCTATATTGTGTGTTGCAGTGATGATCAATTTGTATATTACTCTTTTATTAAATAGGATAGAGGCCTGGTGCACGGGTGGGGGCCAGCTGGTTTGCCCTGAAGGGTGTCCCTGATCAGGGTGGGGTTCTCTTGGGGCGTGGGGCGGCCTGAGCGAGGGGCCTGTGGTGGTTTGCAGGCCGGCCACGCCTCCTGGCAACCCAAGGGGAGGCCCTGGTATCTGGAATTTATTTTCCTTCTACAATTGAAACTTTGTAGCCTGGGGCGGCAGCCATTTCTGGGGCGGCAGCCATTTCTGTGGCAGTTAATTCACCTTTTACAATTGAAACTTTGTAGCCTTAAGCGGGTGAGCCCAGCCAGGGTGTGCAGAAAGCTTTGCTTCCCCTGTTGCCGCCGGCAACGCTGGCCTGCTCTCTCAAGCTCCATTCTGCCGCCATTTGTTTGAATTTGTTTACCTTCTATAATTGAAACTTTGTAGCTTGAGTGGAGGCTTAGGCCTGCAACGGCTATGGAAAGCTTGGCTTCCTCTGTTACCTGGGAAACCTTTCTCTCTGTGGCTGTAGCCATCTTGGATTGGCGTTAATTTGCATACTCGCCCTGATTGGCTGGTGGGCGTGGCTTGGCTGGTGGGCGTGGCTTATGTAGCGGAGTGATGGTTAATTTGCATATTACCATTTTATTAGAGAGGATATGGTCACACCAGGATCCTGAGGACAACTTTGATGGTAATAGTCTGTGATCCAGGCAGTGCTCCATAGGCAGAGGCTACAGACTCCCTTCCAGCTCTGTTCTTGGTCAGCTCAAGTGTCGGTCTGGGACCACTGACCCTGGTGTGGTCTTCCTCCCCTTAGATGCCATATATCTCATTCTTGAGTGTGCACCTCAATCACACTGGGAACTTGTAAAACCTTCTTCCTGTGCCTGGCTGCCTGTCATGGAGTTCTTGACTCAGACCTGTTGTGGGGCTCATGTATCAATATTTTAAATATGACTCAGGTAATTCTGATGAAGGTACGCCATGAACCACCCTTTGGGAAATAATACTCTCCTATAGTAACAACTTCTGACCGCAAACTACTTTTTACTGAGAGATTGTTCAGTAAGATTGTTTTTACTGTAAGATTGTACTTTTCAAATGTCAAATTTCATGTTCCAATCTCTAGTATAATTGTGACTCCTTACCATACCGGACCCTTTCTGATGGCAGTACACACACTGACCTCTGTCCTTTCTCAGTACAGCTTCGTTTCCCTGCCTGACTTTCCTCCTTGGAATTTCTTTAGTCCCTCACTATTGTGCCCAGTGCCCTTAATTTTCCCTGATGGTAATAGTCTTGCCAGCAATCCCCAGCTGCCTTGCGTGTAACATTTCCACCTCTGCCATTAACCTTCTGAGTCCTGTCATTTAGCTTTCCAAATACTAACACATTCAACTGCTTTTCACGTATTCTGAATCCCAAGGAACTTACTGAGACAATACTCCCCAGCCATAGCTATGTTAATTTTTATAAGCATATTACAGACATATTAAATCCTATTATTTATTTCTACAGATGCCACTCTGTCCAATTATTCTCCACTTTCACATTTATGTAGTCTATATTTCAAAGAACATACTATTACAACATTTTCCCCAGCTTAAACAATGTCAAGTAAAACAACATAGAACTAAATTAATGCAACCTTTAAAATGGTATGCTAACCTTTATGAGACACTTAAAGGTTTTTATAAACCCATTAATTAAATTTAAAAATCCCAATAAATATGCCTCCTCTTGTCACTCTAGTGGTCTTGTATATTGATAAAATCGAGATACAATATGGTTGTTTTTGTTGCCCAGTGTATTTATAAAAATCACATGCCCTCTGTATATTCCATATAAGCCTTAGTTTCTGGACTTACTGTAATGAAAAGTTCCATGCAGCCACCGACTATACTCCTGGTGAAATCTGAATAAACCATCCCTGGTGAAATCTGGATAAGCCACTCCTGTTCCCCTTTAGAGTAGTGGTGCCCAATCTGTGCCAGCCTGCATCTCTCTGATCACTTTTTTTTTTCCTGCCTTTATTCTTACACTGAGTGAATATCTGGCATTCTTAAAGCAGTCTTAATGCTGGGACTAAGAGAGGGGAAGATGGTAGGCATCAGCCTGTTGTGTAAGAAGGACATTTCTGCAGGAAGCAATTCATTATCACATCATGTATTATCCCACTTTTTATTCTTCAAATCAATCCTACATGAGCAAGGAGGTTAAGCATATTGCCAACTATCAGTCACACAGCTTCAACATGCGAGGACTGTCTGCCACTTTATACAATAGTCTAGGCACCCACATGGGAATGCGACTTTTCTAAAAGGGCCCTGGGAAATCTTAGCCCCTTCACTGGTTTATAACAACTACAAAACATATGGACACATAATTATGAGGAGAGGCACAATGCCCAATTATAACTAGATAATGGCACGTTAGTATTTCAACTCCCTCCCTATGACTAGGAATACCACCACTGGGATTTTCAGTAGTCTACCTAAATGCCTTCATCTTCTCAGGAAAGCAGGCAGCCAACACCTATTTCCTCTTCACTTTTATTTGCAAATCAGCATTAAATCTACTTTTTACATTTTCCAATCCATGTCCTACATCAAATCAAAGACAGTGTTAAAAAACTAGAGGCCTGGTGCACGAAACTCGTGCACTGGGGGGGTGTCCCTCAGCCCAGCCTGTGCCCTCTTGCAGTCCAGGACCACTCGCTCCTTACTGCCCACCTGCTCGCTGCTCCTTACCGATTGGCTTGCTGCTCCTTAGTGCTGCCGCAGAGGTGGGAGAGGCTCCTGCCTCAGCTGCTGCACTCACCAGCTGTGAGCCCGGCTTGTGGCTGAACAGCACTCCCCCTGTGAGAGTGCACTGACCACCAGGGGGCAGCTCCTGCATTGAGCGTCTGCCCCCTGGTGGTCAGTGTGTGTCATAGCAACTGGTCGTTCCGCTGTTTGGTTGATTTGCATATTAAGCTTTTATTATGGACATGTTAACATTTTTAGCTACTAAATGAAAGAAAGTCTCTTGTGCTGCTGGTGTATATTTATTCAGAGTCCTTGGACTTGGCTGCACAAGACTTTGCAGAAGACTGGCAGCTAACAGATGCTAGCATGAGTAGGAACCTGGTTGAAGAAGTAGCTTCAACTTTTTGCTTTTCTACAATCTGCTGCACTTCAGTCGTTAACTTCTTCAGATGACTCTATGTTGGCACCTCAGTCCCTTGCATAGCTTTCAGTTTTCTTCTTCCTCATTTGCTGTTATTAGGGCAGTACTTAGTACTTTAGAGTGAAGGGACACAGGAGCTTGTCTGAGTCCATTGTGGTGAATACGTAACGCTCCGGCACCCAAATTGGCTGTATTGCTCCTTCTGGAAAGATATAAGACACAACCTCTTCCCCACATTATTACTGAATCTGATAAAAACTCTTTTCTGGGTTATGCTTCCTTCCACCTAGCTGACTTGGTGGAGGCTATTGTACAGGAGGCCTGATGCCTTTCACCTGCTGTATGATCCTCTGCCTCACAATTCAAAACATTTTTAAAGTATAAAAACATGACTGAGCTTCTCTTGAGGTGACACATAACAACTGTCTCCCCCTTTTTGTTTTAGCAAATGATTTTAAGAGTACAATTGGCTCTTTCTATAATTGAGTGACATTATTTTGCTAAATTTGATTAGGTTTAAGTCCTCGGGGATTTACCCCTAATGTTGGTACAGGTAGGTGGATAATACACTGAGAACATTGCTTCTAATAAAACATGGAAATTGTCGTTCTCAAATAATATTTTAAAGACTGAAAATTAAATGAAAATTTCCTCTGAATTAGTGTGCCCTATAGTAGCTGTTTTAATAATTTTTGCTATACTTACTATATAAGCACTATTACTATAGGTTGATGGGCTCCGTAGTAAAATCTGTTAAGGCATAAATAAGAGCTTGTGTTTCTACTGAAATATAAGGGGTTTGAAGGACCTTTGCTCTCCTGCTGCAGTAGATCCAGCCTTTCCAGAACTGGATCCATCTGTAAAAATGCTTAATGCTTGAGGTATAACATTTCTTTTAATGTGATAGTTAGAAATAAAGCAAGCCTGTAAGCCAGGGGTCCCGGTAGAACACAAAACAGTAAACATATTGACTTTTATGTAGAAGGGTGTGTACACATGATCTGGAAGTATGCACACCGACCTTCCTTGCCCTTGGTCCTGAGCAACCTGTAGTAATGTACAGGTGCTGACTGCTAGCAAGGCAAGGCATCTTCACTATTTTTATTTCTGGACTATTTCTCCTCTGTTCTTGTGGGCCACTGCCTATTCTGTGGCTGGAACAGTTCTATTAGGTCCTTTCTGGGATCCATTGTTGTAGGAATCCACATGGGCTTTTCTGGAAATATATAAATATATTCTCGACCAAAGGTTAATAAAGAAACCTTTTCTATAAATTAGACTTGGGATCCTCCTGATCCCTGTCTAAATGATTTTCCTTTGGCTTATTTTGACACTATGTGTGTTTTTTCATGGGTGTCTTGCTGTGAGTATTATAAACAAAAATTAATTTTAAAGTAAAAATTTTTTCTAGATGTAATTTACTTTTAGGATATTTTTCCTTACATAATATTTTTCCACTATCCTCCCCTTTTTTGACTTAATTATTAGGAGGCTTTTGGAAAATTTTTATAATGCAGTCTTGATAACTTTAAATTTTAATTTTCTTTACAAAAATATGTTGCTTTAGGTTCATTGCATGTTAAGCAATATTACCATGAGATGAACTATTCACTTACTTCAATTAGCCAATTTAAATTAATCTGAAAACTTGACTACTATATTACCTTGTAAATATTAGTGTGAAAGGATTATTTCCATTCTTGAGAAAGCCCTGAGCATTCCTGGTGTTAGGCTGGATTAGATATAGGGTAGTTGCTGTCAGCCACATCTCTGTTGCCTGAGTCCTGATATGAGCTTAGCCAAGTCTCTGTTTGTTGCCTGGGTCCCGATCTGAGCTAAAGCAGCCATGGGGCAGGAGACCTCCCTCAGAAGAGGCTAGAGTTCAGGCCCCTTCAAGGTTTGGGGGGTGAGGGTCTGTGCCCCACCTCTGTTGACCCCCAAGTTCTCTCCTGATGGCCTCTCTGCGACAGTGCCTGTCTTAGGTTGTTCCTTTCTCGAGGAATCTTACCCATCTCTGGCTAACCAGCCATCCTCCAGGGCCAACCAGGGTGATGTGAGGTTCAGTTCTGTCTCCTTGGTAGCCTATTCCCTCATGGTCTCCATGCCCAGCACCTGCCTTGGGATCCCCTCGCCTGCTGGTGGGGCCCCAGCACTGATTACATATCTTGGGGAACCCAAGTTTCTTCTCCAGGGAGGGCCCAGCTCACGCCATTGGGCAAGAGACAGATCCATGGTACCAGCCACCACAAGGCTTCAACCTCAGTATGAACAGACAGTTCAGGCAAAAGCTGTGGGAGGGTCCCTCTTAGCAAAAAGAGCAAGAGAGGCCAATATAGAATGCTCAAGTGCCTTTCCAAGAGGCCTCAACTCCTTTTTAAAATTGCTGCCAAACATTCAAAGAATTAGTCTGTAAGTTTGTTTGGGATAATTGTACATTATGCTGTTATAAAATATCAAAAATTATAACGGTATTGTAGAATAATATCATGTAAGGATATTCTTTGCTCTAGGCCATGGCAATTTAATTTCAAACTGGCTGTTAATTTCTTTTTTTTTTGTATAGACAAGGTCTTAGTTATATTCTTGTACCTCTTAGAGGCTAAAACCTTTATAATATTTAAAAAAACATCTATTAATTCTTATTTGATAAGGCTTTCCATGTAACTTTAAATATATTAGATATGTTTTAAAAGATTTCCTTTAAGAAGAGAGAATAAATTTCCTGTATTACTCTGGGCCCTTGGAGCTTTCCAAGAATCATCTCTGTTAAGACCTTGAAACTTTAACATGGAAAAAAAACCCCATCAAATATATATATATATATATATATATATATATATATATATATATATATATCCTTCATAATAAAAAGGCAATATGCAAATAACCATCACTCCGCTACGCCCACGATTGGGCGGTGGGAGGCTGGGGGGCGGGACTCGGGGTGGCATATCCGACCATTGAGAGGCGTGGGACTCCCGCCCCTCCCCCCCCCATGCCTCTCAATGGCTGGATTGGCAGCCGCTGAGGGGGGCTGCCTCGGACACCCTGGACACCCAGCTCCGCTGCCATCGGAGGCGGGGAGCCGGTTGTCCGCACCCGGATCCCCTGCCGTGCTCCCCTTCGTCAGCGCCTCAAGCCCCAGCAGCAGCGGCAGCGGCTGGGGATGAGCTGGGGATCCCAACAGCCTGGCAGCTCAGTGGCGGCGGCGGAGGCAGCATTGGGCCTGGGGACTGGCGAACAGGCAGAAGATGGCCCTGATCGCAGGAGGCTAGGCCTAGGGACCCTACCTGCACGATTGAATCGTGCGCTGGGCCTCTAGTATATACATATATATATGATTCAAATATTATAATACCTTTTATAATTACCGTAAGATATAAAAAACAATATTATATTTTCTCAAAAATAAGTTCTTATACTTCACAAGACATAATTAATTAATAGCTTCAATTCTGTCCTCTAGGTTTTTTATGAGGTAAATTTAAACTTTATTTTTTATTTGCCAGTGGCTCTGGAAAACTAGGTTTGGTTTATTCAAATGTAAATTACCACATTCCTTAAAATGGCCACTCGCAGGAGACTGACCTGTTTGCTGGGGGAAAGGCAAGCAGCCTTCTTCCTCTGTTAGTAAAGGGCGTAGCCAGTTACCTGGGCTACTTAGATCTTTATAATTAATACATTATTTATCTATATTTCAACAATTTCTTTGAGATTTAGAGTCAATTATAATTATTTTAAAGCATTTACTTTGGATAAATTCTATGACAGACATAAATTTACTTATTTTCTTGAAGGCCTTAAAAGTTAACTTTGACTGAGGTTCATTAGTATTTTAAAAACTACTCTTTATTATGGAAATGCAAATCCTTTTGCTGGAATTAGTTTGACTTTCTTTCAAGAAGACTTTTTTGCCATTTTTCTTAGGAAAAAGAACCAGTTCTGGGTTTTTAAATTTCCATAGCTTTTGCAGAGAGATTCCAGCTGAAGACAATCTAAATGTCCAAAATTGGACTATGTGCACATTCTGTCTTACAGCTAAGTTCTCTCCCCATGAGTACAGAAATTCCAGACACATTTCTAAATTTTTAAGACTTTTTCATGGCGAGAAAGGAAACTTTAAATTTGTATACTGGGAGAGTGGGCGTCCATATTGGATCATCACGTGTCTCTCCCTTCCCCCACATCCTGCTTACTTCAGGGGAAACATTAGTAAAAGATCTGGCTGAATTTCTTTTCATGCTTAAAAGATAGACAGATATCAAATTTTTTCTTTCTTTTTCGCTTTCTAAAGTAATAACTCACACCCAATTTGGCCAAGATTAGCATTTCCCTCCGAGTTCTCTTATAATTTTTAAATGTAACCTTAAGTAATCTTATTGCAAGTAATCTTATTGTGGGAGAGCAGATAGCCCTGCCCTCTCCTGCCACCTTTGAATCTCTCCTCACCAGAGGCAGTTTCAGCAGTGGAGTTCCACTTATTATAGATTTTAAATTCCATACACACACTAAGATTCTAATTTGAACAAGAAACAACATTATTTTGTGATCACATAGACTTCAACATTTGCCTCTAAAGGGCATTTTCTCTAAACTCTACTTGTCCCATGCTTTACTCCAGACTATTAAAACGTTTCTCCTCACTTCTTATCGAGTGCACTCTTTACCTTGAGGAGTTCCTCACCGTGCTTCCCAAGTCCTCAGGTCCCTTTTCGGGCACCAATTTGTCAGGGACCAGCCTGATGGTTGAACCGGACTGAGGTAGGGAGGTAGGAATTGAGAAAAGAAAGAAAGACAGGACAGCAGGATCAGGAGGATGGCAGGTCTTTGAGAGACTGCCGCAACTTTTATTGACTATCCAATGCCTTTTATACACAAATACTGAATAGGAGGTCAACAAAGAGGAATGTACTCTCTGTTCTTCTTAATCTCTAAGATAAATCAGAAGACCAAATTCTCGGTAAATATTTATAGACTTTTGATAAGCTATGAAAGGTCTCTCTTATTCTACTCATCTGCTGACAATAGGAATGTGCCATCAAAACATGTTAGATCAAAACAAGTCAGGGGACACTGTGTGGGAAGGGACTAATTCTTGTTGGTCCCTTTGGGTGCAAGGACTCTGTCAGCTTACACCCAGTCTCCAACACTTTTTATTGAATTTATTGGGGTGATACTGGTTAAGAAAATTATACAGGTTTCAGGTGCACAATTCCATAACACATTATCTGCACACTTATTTGTTTACTAAGTCAAGTCTCCTTCCATCACCTTTTATCCCGCTATACCCTCCTTTCCTTCACCAACTCCCTGACTGACAATCATCATACTGTTATCCGTGTCCATGAGTTTTTTTCTTTTTTTTGCTCAATCCCTTCACCCATCCCCCCCACCTTTCCCACCCCACCCCCCGCTGTCAGCCTCTTTATGCTTGTTCTGTGAAATTGTGGGGTTATAAGACTGTCCCATTTTTAATTTTTCGAGGAAACTCCATACTGCTTTCATAGTGACTGCACCAATGTGCATTCCCACCAACAGTGCACAAAGGTTCTCTTTTCTCCACATCCTTGCCAGCACTTGTCATCTGTTGATTTATTGATAGTCACCATTCTGGCAAGTGTGAGACTATAGATAATTGTAGTTTTAATCTGCATTTACCTGATGATTAGTGACATTGAGCATCTTTTCATATGTCTATTGGCCATCTGTATGTCCTCTTTGAAAAAATGTCCATTCAGAATTTTTTTTTGGTGTTGATTTGTATAAGTTGTTTATAAAATTTGGATATTAACTCCTTATCAGTTATATCATTGACACATATGTTCTCCCATTCAGTGGGTTGTCTTTTCATTGTGCTGATAGTTTTCTTTTTAGTTTGGTATAGTCCCATTTGATTATTTTTTCTTTGGTTGCCATTGTCCAAGAGGTATAGCAGAAAAATATTGCTATGAGAAATGACCAAGATTTTACTGCCTATGTTTTCTTTTAGGATTTTTCTGGTTTCGAGAATAATCATGTCTTATCACCTCCAAAAGTTTCCTCCTGCCTGCTCACTTAAAAAAATAAATAGCTTTATGTTGGATAAAATTATTACAAGTTTATCATAGAAAACATATAAAATACATAATAGCATAAAAAGAAAATGATATAATCTTACTATTCATGGAGAAGCACAGATGCTGTTTTAATTTATTTCCTTTAACCATCCTTTTTGTACATTTATGCATAGGAAATGGTAAAAGATACATATATAATAGCTTGTATTTTACTTTTTTATTTAACATTATAACATGAACATTTTTAAAGATATTAAAAGTTATTTGAAGATATGATAAAGAATGAATAATCTTGCATTAGATGGATTTTCCATAATTAACATCCTTTTTCATTTTTTAAATTTTTATTAAATTTATTGGAGTGACACTGACCAATGGATTATATAGGTTTCAAGTGTACATTTCTATGATACCTGATCTGCACATTGTGTTATGTGCCCACTGCCACAGTCATCTTTTAATGAGAGATTTTTAGGTTGTTGATACAACTTTATTCTTATAAATAATACTTAAAAAGTTCTATTTAAGAAGAATCTTAATTGTTTACTTAGAATAAATTTCTAGAAATGCAATTATTGTTTCAAAAATTTAAAGGACAATTTATGAGAGATTTTAAAGATTTACCAAATTCTTCATTTTTACTACACTTTCTTAGAACTATATCTTCGATTTTATTATTTAGGGTAAAATAATGTTTGATATAAGTATTCATTATGTGCATGGGAAGTATATTTTTATAATGAGCTTTTTGTGTGTGTGTTAAATTTATATTCTTCACTGTTCTCAAAGAACCCGACTATTAGTTTTCTGGCTAGAACACCTGTTGACTCCATCACAATGACTGACTGAGATCAAATGACATTATGTGATACACTTTCAGTTAATAGATCTGTAATTGCTCAAAAAGAAGAGAAAATTAAAGGTTCAGAATCTACATAAAGCTGTTTCTCTTTAGTGAAATCTTGAAAAGTTTCCCAGGTGTCTCTTAATTTCATGCTATGCATATGGATAATTTCATAGTGTGAGTGACATGGCTTTTCTTACCATTATTCAATCACATCAGTCATTTTTGTTTAACAAGAGATTTTAGATGGTGAAAAGACTTTATGATTTCATATTGTGAATGAATTATGTTAAAGGTATGAGCCTATGTGTATTCATGAGAGTAGGTTATATGCATTTATAAACATAAATATCAGATATAAATAATGACATCTTTCATAATTGTTCATACTTTGTGAACTCAATTCTATATAAGTGTCTTAGAAAGTTACATGTTTGACTGTAGAGCTTTTGCTGCAAAGAAGAAACAGGCTATTTACTCATAATTGCAAGGTATAAAAGTAGATGATTATAGTCATGGTTTTTCAGGTTTACTCTCTTGCCTTGGATAGTATTTCTGAGAGCAGTTCAAGCTAGAACAGCAGGTAAAGAACAAGCTTATAAAAAATCATTTTTCAAGGGCTATTTTGGTATAAGCCTTTCAGATGTGAAAAGTTCATGGAGTATCTCACACAGAATTTGGCACATAGTAGGCACTTGAACATTTGCTTTTGATTTTCCTGCTATGGCTTCAGTATGTAATTAAAGGTCTAGGGAGTGGGTGAATTTCTTATGCATTGGACAATAAACCAGTGTTAATGGGCACTTGGATTACTTCCATATCTTGGTTATTGTAAATAACACTGCAATGAACATAAGGGTGCATACAACTTTTTGAATTAGTGTTTTGGATTTCTTTGGATATATACCCGGAAGTAGAATCACTGAGTCATAAGACAATTCCATTTTTAATTTTTTGAGGAATCTCTATACTGTTTTCCATAGTGGCTGCACCAATCTTCACAGAATACAATATCTTTTAATCTCAAGAAATTTTAGACATATTGAGCTCAAATCTGACTAAACTAACAAAGGAAAAAAATCTAAGAATATTATAAATTATCTACAGTTTAATTTTTGTATTATTTAAAATTTTATATTTCCATTACAGTTTACATTAAATATTTTATATTAGCTTCAGATATAGAGTATAGTGGTTAGATAATCATGTATTTTACAAAATATTCCCTCCTATATTTCTAGTACCCACCTGGCAACACACATAGTTATTACAATATTATTAACTATATTCCCTATGTTGTAATTTACATAATTATGACTATTCTGCAACTACCAATTAGTACTTCTTAATCCCTTTACCTTTTTCACTTGGCCCCAACCTCTCTCCCCTCTGGTAAACACGCTACAGTTTAATTTTTTAAAGTGATTAAATAATTGTCATTGAAAATTTGGAATCGTTTTATCCATGCTTCTCATTTCTATTGCCTCTGCACAAAACCTTGCCTGAGTAATTTGCTATATCCTCAAAATAAGAGGTAGCTAGCCTCAGCATTATTAGCCTCATTTATATAACACCTTTTTGACACATCAATACCTATATTTGTAGGTACATGTGGCAAAGATATTCCCTTTGATAAAGGGAAGGATTATTTATGATAACCTTCAAAAATCTTCCATTTTCTTAGAGGGTGATAAATTACTTAGTTAACTCAGAAGTAGAAGAATTTCTAATAAAAATATTTAGAATGGTCAAAGTGGTATATTTTCAGTATAAATGTGTCTAATTTGGATTGTTAGTAACAGAAAACTTGGAAATCTATTATTTTAAATGTTATTTGTCTTAACAGTACTACTAATTGCACATTGAACACATAAATCATTGACAATATCTATAATAATAAGAGTGTAATATGCTAATTAGACTGGACAGCCAAATGACCTTCCAGATGTCATTCCGGACGTCCTTCCAGATGTCCTTCTGGACAAAGTCATGGCAGCGGGGGCCGAGGCAGAAGCAGTTAGGGGCAATCAGGCAGGCAGGCAGAGTGATTAGGAACAATGAGACACGCAGGCAAGCAATTAGGGGCGATGAGGCAGGCAGGTGGAATGGTTAGGGGTGATCAGGCAGGCAGGCAGATGAGTGGTTAGGAGACATCTGTCCCGGATTGTCCCAATCCCCGGCCTAATTCAGCAGTCAGACATTCCCCGAGGGGTCCCAGATTGCGAGAGGGTGCAGGCCAGGCTGAGGGACCCCCTGCCCATGCACGAATTTCATGCACCAGGCCTCTATTACATATATAAATATACATAAACAGTTGGTGTGATTATTAGTCAATGGAACACTAGCATTTACATGATACCATTTTAACCCATTTGCCTCTATTTGTTTATTTATAATTCATTATATCTTTTCTAAAAATGTATGTGTTCTCATCCTCCCCTTCTTCACTCTTCTCACTGATGACATTTATGTCTAGGAAATCTCTTGCTGTAATGGTCTTTGTGTTCCCTTAGAACTGACTTAATTTTGTAGATTCTACTGTCTTATACCCCTTAATGATATTCATTCCATGTATTAAATTTATCAGAGATTTTATTTTAATTTTTTTACTTTGTATTTATTTTCTTTCTTTTTAAAAAAATTCTTTATTGTTTAAAGTATTACACATATCTTCCTTTTCCCCATTGACCTCTCCCCAGCTGATCCTACCCCCAACACGTGCCCTCACCCCCCTACTGTCTGAGCCCATGGGTTATGCTTATATGCATGAATATGAGTCCTTTGGTTGCTCTCTTAGGACTTCCCCCCACCCCCCATCCCTCCATCTTCCCTCTGAGGTTGGATGGTCTGTTTGATGCTTCTATGTCTCAGGATCTGTTTTTGTTCATCAGGTTATGCTGTTATATTCCACAAATGAGTGAGATCATATGATATTTATCTTTTTTCTGACTGGCTTATTTCGCTTAGCATAATGCTTTCCAGGTCCATCCATTCTGTTCCAAATGGTAAAAGTTCTTTTTTTTTACAGCAGTGTAGTATTCCATTGTGTAGATGTATCACTGTTTTTTTAATCCACTCATCTGCTGATGGGCACTTAGGCTGTTTCCAAATCTTAGCTATTGTAAATTGTGCTGCAATGAACACAGGAGTGCATATATCCTTGGTGTTTCTGATTTCTAGGGATATATTCCTAGAAGAGGGATTACTGGGTCAAATGGGAGTTCCATTTTAAATTTTTGAGGAAACTCCATATTGTTTTCCACAGTGGCTGCACCAGTCCGCATCCTCACCAGCAGTTCAAGAGGGTTCCTTTTTTTCCCGCATCCTCGCCAGCAGTTGTCATTAGTTGATTTGTTGATGATAGCCATTCTGACAGATGTGATATAGTACCTCATTGTCATTTTGATTTGCATCTCTCAGATGATTAGTGACTTTGAGCATGTTTTCATGTCTATTGGCCTTCTGTATGTCCTTTTTCAAAAAGTCTTTATTGGTCCTTTGCCCATTTTTTGATTGGATTGTTTAGCTTCCTTTTGTTAAATTGTATGAGTTCCCTATAAATTTTGGAGATTAAACCCTTATTGGAGATAACATTGGCAAATATGTTCTCCCATGCAGTGGGCTCTCTTATTGTTTTGCTTATGGTTTCTTTTGCTGTGCAGAAGCTTTTAATTTAATGTAGTCCCATTTGTTTATTTTCTCCTTAGTTTCCATTGCCCTAGGAGCTGTATCAGTAAAGATATTGCTATGACATATGTCTGATATTTTGCTGCCTATGGATTCTTCTAAGATCTTATGGTTTTCCATCTTACATTTAAGTCCTTTATCCATTTTGAGTTTATTTTAACACCCAGAAATCTGTGGCTTTTTTATACACCAATAATGAATTCACAGAAAGAGAAACTAAAAAACACACACACAATCCTATTTACCATTGCAACAAAAAAATGACAATACCTAGGAATAAACTAAGGAGGTAAAAGACCTATACTCGGAAAACTACAGGTTGTTGGAAAAAAGAGATAGAGGAAGACATAAACAAATGGAAGAACATACCATGTTCATAGACTGGTAGAATCAACATCATAAAAATGTGCATGCTACCCAAAGCAATCTATTGATTCAATTCAATCCCAATTAAAATACCAAAAGCATATTTCACAGAACTAGAACAAACTCTCAAAAAATGCATATGGAATAAAAAAAAGACCCTGAATAGCCACAGCAATCCCAAGAAAAAACAAAGTTGGAGGTATCACAATACCAAATATCAAGCTGTATTACAAATTCATGGTTCTCAAAACTGCCTGGTACTGGCACAAGAACAGACATATAGACCAATGGAATAGAACAGAGAAACCAGAAATTGACTCAAGCCATTATGCTCAATTAATATTTGACAAAGGAGGCAAGAGCATACAATGGAGTCAAGACATGGAGTCAGTCTCTTGAATAAATGGTGTTGTGAAAACTAGACAGATACATACAAAAAATGAAACTAGACCACCAATTTACACCATATCAGAGATTTTAGAAGACAATTTTCCCAACTACCTGGAGTTGATTGGTGTGGGGGAGCTCTGTGTTTTTGTGTTTGCATCTGTATCTGTTTTAATTATTGAGGATATGAAATTATACCCCTTGAAAGGAAGGACTTGATTTCACTTATAGTGGGTCTTTGGTCCTGTCACATAGACCTCAAAAAATGTTTTGCTCAATAAATTTGGCATTCATGCAATGCATTACATGCAAGCACATTTCACTCTCCGAGCCTTTGTTCTTGAAATTCTCTCTGCTTAAAATATTTATTCTGACAGAGAAAGACAAATAACATTTGATTTCCACTTATAATGTGGAATCTGAAGAACAAAATAAACGAACAACTAAAACTGAACAGAGGATTGCCAAGTGGGAGGGGTATTGGAGGCCTGGGTAAAAAAGGTTAAGGGATTAATAGGATTAAGAAGTACATATTGGCAGTTACATAGTCGTCATGGGGATGTAAAATATACCAAAGGGAATATTCTATATAATAAAAGACCAGATCATAAGCGTAATGACCAGAACAACTGCTCGACCAGTCGCTATGAGGTGGAGTGCCGACGAGGGAAACCGGCTGGCTGGTGGTGGCAGCGGGGTGGGATGAGGGCCTGGGAGGGGAACCAGGTGGCTGGCAGTGGCAGCGGCAGCCAGGAACTGGCAATCGGGTGGAAAATGGCCCTGATCGCAGGCTAGGCCTAGGGACCCTAACCATGCACGATTTTGTGCGCTGGGCCTCTAGTATTCAATAATGTAATATCTATGTATGATGCCAGGTGGGTACTGGAATCATCCAGGGGATCGCTTCATAAATTACATAACTGTCTAGCCACCATGCTTTACATCTGAAACTAATCCTATGTAATAAAAGCCTAATATGCTAAGTGTTTGACTGTTAGACTGTTCGACCAATTGCTATGATGTGCACTGACCACCAGGGGGCAGACGCCCAAATGATAGTTTAGCTTCCTGCTGGGGTCCAGCCGATCGGGACTGGGTGAGATGGGCCGGCCACTCCCTGGAGCCCTCCCGTGACCCCTCCCCAGCCCAGATCATGCATGGGTAGGGTCCCTCAGCCTGGCCTATGCCCTGTTACAATCCAGAACCCTTTGGGGTATGTCAGAGAGCCGGTTTCAGCCTGATCCCTGCAGGCCAGGCCGAGAGACCCCACCGGTTCATGAATTCATGCATCAGGCCTCTAGTATAAAAATAATACCGAATGTCAACTATAATTGAAAAATAAAATAAAAATTTTCTACCTTATATATTTCCATGGCTCATATCCTCATTCATATTTCTGAAGAAATGTCCTCTCTGTAAAGGAGCTTATCCTAAACCACCAAATCTTAAAACTTTAAACATCATGCACTCACACATACTCTCATCACTCCCTTGTGTGTATATGTGTGTTTTTTTTAATGGGATTTATCACTATCTTAATAGTATTTGTTTATTCTTGTTTCTCTCATTCTAATGTGAGCTATCCCAAGGAAAGATGTGTTCATTCCGAGAACGAATAAGAGGTGAGCATATTGCAGCTACTTGATAAATATTAGTTCAAAGAGTGAATTAATTATTTAATTAATTTCCCACCTCTCTTCACAAACACACATACATATATTGGACTATGCATCCCATGAAAATTTGAGACAGTATATTTTCTGTTTATCACTCTTTCTAGGCAGTCAGTGCTCAAAATAAATGTTGAATGGCAAATGAATGAGTGTTGTGTGTGATCACTTGCTTTGCAGGTATGTGTTGTACACTGGATTCCATATTACTAGGTACAAACTTTCTTTTAACCATTACTGTGCTAAAAGGAAATAATTTGGTTGCTTTGTATCTAGTCTTGTTTTTATACATTGACATGAAATTTTTGAGAGTAGAAACTTTATAAAATAGTCCTGTGCAGCTTGGGGAGCTGGTTAGTGATTTAGTTCACATTTTCATCCCCATCCTTCATTTGACCTTGAAAATGATAATGTCATTTAACTTTATAGTTACAGCTAGTGTAAAATTCCCAAACCCCAACTCCAAAACCCTCCACCCACCCTCATTTCCTCTCCCAGTCCTGACTCAAATTGAGATTTTTACAAAATCTTATTTGCTTAGAGTAAGTGACCCAGTTCTCTGCTTCTCAG
This sequence comes from Cnephaeus nilssonii, assembly GCF_951640355.1. NCBI lineage: Eukaryota > Metazoa > Chordata > Mammalia > Chiroptera > Vespertilionidae > Cnephaeus > Cnephaeus nilssonii. The sequence continues at coordinate 68,462,545 of NC_137074.1, read as the reverse complement.
ATCCTTCTCCAATGCATCTATTTCCAGGGTCAGTGGCTGCAGGGTGAATGTTTCTGTCATCCTTCAAAGAAGAGAAGCCCTGGAGCACTCCAGGTGGCTACAGAGGCACTTGAAAAGAGACAATAGGTCAGAATAAAGAAGAGAAAGGCCCATGAAATTTTTACTTAGTAAACTTCCTTTCTTATTCCCAATTCTCATCCTGCAACTAACTGTATTTGAAATCATTATAAGGTTTTAGAGGACTACAAACTGAAACTGGGAACTTTTCCAAATGGACTTTAACAAACACCACACACAACAAACTGTATTCTTGACTATCATTCAAATTTAAAAATTTTCACTTGAGTATACCACGTACATTGACATCTTAAGTGCTGGTGTTTTTTAAAGATAGATATACAGAAATCTGATATTGGCAATTGGGACTAGTTGGTGCAAAAGTATGTGTGTGTGTTATATAAATGGTGATGATATTACTTTTATTTAAAACTAAAGGCCTGGTGTACCTCAGCCCAGCCTGCACTCTCTCCAATCTGGGTCCCCGCAAGGGATGTCCGACTACCTGTTGGGATCGGGCCTAAACAGGCAGTAGGACACCCTTCTCACAATCCAGCACTGCTTGTTCCCAACAGCTCGCATGCCTGCCTGCCTGATTGCCCCTAATTGCTTCTGCCTGCCAGCCTGATCACCCCCTAACAACTCTCCTGCCAGCCTGATCGATGCCTAACTGCTCCCCTGCTGGCCTGATTGCCCCTAACTGCCCTCCCCTACCAGCCTGGTCACCCCTAACTGCCCTCCCCTGCAGGCCTGGTCCCCCCCAACTGCCCTCCCCTGCAGGTCTGATCACCCCCAACTGCCCTCCCCTGCTGGCCCAGTCACCCCTAACTGCCCTCCCTTTGCTGGCCTGGTCCCCCCCAACTGCCCTTCCCTGCTGGCCTGATCACCCCTAACTGCCCTCCCTTTGCTGGCCTGGTCCCCCCCAGCTGCCCTCCCCTGCAGGCCTGATCGCCCACAACTGCCCTCCCCTGTTGGCCATCTTGTGTCCACATGGGGGTGGCCATGTTGTGTGTTGGAGTGATGGTCAATTTGCATATTAGGCTTTTATTATATAGGATGTGGCTAGAGGATGCTTGGAGGGCGGGTGGGTCAAGGAAGAGGGAGGCCATTGGGCTTTGAGTCTCTGATCAGAGGCCCAGCCCGCGCTGGACCAGCTTGCTGGGGCTGTGCCGGCCTGCACCTTGGCAGCAGCATGGACAAGACCCACACACATGGGCGTACACAAGCCCCAGCCATTGACAGGCACAGGGCCTGCTCATAGGCACCCCTGGCAGAGGTGAAGGCGCACCACACAGTAGTCCACGTTAAGCTGGGTCTTTTCGTATTTGAAGCTCCACAGGAGTTTCTTCTAAGTGTGGAGCAGCTTGTTCAGGTTCCTTTCCATGTGTGAAAAGTGGTGCTACTGCTCTCAGTGCCTTGGGCTGGAGTGTGGCCTTGGGGAGGCGGGTGCCCAGGTATCTCTGGTATAAGCAAACCAGGATCTGTCCAGATTCATTCGAGTCTCCAGGTGACTTTTTGATCGCTGACTTTTTGTGAGGTGATGTACATCTCTTGTTTGAGTTTTTATATATAAACTAGAGGCCCGATGCATGAAATTTGTGCAAGAGTAGGCCTTCCTTATCCAGGCTGCCAGCACCGGCTTCCCTCTGGCACCCAGGACCTGGGCTTCCCTCTGGCCACTGGCAGGCACCCAGGACCCGGGCTTCTCTCACAGCCCTGGCTTCGTCCGGAAATTTTTCCGGAAGGGCATCCAGTCTAATTAGCATATTATGCTTTTATTATTATAGATTTCTCCTCAGCATACCTCTTCTACTAGTAAATAAAACACGGTAGAGACTGTTTCCTAGAGAGGAGTGAGAGTGTCAGCTAGTACAAACAGCTGGCTTGAATTTGTAATTTAAGCAAATGGAATGTAATTCTGAAAAAAATGAACAACAGATACATTTAATTATCAGCTAAATTAGTCACATTCAGTGAGCGACTTAGCATATTTACCAATTTAAAATTGATGTTCTAATATTCTATGAAATGTATGCAAGTTGAAGGACTAAAAATGAGAGCCTCATAAAAAAGTCAGCTTTAATAAAGAATATAGCTAATATGTTTAAAATTAATATCAAGATTCTTATTGTGTTTATACTAAAAAAACTAGTTTGTTATTGACAGTTTTAAGGCAAGGTGGTTGTAATGAGACATAGCTGTTATACATTAATACTTAAACACACCTTTTCCCACTCAGTATGAAATGTAAACTCCGTCACACGTAGACCCAGAATGTATTAATATGAATGAAAGAGAACTTCTCTGAGTTACTGACAGTTACATAGAATTCCTTTGAGAATTGTGAGATTTTTTTTTTTTTTCATTAACAAATTATTTGATTTTTCTTAGGCAAAGTCATTTTTTCAATGCCTATGGCAAGCAGACTGGCTTGGCCTCTGATAAACAGGTGTACAAGATATATTCTTCACGGCACAATTCAGATATGCAAAATATGTGTGTTTGTTTGTGTATGCAATTCTTTTTTGTTTTTTATTATTTAAAATTAAAAAAAAAATAATAAATCTATTTATAATTTATTTTATATCTTGCTTTGATATATATTTGTAGCCTGCCATCTGGCAGGGTGGAAGAAACATAATCCCAGTCAATTAAAAACAAACTCTCTACTCCTTTTAGCAGGGTAGATGCTTCATGTCATTTGTCTTTACAAATATCTGCCTCTATAGCCATCTTTCTATTTCATCCTTAGTCCACACAGGTCATCCCTGATATCTCTCTCTCTCTCCTGTCTGAGTGGCCCCATCAGTGGTCTGTATGGTACTATGGGATCCTACTCTGTATTGGGGCACTGAAGTCACTATAGTGCTGAAATTCCGGAAGGACATCCAGTCTAATTAGCATATTATGTCTCCTTTTTCCCCGATTCCACCCCCCCCTCCCGCAAGCCATTCTCACCCTGGGCAAGCCCCCACAGCCCCAGTGTCTGTGTCCTTTGGTTATGCTAATATGCATGCATACAAGTACTTTGGTTGCTCTCTAATCCCCCCCTCCCCGCTTCCATGCCATTTGTCTCTGGATCTATTCTTGTTCATCAAATTATGTTGTTCATTATATCTCACATATGAGTGAGATCATGTGATATTTATCTTTCTCTGACTGGCTTATTTCAATTAGCGTAATGCTCTGCATTCCATCCATGCTGTTGCAAATGGTAAAAGTTCCTTCTTTTTTATAGCAGCGTAGTATTCCATTGTGTAGATGTACCACAGTTTTCTAATCCACTCATCTGCTGATGGACACTTAGGCTGTTTCCAAATCTTAGCTATGGTAAATTGTGCTGCTATGAACATAGGGGTGCTTATATCCTTTCTGACTGGTGTTTCTGGTTTCTTGGGATATATTCCTAGAAGTGGGATTACTGGGACAAATGGGAGTTCCATTTTTAACTTTTTGAGGAAACTCCATACTGTTCTCCACAGTGGCTGCACCAGTTTGCATTCCTACCAGCCGTGCATGAGGGTTCCTTTTTCTCCACATCCTCGCCAGACTTGTTTGTTGATTTGTTGATGATAGCCATTCTGGCAGGTGTGAGATGGTATCTCATTGTTGTTTTGATTTGCATCTTTCAGATGATTAGTGACTTTGAGCATGTTTTCATATGTCTCTCGTCCTTCTGTATGTCCTCTTTCAAAAAGTGTCCATTAAGGTTCTTTGCCAATTTTTTGATTGGGTTGTTTATCTTCCTTTTGTTAAGTTGTATGAGTTCTCTGTAAATGTTGGAGATTAAACCCTTATCTGAAATAGCATTGGCAAATATGTTCTCCCATGCAGTGGGCTTTCTTGTTGTTTTGTTGATGGTTTCTTTTGCTGTGCAGAAGCTTTTTATTTTGATGTAGTCCCATTTGTTAATTTTCTCCTTAGTCTCCATTGCCATAGGAGCTGTGTCTGTAAAGATATTGCTACAACATATGTCTGCTATTTTGTTGCCTATGGAGTCTTGTAGGATTTTTATGGTTTCCCATCTTACATTTAAGTCCTTTATCCATTTTGAGTTTATTTTTGTGTATGGTGTTAGGTGGTGATCTAGTTTCATTTTTTTTTTTTTTTGCCTATATTCTTTGTGCATCTTTTTCTTCTAGGATCTTGATAACACTCCAGAGATTTGTCTGTAAATAGAACACAAGGCTCAGAAATCCAGGATCCATGACACCCTTCCTCACCTCTTCAGTGTTCCTCTCTGATGCCTACACTCTCATCATTTACTCTCTGTTTTCTTTTTTAATGGAGGAATCTTTTCTGTCTAGGGCAGCAATTTTCAGTCTTCTTCATCTCATGACACACATAAACTAATTACTAAAATTCTGTGGTACACCAAAAAGTATATTATATTTTAGCCAATCTGCCAAAAAAAATAGGTATAATTTTCATTTATTTACAAGAAGTAAAAATAAAATAGTAATTACCTACCCTTTTTGCTCCAAAGTGGCTTTTAAAAAATCAGTTGCCTATATTTATATATAAGGATATCTGCTACTAAGAATTAACCAATCAGAAGCAACCTTATTATGTGACATAACCAATAACCTGTGACTCTATTATATGATCTGAACATCTATGGTTCAAGACAGGGAATTTACACCAGACAGCTATCGTTGAATTAGCTGTTGTAATTTTTTTATTTGAAATTTTAAGGGAAAAGAGATCATTATCCACTAAATAGTTATTGCATGTTTTAAAAATCCTTGTGGCACATCGGTTTAAAATCACTGATCTATGGGCTAGAGGCAGAATTATGTGTCTATTATTGTTTCTTTGATTTTTAAGGTTAGGATCAATCCTTTCAGGTCATCAGTTTACCTCGGACCATCACACTTTTGGAAAGCAAAGTTGGGAAGAGGCTTTTTTCTTCTTCTTCTTAGAACTGCATATCCCCCACACAACATAGCAGTTCTACGTAGTCAATGTGAAGGAAGATAGGACTGTGGCTGATGATGTGGAGGGTGGACAGGGTGGGTAGGAAATAAAATAGAAGATAAACATGACTTAAAATTTCAAATATATTACCCTACTCAAAGATACTAATGAGAGGAAGGCTCTGGATCTGAGACTGACTTGACTCAGGTAATGTCCTGCAGTATACAGTCTGTAGTACTATTGGAGTCAATCTACAGCAGTGATTTTCAACAAGGGTGCCACGGCAGGCACACTCGTGTGCTGCAAGAATTTTGAAACATGTAATACCTGACTGTTTAGTTTGGGGGACTGACCTCTTTTCCCTTAGATTGTCAAATAAAAAAAATGACAACATAGTAGCCATCTGGTGTGAATGAATCAAAAGTATACCCATTTTTGTCAGATGATAAAAATATATATATTTTGATGTGCCTCAGAATTTTAGTAATTGGTTTATGTGTGCCATCAGATAAAAAAAAATTTAAAATCACTGCTTTATACCATTAATGATTATATCACAAAGATCAATAAGACCAGCAGTAATTAGCCAACAAACTGGGGATATGACAGTATAGATAAACAAAAACTTCAGGGAAATAACTTTAAACATTCCCTGTCAAATTGTCCTACTAACCTTGGTCCTCATTATGCTGGGCCTCTTACTTGCCCAAGTTTCTGTAAAAATTAAAAAAAAAAGTATTTTCTTTTTTGAAAAATCATGTTCTTATTGATTTTAGAGAGAGAGGAAGAGACACAGAGAGAGAACCATAATGTGAAAGAGAAACATATGGGCTGCCTCCTGCCTGCTCCCTACTGGGGATCGAGCCTGCAACCCAGCTGTGTGCCTGACCCTGAATCAGACTGGCAACCATTTGGTGCGTGCTCAACCACAAGAGCCACACCAGCCAAGGCAAAAGTTGTTTTTATTTTTTTAAACATGGATCACATTTATCTGCATGGCATGTGGCATTAGAGTGGCAGCAGGCATGAAGGGGAAGTTTAGTTGAGGATACAGTTGACATTCATGGAATGGAGGAACAAGACCAAATGTTGTATGACTATTTGAGTGTGTCCCACAGTGCCTGGCACAGGAATTATGAGTGTAATGGAGAAGAAACAATGTTTAAAGTATAAAGTGCCAGAAGCTAATCTATGGAAAACTATTTTTAAAAAGAATATATTTTTATAGATTTTGGAGAGGAAGAGAAAGGGAGAGAGAGATAGAAGCATCAATGATGAGAGAGAATCATTGATCGGCTGCTTCCAGTATGCCCCCTACTGGGGATGGACCCCAAAACCAGGGCATATGCCCTAACCCAGAATCCAACCTTGACCTCCTGGTTTATAGGTTGATATTCAACTACTGAGCCAACTGGCTGGGTTGGAAAACTATTTAAATAATCAGATATATAGTTATAATTGGAGGATTCTGTTCCCATTAATGTCTAATCAAAAACAGAAATGCTATCTTGTCAACATTTACTGTCCTATCAAATAAAAGGGTAATATGCAAATTAACCATCACTCCATCACAAAGATGGCGGTGCCCATAGCCCAGGATGGCTGCGCCGGAGTCCTCCAGTTCTGGGGGGGTGTCCGCTGAGAGCAGGCAGTATGAACAAGCCTGGCAGAATGCTTGCTTCATCATCTCTGGCCAGGCCAGGGTGCAGATGGGCCTCTGGGCTGCGGAGAGCCTCTGGGTAGTGGGCGTGGAGCAGCCAGGCCCTGCAGAGAGCTATTGGAGCACGAATTCGTGCGCAGGACTACTAGTATACTTAATAATATATCACATAATGATTATATAATTAAAAGTTTATCTTCATTTTTTATGGGAATTATGTAAAACTAGAGGCCCAGTGCACAAAATTCTTGCATGGGCGGGGGGGCCTCAGCCAAGCCTTCACCCTCTCCAATCAAGGACCCCTTGGGGGATGTCCAACTGCATCTCACAATCTGGGACCGCTGGCTCCTAACCGCTTGCCTGTCTGCCTGCCTGATTGCCCCTAACCACTCTGCCTGCATGCCTGATCACCCCTAACCACCTCTGCCTTGCCCCGCACCCTGGACCCGGGCTTCCCTCCCTCTGGCCAGCTGCAGGCACCCAGGACCTGGATCAGCTTCACCCGGGCCAGCCGCAGGGTAACATGGGCAGGCGGCTTTGCCCAGGCTGCAGCTGCAGGCGCCTGGGACCATAGGGCATGTGGTTTGTCCCTCTCCCAGGCCGCAGGCACAGGTGCAGCCGCTGGTGCCCGGGACCGTGGGGTGGGTAGCTTGTTCCCCTCCCAGGCCGCAGCCTGGCTGATCCCCATTCCTCTCTCGTGAGCTCATTTGTGCCTGGCTGGTCCCCATTCCTCTCTCCCCAGTGTTGAGTGTCTGAGCCATTAAGGCGTGATGGTGTGAGGGCGTGATGGCCATTTGCATATTAGCTCTTTATTATATAGGATAGGATGATTATATTTCCTGTGTGTGCATGTGTGTGTGCGTGTGTGTGTGTGTGTGTGTGTGTGTGTGTGTGTGTATTTAATGCTCACCAGAGGATATTTTTTTCCATTGATTTTTTAGAGAGAGTGGGAAGGAGGGAGAAGAGGGGAGAGAGAAAGAAACATTGATGTGAGAGAGACTTATTAATTGGTTGCCTCCTGCATTTGCCCTGACAGAGGCTGGGTACTAACCTGGAACTGAGTTATGTGCCCTTGGTCAGGAATCAAACCCATGACCCTCTGGTCCATGGGCTGATGCTCTAACCACTTAGCAAATCAAGCAGGGCTATTTCCTGTATTTTAGTACAAAAACATATAATGTACTAGAAAAATTTACATGACATTACCAGAAATTAAGTTGAAAAAAAACATTTCTAAATCACCATCTATAATAATAAAAGCATAATATGCTAATTAGACTGGACAGCTAAACGACCTCCTGGACGAATTTTTGGATAAAGCTGGGGCTGCGAGGTCCAAGGCAAGCCGCCACAGCTGCGAGCGCTGAGCCCCTTGCATGAATTTTGTACATTGGGCCTCTAGTTAATAATAAAAAATCCACAGGTTTTAATCAACCATGCCAGAGGGAAATCTGAATTAGCACTTTTTTAATAGAAAATATTACCAAATAATACAAAATAATGTTCATAGTTGTTAGAGTATACAGTAAAAGTAATAAAAATGAATTATAAAATATGTCAGGAAGTTAATTAATAAAAATATTATGGATTTTTTATGAACTTTGTGATGCTTTTGATACCTTTGTAAGATTCATAATTTGTTTTCATGCCCTAAGTATTAATGTGTATATCTAATTTTGTATTCATTGGTTTTGTGTGTTTTATTCTTTCCTTTTAATGAAGGCCATGAAAAATTTTAGACCAAAGTTATTAAATCTGCCCAAATTGATATTTTTGTATGTTAAACTGTTCCTGTGTTTATTTTTTGCCACCTCCTGCATAACATATGCTCTATGTGTGCAGAAACTCTGTTTTGTCCTCAACTCTATCTTCAGCACATAGAACCACGATAGCACACAGAAGGCACTTGATAAATATTTATTGAATGAAAGAATGACCTCAAAGGATAGGTTATTGCAATTTCTTCAGTTATTTTGATAATTCTTAGTGATGACTTATACTGAGAATTTGAAATAGCCTATTTCCATCAAACATAATAAATTAAACATAATCAGAGCATTTTTGTGCTTTTTTCAGAAATGACCATTTAGCATGTATTTTCTAACATAATAGTGAGACAAAATGATGCCATTAATTCAACTCTTGCTTCTTATCAGATCATTTAAATCAGACAAAACAATGCATTCATCAAACCTGTGTAGTGCTCAAATCAATATAATTACATTGGGCCAAAGCCACTAGCTATTTCTTCAAGTATTTGTTGTGAACCTGTTATATCTCTAGCACAGAGCCAGGCATGTGAGGAGATAGGAAATACTTTCTTATCTTACATATGGCTTTATTTTTTCTTTAAGAGCAGCAACAGTGTCATCTATGTCCTATATACCATGTGCTCAGTGTTGTGGCTTTTTGATGTCCACTTGGTTTGAGTGAACTACAGTCCCCAGAATTCTCTATCTCGTACGTGTCTGGTTAGAGCAGGTTACAATGGCTGTCCTCTGATGATAACAGGAAGATAGCTGTCATTGTGTAGCATACATACAACTTCTTCCACTCATAGGAACTAGAATCCAGGTGCTGCTGTGAAGGGATTTTGAAGATGTGATTAAGGTCCCTAATAAGTAGACTTTAAATTAATAAAAAGGAAGAATACATTGTACGGGCCTACCAATCAGCGGGAAAGCCTTTAAATCAATACTGCGATTTATGATTTTCTTAAAGTCAGGGCTCCATACAGTCTCAGGCTTTGTAATTGCTCCCCCTTTCTTTGGGATCTTCCTTTCTGACCTCCACCTATGAACAGAAATCTTCAGCTTGTGCCTGTGGGGTTAGTCTGCTTGTCACTTCCATTTCCTGTCTGCCTGTATTATGAACTTTGGACTTGCTTACTCAGCCCCCACAATTGTACTAGCCACTCCCTTGTACTGAATATATCTCCTACTGGTCCCATTCTCTGGTTGAAGCCTGAGTAATACACTCACAAAATATTTCTTGACAAGACACAGTCTCTTTCTCAAAGGGCTTACAATCTCATAAGAAAACTTGTACCTGAAAATGAAAACATAGACAAGAGTTCAGGTTACCTTTAGTTATAAGCTAAAATGTGTGATACAAAAAAGAAGCACTGTAGGATGTCAGGGTAGTAAGAGATCAGTATGGCCAAAAATTAGTGAGAAAACATCCTATCTAATGAAGAGGGAATATGCTAATTGACTGTTCTGCCCTTAAAGATGGTGGTGCCCACAGCCAATAAGGAGGGAATATGCTAATTGACTGCCCTGTCCTCAAAGATTGCAGCACCCACAGCCACAAGATGGTGGCGCCCAGTCCCCTCAGACCCACCAGGGTGGCAGGCGCTCAGCAAAGCCAGGCCCACCCCCAGGCAGGCCCAGCCGCTCTGCATGTCTGCCTCCAGAGTCCTCCAGTCCCCTCTACCCCCCAGCTGCCCAGGGCTGGCACAAGGCGCAGGCAAGCCTTGGATGGTGGCTGCCCAGCTGACGCTCGAGGTGCAGGCAAGCCTGAGATGTCAGCTGCCCAGCTGCCCAGGGCCATCCGAGGCTCAGGCAAGCCTCAGATGGCAGTTGCCCAGCCTCCCAGGGTCACCTGAGGCTCAGGTTACCAGGGCTGGCCGAGGCTTGAGCTGCCGGCAGTGGCAGCAGCAGAGGTGTGATGGGGCGTCACCTTCCTCTGATCACCGGGTTGCCTCCCGCCCCTGAGGTCTCCCGGACTGTGAGAGGGGGCAGGTCAGGCTAAGGGACGCCCCCTCCAGTGCATGAATTTTCATCCACCAGACCTCTAGTTCACTAATAAAATGAAATTTGAATTTGTTTATGAAGGATGCATAAAACTTAAAAGATCAGAGAAAAGTGAGAAAGCCATTCTGTTTAGTGAACAGCATTAGCAGTTATTGAGATTAAAATAGCATGTTGAGTCCAGAGCATAGCAAACTGACTTCACATTAAACCAATATCCCACTTAAACTTTCACCTTAGTTGTCCCTCTACAAGCAGCTGGAAAGTCTAATAATGTCTTTAAGTTGTTATGAATTATTACCAAGAAAAAGCCAAGTACTTAACCCTAACAATCTTTTGTTAACTTGCAATGTTAATTTTTACAGTAATTTTTCAGAGTAAAATAAAAATAAAAATCCTGGGTACAGTGTGGTTTTTTGTAAAAGAAAAAAATAAAAGCTCAGGAATGAAGCAACAAAAACAAAGATTGCCCTTCCTGCCCCTGCAAAATAATCTTTAGCTTGTGGGTGGCCCTTCAAATTCACTGGGGCCTGAGTTTGTTGAAAAATGAGTAAGCACATTTATTGAAGGGGTCAGGAAAGACGAAGATGACAGGTGTGTGTGGGGTTTATGTGGGTGCATGTGGATGGGGTGGTAGTAGTGAAGGAGCAGCTACTCATACTTGAGGCAAGGTAATTCCAGAGGACAAGAATTTATTCTGATAATAACCCTGAAGGTTTTGGGGTTTCTGTACTATACCAAGAAAGAATAGCTTTGTTCACTGAGAATACATTTGGGGAATAAATTAGGGCATATATTCTTGCTATAAATATACTTTTATTCTTGTTTGTGAGCAGTAGACAATTATAATATATGTATTCTTTGGCAGGGAGGCGATGGAATAAAAGGGCCTAAATTTTTCTAATGATTTCTCAATTTTAGCAAGCAAACACCTGCTGGCAGTGATAGAAGAAATAATAGTTAGTATCTGTATAGCATTTTGTAGCTTACAAAGTACTGCCATCTATGCTACATAATTTCCTTCCAAGGGCCAGTAAGACCTCTTGGCAGGTCACAGTAATCCTGTGATATAGGCTTGGACTATATTTTACATATACACTTTAAGGCTTTCATCATCTCTCTCTAATTAGGACACTTTCTTCCTGTAATGGTACATCAACCATTAAACCCCTGAAATAATGCTGTGTCGATTCATAAATAGTTTTTTCCCCTAACCTATGAATATAATCCTCCTCCCATAGCCCCAAATTATCCAACTGAGGCCCTGGACTCTCCACTATGCATCAATGAAAGGGTTAATATCTAACTCCAGGACCCAGCTCTGATTGACTGATGCCCAGGTCATGTTGATTGTTAAACATCATAAATTATATTCCTTAGTTAATGATTTTACACATATTATCCATATTTTCAAACTTGAAATCTGTCACATCTGATGTCTTTCTCTGTAGTTTCATGTGTTTTGGGGGGTTATGCCTTAAAAATCACAATACTGCGATTTCAGTAGACTCTTAGGAAGGAGAAAAGATAAATGCAGTAGCCAATGTGCTTTACTTAATCATAAGTTCGATTAATAATTTTGAAGGTTGCTGAAAACATCCACTAGAATAAGGTTTATATAAAAGCACACTGTGGTAGCTTGTTAATAAGTTCTACATAAAAAGAACAAAGATGCTTTGATACAATAAGTGTGGAAATGTTGCATTAAATAAAGTCAAATGTGCTATTTCCCTAGCTTTATAGTACCTTTTCTATAATTATTGCTCATTGTTAATTTCTAAGCCAAGTTAAAATATGTGTTTCTCATATTTTTTGCCAATCAGAATCCTTCTCTCTTTTAAATTGAATACAAATGTCCTTTAAAGGTAATAACATGTTATCATGTGCATTATTTTAGAAAGTGATGAATATTTGGGGAAATTGTGCTACATTATCTGCAGTTCATTGGGCATCTAACACTCCTGTTTAAAGTCTCCTGTTCAACACTTCTGTTTAAAATATGAATTTCAGCAAAGAAGCTGGGAACTATTTCTCCCATAATCTCCCATAATCTCTGAGTAGTCCTGGATTTCAGTTTGCACATGAAAGACAATTGAAAGAGATGAGGAAAACCTAGATGAAAAGGACATATTCTTAGAAAAATACAAGCTTCCAAAACTCAATCAGGAAGAATAAAAAAATCTTAATAGGCCGATAACTACCAAAGAAATTGAAGTAGTAATCAAAAATCTTTCAGCACACAAAAGCCCTGGTCCAGAAGGCTTCACAGGGGAGTTTTACCAAACATTCAAGGAAGAACTAAAACCTATTCTCCTCAGACTATTCCAAAAAATTTAAGAGGAAGGCACACTTCCAAGCTCTTTCTGTGAAGCCAGCATTACCCTAATCCCAACACCAGATAAAGACACCGCAAAGAAAGAGAATTACAGGGCAATATCCCTGATGAACATAGATGCTAAAATCCTCAACAAAATTCTAGCAAATCGGATCCAGCATTACATTAGAATAATCATAAACCATGACGAAGTGGGATTTATTCCAGGATGTAAGGTTAGTATAATATCCACAAATCAATAAATGTGATACATCACATAAACAAAAATTTTTGAGAGACAAAAATCACATAATTATATCAATTGATGCAGAAAAAGCATTTGATAAAATCCAACACCCATGCGTGGTAAAAACTCTCAGCAAAGTGGGAATAGAGGGATCATATCTCAACATAATAAAAGCCTTATATGACAAACCTATAGCCAACATCATACTCAATGGGCAAATACTAAAACCATTTCCCTTAAGGACAGGGATGCCCACTTTCACCACTCCTGTTCGACATAGTACGGAAGTGCTAGCCATGGCGATCAGACAAGAAAAAGAAATAAAAGGCATCCAAATTGGAAAAGAAGTAAAATTGTCATTATTCACAGATGACATGATATTGTACATAGAAAACCCTAAGGACTCCATCAAAAAACTACTATACTTAATAAATGAATTTGGCAATGTAGCAGGGTACAAAATTAACAGCCAGAAATCTATGGCTTTTTTTATGCCCCAAATAATGAACTCACAGAAAGAGACACTAAAAAAAAAAAAAATCCCACTTACCATTGCAACAAAAAAAATTAAGATACCTAGGAATAAACTTAACTAAGGAGGTAAAAGAACTGTACTTGGAAAACTACAGAACATTGAAAAAAGAGATATAGGAAGACATAAACAAATGGAAGAATATACCATGTTCATGGATTGGTAGAATCAACATCATTAAAATGTCCATACTACCTAAAGCAATCTATAGATTCAATGCACTCCCCATTAAAATACCAATGACATATTTCACAGACCTAGAACAAACTCTCTAAAGATTCATCTGGAATAATAAAAGAGCCCGGATAGCTGTAGCAATCCTGAGAAAGAAGAATAAAGTAGGAGGGGTCTCAATACCAGATATCAAGATGTATTACAAAGCCACTGTTCTCAAAACTACCTGGTATTGGCACAAGAACAGACATATACACCAATGGAACAGAACAGAGAAACCAGAAATCGACCCAGCCATTATGCTCAATTAATATTTGACAAAGGAATCGAGTGCATACAATAGAGTCAAGACAGTCTCTTCAATAAATGGTGTTGGGAAAATTGGACAGAGACATGCAAAAAAAGTGAAACTAGACCACCAACTTATATCATACGCAAAAATAAACTCAAAATGGATAAAGGACTTAAACATAAGACAGGAAAACAAAAATCTTAAAAGAATCTGTAGGCAGCAAAATATCAGGAATCGGTTGTAACAATATCTTTATTGATACAGTTTCTAGGACAATGGAAACTAAGGAGAAAATAAACAAATGGGACTACTAGTAAACTAGTGAACAAAAATAGATCCAGATATAGAAGCATCAAATGGACCATCCAACCTCAGAGGGAAGGCAGGGGAGGGTGGGGGGGGGGATGGGGGTAAGAGATCAATCAAAGGACTTCTATGCATGAATCCTTTATAATAAAACCCTAATATGCAAATTGACCTAATAGTGGAACATCCGGTCGCTATGACATGCACTGAACACCAGGGGGCAGATTCTCAATGCAGGAGCTGCCCCCTGGTGGTCAGTGAACTCCCACAGGGGGAGCGCCACTCAGCCAGAAGCTGGGCTCATGGCTGGCGAGCACAGTGGTGGTGGCGGGAGCCTCTCCCACCTCTGCTGCAGGCTGGCGGTAGGGAGCAAGAGGTCCTCGACTGTGAGAGCCCTGGACTGCGAGAGGGATATCTGATTGGGGGGATTGGGCCTAAGCCAGCAGGCGAACATCCCCCAAGGGGACCTGGACTGCGAGAGAGCACAGGCCGGGCTGAGGGACCCCTCCAGTGCATGAATTTCATGCACTGGGCCTCTAGTATAAACTTAACTAAGGAGGTAAAAGAACTGATGGACACAGACAGTAGGGGGTGAGGGCATGTGCTTGGGGTGGGAGCCACCTGGGAGAGGTCAATGGGGATAAAAGGAGACATATGTTATATTTTAATCAATAAGAATTTAAATTAAAAATAAATAAACATGCAATCTGACAGGTAAACCTAAAATTATTAACAATATGAAATGTATATAATATTTTGGGATAAATGGATTTTATATTCATTTGTGCTTTGTCTAAAATTAGTCTATATTAGTATTATAATCAGAAAATGTAGACATAATATTCAAAGTCTTCATATTATATTTTGTAGGTAATATTTGATAATTATATTTTGTATTGTAATATTTATGTAAAAAATATATGCTACAGACACACACTGGAAAGAAATACAGCAAACTCTTAACAGAGGTTATCCTTGGATATTAAGATACATGGCATTTTCTCTATTTTTCTGAATTTAATCACATTCATTGTGGAGATCTTTACTTTAAAAGGAAATAAATATACTTGGGGCATTATATTTGCCCTTGTGAAACTTGCAGAATCCTAGCACAGTGTTGATGGTTGAAAGTAGATTGTGGTCTTATAGAAGTCCAGGCCAGAAAAATATTTCACTAGAAGTCAAAATACTTTGGAAAAATAAAGTTTCCACTTTAAAAAATTATAGTAAGATAAATTTTCACCTGTCTTGCAAAGATAGTTTTAGAGTGGAAAGTGATTCTAAAGCCAGGAACTTGTATATGGGGCTATACCAAGTGTCTAATTACTTCTCTAAGCTGCAAAGTCTACTATCTATACTAATAAAAAGGTAATATGCTAATTAGCTTGGATAGACCAGACGTCTTCTGGTCATCATTTCAGACATCCTTCCTGACAAAGCCGAGGGCATGGCCGGCCTGCAACCCCTCCCCCACCCCCCCCCCCACCCCCGCAGCCCCTAGCCCAAGCCAGCCCCACCCTCAGCAGGGACCCCCACCCCAATCGGTGTCAGGGCTCGCCTGCAAACCCTGCGGCTCCTCACCCTGGCTGGCTCCGCCCCCCTGGGGGTACCCTCCACCCCTATCTGGGGCCCCCTTCAGGGCAGGCCAGCTGGCCCCCACTTGTGCACCAGGCCTCTATTCTATATAATAAAAGGGTAATATGCAAATTGACCCTAATGGCAGAATGACCAGCACAACCGCTGGATCAGTCACTATGAGGTGCACTGACCACCTCTTGGTCCCTTTCCCCGGCCGGCAGGCTCCGCTCAACTGATGGCCACCCACAGTGGGGGTGGGGCTGGCAAGTGGGTGGGATCAGCCAACCTCTCAGTCCCTTCCCCTGGCCATCAGGCACCAATCAAAATGTTTGCTAAAATTATTTGAATTATAAAAGTAAAATCAATCATTATACTTTAAAATAAAAAATCCCAATTATAATTTTTTACAAAATAGGGCCTTAATAAAATTTGAAAAAATGAAAAGTAAGAGATGAGGAAATCATTGTTCTCTAGACATAGCATAACCAGGTAAGCTCTCGAGAACAGCCAACTAAGTGGATTCAGTCTGAGTCAGTACATTAAGACCTCAAAGATACTAGGCAAGATCTCTAATCAGCAGCATTAGTGCTTTGGGCTGAGAAGACTCTGTGCCCTTCAGAGGCAGGTCCCCTAATGTTTGTTAGAAGCTTTCCTGATCTCTGTCTTTTCTTCTAAGAAAGATATCAGCCCTTAATTCTTTTTTTAAAAAAAATATGTTTTTATTGATTTCAGAAAGGAATGGAGAGGGAGAGAGAGAGAGAAGCATCAATGATGAGAGAGAATCATTGATGGACTGCCTCCTGCACGCCTCACACTGGGGACTGAGCCCACAATCTGGGCATATGCTCTGACTGGGAATTGAACCATGACCTCCTGATTCATAGATCGATGCTCAACCACTGAGCCATGCCGGCCGGTACCCTTAATGCTATATGAAACCCTTTAGATCCGTGATTCATAGGCTGGCTTCATTTTTCCTGATGAGTTGATTCAGTATGTACTAATAGTGTCAGTGAGTCAATCAGAAATGTCTATGTAGCTGCCCAGTCAAATATTAGAATAACCACTTAGGAGTTCATGAAATTTACTCAATTTAAAAAAGCCACTGTTTAGAGGATGTTCTATAACCTTTTCCAATTTAAAGCTGAGAAGTGTGACTATAAAATATGCTGTTGTTTGTCCAGGCAAGTCTCTACCCAAATGGCATCATTATTACATTCTTCTCCAAGACCTTGACGGGCATATGGAAATTAGACATAGAAAAACATAATTATCTAGTATAATATCCTACATATGGTATATCTTACAGATACATTAATAATACTGATTTGGGGAGCTTTCTTATTGGAAAAAATCCCTTTTTAAAATGTGGTAGAGTATGAAGACTAAACTGGGATTAAAGGGAAAACCATCATAAAACCAAAACAAAACATTAAAAGAACACCTGAACAACTTCTTTTTCTCTACATTAAGTTATATGAATAGCAAGTCCCCTTGATATCTTTCTCTCTAACTACTTCAATTATGCATTCATTCAGCTATAACTCAAAGGACATTCACCTTTGAACATAAATTTTATAGTCATCTTATTCTTCAATAGTTCTGATTTCAGAGATCAGAATTCAGTGTATTGTGAAATTCTATAGACCAGGCCTTTTGTTTTCTTTGTATAGAAACTTGAACAACACACAGCTTAGTGCTAAATTTCTCCTTAGTGTTATTTTGGGGGTTAGATGTTGACTAGTCTTTTCTGTTCAATGCATAACTTGCTTCTACTCTATTTGCATTATGGAAAATCAAGTACACACAACTGAAGATGAGTTAAATCTAATTTGCTTATCCTCTCACCAAAGACAAAGAAAGATGGACAGAACAATAAAATTGGGCACTTAGCCAATGATCTTTTAGTTATTTCTTGCCTACAGAGTGTGTTTCCTGAGCTCCCAATCTGTAAAATATCATAAAGAATCACACAGTTCATTTACATGTCAGTCACTCAATTAGATTGTATTGGGCACTTCTAATGTGTCTAACGTAATAATTGCATGTTATTTTTATTGTCAACTAGAAGCCCGATGCACAAAATTTGTTCACAGGGGTGTGTGTGTCCCTCAGGTCAGCCTGCACCTTTTCCAATCTGGGACCCCTCGAGGGCAGTTGGAGATCCCTCTCACAATCCAGGACTGCTGGCTCCTAAACGCTCGCCTGCCTGCCTACCTGATTGCCCCTAATTGCTTCTGCCTGCCAGCCTGATCATCCCCTAACCACTCCCCTGCCAGCCTGATTGACACCTAACTGCTCCCCTGCCAGCCCGGTCGCCCCTAACTGCCCTCCCTTGCCAGCCTGGTTGCCATGAACTGCCCTCCCCTGCCAGCCTGATTGCCCCCAACTGCCCTTCCCTGCAGGCCCAGTTGCCCCGAACTGCCCTCCCCTGCTGGCCTGTTTGCCACCAACTGCCTTCCCCTACAGGTCTGGTTGCCCCAAACTGCCCTCCCTGCAGGCCTGGTCACCCCTAACTGCCCTCCCCTGCAGGCCTGGTTGCCCCCAACTGCCCTTCCCTGCAGGCCTGGTTGCCCACAATTGCCCTCCCTGCAGGCCTGGTTGCTCCTAACTGCCCTCCCCTGCAGGCCTGGTTGCCCCCATCTGTCTACCCCTGCAGGCCTGGTTGCCCCCAACTGCCCTCCCTTGCAGGCCTGGTTGCTCCTAACTGCCCTCCCCTGCTGGCCTAGTCACCCCTAACTGCCCTCCCCTGCCAGCCTGGTAGCCCCCATCTGTCTACCCCTGCAGGCCTGGTTGCCCCCAACTGCCCTCCCCTGCAGGCCTGGTTGCTCCTAACTGCCCTCCCCTGCTGGCCTAGTCGCCCCTAACTGCCCTCTCCTGCTGGCCTGGTCACCCCCAACTGCCCTCCCCTGCAGGCCTGGTTGCCCCCATCTGTCTACCCCTGCAGGCATGGATCCCCCAACTGCCATCCCCTGCAGGCTTGGTCACCCCCAAGTGCCCTCCTCTGCTGGCCTGATCGCCCACAACTGCCCTCCCCTGCCGGCCATCTTGTGGTGGCCATCTTGTGTCCACATGGGGGCGGCCATCTTTAAACACATGGGGGCAGCCATCTTGTGTTGGAGTGATGGTCAATTTGCATATTACTCTTTTATTAGATAGGATAAGTAATACTATTTTTGGCTCTTACACAGAATAAAATATATGAAATATTTAATTATTCCCTAAAAGAGAGTCAAAATTATGTTGCTCCGAATGAAATGATAATGCATATAAGGTCATCATAAATTCTTGAACAGGTGGCTTTAATCTAGCATGAGGCAGAATAGGCTCAATATAGTACATTACTTATCTCACAAAAATATATCTGACCTTGTTTTCAAGGATGGTCTGGTGGATTCTAGTCTCAAAAATTGGATGACATATGGTAGGTGAAATGCCCCCAACCTGAAAGTAGAAGAGACTCTTGCAAGGCCAGAATACAGTTGTTTGTTTAATTGTTTTCTAAGCAGTGAAACCATTTCACTCTGAAAAGCAGTCAAGGAGAAATTTGTTTAAAATGCAGTCTATACAGAAATTGCAATTTTCTCAAGTCCTCAATCAGCACAGGGAGATTGTTAGAAAGACCTTCAGACTCCTAACCCTCTAGTAATCAACATTTTCTAGTAAAGCCCAGGATTATCAAGCCTCATAAATGGTGTCTAACTCTGAGTGATGAAATTACTTGGTCTTTTTGATCTTCTAGTTACTCACTACCAAACACCCTAAAGAGAAAAGCAAAACAAAAGAAAACAAAACTTGTATCTTTCTTTGGTAATCTTTCTTGGTATAGTTTTGAGTAGTTTAAAGAAAAGGGAGAGACTTATAAAAAAGACAATGATATTTAAGTGGTTTCAGATAATTAATTTTTGGTTGATTTAGATGAAGAAATGAGCAAAATACATTTTAAGTAGACTTCCATTTATAAAAATTGAATTTTTACCCATTTAAAAATATTTGTTTTTTTGCATAAAGTGATATGGATCAATGCTATTAATAGCTGATATTTTTATTGGTGGGTATATATTATATATGTTATTTCTGGTTTGCTTATGTATGTGTGTGTGTGTGTGTGTGTGTGTGTATATATATATATATATATATATATATATATATATATATATATATATTCCAGAGCCCTTAGGGCATGTCCTGCTGATGGCTTAGGCCCGCTCCCTATGGTTCTCTGCTCTCTGCGGGGCTTGCTTGCAATGGGCAAGCAAGCCCTGCTGGGTGCTGCCTGCAGCTGCACTTGTCTGCTCCTGGGTCATCGCGGCAACAGCCAAGCAGGCCCTGCTGTCTGCTGTCAAGCTGCGCTGCTGGACCCACCCCCAGGCCCACCCTGAGGTTGCCTGTCCAGCCCTGCCTGGCTCCCTGGGCCCCACAGCAGCTGCGGCCGCTGGGGTCTGGCCCTGCCTATCTCTTTGGCCCTTGAAGCAGCCTAGGTGGCTGCTGACCAGGCCCTCCCCCAGTGCAGGTGCATGGAGGCAGGTCCAGGTGGCGCCGCCACCCCCGCCATCGCCGCCCCCAGAGAGACCCCTCAGCGTTCGCGGGTCGGAGCGGTGGCGGCGGTGGTGGCGCCCGCGGACCTGTGAATGCTGATGGGGGCGGATCCGGGCACCGCCACCCCAGAGAGACCCCTCAGCGTTTGCGGGTTGGAGCGTTGGCAGCGGTGGTGGCACCCCCGGACCCACTAATGCTGATGGGGGTGGATCCGGGCGCTGCTGCCGCTGCCGCCGCCGCCGCCACCACCGCCCCCAGAGAGACCCCTCAGTGTTCGCGGGTCCGGGGGCACCACCACCGCCACCACTGCTCCAACCCGCGAATGCTGAGGGGTCTCCCCTCAGCAGCTAAGGATCCGGCCCTTGAGAGGCGCATGGGGCGGGACTCGAGTCCCGTCCCCTGCACATCTCAATGGCTGGATAGGCCACCACGAGTCCCGCCCCCCAGCCTCCCGCTGCCCAATCGTGGGTGTAGCAGAGTGATGGTTATTTGCATATTACTCTATTATTAGATAGGATATATATATATATATATATATATATATATATATATAGCCAGAAGGTGGTGATGGGAGTCTCTCCTGCCTCTGCAGCAGCGCTAAGGGTGTCTGACTGATGGGCCTAAGCTGTCAGTCATTAATTTCATGCACTGGGCCTCTGATTTTATATATATACTCAGAGGCCCAGTGCATGAAATTAATGCATTGGGGGGGGGGGGGCATTCCTCAGCTAGTTAGGAGCAACCAGTTATATATATTTTATATATATAATCAGAGGCCCAGTGCATGAAATTAATGCATTTGGGGGGGGTATTCCTCAGCTCGGCCTGTGCTCACAGTCTGGGAGCCCTCTCAGGGGATATCTGACTGACAGCTTAGGCCCATCAGTCAGACACCCTTAGCGCTGCTGCAGAGGCAGGAGAGACTCCCATCACCACCTTCAAGCTGAGTAGTGCACCCCCTGTGGGAGTGCACTGACCACCAGGGGACAGCTCCTGCATTGAGTATCTGCCCCCTGGTGGTCAGTGCGCATCATAGTGACCAGTTGTTCCTCCGTTCAGTCAATTTGCGTATTAGCCTTTTATTATATAGAATATATATATATATATATATATATATATATATATATATATATATATATATATGATTATTCTGGGAAAATGTTACTGCAACTGAATAAACAATTCAAAATTCATATTCACTTAAAAACACATCTCAAAAATATAAAGGTCAGTATGTGTTAAGAAAGAATGAATTTGAGTATAGTGTCAGGTTGGTGGCTTATTTAGATACATGGCCCTTGAGTTTCACTGTGCTGCTCTGTGGTGTGTCAGGTTAGTCAATGTGTTCTTGTGAAATGGTTCAGAGCAGATTGAAAACCAAACTTTATTACTGATTTTTAGCATACAGCTCATAAAGTACAATAATCTTAAGTGTGAGCTCAAAGAACTTTTACACACCTATCCAAATACTTATCCCTGAGGTCAAGGTACAATGTACCTCTAGCAGCCCAAAACTTTTATCATACCCCTCCTCAGTCAGTACTCCGCCTCTCATGGTGACCAGTATTCTGATTTCTGTTATCATTGGTTAATTTTGCCTTTTTTTGAGTTTCATGCAAATAGAAGCATATAGTATGTACTCTTTTCTAACTGGCTTCTTTTATTCAACACAATGTGTCTGTAAGTTACATTCATATTGAAGATATAATTTATTTGTTCTTTTTTCCCCCACTGCTTTCTAGTGTTCCACTGTATGAACCTCCACAATTTATGTATCCATTCTCCTATTGATGGATATTTCAGTTGTTTCCAGGGGGAGATATTATGAAAAAAGCTGCTGTAGACATTCATATACACATAATTTGGTGTGATCAGAGCAAATTTTACCTCTTCGTAATGCTTACTTAGGCAAGATGTTTATAATTATTCCTCTTTCATAAGTAAACACAGGGTACCTAGTTAGTCATGAGCCATGCAGCTTCCTCCAGACAAGGGTGCTTCTAACCAAGGGGCAACTGTGCCTATGTTACCAAGGATGTCAATTTTACAACCCCAGAGAGAACAGTTCACATTTGGGCTCCTGGGGGCACATCGAATCCTATCTAATAAGAGAGTAATATGCAATTTGACTATACCTCCGCTACAACCACAAGCCATGCCCACCAGCCAATCAGGAGTGAGTATGCAAATTAACCCAACCAAGATGGCTGTGGCCACAGAGTGAGCAGGAGGCTTGGGTTTCCCCGGAGATAGAGGAAGCCAAGCTTCCTGCCCACCCTGGCCTGCCCTGGCCTCCACTCAAGGCTACAAAGTTTCAATTATAGAAGATAAATAAATCCCAGATACCAGGGCCTCCACTTGGGTCACCGGGGGTCGTGGCTGGTCTGCAAACCACCACAGGCCCCTTGCCCAGGCCACCCCATGCCTCAAGGGAACCCCCAACATGATCCAGGACACCCTTCAGGGCAAACCAGCTGGCCCTACCCGTGCACCAGGCCTCTATTCTATCTGATAAAAGAGTAATATGCAAATTGACCATCACTCCAATACACAATATGGCTGCTCCCATGTGGACACGAGATGGCTGCCACAAGATGGCCAGCAGAGGAGGGCAGTTGGGAGGGACCAGGCCTTCAAAGGAGGGCAGTTGGGGGTGATCAAGCCTGCAGGGGAGGGCAGTTAGGGGTAACCAGGCCTGAAGGAGAGGGCAGTTAGGGGCAATTGGGCCGGCAGGGGAGCAGTTAGGCATCAATCAGGCTGGCAGGGGAGTGGTTAGGGGGTGATCAGGCTGGCAGGCAGAAGCGGTTAGGGGCAATCAGGAAGGCAGGCAGATGAGCAGTTAGGAGCCAGCAGTCCTGGATTGTGATCTGGTAGGATCAGGCCTAAATGGGCAGTCGGCCATCCCTCGAGGGGTCCCAGATTGGAAAGGGTGCAGGCTGGGCTGAGGGACACACCCCCTCATGCATGAATTTCGTGCACTGGGCCTCTAGTTGTATATAATAACAATGAGACCAGCCTGATACCATTACTCTTGGCCACGTGGAACTGACAACTGTCAGGTCCGTAATTTATTCATTGTTTGAGCAACTTGCTTAACCTATACCTTGCACAATTGTTACTTATAAATTTAAGATAATAATCTACTAGGATTTAAAATGTGTCTAAAGAGAAAATAAACAAATGGGACTACATCAAAATAAAAAACTTTTGCACAGCAAAAGAAATCATCAACAAAACAACAAGAAAGCCTACTGTATGGGAGAACATATTTGCAAATGTTATCACTGATAAAGGTTTAATCTCCAACATCTACAGAGAACTTATACAACTTAATAAAAGGAAGATAAATGATCCAATAAAATAATGGGCAACGGACCTAAATAGAATCTTTTCGAAAGAAGACAGAAGGAATGCCAAATGACATATGAAAACATGCTCAAAGTCACTAATCATCCAAGAGATTCAAATCAAAACTACAATGCGGTACCATCTTACACCTGTCAGAATGGCAATTACCAACAAATCAACAAGCGACAAGTGCTAGCGAGGATGCGGAGAAAAAGGAACCCTCGTGGACTGCTGGTGGGAATGCAGACTGGTGCAGCCACTGTGGAGAACAGTATGGAGTTTCCTTAAAAAACTAAAAATGGAACTCCCGTTTGACCCAGTAATCCCACTTCTAGGAATATATCCCAAGAAACTAGAAACACCAATCAGAAAGGATATATGCACCCCTATATTCATTGTAGCACAATTCACCATAGCTAAGATTTGGAAACAGCCTAAATGCCCATCAGCAGATGAGTGGATTAGAAAACTATGGTACATCTACACAATGGAATATTACGCTTCTATAAAAAAGGAATTCTTACCATTTGCAGCAGCATGGATGGACCTGGAGAGCATTATGTTAAGTGAAATAAGCCAGGCAATGAAAGAAAAATACCACATGATCTCACTCATTTATGGAAAATAAAGAACATTATAATCTGAGATAGATACAGAGGCAGTAAAGTACTGAACAGACTGGCAAATTATAGCGGGAAGGCTGGGGAGTGTTGGGGAAGTGGGGAAAGAGATCAACCAAAGGGCTTGTATGCATGCATATAAGCACGGCCAATGGACACAAGACACTGAGGGGGTGGGATGAGGACATGTGATTGGGGGTGGGGGTGGCTGGGGGAAGGTCAATGGGGAAAACAAAAGGAGATATATGTACTACTATATGTAATACTTTAAACAATAAAAAATAAAATGTGTCTTATATATTGCACTACACAGTTGTTAAATTTTCGCATTTTACTATTTTTTATTTTCAATTTTATTTTTTAATTAAATTTATTGGGGTGGCATTGGTTGAGCATTGTACTATTTGTTCATCCTCCTATTTATGAAAATTAGCATTTTAAATAGAAAAACCCTAAGTAACATTCATGACTATTTTCAAGATACCTCCCACAGGCATTTTCTTTATTCATATGGTTGCTCTTTGTATTTAGATAAATCAAGTGTCAAAAAACCATCCCTCAAAGCTTCTTATAAACTAAAAAGCATGTTGGAAATAGATTCACCTGTTCATCAGTTGCACAGACATGTTAAGTCTTCTAAATAATTTATTGCTCTTACTGCTTTTATCTACTGGGCTTTACATATAGATATGAGGTCACCTATTCATTATACCCATAATGTTTTTTAAAATTATATTTTAAGACTAGGAAGATGTTCCTGGGCAGATATTAAAAACCAAGTGCCTTATAGAGGTACAAGGTAATTCTGACTCAGCATGGTGAATGGTGATAATGACTCAGGTGGTTTCATAACTGAATCAGAAATAGAAGAGACTTAGCCCAACATCAGGATGTCTTAATTTTTTTTGAAATTGATTTCAGAGAGGAAGGGAGAGGGAGAGAGAGATAGGAACACCAATGATGAGAGAGAATCCTCAATTGGCTGTCTCCTGAATGCCCTACCCCTCCCAATACCCCCCCCCCCCCCCACTGCCCCGGGGATGGAGCCTGCAACCCAGGCATGTGCCCTAATGGGGAATCTGAATCATGACCTCCTGGTCCTTGGGTCGACGCTCAACCATTGAGCAACTCCAGCCAGGCAAGGATGTCTTTTTTGAGACAAGCCATGGTGGCATGAAATTTTATTTCTTTCATAGACATTGATTGTTCACTTTATTTTTTTAATAAATTCAGTTGACTTTGTATTTTGTCAATCAAGATCATCTAATTGTAAGTGATAGAAATATATTTAAATAGCTTATGTATAATAATCATATTAGTATCAATAATAATTAACATTTTTAAGACCTTACCTCCATGGCTTTCTCTCTTATCATCTTGGGGCTTGTGAGAGTGCTGAGCTACCCATTTCTCCCTACCTTTCAATACTTATAGCTTCAACACTAATATTTGTCTTGAATCCAGTAGGTCTGATCTCATTATGCCCTCTGTCTTTTTTTATTTCAGTTATCCTAGAAAGCTTCAGCCCCCCTGTCACCCCACCCCATCTCCCAACCTGTAATTCCTACTATATTTTTAAATTCAATTTATTTAAACTAAAAACAAACATTTTACCCATTTTTACTACACCCACCCCCCTTGCCTCTGGCAACCACCAATCTGTTCTCTGTAAATATGAGCTTAAATTTAATGATTTACAAAACTGCAAAGTCCTGGAGTATATTTGGCTTTAGGCATGACTTAAGGCATGACCTGGAACTCAAATGAGGCCGTTGGTATCAGTTTCACTTGGAAGTGCTGGACAAACGATGGACAGGAGTCCAATAATTTCACCCATCTGATTAGCAGCTGTCATAGGTTGCATTCTCTATAGGCAGATTCTAAATGGAGTTTGTGGTATAAACTGTTTATTAGGGATCAACACCTTGAAAGGAAGAGGGGAAACAGGATTGGGGAGAGGGAGAAGTCAAACTGAAATTCGGTTCTGACAAAGCGTCAACTAACCTGGTACAAAAATTTGGAATAGTGCCTTTCAGAGTTGTTTCACAACAGGCTCAAACAACAGGGTTTTTATTGATTTATTTATACCCCCTCCTTACTCAGTCACTGGATATTCGCTGCCCTAGGAACTGTGTGGCCCCTGGCAAGGTGGACTTATGTGGCTAGGGAGCTGCATCAGACAATGAGGGAGCTGGCAGCTGGAGGCTGACTACTGACTGTATTTTATGCAGTTGTAGTGTTTTGCCCTCACAGGTGTTCTTCATGTCTACCACAGTTTGCCTGTTGGGCTGCTCAGATCTTCTTAACCTTTTGCACTCGGATGTCGAGTGTGACTCGACATGGTTAGCATTAGAATAAAGGAATCGAGAAAAAAGCAAGCGAGTGCAAAGGGTTAAACCTGTATTTGGAAGAGTGTTTAGTGGGAATAACTATAGTTCCTGCCACTGAAGTTGTTCTTGGGGTCATAATTGATACTTATTTCTCCCTCTTCTAGTATTCATCCTACATTCTTCTTAATCTTAGCTACTATCTGTTCTCACCTTAATGGTCTACCTATAAACATGACGTAGACCTAAATCCAAGGGATCTGGTCCTTTGTTACCATGTTGTTCTTATTTAAACTGTGATTCATGCCTGACAAAGCCTCAGCTAACCCTATTGGGAACTAGTAAGCAGAGCTTGTCAGAGTTTCCTGCTTCCAGCAGAAATGAATGAGCCTTTATAACCTCACCTTGCTAAATTACTTGATGCAGGCTGCCTGGGAAGTGATAAACTCAGGTGGAAGTGAGTTTAAAAACTTAGGTAGGCCCTAACCAGTTTGGCTCAGTGGATAGAGCGTCGGCCTTTGGACTGAAATGTCCCAGGTTTGATTCCGGTCAAGGGCATGTACCTTGGTTGCGGTCACATCCCCAGGAGGGGGTGTACAGGAGGTAGCTGATCAGTGTTTCTAACTCTCTATCCCTCTCCCTTCCTCTCTGTAAAAAATCAATAAAATATATTTTAAAAAAAACTTAGGTGGACCTTGAAAAAACAGATAACTAAAGGCTGTTTTCTGTCTATACTCAGTTCTAGTGCAAAAGTTTTCCTTATAATAGGATCTGAGCAGTGCATCTTCAGGTCTGCCATAATAAGTCCAGTTGAAAGAGGCAATCTTTTCCAAAAGTTATGGCAGTCAGACAGTCCAGCATGGAGCCGGAAGGATGGCTCTGATTGGCCTGCTTGTTAAACTTGCCAATCTCTTAATCACTGTGGTCAGGAGTACAGGCTTTCACCATCGGTCAGGCCCAGATTAAATGACCACCACAGTGGTCAGGGAGTAGTTCACCCAGTATGTGAAATACATTTACTGTAGAAAACATATCTTTAGCCTAGCCTGTGTCATCCTTTCAATTTCCAGTCAGGGTACATGTCCAGGTTGCGGGCTTGATCCCCCAGTATTGGGTGTGCAGGAAGCAGCCAATTTATGTTTCTCTCTCATGGATGTTTCTCTCTTTCTCCCTCTCCCTTCCCCTCTCTCTAAAAGAAAATCAATAAAAACCTATTTAAAAAATTAAAAAACAAATAAGCATATCTTTAGTTAGCAGACTAAAGGGGAATACTGAGCAGCCAAATACAATTATGTTCACTACTTGGAGGATTCAGAAAGAATTTTAGATCTAGCTGTAAAACATCTACAGGCGTGAGCTAGTATTAAAGTCAAAGCTTCTAAGAAGTCCTGAGATAAGCATTTTCAGGTCTCATAGTTCAAATCTGCATGTAAGAACAAAAGTAAGAGAAGCACAATTTCCTTTAGCAAGTGTAGAGGCAGTAACAGCAATAGTGAAAACTTTACACAAACCACATAAACCTCATCTCACTGTGTGCTGATGAAAAATAAAACAAGGGCACAGCATTAAGTCTTTTGCTTAGCAAGAAACTCATATGATTTTATGTTGATGTATTTCTCTTATGTAGAATAACTGTCATAGTCTATTGAGGAAAATAGAAAACTTTGCAAGTATTTAAATTCGACAATATAGGCAGAGTGTCCAACAATCATGGGATGGAAGACAAATGGGATGGTGATCAGTAGCAGGAAGCCACAACTGCCACTACTGGCTAGAGCGATAAGGGGAGGCAGTATGGTTAAAGGAGCAAAGGCAGTGGGGTCACCCAGTTGAACCCCTGGAAACCCATCTGATGGTGCTGAAGCCACACAGGAGACACAGTTACTACCAGAGACACTGGCCAAGGAGATGGAGAAATGTTCTGGCTTTTCCTTTTGCTAGTTTCTCAGCTTCTCCAGTGGCTCTGAATAATATAGCTGAGCCATAAGCCACTGTTGTAATCAATCAGATAATAAAAATACAATGCAGCCTATTGTAATCAATTTCCTACCCATATGCAGCAGAGGCCAGAAATGACAAGGAATACATCAGAGGGTAAGATCCAGGAAAAGTACTTGGAGCCAGGATGAAAACGCTATCGGTCTTAGACTAATGCCTTAAACCAGAGGTGAAGTAAATGAAAGGTCGTTCAGAGACTGAAATAGATATTGTCTCTTTTCTTAAGTAATTCTCATCCTTCAAAGTCCCCAAGACCAGTAAATTGGTCCTTATAGTTATTTCTTCAAGTTCCTTATCTGTGACACAAGTAGGCTCTTTCAAGAAGATTTATAACCTGGGAAACAGCTATGCATTAGTGATCTTGACTTCTTTATATCATAGGGGTTGGGGAAAGCACTCACTAAAACAGTTTGGAAGTACAGTATAGTACAAGCAAAATTTACAACTGAGGTGTTATAACTTTTCTAATATTGTGGTTTAATGACGAACAATAGCTATTTATCTTGAAATGAATGCTATAGCTTAAACTTAAATGTTTCTTTTTTGGGGGGGGGTATTTTTTTAATTACTTTATTGATTAAGGTATCACATATTTGTCATCAACCCCCGCCCCCCGTTCCCTTCCCAAACCCCCCCACACGCATGCCCCCCTCCCCCTGTTGTCCGTGATCACTGGTTAGGCTCATATGCAAGCACACAAGTCCTTTGGTTGATCTATCTCCCTTGTTCCCACCCTCCCCTACCTTCCCTCTGAGGTCTGACAGTCTGATCAATGCTGTTCTTGTTCTTCAGTCTATGTTGTTCATCTTTTCCCCTAGATGAGTGAGCTCATGTGATACTAGGAATACACTTATAGGAACTGAAAATGAGACAAGCAATAATAGTTATGCTGAGAGGCAAATGAATCAGTCTATAGTGAGTTTCTTTCTGGGCCAACAGTTCTTTTGAGTCCCGGTTTCTATGTCCAACAGTTGTTTATGTGTTCATAACAGCAATGATATTTCAGTTCTGGATGGTGGACAAATGGTGGTAATGCAGGTCCGACCCTCTCTGGTTTGGTCCTGGGCAATCTGCAGTGACGCATATCTGCTGACTGCTAGTATGGCAAGGCATCGTCAGCGTCTTCCATCTCTGGACTGTTTCTCTTCTGACTTCATGGCTGGAGCACTCCTGTCAATTCCTCTCTGTTGCAGGAATCCACATCTCTCGGAGTTGTTTTCTGAAAATATACAAACATATTCTCGACCAAAAGTTAATAAAGGAATATTTTCTATAAATTTGACTTGCGATCCTTTTTCATTTTTTTGCCCAAACGATTTTCCTTTGGCTTGTTTTGACACCATGTATGTTTTACCTGGGTGACTTGCTGTTAGCATTACAAATGAAAGTTAATTTTCTAAAGTAAAAATTTTCTAGATGTAATTTATTTGCAGGATATTTTTCCTTACATGATATTCTTCTACTATCCCCCCTTTTTTGGTTTAAATATTGGGAGGCTTTTGGAAATTTTATGCTGTAATCTTGATAGCTTTTAAATTTTACTTTTTTGCACTAAAATGTGACTGCTTTAGGTTCATTATATGTTACGCAATTTTACCATGAGATGAACTACCAATAAAAATTTTAGTTAACACTTAGTAACAGCTTTTTTGTCCAGTACAATTGATTTTTCTAGAGTATTTGCTTATTTTGATTGGCCAATTTAAATTAGTCTGAAAACTTGGCTACTATTTTACTGTCAAATTTAATACTCTAACAACCATCTTGTTTTACCCTGTAATTATTAGTGGAGAGGATTATTTGCCTTCTTGAGTAGGCCCTGAGCATTCCTGGTGCTAGGCTGGATTTAGATATCCTAGACCCCAGTTCCCCGGATCATGGGTGCAAGACAACTCCATCAAGTCTTGTTGCAGTGAGAGGGCATCTGCTGTTGGCCAAGTCTCTGTTACCTGGGTCCCAATTTGAGCTGGGCATGTGAAGCTGAGCAGCCATGGGGGCAGGAGATCTCCTTCAGCAGGGGTGAGGGTTCAGGCCTCTGCAAACTTGGCGGGGGTGAAGGTTTGTGCCCCACCTCTGTTGACCCCCAAGTTCTCTCCTGATGGCCCCTATGCTACTGCACCTGTCTTAGGTTGTTCCTTCCCTGAGGAATCTTACCCGTCTCTGGCTAACCAGCCATCCTCCGGGGCCAAGCAGGGTGATGTGAGGTTTAGTTCTGTCTCCTTGGTCGCCTATGCCCCCATGGCCTCCACGCCCAGCACCTGCCTTGGGATCCCCTTGCCTGCTGGCAGGGTCCCAGCACTGATCACATATCTTGTGGAACCCAGGTTTCTTCTCCAAGGAGGCCCAGCTCACCCCACTGGGCGAGAGACAGATCCATGGTACCAGCCATCACGAGGTTTCAACGTTGGCATGAACAGAAGCTTAAATGTTTCTTAGAAATTGCATGCAAACAACCTCTCTTTTTGTGTTCCAACACATAGAGACCAGATACAGATAAAGCTCATTAAAGCTGAATTCTGTAAAAGGAACAGTTGGCCATCCTTTGCCCATTTCAACACTGGACACTGTAGGCTATTTAGGATCTGCTGGACTTCTATTTACAGCAATAGCCAGAGAGATTCTTTAGCTTTGTGACATTAATGAGAAATCAAAGGAATTTGCTAAGATAGCTTAAAGTTGTGCATATTTTCTCTGGATATCTATCTATCTATCTATCTATCTATCTATCTATCTATCTATAAAAGGCTAATATGCTAAGTGTCCATCTGGGTAATGATGTCACGTAGCAATGTCCAGCTTCCTCTCCCTAGCGACAAGCCTCCTTGCAGTTTTTTTGTTTTTTTAGCTCAGGAACATGACTTGCTTTATAGCCAGGTGGAAACATTTTACACTTTAACCAAATGTCTGTGAAGCATTTTCCCATGCCTCTTCTCATTTGATCCTCACAGAAGTCCTGGAGTAGGTAGATACGAGACTTGGTGGAATCCTATTTTCTTTCCATTAGCCAATAAACAGAGATTTAGAAAGCTTAGAAACTTGACACGACTGAAAAGAAGTAAGAAATGGTGGACCTTGAAAATGACTTCAGGTTTTCTCACTGCACAGAATATAGTCAAACACTACTGCAGTTAAACCTTTGTTCTCCCTGCATGATCTACAATAATAATCTTCTATGTGTTGATATTTACTGCTGTGTTGCTGACAATTACCTGAAAGAGAAGTTGGGGTGCTTCACTGGGCTGGAAAAAGCTTAGCTACATCAGAAAGAAGGTCTACTTAAGCAAGTTTATTATATATATATATATATATATATATATATATATATATATATATATGGCTAAGTTGACTCGCGCATGTGCAATACATATAAAGCTCTCACTGGCGCCAATTGCACGCATGTGTTTTGAGCTGTCATTGTTGATTGTGAATTTGGTTGACACTTTTATTTTAGAGAAAGGGCGAATAATGATATTAAAATATTTTTTCTAATTAATTTCCTTTCAATGTGCACAAATTTGTGCACCAGGCCACTAGTTTACATGTAATTGGTCTTGATCGCAGTTTTCAGTTTCTGTTCTCTAAGTAACTATTATTACCTCATGTGAGTTAGTTCTGTTTGAACCTTCTCTATAGTATGCATCATTGTTCTGCTTGATGATGGAATGGCCATTTCTTACTACGCAGGTTGTTTTAATTAATATGGTTTCACTGCATATTCTTTAAATGTAGTAGATTACATTGATTTTTGAATGTTGAGCCAACTTTGCATTCTGGGAATAAACTCCATTTAGTCATAAAATATGTTTTTATATATTTCTGGATTTGGTTGCTGCTATTTTGTTGAGGATTTTTGCATTTATGTTAATGAAAGATACAGGTATATAATTGTTTTGTCCTGTAAAGTCCTTGTCAAGGGTCCTTAAAATATCTGAAATCCTCTACTTGGCTCCTTTTTTCTATGCCATGCTCTGAAAGTTGTTTTTGGACAGATATCTAGGACACAGATGGGACTCAGGTTGTAATTTTACCTTTTTTTTTCAAAAATTGCAGTATTTCACTGTCTTTTGTCAAATGTCTGAAAACATTTGTCTCATTTATTTGTTCCATTTTATAGTTGTTTATGGTGGGAGGACAAGTCTGGAATATATTACTGAGTCATGGCAGGCAGTGGATAACTGCATGGAATATTCTGATAGATGATAGGCTGTTATTCATTTTCAAAAATATGTATGCTCTTATGCCATATATATATATATACACATATATATACACATATATACATGCACACACACACTGAGTGGCCAGATTATTATGACCATCCCATCAGTACTTCGTTGGGCCACCTTTTGCCTTCAATACTGCAACGATTCTTCTTGACATTGACTCCACGAGATGTTGAAAGGTGATGTGAGGAATTGGACACCATGCCTGATGAATAGCACTGTTCAGTTCTGTGAGATTTGATGGTTGTGGAACCAGCTGCCTGATGGCTCTTTTAATTTTGTCCCACAAATGCTCAATTGGATTGAGATCTGGTGATTGTGGGGGCCACCTAAGCAAGGTAAAGTCTCCCTCGTGTTCTTGAAACTACTCCTGCACAATACGAGCACCGTGGCATGGTGCATTGTCTGGTTGGAAGAAGCAATCTCCATTGGGATACACCATCAACATGATAGGATGAACTTGATCAGCAACGATACTTAGGTATGTTATGCTACTCAGGAGTTGTTCCACACAAATTAAAGGCCCCAAATCATGCCAGGAAAACATGCCCCAAACCATAACACTGCCCCCACCAGCTTGAAGGGTTGTACTCATGCATGTGGGGTGCATGCTTTTATGCTGTTTCCACAAAATTCTCACTCTGCCATCTGCAAGATGCAACTGGAAACGTGATTTATCGGACCACATGACTTTTTTCCAATGCTCGACTGTCCAATCCTTGTGTTCCTGTGCGAATTTGAGACATTTTATCTTGGTAACTGCAGACAGCAAAGGTGTTTGAACAGGCCTTCGGCTTTCATATCCCATGCAATGCAGTGTACGGCTAATTTGCCTACAAACGTCAGGTTGTCATAATAATCTGGCCATTCAGTATGAATATATATACATATATATTCAGATTTATTACTTAGGTTATATTCATTTATTCAAATAATGTATAGTTATCAGTCAAAGGCTGAGTATGTGCACTCAACAATACCAAATATTGAATACATGGTGAAGAATATAAGAGGTGTCATATTTAACTTTATGTAGTCTAGATATATTTTAGAACTGGCTTGTAATATTAAAAGTAAACTTCATATTTTAGTGGATTTAATTGTATTTATACATTAATTTTGGGGGAAAATACCTTTCAATATTCCTTCTTGTATTTCACACAGATAATTCAAATTATTTTTTAATTCTTGAAAGAAAGTTTTATAAATTCTCTTTTCTTAAGTAGAGGACTTGTATATTTTTTGTTTTGTTAACCATATTTTATGTGCTTTGTTGCTATTGTCAATGTGCTATTTTTTCCTATTACAGTTTGGTGGTTATTGCTGATATAAAGAAACACTATTGCTTTTTGCATGAATCATTTACTGATCTCACTATGAAATCCTAATAGTGATTTCTTTCAAATTTGCCAGATAGAGCTTACTGGGTCTTCATTTTCATGAAATACGCTCTGCACAATACCGGTATTGCTGTGAATTAATATAGTGTCTGTGTTTATCTAATATGAACAGGCTGTATATGCATTTTCTCTGCAGGGATTGGATTCAGTGTAGTGTGGTTGTAGGGGATTTAAACCTCTCTTGGAAAGATCAGCTGCTTTCAACAAGGTTGAAAATAGAATTCTATTCTATGTAGCATCATATCCTACCCTGGCAATAGTCTCATGTAAAGCTCCATGGTGATCAGGTTGGATAATTTTCATCTGGCTGTAAGATTATGAGAAGAAGCCATACTTCATCATTATATCTATCTCTATCTCTGTCTCTCTGTCTCTGTCTCTGTCTCTATCTCTATCATTATCTCTATCTCTATCTCTATCTCTATCTCTATCTCTATCTCTATCTCAATCTCTATCTATATCTCTATCTATAGTATGTCTACCTGCAAACTCAAGCTAGCCTTTAATAACATGTATTTTAACTTATGAAATGTTCAACATATACCATGTCCAATTATTATATTTTTCCAAACAAACATTAATGATGTAGTTGAAATCATCAATAATTGAATAAAAAAGTATTATTTTATAGTCTTGCATCATGTCAAGACACTTTATTTTATTTTAAAATATATTTTCATAAAATAAATTATTTAAAGACACTAATGACAGTCTTAACATTACCCAGCTTTTATTTATTTAAACATAGCTTGCAATAAGTTTTATTTTTGATATCCACTCATTTTTTAACCTGATAACATTAAAACAATTTAAAATTCTATTTAGGAAAAACACACATGCACATATCATAGGAAATTTTCATTCTCCAGAAACATATGAACACTTTTTGAGACTGTTTTGGGAAAAATGATTCTTCTTATTACCTGGGTAACAAGAGGAAAGGAATGTTGATTGGCTAGTCTAAATACTAAACTAGTTATTTAAGAAAAAGTTTAAGTAATTGACAAATGATGACTCGTCTCCCTAAGAAAAATGCACATATGCCAGAATTTTATATTCAGTTTTGATTTATCCCAACCTTGTCATAGTAAACAGGTACAGGGAGGAAATAAGCAAAAGGTGATGATTCAAAGTAAAATGGTTAGACATTAAAAGTATGCAACCAGAAGCAAAGAAATATTTAACAATGTTTATTTAACTGCCTAAGTCCGTGGTTGGCAAACTGTGGCTCACAAGCCACATGCGGCTCTTTGGCCCCTTGAGTGTGGCTCTTCCACAAAATACCACGGCCTGGGCGAGTCTATTTTGAAGAAGTGGCATTAGAAGAAGTTTAAGTTTAAAAAATTTGGCTCTCAAAAGAAATTTCAGTTGTTGTACTGTTGATATTTGGCTCTGTTGACTAATGTTTTGCTGACCACTGGCCTAAGTGAATGACAAAAGAGGAAGTAATATGCAAGTGAATATATGACTAAAAATTTTTTTTCCTACTTGATAAGGATAAGACCCCTTTAGTGCTAATGTTACAAACAAATGGCAAGTTCTATCACCAACATAGTTATAACAAGTAGACTATTAATATATTTATATAGATAATTGTTTGAAATGTATAAGGAGAAAATTGTCTGTGGCCCTAGAACTTGAAGGTTAATGTATGTGCTTTGGATGATGCCCTGAGTCAGATAGATATAATCTATAATAATAAAAGCATAATATGCTAATTAGACCAGACAGCCAAACGACCTTCCGGACATCATTATGGACATCCTTCTGGACAAAGCTGCCATGGTGGGGCCTGAGGCAGAGGCGGTTAGGGGTGATCAGGCAGGCAGGCAGGCAGGTGAGTGGTTAGAAGCTAGCAGTCCCAGATTGCGAGAGGGTGCAGACTGGGCTGAGGGACACCCCCCCGCCCCATGCACAAATTTCATGCACTGGGCCTCTAGTGTTTACTTATAAAAGTACAGAACTATTTTATTTCCTTATAACTTCAAAATAAGAAATAGGTTAAAAGCAAAAATAAAAATACAATTAAAATACTTATCTGTTGTATCCAATTTTGGGTCTTCTCATTAGCTAATATCTACATATATAAAAGCCTAAGTGACCATTACGACCGTTACGACTGAACAACTGGAATGACTGGAACTACAGGTCGACCAGTCATTATGACATGTACTGACCACCAGGGGGCAGACACTTTACACAGGAGCTGCCCCTTGGTGGTCAGGCTCTCCCACAGCCAACCTCCCATGCCCAGCCAACCTTCCCTGGTACCTCCCCCTGGCTGGCAAACCTCCCATAGTCCCTTCCCCCAGCCAACAGGTCCTGTCTAGCAGGCCCCATCCAGCAGCTGGCAGGTCCTGTGTCCGGCAGCCAGTAGGCCCTGTCTGGCAGCTGGCAGGTGGCAAGCCCTCAGGCCCCAGACTGGCCCCGATCGGGACTGAGCAAGATGGCCCCGATAGGCCCTTATCTCCGGCCAGGCCTAGGGACCCCACCCATGCATGGAATTCATGCACTGGGCCTCTCATAAAAATATAAAAACTCAGATTATTTTTTTGACATTGGAAAATTCTGTTTTCTGGACACCTAAGACAAATGGATTCTTCTGTATTGAACCATATGCTAATATAATAAAGTCATCTATGTTCCCAACATTGGTTAGGAGCTTCTCAATTTTATTTACTGTTCTAAAATTTTCAGGTATTATGATAAAGAGTAAATATGAACCTCCCAACAGCCAATTTACTTCTCTTAATTGAAATATAGAAAATAGTGTCTTTTTTGTTTCTAGAAAATTTTACTTTCCTAGATTATCCCATTCGTGGAAATTTATAGTTGCTATTCTATTCTTATGTTCTATCCTTAAAACTGTGGATTTTGTTTCGGGTGAAGCTGAACCTGGAAGAGCAAGAATGTTCCCAGAGCTGAAGTGTTCTTATAATCATAATATATGTTGAAGATACTATTTAAATAATGAACAAATAAGTGGCACAAATTATAAGAGCTTGAAGAGTTCAGTTCCAGTTGAGCTATCTATGAAAGGGTACACTGAGAATGCCAGAGTGAATTTATGCAAGGTGGCATCATTATAGTGAATAACCTGTTGGCATTGCTCTTTAAACATTTTTTTCTCCTCACTTTCTTGCTTTAGATGAGCCTAGATAATGGAACAGCATAGAGAACTAAGTTAAAAAATACATAAGGAACACCCAGACCAGATAGCTCAGTTGGTTAAAGTGCTGTCCCGATATGTCAAGGTTGTGGGTTTGATCCCCGGTCAGGGCACACACAAGGAGCAACCAATAAATGCATAAATAAGTGGAACAACAAATCGATGTTTCTCTTTCTCTCCCTTTCTCTCTCTAAACTCAATAAAGAAAAATGGAAAAAAAAAATACGTAAGAAGCCTTAAACCAGGAAGAGATATATCATGTATAATGGATTGGTTATGCTGTACAGAATCTTGTTGACTTTGCAAGTGGATGGAAATAGCAGTTGTAGCATCTCCACCCTCCTCTCAACTCTTTCCCTTTCTTGAATAATTGGAGCTATTTGTTTATGCTCACCTGGTAAGATTTAGCAACTAAGAATATGCTGGAACATCAGCAATTTTTCCCTGGCAAAGAGCTTCTGTGAGTGACCCGGGTGACAAACTTGTCCTAACTGCAGTACAGCTTGCATTTGTCACAGGTGAATGGGCTCAATTAGCAAGAGAGAGACAGTGTTTCAATTATTAAAATAAAGGCAAGCAAAGACGAAAACGTTTTCCTCTTTATGAAGTGGTGACGTTGTAGCAATTTTTTTTCTTTGAGTTTTACAAAGAAAGCAACTACAGCAAGAACACAGTACTTTATTATTTAACATTGACAAAGTGATTTGAATTAAAACTTACAGGCATCATTCTCAAAAGACATTAATAGGGAGTAAGGTTTTCCATGGATATTAATGTGTTCTTACACCTCCTAAACTTCCATGACTTTCTGTTCTGCTTATTAAAATCTCAGAGGCAATATTAGGCCTTTGCTGTGATTTATTTAATGAAGCAAATAACTCCAATTTTGAATGAACTTATGTAATTTGGGAAGAGACATTACTTCTTTCAGCTTATGGGGTAGAATTTAGTATAATAATAATAAAAAAAACACATCTTTATAGATAGTATTGTGATGGGTTGAAAGAAAGTCTCGGCCTAGACACTAACTTGTTAGGTGAGCTATGTGGGCCTTGACTGTAGTGAGAACTGTAAATTCCCAAAGTGGTATGAACTAAATTAAATAGAACTGTGGAAGCAGCATGATAGACACCTCAATATTGGAAAGGAGGAGAAATTGGAATTTAAAATGAAAATCTGACTGCATAGTTTCTCAAGAGGAGCTGAGTGTTAAACTTAGAATTAAGTTATGAAGAATAAGAAAAGATTAGTGTTCTAGAGATTAGTACAGAGATAGATAAAAAGAAAAGGGAAAAGGTGAAAACCAAAACCAAAATGGGGACTGTAGAAACCATCTCACAAGAAGAAGTCTGCAGATTTCCTTGATTCTCTGCAATGCCTAATTCATTCATCCATTTATAAACCCATTTAATTAATAAGCCTTTACTTAACTTTTCTTGAGTGTCAGGAAACAGAGTAGGTGCTGGCAATCTATAATAATAAAAGCATAATATGCTAATTAGACCAGGCGTCCTTCCGGACAAACTTCCAGATGAAGCCGGGGCTGTGAGGGAAGCCCGGGTTCTGGGTGTCAGAGGGAAGCCGGTGCCAGCAGCCGGGGGAAGGAAGGCCTACCCTTACACAAATTTCATGCATCGGGCCTCTAGTGCAATAATAAATGACCTGGCTGTTGTGACTCAGTTGATTGAGCGCCATCCTGTGCACTGAAAAGTCACTAGTTCAATTCCTATTCAAGGCACATGCCCGGGTTGATGTTTTTCTCTTTCTCCCCCTTTCCTTTCCTCTCTCTCTAATATAAATAAAAACATAAAATAATAATAATAAATGAGAGATAAGTCTATCTAAAGAAATGTCAGTCTACTAGCAGATATTTAAACAAAACATTGCAGATAATGTTATAATAGGTTTGATTCTACCGGCAAATAACAGTACGTTGGGAGCAGAAAGAACAGGGTGAATAACTTTACCTAGCTCTAAATGATAAATAGTGTTGAGCAAGTGAAACCTGTTACCACCTCCAAGGAAGGAGTCCCACTGTGTGGAGATCAGCAAAGAGCTTAATAGCACCTGCTACCAGGAGCAGCAGTCCCTGTATGTCAATGCACTGCATGGTTTGCAGGTGTCTGGGTAAGAAAGACATAACTCACACTGGGGTGGAACAACACTTTACTTACAAACAGAAGAGGCAGAGCAAGATCAACTTCAACTTTATCTGTCCCCCAAGACCAGCAGGTCTCACCCTCAGCCGATGCTGGGAGATGGTCTGTGTGCACCATCTATGCTGCAGGTTAAGGATTCCATTCCCTCCCTGCCCTCTGGGGACAGATATAGCAGGACGTTGGCCAGGGCACAAATGTCTACGCAGAACAAAGACCTACACTTTAAACCTACCTACACTTTAAGCCTGGAATAAGGAAAGCTATTTCCAAGCAAAGAGACAGGTCTAGCACAAGCTGTGAAGACTCTTTCTCTTGTTGCAAGGAAATGTTCCAGGCTCAAGGACAAGTAAAGGAGTACCTCCACCTCAGAACCCTCCGTTTATTCTACACTATTTTTTATTTTATTTTATTTATTTTAAATTTTTCTTTATTGATTAAGGTATTACATATGTGTCCTTACTCCCCCATTGCCCGCCCCCCCATTCCTTTATCCCCCTGGTGTCTGTGTCCATTGGTTATACTTATATGCATGCATAGAAGTCCTTTGGTTGATCTCTCTCCCTTACCCCCACCTTTCCCTATACCTCTCCTAAGAAGACATACAAAGAGCCAATAAATATATTAAAATATGTTCAACCTCACTGTCAATCAGGGAAATGCAAATTAAAACTACAATGAGATACCACCTTACACCAGTTAGATTGGCCATTATCAATAAGACAAGCAACAATAAGTGTTGGAGAGGTTGTGAAAAAAAGGGAAACCTCATTCACTGCTGGTGGGAATGTAGATTGGTACAACCACTATGGAAAGCAGTCTGGTGATTCCTCAAAAAATTAAAAGTAGAGCTACCATATGACCCAACAACCCCACTCCTGGGTATATACCCCAAAAAGTCAAAATCACTTATATACAAATATATATGCACCCCTATGTTCATTGCAGCATTATTCACAGTGGCCAAGAGTTGGAAACAGCCAAAGTGACCTATGATAGAAGACTGGATAAAGAAGATATGGTATATATATACACAATGAGTACTTACACGGCCATAAGAAAGGATGAAATAGCATCATTTATAACAACATGGATGGCCCTTGAGAAATAAGTCAAACAGAAAAAGCTAAGAACTATATGATTTAACTCATACTTGGGATATAAATCTGAAATTTATGAACACAAACAGCAGTGTGGTGGTTTCCAGAGGTGGGGGGCATTGTGGGAAGGGATCCTAATATGAGATGACAGGAGAAGATTTGACTTTGGGTGTTGGGCACATGGTCCTATATACAAATTTTTTAAAT
Source organism: Cnephaeus nilssonii (assembly GCF_951640355.1). NCBI lineage: Eukaryota > Metazoa > Chordata > Mammalia > Chiroptera > Vespertilionidae > Cnephaeus > Cnephaeus nilssonii. Next base: position 68,421,629 of record NC_137074.1, on the reverse strand, counting down.
TAGTAATCCATACATGACACCTATATGTTCATGTTGACTAATGTCACCCCAATAAAATTAAATAAAGTAATTAATTGATTAAAAATGTATATTGAGGAATGTCCTTAACACATATTGCATAGAAATTTAATAAAACTTACTTTGGGTAAGAATCTACTTATTTTCTTCATATTCATTAATTAGTCAATGAATTTGTTCATTTTCTTTCATTTGTACACACAAATAGGATCTATTCTATGTGCTGAGATATAGATGTAAAGATACAAACAAAAGAAGTGACTTCATGAAGCTGATATTCTAGTGGGAGACATAATCAGTAAACAAATTTATAAGCATTAATACTGTTTCAGTCAGTATATTTTGATGAAGAAAACAAAGCAGAGTTAATAGGTATAACACAAGGAAGGAGTTTAGTTTTTTAGGTAGCACATCATGGAAAATCTATCTGAGGAAGTAATATTTGAGCAATGACCTGAATAAAGAGAGAGAACAAGCCAGGGAAATACTGGAAGAAAGGAGTTCAAGACAGAGGCTGGAATGGAACAAATAATGAGAGAGTGATTGAGAGGTAAATTCACAGAGATAAGCAGTAATCAGATCACAGAGGGCCTGTGGGCCATGCTACAGATTTTGGAATTTATTCTGATTATGATGGAAAGCCATTAGAGAATTTTGAGCAGGAGAGTGATATAATTCTGCTTACATGTTGAAATTGTCAATCTGGTAGCACAGTGGGGAACAGAAAGCAGGGGGATAAACATAAATATAAGGAAATGAGTTATGAAGCTAGTAAAGTAATTCAGACAAGTGATATGAAAGGCTTGAGCCAAGTTGGAATTGGTGAGTAATGGAAAATGGTAATACTGGCAGAAATTGTTCATGATCTGGATGTGGGTATGAGGGAAAAAGAAGAAATAAAAGGTGAACCTTGTGTTTTTGCCTTGAGCACCTGAGTGAATGTCAAAACTATTTGCCAAGATAAGAAAAATTAGGGGAATAGCAGTAAGGGAGAGAATAAGAATTCTGATTTGGATTGGTTAAGTGCCATGTGAATATTAGATTTCCAAGTGGAGATGTTAAGTAGACAGCTGGAAATATGATTTGAGAATTAAATGTGAGATCCACGCTGAAGGTATAAACTTGGGAATCACAAGCATATAGATGATTTTTAAAGCTATTGGACTGGATGAGATCACCAAAGGAGGAAGCATGGGTAGGGAAAAGGGCCAAGACATGAGCTTGGAGGTACTGCGACATTTAACAGTCAGATATAGCAATGAAGACCAAAAAGAACCAACATGTAGGAGGGAAAGGAGATCGATTTTCCTGAACCTGAGGTTGGCAAACTAAAGTTCTTAAGCAAATTGAGGCTATTTGTTTTGCATGTCTCTCAAGCAAAGAGTGGGTTTTACATTTTTAAATGGTTGAAAATCATTGAAAGAAGAATACTGTTGTGTGACACATGAAACTTGTATATAATTCCTATTTCAGTATCTATGAATAAAGTTTTGTTGGAACACAGCCATACTTGTTCATTTACATATTGTCTAAGGCTGCTTTTGTGCTAAATCAACAGAGTTGTGTAGTTGTGTAGTTGCAACAGAAACTGTACAGTCCATAAAACCTAACGTATTTTCTGTGTGGCTTTTTATAAAGTATTCTTTTAATCACTAAGAGAAGTATATGCTTCAAGAAGAAGGAGGTGATCAAATGTATTGAATTCTGCTAGAAGGCCAAGTTAAAGGAGGGTAGAGTTGACCCCGAATTTGGCAAGATAGAGTTACTTGATGGCTATGTCAAGAATGGGTTCAGTAGACTGGTGTGGGAAAAGCCTAATTGAAGTGGAGTGATGAGAGAATGGAAATACAGCATGTAAAAACAGAAAAGTAACAAAGCAAAACAAAACAATAACTAACACTCCTTCAAGGACTTTTCCAATAGAAATCAAAGAAAAATGTCATAGTAAATGGAAGGGACACAGATTCAGGGAAGATATACTACAGTATAATATATATTCTTTATATTATAGCCTTTTACTTTATTATTATAAAAATCCATTATAGAGGAAAAATAAGTCTTGAAAAATATATAAAAAAACTTCTGGAAAGCCAAATAATTGCCCAAGTTTATTGTGATATGTATTGCAGATATCTAAAAATATTAGCTAAAGCGTAAACAAATAAAAAAAATTGTGGATGCAATTAAATTGCAGATCTTCCTTATATTGTTAAGTAGTAAATTTTATAAAAAATTATCTTGGGGAAATTTTCATTGACCTAGAAATTGCCTTTTAATTATTGTTTTATGGATATATTCATATTGATACAGGCATAGAACAGCACATATGTGATATATGGTTACATATATTTTCTCTGTTACCATCACAAGCTAGACATGGTAAATTTTATCCAATGAAATAAAGAGTAATTGTTAAGCATAGAGAAAAACAACCGCCACTTAAAAATTAAATTTGTTGGGGTAACATTGGTTAATAACATTATATAAATTTCAGGTGTACAACTTTATAATACAACATCTTTATATTATATTATGTACTCAACCCCTCTTCCCCCAAAGCTTAGTGTTCATTTTTATTTATTATGGAACTTACTTGCCAATAGTAAAATTGTTTCACTTCATTTATTTATAAATCATAGACAAGGTAGTAGAATATGGATTTATGCATATGAGCTCTTACTCCTGAGGATCAATGGAAAGAAAAGGAACATAATCATTCAGATACAAACCCAGGTATAGAAATTCTGCCCAAGAACTTGCAAAGCCTTTAATAATAACAAATACCCAGTATCCTTGGAATTTTACTAGGAGTCTAATAAGAAGTGAAGTCATGAAGTTGGACCTCTACGATGTATAGAGATATCTGGACTTTAAGCACTGCCTTTGGGGAAGAGCATTATAGGATTGAAGCTGTCAGAGGAGATCAAGCACTGTCTAATGAAGAAAAAAAAATCTCTACTAAAGCTGCCAGATTAAGTATCCAGAAACAATGATCTCTTCCACAATAACTTGAGCCAAAAAAGGGTTAGCAGAAGTAGGCAATATAAAGAAGTTAAATGTAAAGTGAAATTGCCTTATAGCAACTAGAACTGTTTCATTATCACCAAATATTTATTGAATAGCTACTTGAATAGGTCACATGGGTAACAAATAATGAAATTGCACTGACCTTCTCTAGGTGATGTGACAACCCAGTTAGGCTTCTAACATTCTGAAATTTATCGACAAAAAGAATCAAGGCCCATACTAAAGGCCAAAAGACAATTATCGTATATCTTGTTGTGAGGGTAAACCTTGAATACAGATTCTGGTACTTATACCTATTATTCTCAGTGTAGTATTCGTCTCTATCTCTGGGAAGAATAGCACCACTCTTCTTCACATGTAAGATTCAAGGTGAGGCTGCTGCTTAGTGAACTGTGCTCTTTCTTATCACCCTCCAACTCATAGGGCAGTGAATTTAACTCAGTTATTACAGTGACTGAGCAAGTTAGAGTTTTCCTGGGATTTTATATGCAAAAGTTGGGTGAGAGAAATCTCTCCTTCTCTGGTTATAATGTAGAATGATATAATGTTGGAGTTACTTCTGATCATACACCACCCATCAGCTCTCATGTTGGAAGCCGTCTGAAGTAAGACAAAACAATCAAACCCCAGAAAGTAGCCAGGATAAGGGAGTGAAAGATTAGAGAGCATCATTTCAGTCCTTGGACCTACACTGCCTTCCCAATGCTTCTCCCACTCCCGCTCCTTTTTTTTTTATAAGCTGGTTTGGGTTGATTTCTGACTAACATGTAGGCAATGAGCCATTAATAGCTTACTAGTAACTGCAATTATCATGAGTAATACAGAAATAAAAAGAGGTAACATACTATAATTTGATATTGTGTATGATCCTATATAAGCTACATACAACTTTCTCCAAAAAGAAAAAGTTCTGTCTTAAGACCCGAAAGGAATTTTTTAAATGTCTATTTTTAAATGCTTTATTATTTAAATGAGTGAAGTCATAGAGGACAAGAATACATCCTACCACCAAACAGCAAGTCACTGGAATACCTGAAACCCAAATCTTTTGCTTATTGTTTAATGACCTTTCTCCTGTACTGCTGTGCCAGTGATGAATGTCAGCGTTGTCTGGGAAACTTGGTATTGCAGTCTGCAGTTATGTCTGGATAAAATAAATCACTATAACAATAAATTCAATATCTAGATTACAGAAAGACAAAACCAGAAAATCCTTTTTTAGTGGACTTGTCTCATAAATACAGGACAACAGGAGAGTACGGAAAAAGTGGTTTGATGGAAAGAATACCACCTTGGACATAAATATCTGTCAGTTTTAAAAAAATGATGTTAACTTTTTTGGAGGTATTTAGCTCATCATTAGTCCTATTGTTTCTATTAACAGCTGTAAAGACAAACAGACAATGTTATCCATAAAATGTTCCGCCAGTTTTTGGATCACTGAATCTCAGTATCATTCAGTCAATCAAATTAAGGGAGAGGGAGTTCCTTAATAAGACTGATCCAGTATAATATATTTATTAAGGTAATTTGAAAACTCACCTTGGTTCTCTGGAGATAGTTGAAACATGAGAGATGTAATGCAAAAATTGATCATATACAGTGGGAAAGTGATCATGATGATTAAAATATTTGCACAACAAACACTGAAAATGTTATAACAAATGTTAATAACCATTGAATGGTGCTTAGTTAGAAATGTTTTGTTTTGTTTTGTTTTTATCAAGAAGTCAAATAACTCCTCATTTGAGACTTCAATACTTCTTATCAGATTGATTATTGAAAAAATAGACTTGGGAATCAGCTGGAAAAGAGCATGACTTTAACTCTTAATGCCATCTTATCCTTTTTAAAAACATGGTCACCAGCCATTCCCACCCTGACCTTAACATAGGCAGAGGCTCAACTGCCCAAGAGAGCCGTAGCAAGGATGGCAGGGCTAGGCATCTGGAGTAAGAACATTAGTATTGAATTCAGAATTTCTACCCCTACTTTCACCAGTGCCTCTTGGGCTGTGTCAACCCAGAAGAGAACCGGACATGGCATGGGAAAGAAAATTTCTTTTTCCTACATTAGAGAAGAAACAAATAGGTATGAATGATGTTTAAAAAAACTTTAAGTAAAAGGAGTCTGGGTAGAATATAGGAAGGATAGAGACTAGCTGGGAGAGAGTAATTAGCTAAAAGGAATTTTACCATTTTGAAATATGGAACTTACTTTTGAGGGCTGCCATACTACCCTCCTTATTTAATTCATCAAGTCTTATCTATTTTCTCTTATAAATACCTCTTAAATCTGTTCATTTCTTTTAACCACATCTACAATCACAAAATCCATTCTACCAACATACCATCTCTCTTGCCTGGATGGCTACTGAAGCCTTGTGGCTAGCTTTTGTGCTTCAATTCCTAGTGCCCTACAATCTGGTATTTGCTGGAACTGCCTTGTCCAGGCTCTCTAGAGCCAATTGTGTGCATCACTTTTCAACTCCACCTTCAGTAACATTAGCAGCTTGAAATTGGCCATGGTGGCCATATTTATACCACAGAAATTGGAATGTGCTATAAATCAGGAATTGTTAAAATTTATTTTTCAGATAGCTAATTGTAAATATTTACTGGCATACTACTGCCTAAAATTCACTCTCTGTATAGCTGCAAAAGTGATATTTTTAAAAACATAAATTACATCACATCATTCTCCTGCTTTAAAATCTACAGTGAGATCCTGTAAAATCCAAATTACTTCCTGGATCCTCTAGACATGAGATATTCTGACTTCACCATACTCTATACCATCTCACTCATTATAATCAGCCACCACCTCTGTCTGATTTCTGTCCCTCCAACATACCAAGTTCATGGTCTTAGCATGCTAGGGCTGCTCTTCTGGATCTTTGTGTAACAGTCATTCTTGTCATTCAAGTCTCAATTACCTTTTCAGGGAGTTTTTTTGTGACCACCTATCATATGTTTTTGTAATATTATGTTGTTTTTTGTTATTTTATTTCTTTTCTTTTTATTTCCTCCATTATAATATATGCTTTGTGAAAACAGGGACATGCCTTTTAGTTTCTTTTGCTATATTACCAGTAGCTAGAAAAATGCTTGGTTCAAAGTAACAATTCAACACATTTATTGAACTAATTAATAATTGGATAAATGTATATAATTCACAACTGCACAGTATAGTATCTGACATAACTATTGAATCTCATTCCATTCTCTACTTATGAATCTATTATAACCCTGAAAAGGAGAAACCATGTCCATCATAGTAGTGAAAGGCTTGTGGTCTGAAGCTCAGAAAATGCCTCTCAATTTCTTGGAGGAAGATCTAAAGATAGCTCCAGAACGTTAATCTTGTGTTATTGATTCTTCAAACTTGTAGGTTGTAGAGGCTGAAATGATCTATGTCCTAAAAATTAGGCTGTTTTGTTTCCTGAAACATTATTTTAAAATAACTTTCTTTTAGTTTTGAATTAAGAGGTGAGATCTCAAAAAAAACTACAAGCTTGTCTTACAATGGTATTTATTAATTTTAAGTGTTTAGAATATCCATAAGATTTCCTGACATTCATGCCACTTTGTTTTGAATGATTTTGTCAAAAGCTTAAAGTGAAGTCCACAGTAGCTTTGGAATATAAACACATGAATGATCCCATAAACCATCAAGATATACAGAGAGTACAACAGTATCTGGGAGCATAACTCTCAGCCCTCACTCTAGCAGTGGTTCTCAACCTTCCGAATGCCGCGACCCTTTAATACAGTTCCTCATGTTGTGGTGACCCCCAACCATAAAATTATTTTCGTTGCTACTTCATTACTGTAATTTTGCTACTGTTATGAATTGTAATGTAAATATCTGTGTTTTCCGATGGTCTTAGGTGACCCTGCTAGCGGTTCTCAACCTGTGGGTCACGATACAAACACATGTCCTTTAGGGTCTTAACACATTGTTTAGAAATCTGGAATACAGACCAGATTTATCAAACACTTTTAGGGAAAGTGAAAGAGAGAGGGGAAGACAGAAAGAATCATTGATGTGAGAGAAACAGACAGGGCCCCAGGCCGGGGAGGAGCCTGCAACCAAGGTATGTGACCTTGACTGGAATAGAAGCTGGGACCCTCTGTCCACTGAGCCAAACCAGCTAGGGCCACGAGGGGTTTTTCAGAGGTATAGTAGCATCAGTTTCTGGGGTAAGGGAGTGCCAAGGATGCAGAGTTCTTGGCACTGAGAAGTGCTCCTTCTTTTTGTCTTCTGCCATGTTTTACCTCATTGAGTTGATTTTAAATAGGTATGTGGAAGAAAACAGAATTCAATTTTGAGGCCACTTTCTTCATTGCAATCTTTCTAGCAGTCTGGCCTTACTTTTTCTACTTATCGGCATAGGACACTAAGGTGATAATCTTACAACCTAACAGAGAGAGCTAAGGATGGCTTCAAAATAAGATGCATTTTTATGGACTTTTGGAGAGAGACAGCATCCTTGCTTTCTTGTTCAAACTCTTTGATTCTAATGATGAAATTTTAAGCCAAGTAGGATGGATAGGTGTTTTCATAGCAGCCAAGCAGTGCCTTTCAAATTATAGCACATAAATGGCCACTCATTCAATCTGTGCATGTTCCAAATGTGTTCACGCACACAAAAGCTTGCACACATTTTCAGTATCAGTAATAATCTTCAGCTAAATATTTTGTTACTTATTATTCACTAGAGGCTCGATGGACGAAACTTCATACAAGGGGCTCGGCCCCCGCCACTGCGGGGAGATACCTCTGCCTTGGCCCACTCCGCCACAGGCTTTTTCCGGAAGGAAATATGGTCTAATTAGCATATTACACTTTTATTATAGACTAGAGGCCCAGTGCACGAAATTTGTGCACGGGTAGGGGGGTCCCTCAGCCCGGCCTGCACTCTCTCCAATCTGGGACCATTGGCTCCTAACCACTCACCTGCCTGCCTGCCTGATCGCCCCTAACTGCCTCTGCCTGCTGGCCTAGTCACCCCTAACTGCTCTCCCCTCCCAGCTTGGTCACCCCTACCTGCCCTCCCCTGCCAGCCTGATCACCCCTAACTGCTGTCCCTTGCCAGCCTGATTGCCCAACCACCTCTGCCTTGGCCCTCACCACTGTGGCTTTGTCCAGAAGACATCTGGTCTAATTAGTATATTACCCTTTTATTAGTATAGATAATAATGGGGACATGCACACACATACACGCAGACACATTTTTTTCCTACCAGCTCATTATAATCCTACCTCCCCTCTTTCTGTAATACTGAGCAGGTGGACCCACTATAGGTTGAGGTGCAGTGCACTTGGGTAATTACCCTAGGCTCTGACACAAAAGTCAATCAGTTATACAACAGATATGTATTAAGAACTCAGTACTCTAGAGGCCATGGGGGTTTTCAGAGAAACACAAACACATGTCCTCTAGGGTCTTAACACACATGAAACATTAGCAGACAGCATATAATTGTTAAATTGTCTGGCACAGGTTGTTAAAGGTAGTGCGAATTTCAGAGAAGAGGAAGAGAAATGAGAACTAGTCAAGTCAAATATGTCTTTGGAGGTGATGAAACATGAACTGTGTCTTTAAGGGTGGGTGTCATTTAATTTGGCAGAAGGAAGAAGATGAGGGGAAGCCCCTGTTCTGGAGCCTCTATCACAGTAACTTCTGTGACTTGATATGCATCACAGGGTATAATTTCAGGGCAACCAGAAAACTCTCTGTCCCATCACATCTGAAAAAACATCTTATTCTTAAGTATAAAATTACATTACATTTAATTTAAAAAAATATAAATATATGGGGGGATTTTAATATATTAAGATAGGTTATCTTAAATATAGTTAAGATGATCTATTTCCACTAAATACTGAATTGTAGAATAACAAAGACTTGGTGTCGCATGTCTCAGTGTCTCCTATATATAGGCCCATGAAGAGATTTGCTCTTATGGAATGAGCCTCAGTGACTGAAAACACTTGGTTTCCTTAGAATCTAAGGCTTAGATGAACTCTTTTTGCCTTCTATGAGAAGGGGTAAACATATGCATATATGATTAGTTTAGTGGCAGTAGAAACTTTGGCCTGCATTTCTCCCTTCTAACATACCCTTAAGCCTGTGTGTATATATAACATAAGCATCCTATTACTCATTTCTAGGTTAACCATCTTATGGTATATGGAAATAAAGGGAAAATTGGTTGCATTATTTCTCTGGATCATCCCAATGTCAGTTACTCCTCAGCATCATACTCTCCTCCCCATGGCAAAGACTGCTAGTTGCCTCCTATTTGTTTCCTTTTATTCTCAGTCATAAAACTTTTGATTTTTAGCTATTACCTGTCTACCTTTAATAAATACCACTTTCTCAGACATTCTTGCTGCAAGTATGCTCATGTGACTAAGTCCTAAACAATGGAATATAAGCAGAAGCAGTGCATGCAATTTATGGGTAACTATTCCTAAAGGAAGTGGCATGACCTTCTTTATTGATTCCTCCTTCCTGTTAGAATATAGATAAAGTAGCAGGATTCTAGCAACCATCATGGACAAATGAGATGATGTTTGGAATGTAGGTCACCTATGGAGAGCAATAGGAAATAGTACCTATCTTGAAAGATGAATGTAAAGAATAAGAAAAAGGTCTAAAATGTATTTAGGCAGTGATTGTCACATAAAATTACCCAATATTTCTTGATTTTGGTTAGATTGAATTATGACTTCTTTGGGAGGACTCTGTGTGTGTGTGTGTGTGTGTGTGTGTGTCCCATCACTTATCTATTTGATATCAGAATATATAACATAAGGCTGCATCTTGCACTCAAAAGGAATCAGACTTGGAAAGACCATATCCACTGGACTATGTCAATATCCAACCTAGGCTGTCATGGTAGAGAGTCTATGACATTCTTACTAGATTGGCTAACTCAGATTTGAAAAAAAAAAATGTGCTGCAGAGGAATAGAAGGTGGATCTTGAGAGAGCCTGACCTCTAGAAGATACTGGGAGAGCTATGTTAAACTTTGAGTAACAAAAACCCAAAATAACACAAAGCATGCAAAAGACAATCATTTCTTTCTCATTCATTCGATGGTTAATGTAGCCAGTTTTTAAAAAACTTAATGAGACTTTTGGACAAGCTGCAATCTTTCTCCTTGGTCCCTGGAGAAATTGAAGTAGGGGTGTCTTTTTCGTAATTAAGTACATTTTCTTGGGTCTGCATTAATTTTTAAAATTGTTTCCTACTTTTGAAAACACACTTTTCTAAGTCTCCTTAAAACATTGGTAGACTAAAGGGAAGTTAACAATAAACATAGAACTGAGAAACTATAAGATTTAATGGGTGAGGGAGCGGGAAGAAACCTCTCTGAAAGCTGAAGTTATAACAGTGATAAATGAGACTGGATAGAGTACGCTAAGGCTGCAGGAGGGCACTGACCTATGTTTCAGAAGACCTGAGACAGGGAGGGGACCAGGACCCTCAGGTGAACTCTGCCAGTCTCACTATTGCTTCTCCCAATTGGGCTGTTGATGTGTTAGATTTTTTCTGCATTAATGAGCATTACCACAATACAACATCTCTGACAGATTTTTTTTTTAGCATTTACTGAGTGCCAGCATGATACAGATGTGCAGATACAGCCAAGAAAGAAAATATTTTTTTTCCTCTAATTCCCCTATCATGAAGGCCAGTTCATTTACTTAGACTTAAGAAGAAACAGTAATGAATCCTTTAACAAGGTTTCTCTTCAAAATCAATGTGCAGTGTGGGAGTGCTAGTGAGCATTTAAAGACTGAGAAGAATCATAAAAGGAGGAAGAAAAAGCATAAACTTGAAGCAGGTTTATCAGCTGATAGAAATCATTGTGTTTACTTACTCCCTTATGAAGAATAAGACACGTCAATCTTATTCTTCTATGCTCAGCAAAGTCTTGAGACTCTAAAATGTGTTTCCCGATTTTATTCTTTATAAAATAAAATGGAAACTAAGCATAGTTTGAAAGGGAAAATAATTTGTAAAAGGAGATAGAGGAGGAATCTGCAATCCCCAAATGATGTGGCTTTAGTGAAGGTGGCCTAGTTCAATTCTATGCTCTTCATGCATATTCAAGACTCTTCTTTTTAGTATCCATTGGCCTCCTTTGTATTAGATAAAGGTGTCAGAAACCGACTTATACTAGATTAAGAAAGGAAAAGGGAGGGTTATTATAAGAAAACAGAGATAATACATGGAAATGAAGGGCAAGAATGAAGCTGAGCTTCATGAAAAACCTGGAAGCAGGAAATGAAAGCCATCAGTCAATGCGGAGCTCTGTGTCTTGACTGCTCCTCTCTGTGCTGGTGGTCTGGCCTCTCCCTGTCCACCACATGGCAGAATAGACAACACCATGGCTCATACGTGTCTATGTTATAGTTCTGTGCACTTGTGGGTGGCGGCTACGCTGGCCAAATTTGGAATCTCTGGAGAGAGAAATTGAGTAGTTTGAATCAATAGACACCTTTGTCTCAAATAGAACTGCCATGGGCCCATCTCATAATATTCATGGGGGTTATTCTCAGAGAAGTGATTTGGTTCATGGTCTAAGCAGGCATAAGGTAAACTACTGTGTTTATTTCATGCTCAGCACCTAAAAAAAACACTGCTCAAGATCTTGTATGTTGTTCTGAAACAAAATGATAAGTAAAAACTTTAAAAAAATATTTTTTCATTCACTCTTTATATTAACTTCAAGTGTCATCTTGCAAATCCTGCTATTCTAAGTCAGCATAAACTATCAGTGAGTTTCTATTAATTTGGTATATTTGCTTTCGAGAGTAAATTCTGAACTTCCTGATTTCTCCATGTTTTGTGGGTTTCACTCTAGGTAAATTTAAAGCAAATGAATAACGGAGGATAGACTATTTATTCCATAGGTATTTTTAAGCAGTAGAGCCTGTGATGGGTGTGCTTATAACTCATCATTGATACCCAGGAATAGATGTAGGTTCTCCCATAGCAATTTCCCTATCAACAAGCAACTTCTCAGACCACATTGAATAAAAAAACCCAAAAAACTGGAAGACAGCATCTAATCATCTTGTGAGTATATTTACAGAAAGGATACAATGATTACCCATATTTGCAGAATATAAATCTTGCAGAAGAATTCCTCAGTAGTTTTTGGATTACCAGGGCTTGAATTGCCTCTGTGCTGAAGACTCAGAGTTAGTCTCTATTGAGATTAGTTCAAAATGAAGAAAGCAACTGCAGAACCAATACTTGCATATCTCATCATGCCAACGGAGTCTTCTAGAATCTGGAAGAATGGCACTCAGATCAGTGTGTACAGACCGGCATCTTCAGGCCAGCAGAGAAAAAAATTTGAGGGAGTTTTTAAAAGAAGAACAAAAAATTCATCTCTTATTTGTGCCATTCACAGATAATTCCTGCTTTTGACACACACTCAGTTATTAACCCTGAAACAGTTTCCATTAATGAAGATTTTTTAAAAGTAGGGGTTGGTGATAGTGGCGCAGTTAAATGCACATGGGGTGACAAAGATACTGTAGAGATACCACTTTAAATGGGGGCAAATTATTATCAAGAAATATTAAGTAATATGTGTCTAGTTTCTCCAACCCCAAATAAATTAAAAGATTCAGTTCAAAAAAATTAACTTGGTAATTTCTAAAAAGAATATAATGCTTTTAAAAATAATGAACTAGGTGATATGAGTTTTAGAATAACACAAGAAATTATTAGGGTATTTACATGAAACAAACTTTTGTCCTATCAACCTCTTGCAACTGATAGATGTCATTTGGTTTAAATTTTATTATTTATTTATTTATTTATTTATGAACCGAGTATTATATTAAAAAGGGTTTTAAACCACTTTATTGAGGTATGCTTGAAATACAAAATGCTGTACATATTTAATACATATGACTTGATGAGTTTGGAGCACTTGATTTTAAAAAAATACCTGTTTAAAGAGAATATGGTTGTTTTTCAAATATTGCTTTTGAATTTTTTGGTTTGTTTTGTATTCAGTTAATTTCTAATAAATATGCACATGAAGTATTAAAGGTTACACTGGTAAAATAGGATTATACTGGATCTCAGCTTAGTGAATTACAGTAAAACTTCTAGACTGACAAGACACAAGGCAAAGAAAGGATACAAATTAACTCAAGGGTAACATCAGTAACAGTGTGGTGATGAGGTCAGGAATGATTCAAAATTTATTGCTTAGGGTGTGTGTGCGGTGGGTGGGTGGAGGAATATATATATATATATATATATATATATATATATATATATATAAACTTAAATGGCAAATAAAAATAGAAATTTTTTCTTATCTTTATACTGGAGGCTCAGTGCACGAATTTGTGCATGGGTGGGGTCTGGCCCACCTGGCCCCAATCAGGGTGGATCAGGGCTGGGCCTGTCAAGAGGAGATGGCGAGCCGAAACCGGTTTGGCTCAGTGGATAGAGCATCGGCCTGCGGACTCAAGGGTCCCAGGTTCGATTCCGGTCAAGGGCATGTACCTTGGTTGCGGGCACATCCCCAGTAGGGGGTGTGCAGGAGGCAGCTGATCGATGTTTCTCTCTCATCAATGTTTCTAACTCTCTATCCCTCTCTCTTCCTCTCTGTAAAAAATCAATAAAATATATTAAAAAAAAAAAAAAGAGGAGATGGCGGAAGGTTGGCAGGCTAAGGGAGGGGCCATGGGTGATTGGCTGCCAGGCCCTGCCCCTGATTGGGGTGGGGGACTGATTGGTGGTGGGGCCGGCCATGTGGAGGGGCTGTGGGCCATGGGCTGGCCAACTCTGCCCCCAAATGGGGTGGGGGGGCCGATCAGGGGCCAGCAACCTGGGGGAGGGGCCATGGGTGGTTGGCTTGCAGGCCCTGCACCAGATCAGGGTGGGGGAGCTGATCTGGGGTGGGCCGGGTGGGGCGGAGGAGATGCAGAAGGTTGACTGGCTGGACCCACCCCCTATTGGGTAGGAGAGGGCGATCAGGGGCTGGGCTGGCCAGGGGGAGGAGCTGTGGCCGATTGGGATTGTGGGGGCCCATCAGGAGTGGGGCTGGCCAGGGGGAGGGGCCACAGGTGGTTGACCGGCCCTGCCCCTAATCGGGGTGGGGGGCCAATCTGGGGTGGGGCTGGGTGGGGGGAGGGGCTGCAGGAGGTTGGCCTATGGGCCACTCCCCTTATCAGGGTGGGGTGCAATCAGGGGTGGGGTTGGCCAGGGGGAGGGGCAGTAGGAGGTTGGCTGGCAGACACCCCTCCCACCCCCTCACCCCGCATCAAGCCAGATTGCTGGCCGCAGTGGGTGTCATAGCAACCAGTTGTTCTGGTCTTTATGGCCTTCCAGTTGCCGGCTTTTGATATATACAGATTGACTTAAAATAATATTTTGACAATCCTGCTATCTGAGTCAGAGTAACCAAACAAGATGCTTTTATTTATTTGATATATTCCCTTTGGTGACTAAATTTATGATATGAAATTGTTATATTTTATTCAGATTTTTGTGTGTGAGGTATTCTAAAATCTTTATCTTTCTTCTGAGACTGGGAGAGCTCTTAATTTTCTTTTAAAAATGACTAACCTAATTTAATATGTGTTCGGAATCTACTTTTATTTTGAAATTTCTCTGACAACATTTTCTACTCTCTCTCTCTCTGTCCCCCTCTACATATTTATCTTTCCTTCTTTCAACTCATGCACTGTTAGGAAACTTGTAAAGCTCAAATGAACAAATGTCTCGAATTAAATGCAATGGAGAACTTCTTTCTTTCTCAACTTTATTCCTATGCACATCCTGTCACCAATGAATGATTTCATCATATTAGTTACCTCCAAAACTTACAATAATCTTACACCCAAATTTGTTGTTGGCTTAGCTGTGGTTCCTGGAATGGGAATGGTTTGTGTTCTAATTCCAGATATTGATTGACCATATGTTACGTTGGGAACAGCAGCTGACTTGTTTCCTTTAGCAGGATAATGAGAAAATTACTGACCTCCTCTCAAGAGAGATTTGGCAAATAGGGAATTACAAAATGCTTTGCATTACAAATGCTAAATATTCTTCGCAGCACTTTTATTTTTCTTGGCGTAGCAGAGTTCATTTGTGGACTGTTTTATGAGAAGACTTCAGTACATGTGACTTGGCTTGTATTGTAACAAACATCTTTTTACATCAAGAGGACCTGACTAAAAGAGAGATCTAGAACTACAAAAATGCCCTGACAGAGCCTGACCATGTGCCCATTAATGAGACATTAAGAGCTCTATGCGCCCCCCCCCCCCCCCAATCCCCACCACCTACAATTTGTTATTTGAACTTTGATTCCTAACGGTTGAGTAAGCCTCAAGTTCACACTATCTGCCTTGGCCACACTTGGTTAGCAAACCTTAAGCAGAATGTGTCCATTACATGCTGGGCCTTCTTGCTTGTATATCAAAATCTTTGGCCTAGGTCTTGTCATCACATGATTCTGTGTAGATTGCAGTCTGCTCAACTCTATCTTTTGCCCAGACACTGCCCAGGCACCCCCTGGGTTAATTCACTCAGTCCTCAATTATTTGTTGAACGCCTTTTATGTGATAGCACTCCTCTAGGTCCTAGCGAACAATGCAGTTCAAATTCATTCTCTCATGGAATTTGCACTGTAGATTTGGAGATTTATTTTTTTTATTTTTTATTTTTGCCAAGTAAGTGAATAATATAACTTCAGATAGTGCTAAGTGCCAAGGAGGAAATAAACTGGGGAAGAAGGGTTTTGAGTTAGAGTTATCAGGGAAGATCTCTCTGAGAAGGAAATATTGAAACAGAGACCTAAGAGGAGAAGGAGAAGTGGTAGAAAGAATTGGTGGAAGAGGTGAAATAGTAAGTAGAAAGGCCCTGTGGCAGGAGTGAATTTATGTTTAAGTAATAGCAAGGAGGTCTCTGTGGTTGCATTATAATGGTCAAAGGTCAAAGTGACAAAAGGCTGGAGAGAGGGCCAGTGGGATCCTATAAAGCTCTGTAGGGCATGATAAAGTGTTTGGATTATAAAGACTGGTTGTGGGTACTGATCATGTTTCTATCAGTCTAATTAGGTATTGCCATGTCACCTGAGACCAGATAACCCAACAGAAGCTGTGGCTCATACTACAGTTCCTTATAGCACTCAAAGGAAAGGCATTCATAATATGTAGGTTTCTATTTCCCATAATTAATACTCATAAAAATTAGCCCGGCTGGTGTGGCTCAGTGGTTGAGCCTCGGCCCATGAACTATGAATTTACCATTCGATTCCCAGATAGGGTAAATGTCAGGTTTCGGGCTCAATCCCCAGTAGGGGGCATGCAGGTGGCAGCGATGGAAGATTCACTCTCATCATTGATATTTCTATCTCTTTCTCCCTCTCCTTTCCTCTCTGAAATAAATTTAAAAATATTTTTAAAATAATAGAAAACCTGCTTCTTTCCATTCTCTCTCATCATGGACTACCTTTCAGGGAGCATAATTCTTAAAACTTCCAAGGAACCACACTTACCCCCAACTTATAGTTCTGTAGTTACCAGATGTTGCCACTAGATGATGGCTATATATCAGTATTGTGAAAGAAGTTTTTTATTTGACAAAGGAATCAAAGAATGAACTAATGCATTAAAGACACTAACAAAATATATGTGCATATAAAATCCCTTTGCTTGAAAAGGTCAGCAAAGGAAAAAGAGCTAGGAAAGGCATCACATCCTGCAGCCTGCTTTTTGTTCAGTTTCATTTTCCTTGGTAAGATTTTGGCCTCTTTGAGGATGGTCTTGGAACATAGAATACTTAATATGTATTAGTTTGAAACTCCAAGGTCATGGCTATGACTATGGAACAGATTCCTCCTACTCATCATTCATCCTACTCCTCATTTGGGGTTCCCTGGAATTTTTTTTCTTTTTGCCCTCATGTATTTTCTCAACCATAAGGTATGTATGCTAATGATACTTCAATTAATGTATTCAGTTGGTATTCTCCAGACCTGTAATTACAACTGCCCTTAGACAGCAGGTAGATGGCACTGGGTACTTCAAACTCAGTAAACTTTAAGCCAAACTGTTCATCTTTGTTCTTTACTACTTCTCTTAAAATATTTTTCTTTCCATCTCAGTCAATGATATTTCAACTCAATCATTTATCTTGGAGAAAAACCTCTGAGTTATTTATTTACACCTGCTGCTCACTCCCCACATTCACTTTGTCTTGAGGTACTGCTGATTTTACCTCTGAAAGATCTTGCTTTTAAATTTATTTATTTCTTTGTTTATTTATTATTTTATATGTTTGTTAATCCTCACTCAAGGATATTTTTCCATTGATTTTTATGGAGAGTAGAAGAGAGA
Organism: Cnephaeus nilssonii; assembly: GCF_951640355.1. Taxonomy (NCBI): domain Eukaryota; kingdom Metazoa; phylum Chordata; class Mammalia; order Chiroptera; family Vespertilionidae; genus Cnephaeus; species Cnephaeus nilssonii. The sequence goes on along the minus strand of NC_137074.1, from coordinate 68,404,190 downwards.
GGGAAAGACAGATAGAAACACCAATGTGAAAGAAACACACCGATTGCTTGCCTTCTGCATGAGCCCCGACCAGGGCCTGAGCCAGGAAGAGCCTGCAACCAAGGTACATGACCTTGACTGGCATCAAACCCGGGACCCTTTGGTCCACAGGCTGATGCTGTATCCACTGAGTCAAACCGGCTAGGGAACATTTGAGTTTATTGCTTTATTTTCTCACATTCATCATTTCCATTCATCTAATAAATTATTAACTGAAGTCTGTTTCCACTTTGCAGTTCACTGTCTACAGTCTTCAGAAGAATATTACCAAAACTCAGGTTTGTATGCATCACTGTCTTGCTTTAAATTCTCTGCCCAGGGAATAAAAGTCCAAACCCCATATTCTACTGTCCAAAGCCTTCAAAGCCACTCACCTTCCCAGCCTCTTTCTGGCCTCTCTCTACAATACAGCCATGTTGTTTGTTTAGAGTCCCTGAGCCATGTTTTTTTATGTCTAAAACTCTTGGCACACACTTCTTATCCTAGAGCTCCCCCCTCTTCCCCTTTTGGCTTCCAATTTTCCATATTCCCCATAGGCAGTGTCCCCCTTAGTGCTCCCATTGATCCTGGTACCCACATCCACTATAACATTTGCCTAGTGTCACCGTATTATTCATATGCCTGCACCCTGCTACTGCACTAGGGCTTGCTTTCCAGCAGAAAGTGTCTTTTTCCATCTTTGTGTCTCCAGAAACTTACATTCATCTCAGAAAGTCTTTAGTGAACAGTAGCTCTTGTTTTAATGAAGAGGCAAATGAAAAAATTCTTATTCCCTCCACATATTTTCCAGTAGGCAGGAAAGGCCGTTTTTCTTCCTTTATATTTTTCTTCCACTTGTACTCATGAATATTTTCACACAAGAAAGGAAGCAAAAAGGATATCTGTAGATATGATCTTCTAGACACAGAAAGCAGGCCATCCTAGAGGCAGGAAGCTCTATTTAGGAACTTGAGGAGGTTGGGAGCAGTGGCCACAGTTGGAGTCACCAAAGCCCAGGATATACAAGGGATCCACAGGCACCACCCTTGCCGTCTCCCTTCCTTACTGCACACATGATGGTGGCACTGATGGAGGATGAGCCTTGTGAATCAGTTAACTAGGGAACCTTACTGTATTGTTCATCTCTCTCTTCTCAGTGGTTGGCACTCTGGCATAGAGCAGGTGCGTAGTAAGTGACTGTTTATTTTCTCATGGGCAGACTGCAATATTATGTTAATAGAATATCTAGAACTGTTCATAACTTTAGGGATAAAAGGTGCAAATATGAGTGACCATGACTGTATTGAGGTGTCTTTGATAATGGGAGGAGCTCATAGGTAGACTTTGCTTCATGAGATAATTTGAATGTCTTTGGATAGAAATTTGTGCATTACATGCCTGCCTTCATTTGAAATATATTGCTCAATCTGGATGTTCGCGGAGCTTCTTCATTGGTTCAAATGAAAGGAACAGAAAAGTAAAAGGTTAGAATTCTCTCTCTTTATCGCCGGAAAAAAATTTCTGCCTTTAGTCATACAGATATATTTATTTGATGAGATACTAGAAGTGCATGGATTTCATCCATATTTAAACTTTATTAAAACAAATTTCAAGTTCTTTGATGCTGATGGACATGCTTTTATGGGGCTCAAATATTTCTTAACCATGTGGCCTGTGTCTGCTATTCAAAGATTCCTGTTGTGATGATACTTTTTGGACAGGAAGTGATCTGAACCATACTAGCAAACCCTCTCCCCCCTTGTGACTTCTGGAAGAGTACAGTCATATTACTATCTGAAGCAACTCTCTGTATAGCTGTGCTTCTTTGCAAACTCTATCTCAGAATGTCAGTATAAGAATAATAATCACTTATATTTGTATAAGGCATATACTTTCACCCATTTTTTCCTCATAATGATAGACTAAGCAGTACTGATGGGCCTACTTTACATATGAGGATACTGAGACCTAAAGATATTTTTAAGCCAAATTCATATCAATAATAAGGACTAGAATTAGGTTCAGATCTTAATTTTCAGATTCTCCATGTCTTTTTACCCATACCATTTGCTCAATTGTGCTAATATTAGTTCATTAGAAAAGGAGTAAAGGTGGCTTTTGGGTGAGAGCTGGTTTTATTTAACACATCTGGAAATGGCATCCTAAAACAATATCTCTGCTAATAACCTTTTCCTTATTCACGAAATAGAGAAGCCCTTATAATTATTAGCCGGTGTCTGCTCTGTGACAACGACACACATGGGCATGGGCTCCGGACAATGAGCACATGGGCATGGATGTTACTATTCTTGGGAAGAGCATTAATAATTAGATATTACTTGGGGGAAAAGGGCAATACTTCATCAAAAGACAAAGTGCTAGCTTTGATATCTCTGTGTAGTTGCCGGAACACTCCTAGTGCCTGCTTCTGATCTGCAGATTAGTTGGCAGCTTTGCCCTTTTTCTTGTGAAATATCTGTTCTTATGGGAAACCAGTACCAACACATATTGAGAATTTTTATGTCTTATTAAAGGTTGTTCACTGATATTTGTAGTTTCCTGTGGCACCGACCACATTATTATCCACACATTCTAAATTTACTCAGAGAAAATAATGTTATGAAAAGAGTACTTCAAAATCATAAGGGATTACACCATGGGTTGAACATGTTTGTCATTGAAAAAGTCTCTTATGACTCACTTTTTTATTACTTTGAAGAGGCTTGGAATGGACCTTCACTCAGAGCTGGAATTTTAAGAGGAAAGTTTTAATGTCACCACTGCAGTATTTCCAGACAGAACTGGGCATGGCGCAGTCAGCAACAGAAGACTGTAAAACAGGAGGGGAAGCTCTTATTTGGGGCAGGCAGAGGGATATATATTATTGTAGGTACTCAACACTGTCTGATCTTGAAAAAGTAACAAAAACAAAACCCACAGTACAGCATGTATTCTGTGATTACACCTTCCAGATGAGGAAATGAGTTAGTACTGGGTGATGTAAAAGATGTAGAGCAAGCATATCAAATTCACAGCCCACAGGCTGCATGCCTCGTTTATTTGGCCTATGTTAGCCTTTGAGTTTGACATGCTTGATGTAGAGGGAGGGACTGGTGGACAAAGAATATCCATAGGTTGTGGAGGAGAAAATGGTGGCAGAATAGACAGACATGTTCCAAGCCTTGTCCCGGAACAGAAAGAAGGAGTAGCTGAGGGTTGCACAGGGAGTGTTTGTTGGCAAGCTAAGGAACAGCTAAACTCAAGGAGAAGGTGGGGGACTGCTGGATGGGATTTCCCTGACCGGGCAGCCCCCACTGTGGCTGGGTCCCCTCCCAGAGCTACGGGCCCTGATGGGGAAACAGCGCCATCTTGAAAGGGAAAGTGAATCTTATCAAAAGCCTGAAAATCCAAAACTGCAGCAACCACTGAACAGCTGGGAGCCCCAGAACACCGGTCCCCAATTGGTGCAAATACACAGAATCAAAGGAGCTCTTCACTCCACCGTGGAAAGGTCAGATTTCACCAGGGATAAGGAGAGAGAGAACTACATAACCAGACATCCAGAGAAGAGAGACCATGGGGAGACAAAGAAACAGCCCGCATATGAAAGAAAAACAGGCATCACCAGAAAAGGAAGTAAATGAATTAGAGGCAAGCAACCTATTAGAGAAAGAATTCATAGAAATGGGCATAAGGTGCCTGAAAAGAATGGAAGACAAATTCGACAATATGAGTAAGAACCAAGAGGAAATGAAAAATGACATCGCTGCTGTAAAGAACTCAATAGAAAGCATCAAGAGTAGACTAGAAAAAGCAGAGGACTGCATCAGTGAGCTAGAAGACAAGGTGGGGAAAAAATACCCAATTAGAGTAATTTCATAGGGTAACTAGAAAAAAAAATTAAAAAGCAGGAGGAGAGCCTAAGGGAACTTTGGGACAACATGAAACAAAACAACATCCGCATAATAGGGGTTCCAGAAGGAGAGGAAACTGAGCAAGTAATAGAAAAACTGTTTGAAGAAATAATGACAGAAAACTTCCTTGATATAGAGAAGAAAAAACCTACACAAATCCAAGAAGCTCACAGAGTCCCAAGCAAAATGAACCCCAAAAGACCGACACCAAGGCACATTATAATTAAATTGGCAAACACCAACCACAAAGTAAGAATCTTAAAAGCGGCCAGAGAGAGACAGAAAGTTACATACAAAGGAACCCCCATCAGACTAGCAACTGATCTCTCAACAGAAACTCATCAGGCCAGAAGGGAATGGAATGAAATATACAAAATCATGCAAAGGAAGGGTCTCAATCCAAGAATACTGTACCCAGCAAGGCTATCAATCAAAATTGAAGGTGAAATCAGGAGCTTCACAGACAAAAAAGGATTATGGGAGTTTATTACCACCAAACCGCAATGCAAGAAATGCTAAAGGGTCTGCTGTAAAAAAAAGAAATAGGAAGCAAAGAAGGAACACAGGGGTATAGAAAAAAATGGCGACAAATAAGTATTTATCAATAATAAATTTAAATGTAAATGGATTGAATGCCCCAATCAAAAGACATAGGGTAACAGATTGGATAAGAAAACAAGACCCATATATCTGCTGTCTACAAGAAACCCACCTCAGAAAAAAAGACGCACACAGACTGAGGGTGAAGGGATGGAAAAAGGTTTTCCAGGCGAATGGAAATGAAAAAAAAAACAACCTGGGGTAGCAATACTTATATCTGACAAATTAGATCTCAAAGTGAAGGACATAACAAGAGATAAGGAAGGCCACTTCATAATACTAACGGGAGCAATCCTTCAAGAAGAAATAATTCTGGTAAACATATACGCACCCAATACAGGAGCACCCAAACACATAAAAAAAACAAACTCCTGGAGGATATCAAGGGAGAGATTAACAGCAATACAATCATAGTAGGAGACTTTAATACTCCACTATCACCATTGGAGAAATCCTCTAAACACAAAATCAGTAAAGAAACATCAATCCTAAATGACTCACTAGACCAGATGGAATTAATCGACATCTTCAGAACATTTCACCCCAAAGCCACAGAATATACATTCTTCTCAAGTGTACATGGGTCATTTTCAAAGATAGACCATATGTTGGGACTAAGGCAAAATCTCTTCAAATTCAAGAAGATAGAAATCATATCAAGCACCTTTGCAGATCACAGTGGCATAAAACTGGAAATCAACTACAATTAAAAACAATCCAAAAAAATTAAACACATGGAGGCTAAAGAGCATGCTATTAAACAATGACTGGATTACCAGAGAGATCAAGGAAGAAATAAAAAACATCATGGCAACAAATGACAATGAAAACACAACAATCCAAAATCTATGGGACACAGTGAAAGCAGTCTTGAGAGGGAAGTTCATAGCTCTACAAGCCTACTGCAAAAAATAAGAAACAATGGTAATAAATTACCTAACACTACAACTCAAAGAGTTAGAAAAAGAGAAACAAGAAAAGCCCAGTGGAAGCAGAATGAAGGAAATAATAAAGATCAGAGTGGAGATAACAAAATAGAGACCAAAGAAACAATACAAAAGATAAACAAAACCAAGAGCTGGTTCTATGAAAGGATAAACAAGATTGATGAACCTCTAGCCAGGCTCACCAAGAAGCAAAGAGAGAGGACCCAAATAAACAAAATGAGAAATGAAAGAGGTGAAATAACAACAGACCCTGCTGAAATACAAAGGATTGTTAAAAAATACTACAAACAACTCTATTCCAACAAACTGGAAAACCTGGAGGAAATGGACATATTCCTAGAAAAATGTAACCTTCCAAAACTCAATCAGGAAGAATGTAAACAGCTCAATAGGCCAGTGACTACGGACAAAATTGAAGCAGTCATCAAAAAGCTTCCGGCAAACAAAAGCCCAGGGCCTGACGGCTTCACAGGAGAGTTTTACCAAACATTCAAGGAAGAACTAAAATCTATCCTCCTCAGACTATTCCAAAAAATTCAAGAGGAAAGAACACTTCCAAGCTCCTTCTATGAAACCAGCATCACCCTAATACCAAAACCAGATAAAGACAACACAATGAAAGAGAATTACAGGCCAATATCCCTCATGAACATAGATGCCAAAATCCTCAACAAAATTCAAGCAAATCGGCTCCAGCAGTATATCAGAAAGATCATACACCCTGACCAAGTAGGATTTATCCTAGGCATGCAAGGATGGTACAATATCCGCAAATCAATAAATGTGATACATCACATAAACAAATTGAGAGATAAAAATAACATAGTCATATCAATTGATGCAGAAAAAGCATTTGACAAAATCCAACACCCTTTCCTGATAAAATTTCTCAACAAGGTGGGAATAGAAGGATCATACCTCAACCTAATAAAAGCTATATATGATAAACCCACAGCAAACATCATACTCAATGGGCAAAAACTAAAACCCATTCCCCTAAGAACAGGAACAAGACAGGTATGCCTACTCTCACCACTCCTGTTTGACATAGTACTGGAAGTATTAGCCATTGCAATTAGACAAGAAGAAGAAATAAAAGGCATCCAAATTGGAAAAGAAGAAGTAAAGCTGTCCTTATTTGCAGATGACATGATATTGTACATAAAAACCCCGAAAGACTCCATCAAAAAACTAAAAGACTTAATAAATGAATTCGGCAATGTAGCAGGATACAAAATTAATGCCAAGAAATCTATGGCCTTTCTATACACCAATAGTTAACTTACAGAAAGAGAGACTAAAAAAGCAATCTCATTTACCATCACACCAAAAAAATTAAGATACCTAGGAATAAACTTAACTAAGGAGGTAAAAGACCTATACGTGGAAAACTACAGGACACTGAAAAAAGAGATAGAGGAAGACGTAAACAGATGGAAGAACATACCATGTTCATGGGTTGGCAGAATCAACATCATTAAAATGTCCATACTACCCAAAGCAATCTATAGATTCAATGCACTCCCCATTAAAATACCAATGGCATATTTCACAGACCTAGAAAGAACTCTCCAAAAATTCATCTGGAATAAAAAAAGACCCCGAATAGCCACAGCAATCCTGAGAAAGAAGAATAAAGTAGGAGGGATCTCAACACCAGATTTCAAGCTGTATTACAAAGCCACTGTTCTCAAAACAACATGGAACTGGCACAAGAACAGACATATAGATCAATGGAATAAAATAGAGAATCCAGATATCGACCCAAACCACTATGCTCAATTAATATTTGACAAAGGAGGCATGAACATACAATGGAGTCAAGACAGTCTCTTCAATAAATGGTGTTGGGAAAACTGGACAGATACATGCAAAAAAAATGAAACTAGATCACCAACTTACACCATACACAAAAATAAACTCAAAATGGATACAGGACTTAAACATAAGACGGGAAACCATAAAATACTAGGAGGAATCCACAGGCAGCAAAATCTCAGACATATGCTGAAAGAACTTCTTCACTTATACTGCCCTGAGGGCAATGGAAGCTAAAGAGAAAATAAACAAATGGGACTACATCAAAATAAAAAGCTTTTGCACAGTAAAAGAAACCATCAACAAAACAATAAGAAAGCCCACTGTATGGGAGAACACATTTGCAAATGTTATCACTGATAAAGTTTTAATCTCCAACATCTACAGGCAGCTTATACAACTTAATAAAAGGAAGATAAATGATCCAATAAAAAAATGTGCAACAGACCCAAATAGAATCTTTCCAAACAAGACAGAAGGAAGGCCAAGAGGCACATGAAAACATGCTCAAAGTCACTAATTATCCGAGAATTGCAAATCAAAACGACAATGAGGTACCATCTCACACCTGTCAGAATGGCTATCATCAACAAATCAACAAACGACAAGTGCTGGCGAGGATGCGGAGAAAAAGGAACCCTCGTGCACTGCTGGTGGGAATGCAGACTGGTGCAGCCACTGTGGAGAACAGTATGGAGTTTCCTCAAAAAACTGAAAATGGAACTCCCATTTGACCCAGTAATCCCACTTCTAGGAATATATCGTAAGAAACTAGAAACATCAATCAGAAAGGATATATGCACCCCTATGTTCATAGCATCACAATTTACAATAGCTAAGATTTGGAAACAGCCTAGGTGCCCATCAGCAGATGACTGGATCAGAAAACTATGGTACATCTACACAATGGAATACTATGCTGCCATAAAAAGAAGGAATTCTTACCATTTGCAGCAACCTGGATGGAATTGGAGAACATTATGCTAAGTGAAATAAGCCAGTTAATGAAAGAAAAATACCACATGATCTCACACATTTATGGATAATAAAGAACATTATAAACTGATGAACAAAAAGATAGATACAGAGACAGTAAAGCATCGAACAGACTGTCAAATTACAGCGGGAAGGTTAGAGAGAGGTGGGGGAGATAATAGATCAACCGAAGGACTTGTATGCATGCATATAAGCATAACCAATGGATGCAAAACTCTGGGGGGTGAGGGCATGTATAGGAGTGGGGGGGGCAATGGTAAGATACGTACACATATAATACCTTAATTTAAAAAAAAGGGAAAAAAAAGAATATCCACAGGTCCTGTGGAGTTGAGTAGCTTTCAGGAAGTTGAAGGCAGTGAGTCAGGGATGTCTGCCTTGGGGAGTAGGCTAAGCTATGAAGGTTTCTATTCAGGGATCAGGCTTTCCTCTCAGAGGGCACAGCAGACTCTAGAGTCTGGAATGTATGCAGATTTTAAGGTGCTGGATCAAGAGCTGAAGCTTAGATATCAGCACTGGGCCAAAAGGTGGAGCCTAATTCTTGGGAATAAGGCATAAGTCCATTTATCACTAAGGCAGACGAACAAGTGGAAAGAAAGTAGTGTAAGATCCTTTCATTTCTTTCACTCTGAGATCTTGCTCAGGTCACAGAATCCCACCTAACCTCCATCTTTTCTTCTATTACACAATAATAATAGGGTCCACTTAAACATTGTGAGAAGCCCATGAGTAATATATTTGGAAGAGCTTTGAGTATTATAAAATACCAAATAGTTATGGTTCATAAGTTCATTACATGATTAGTAGGCATTTATCTTCCAAGTATTGCACCTGTTATGATCAATGATGCTGTTATTTTATAAACAGCATCAGAATGCCTTCCTGGTGCCATTTTGCTGACGATGATCTTTTTTAAAAATTTCCTCACTGCCTGTGATTTGGAATCTTCATCCAGCCTTATTTTCTATGGCCACGCTGAGTCAACAACCCCTTTCTCTCCTTTTTATCCTTTCAGATGCCCGTTTCCTGCATACACACTCCCATGCCGTGGTGGGTCAGTCCTAGACTCTCTGTCTAGGAGTTGCTGAAGAAGGTGCCTCACATAGTATAGAAATGTTGCTCCTAAATGGAGCTTAATGAGAGTCATTGGGGAGGCAGTTGCCAGCCCCTCATCCTCTTCAGTGTGTGTGTGGTGGCGGGGGTTGGGGGCTGGATTTAGAAGATTGAGAAGCAAATGCCTGAAGTTTAGAGAAAGAAGGAACCCCAGGTCAGAGAGAGTTTGAGGAGATTCTTGAAGCACAGGCATAATCTGAACTACAAGGCAATACAAGGGAAGGAACAGAATGACCTCATTCAGAGTGAGGATTCTTATGCAGAGAAATAGCTCTCCAAACAGAGAGGACACACATTATGAGGGAAGCTTTATAGAGGCCTTTTGTGTGTTCATTGAGCTGGCTGGCATCTGGGCCCTTGTTTCCCTGGAGGTGTCTATGCATAGTCTCCAGCAGTCGATTGTGTTGTTGGGCCAGAAGGAGCGTGGACGATGCGCTGTGGCGTTTGTGGGGTAGGACACCTGTGTGGGTGACCTGTGTGCCTCTGAGCCATGAGTCCAGGCACCTGTAGGAGGAGAAAAGCAAGAACTGTGTCTATCTGTTTGAGGGAGCCGTTGTGGATTCGTTTGTTTTAGTGGCTGCGTGGAGGTGGTTGTGGGCAGGAACGAACAGCCCCGTGGTGGTTCCTGTGCAGGCATGCCAAGTCTTTGCACATGAAGTTACTGTTTGCTCAGCAATGTCAGTCTGCCCTTTCTTTGTTGGGGCTGCCCCATGTGGTGACCCAGTGTGAGGCTCTGCGCAAGCCTTCATCTTGTCCAGAGGTGTGTGTGGATCTGTGCAGCGTGTCCCTGACTGAAGCAAAGCATCCTGAAGAATGTTGATGTCATTTTTGATAGTGTTTCATCTTACAACCGTCTTTTCTGCCACTCAGAACTGCCACGTCCTCCTAACAATGCACATCCTCCATGACAAGTGAGTGTCTGACATGGCTCCTTTTCTGCAAGACTTACCTGCGCAGTGACTATGTGAAGCTGTAAAAGAATGAAGCTCAAGGTTGTCCATGCAAAAGCAGGGACTGTTGTAGTCCGAATGGCATTAAAGATGTTTTAAGGAAACACTGGTGATTTTTGGAGTCTTTGCGGAAATTTATTTTTCAGAATTTTTTTGATGAAGTGTGTTCCAGATGGAGAGATTTCCGTGGATGGAGAAGCAGTGGGAGTGTCAGGATGAGTCAGCCACAGGCCCTGCATCTATGGTTGCTGATACTTGGGAGCTCCCATGGAGTATCCACTTCACCCCTGGCTTCTACACGGCCATTGCTACCTTCACTGCTGCTGTTTGTTTCCAGAGCATGAGCATCAGGTGTCTGCTCTTCCTGGTGTCTACGTCTTGACCACTGATGGTGCTGTTGGCCTGGAGGACCTGTGCCTTCCAGTTTTCTCTTTGTAGTGACCTCCCCAGTATTGAACTAAGTTTTGAATGTGTGTGTTATTCACTAGCCACATGTCATGGTGATATTTCCTTCCTTGAAAAGCCTGTCTTTGTGAAAGCTGTGAATCTGTGTCCCGATCCCTATGAAGCCTGGTGCTTGTGTCTCTGCAGTTGGGGGTTTGAACTACCTCACTCAGTATCTGAGCATAGTCCTGTTTTTGAGTGAATAGTGTCCTTTCAGATGTCATTAATGTTCACATGATCTCACACTGTTTTGGGTGCCCCATAAGCATGTTGGCTGGTGCTTTTCAAGAATAGAAGACAGAAATGCATCGTGTGAGACTGCCATCCTGCATCCTTGGACTTGTCTGCTGATAGCATTTTTCTCCCATTTTCTTGTTTTGTCTCCTTGTATGAGATAGGGCTGGCTGTTCTTTGTGTACAGTCTGCAGACCATGTGGTTATTGTGCTATCCCCACTGTTGTCACCTTCACTGTATACATTTTATTGGTCCATGGTCTAGAAATGTCCCACTCTCCTGCCTTACCCACCTGCACCACAGGTCTCAGTGCCTTACCTGCCAAGTCTAAGTGTTTCACAGAGAGCGAGCTGACACTGAATGGGCTGTAGGTGATGTTCATGTGGTGTTGCAGGCCCATGTTGTATGTGGTTTCCATTGACATTCCCTGAAATAGATGGGAATGTGCCTGTCTGCCTGCCTGCCTGCCTGCCTGCCTGCCTGTGTGTTCACATAAGCCCTGGTTTCAGCTCCATAGTATTCCATCTTCCCATGGGCATTGTTTTTCCACCACATGTGTCTGTTCCAAAGTGCCTCTTTGGTTGTCAATTGTGATGGTCCCCCCTTCATTTCCCCTCAGTTAGCTCACCTTTTACTCAAACACATGGGTGAGTAGCTAGCTGGGTATCCGGTTGGTATTGTGGCTCAAAGAAATCCATTCTACAAATAAAATAAAATAAAATAAAATAAATAAAAAATAAAAAAGAGGGAAGCTTTATAGCCTGAACTCAGGGATCTGCAGGGGAGCTGTAATCACTGACCAGGAACTTTCATCTTCTCCTACCAAAGGTTATCTTTGCATAGAGAGAACACAGGCAAGGGGTGACCAGCAAAGAGGTGAACAGACCACCAAGGGGTGCCACTCCAGAGGAGGTAAAGCAGACCTGAGGAACAGCTGCAAGGAGCTTCCTTACGGACCAACCCCTGGGGACACTTGTAAGACACTTAAAGACACAGGAACATCGTGGGCTTTTTGGCCACTTCAGTTTTGATGTTTGTTGGTTACTTTTCCTTTTTTTTTTTTTTAAATATATTTTATTGATTTTTTACAGAGAGGAAGGGAGAGGGATAGAGAGTCAGAAACATCGATGAGAGAGAAACATTGATCAGCTGCCTCCTGCATACCCCCTACTGGCGATGTGCCCGCAACCAAGGTACATGCCCTTGACTAGAATCGAACCCGGGACCTTTCAGTCCGCAGGCCGATGCTCTATCCATTGAACCAAACCAGTCATGGCTACTTTTCCTTTTTTAAAGTAGGTTTTTTCTTCTTTCTGAAAGTGTACTTGTAAGGTTAACTTGGTTTGTGTTGATTTGACTCTCCAAAGAGGTTTTCCTGGGTCTTTGAATGTGGGCTTGAGCCAAGAGAAATACAACAAGCTAAAGTACCAACCTAGGTTTTCATTGTTACTATTTTGTTTTCCCTTTTTCCCCCTGATACCAGCTCTGACTCTAGGCTTGTATGTATTAATCAGTAATCTGGTTTTGCATATCATAAATCAAGCAAAAATATTGATTGTCAATAGGTATTAATTGTTATATTAAATGTTACCAGGAAATTTTAAAAAAAGCATAAAGACACATCTCTGTCATTAAAATAAGTGACAAACAAAGCATAAATTATCCTATCTAATAAAGAGGTAATATGCAAATTGACCATCACTCCAACACACAAGATGGCCACCTCATGTGAACACAAGATGGACATCACAAGATGGCCAGCAGGGGAGGGCAGTTGTGGGTGATCAGGCCAGCAGGGGTGGGCAGTTGAGAGGGACCAGGCCTACAAGGGAGGGCAGTTGGGGACAATCAGGTCTGCAGGGGAGGACAGTTGGGGGCAACCTGGCTGGCAGGGGAGGACAGTTAGGGGCGACCAGGTCGGCAGGGGAGGGCAGTTAGGGGCAATTGGGCTGGCAGGGGAGCAGTTAGGCATCTATCAGACTGGCAGGGGAGTGGTTAGGGGGTTATCAGGCTGGCAGGCAGAAGCGGTTAGGGGCAATCAGGCAGGCAGACAGGCAGGCGAGCAGTTGGGAGCCAGCAGTTCTGGATTGTGAGAGGGATGTCTGACTGCCCATTTAGGCCCGGTCCCATCGGGCCTAAATGGGCAGTCGGACATCCCTCTAGGGGTCCCAGATTGGAGAGGGTGCAAGCTGGGCTGAGGGACACCCCCCCTCCATACACAAATTTTGTGCACTTGGCCTCTAGTAAAAAATAAAAGAGAAGGAAATATAGACCTTTACATAATTGAAAAGTTCCATTTCATCTCTTTCCTGCCCTTATTTGTATTTTGTTTGAATTTCCTGTCACACATACACATACACACAGATTCACTCAGGCAAGTTCCAGTAATTACAGACATAGTAAAATGATAAAACTCTAAGAGGCTAGCTTCAATATTAATATATCTCTCATAAGGTAGTGAATAATTCATTTTAAAATTAGTAAGACAGACTCACAGTGCCAGATGAGAATAGGAGAGGGTGAATATTGGGCTGAAATACTTTAGGACCATTTTATAGAAGAGGAAGAATTTAAACTGGGGCATAAATAATGGATAGAATTTGGTTAGGAGGAAAGAAGTGAGGACAACATGATCAAATGTGTGGAGAGAAAGGGCCAATAGAGGGATAAATAGATAAGAAGGTACAGAATGGAGAAAATTAATGCCTGGAAATGAAATGGAAAGAGTGTAAGCTGTGCTTTTAGAGTGTCTTAATGCCAGTTTGGGAATTGAGATATGGCTCTTCTGACAAAAACAGAGATTTATGAATGGGAGCCCCTTGTTGCCATTTTAAAGAGAACTTTTCCTAAACATGTGAGTGTATGTGCATGTTCACAGGCACAGATACACAAGTTGATCACTGTGGTGGCAACTCCACAACAGCCACCCATTCCCATGTTGAAAAGTATTAGAACAGTTATTTTTCATTTATAAAGTGAACTAGAGCCATCTTAAAAGGTGATGGATAGATGTTGACCAAGCGTGTTGAGAAAGTCTCAGACATCCCTAATGCTAGCACATCCTACTCAGAAATATGATATGTTGTTTCATGTAATACCCTGGAAAAAAATCATGACCACATTTAAAAACTTCTTTCAAATGTTAATATAATTTTGAAGATGAACATACTTCACAGGAGAATTCCAATTTGATGAGTTTTGTAAGCTCTAAAAAGAAACTACTTAACCTAGTTAATAATTAATACTTCATTATGAGGAAGGCTCTAAATTGTCCCACCTCCAATATTATTACATGAATTACATATATTATTATAATATATTTCATGTTCCATTTATTTAATTAAAAATACTGTCTTGTTTCATGATTATTAAATTACCTTGGGCTATGAATATTAGCTGGAAAGCTAGTTCTATGATATTAGAATTCAACACTGATTTGAATTATATCTATGATCAAAAATAAAGTCTAGCCTTGGCTGGGTGGCTCAGTTGGTTGGAGTGTCATTCCATACACCAAAAGGTTGGGGGTTTGATCACTGGACAGGTGCATACTCGAAGCATCCGAATGATGTTTTTCTCTCACATTGATGTTTCTCTCTCTCTCTTTTTCTCTCTCTCAAATAAATAAAAACTCTAGATGTGTGCCCTTACAGTATCCTATATAATAAAAGCCTAATATGCTAAGTGTCCGGTAGTCCATTCGGCTGTTCAACCAATCAAAGCATAATATACTAATGATATGCTAATGCCACTCAACCACTCGCTATGACGTGCACTGATCACCAGGGGGCAGACAGTCGACCAATTGACCAGTCGCTATGATGTGCACTGACCATCAGGGGGCAGATGCTCCAACCCGTAAGTTAGCTTGCTGCTGGGTTCTGGCCAGGCAGGACTTAGCGAGATGGGCCAGACATGCCCTGGAGCCCTTTTGCGGTCCCTCACCGGCTGGCCACCCTCCTATGTCCCTTGCCGGCCCTGATCGTGCACTGATGGTGTCCCTTGTCCTGGCATGCACCCTCTTGCAATCTGAGACCCCTCGGGGGATGTTGGAGAGCTGGTTTCGGCCCAATGGTGAAATGACCGGTCGCTATGATGCACACTGACCACCAGAGGCAGATGCTCAATGCAGGAACTGCCCCCTGGTGGTCAGTGCACTCCCACAGGAGCCGGGCTCAGCCAGAAGCTGGACTCATGGTTGGCGAGCACAGCAGCGGTGGTGGGAGCTTCTCCCACCTTCACGGCAGCACTAAGGATGTCTGACTGATGGCTTAGTTGGACATCCCCTGGGGCTCCCGGACTGCGAGAGGGCTCAGGCCAGGCTGAGGTGGGACACCTCCCTCACCCCAAGTGCAGGAATTTCATGCACCGGGGCTCTAGTACATTTATAACATGTCATTTACAGATAAATATTTAAGGTTAATTGAATGACATGCTCTTGTGTAGGTTTTTAAACACAGAAAGATGGATTTTGCTATCTTCTCTGTTTGGAAAGCCATTTTGTAACTTTTTCATTCCCTTGCAGGAAATCGGACTGCCTGTTTGTGGTTCTCAGTCACTCACTAATATTTTTTCAAGTGGATTAAATGTAAAAGGCCACATCCTTAGAGGCAGTGTGACTCAAAAAAGCCAAGCAAAAATCTAAGGCTACTTCTGCCCCTGCGTTCCTATGATTGCAGGTAAACTGTGAAACCCACTTGACAATCTCAGTGATTCCAGTTGTGAAAAATTGATTATAGGGCACCTGTGTCAGTTTGTTTCCCTAGTACTTCTTGGAACTTGACCTTCACACATTCTTTTTATATTGGCTCATTCTTTCAACACCATTATTTAATGGAATTTATTTATCTGCTGTTTTGAAAGTTCATACTTATATTTATGTATGGGCCTCTTCTGATCTCTTCATTCTCTCTCTCTCTCTCTGAGGGATGGAGATTTCTTTTTAGGACAGACCTCCTCCTTATCTCTTCTCAAGGCTTGATTCCTCTGTTTGGGGGACTCAGAGGGGACCTGAGACTAAGGGAAAATGTCTCTTCACTGAACTCCCCATGGCTGTTGGTTGCTGTGTTTTTCTGCCAAAAGGCCATCAACATCCTCTTTTCAGCATCTGTGTCAGTCAGGTTCTCAGCAGAAAAAAGATGTCACACTCAAATTGAGACCAAGAAGAAAAGAAAAACAGATTTGGGTGAGGAGCTACAAGATTCCATAGCAAACAGTAAATACATTTTAAAACTTTAAATCAGTAGTCGAGATGACAGCTTATATAAAATAACCTGGAGAAGAAACAGCCACCTAAGAAACAAGCTGTGCAAGATTCTAAATGAAACCAAACGCCAGTTTCCAGAGCGATTGTGATCTTTTACCTGCTAATATCCTCAAATGAGGATTAACAAACAAAAAATAAACAAACAAAAGAAGGTGGTTTTTTATAGCATCCATGGATGCCACAAGAAACTTCTGGGATTCTGGATTAGCTCAGTGTTTGAGAGGATAAAGGCTTCCTTTCATCATTCATACCTTTCTCATTCTTCAGAATTCTACATACTTTGGGGACAGAAATTACTGGGAAGTATACAAGAATATGAGCAATGTGGCTTCAAATTTCACTTGAATAAAATTTCTCAAAGTCTCACCTATTGTCATATTAATGTTAAGAAACCCTGGCAATTTATAAATCAGTAATAACAATAGACTGGAGTTAGGAGACCTGACTTTTAGTCCTGGCTTTGCCATGACTTGAGTGGTTAACCTGGGATAAATGTTTCATGTCTCAGTTTCCATCTATTTGCCATTTAAGGTCACGATGTTCTCTATATGAATTAACAATTGACTAATACAGAGTTAGGGGAACAAATTCAGCCGCATTGCTTCTTCCATTTATACCTTTTCTTTAATTCATTCTAGCAGAATATTTTTTGCCTTATCATATGGCAGGCAAGACAGGGCAAGTGGACAAGGTAGTGTGCAGGCCTATCCTTCACATAAATGTAAGGTTCCTGGAAAACTCGGTCACAGGAGCTGATAACTGGTATAGATCCCATAGTTTACTATAGCCAAATTTTAAGATTCAAATAAAGAACAAGTCTCAGAGAGATGAAGTGATTAGTTTAAGATCAGATGCTGGGAAATTCAAAAGTAGTGTCTTAGTCCATTTGGACTGCTGTAACAAAATACCGCAGACTGGGTGGCCTATAAACAACAGAAATTTATTTCTCACAGTTGTGGAGGCTGGAAGTCTGAGATCAGGGTCAGGATCCTCTTCTGAGACTTCTTGTTGCAGCCTCACGTGGTGGCAGGGGAGAGGGAGCTCTCTGGAGCCTCCTTTATACAAGCACTAATGCCATTCTTGAGGACTCTGCCTTTATGACTTAATCATTGCCCTCCCTGTCCCAAACTTCCACCTTCTTTTTATTAAAAATATATTTTTATTGATTTCAGAGAGGAAGGGAGAGGGGAAGAGAGATAGAAACATCAATAATGAAAAAGAATCATTGATTGGCTACCTCCTGTATGCCCCTTATGAGGATCAAGCCTGCAACCCGGGCATGGGCCCTTGATGGAAATTGAACCCAGAACCTTTCAGTCCACAGGCTGACGCTCTATCCACTGAGCCAAACAAGCTAGGGACCAAACTCCCACCTTCTAATACTATCACATTGGACATTAGGATTTCAACTTATGAATTTAGAAAGCATACAAACATTCAGCCTCCAGCAGGTAGGATAAAGAACCCATGCCTTTGACTAGTAATCCTGTGAGTTTTGTTTTACTTTGTTGGCTTTCTTCCCTGCATTGAAAACATTTGAAAATATCTTCTGTAGTACTAGTACACTGGAGCCAGGTGTGGAAGCAAGGAACACAAATCATAAGTGTGGTCATTTACTTGGCAGACAGATTCAGCAAAACTTTCTAAAATTATTCAATTCTGTACTATAAGTTCAGTTTTTAGATTGTTATAATGATGGAGAGATAGAGTTAGTTAATTACAAAGTGACTCAAGCAGTTGCTGTTTAGATTTCATTAGTTTATGGCAAGAGGTTATAGTCCTTTTATAAAAATAAGATGCTGATTGTTACCATTTGCACATAGAAATCAAAAGTATTGTCACAATTTACCTGGCCAGCGTGGCTCAGTGGTAGAGCATTGACCTATGAACCAGGAGGTCATGGTTGGATTCCCAGTCAGGGCACATGCCCGGGTTGTGGGCTCGATCCCCAGTGTGGGGTGTGCAGGAGCCAGCTGATCAATAATTCTCTCATCATTGATGTTTCTATCTCTCTTTCCTTCTCCCTTCCTGTCTGAAATCAATAAAAATATATTTTAAAAAGTATTGGTCACAATTCAAAACATGAAAAACTCATAAATTCTTAGACTACATAAAATGTTTTAAATATTATTTATAACTTGGCAGTAACAAAAAGTTCAGTGTTTCTTTATAAAACTATAGATCATTTTCTTCTTCTATAAGGAACTTCTATACATATACCAACATTGCATGATTACAAATATTTAGATACTAAGAAAAACGCTGCAAAGCCAACATCACAATTATGTTGTAAAACCATGTCTCTCTTACTATTCTTAAACGATTGTAAACGTTTAATTGCAGCTTACACAAAATGACTCGGTGTTGAAAGCAGCATGTAATCAAACTGCTTCCCCTCTTGTAATGCACAGTGGTGCCCAAATAACAGATCCCATGAGAATAAAGTTGGTCTTTGAATCTGGTCATGCTAGTGTTGGGTCGGAGCAGTGATAGATGAAACAGAGGAAGCAGCAGAATAGTTTGAAACATATATTGGTGTGTGAGTGGGGGTGGGGGGGTGGGAAGGAGTGCCAGGGCTTGAGCCAACATAAAAGGAGAACTACATTCCCCTCCACTCCAATTTTAAGATTCTGTAACCTGGAAATGGAGGAGCTGCCCCTCACTTTGGCTATTGACAACTATAGGTTTTATGCTACTGGGTAAAAGGTCAAGTTAGATGGAAAGACTGTGTCCCAGGCAAGCCAAGGGTTGTCAACTTGATTGGAGGGAAATAAATAGTAACAGCTTCCCCTTTTGAGATAAGGTTGTTTATTATTCCTGACAAACAAATGTGGATATTATTATTTCCCACTTTCTTAGAAAGTCAGAAAAATTTGAGGTTAAATAAATCATCCAAGCTTACAAAAATGTGCATAAGTAAGCTTGGAATCTATCATAGGTCTGTATGGTTCAAGCGCTAATGCTTTTTTCTCTATCCTGGGTACTGCATGGGTTGAGATCTATAATATGTTATTATGATACCACATTGTTTTTACTCAGTAATTTTCTGAAACTGAGGGTGTCACTGGATTATAATCTTTTATAATGACTTCTCTGTCTCTTTTATATGGTACATTATAGTAAATAGCTCACCTAGAGTTCAGCCAGATTCACCATTGGGGTGGCTATAACTTTCCCCCAAGACCAAAGTCCTGGATAACCTAAATATGATCCTTTATGCACCATAGAGAGAGAAATAATTTTCTTGTCCTTAGAGGCTTTAAAACCACTTTTATGATGGAAGCCTTGAGTAATTTCCCATCTTCAGATCTAGTGTGCAGAGCGAGAAACCCCTGGTTGTTCCTGCCGTGTTGTGTACCTTCTAGGGGCTTTTGCAATCCTCAAAACCTGGTATCTTATCATCACTCATCTGTCCCTCGTCTACACCTAGGCATTTTCTAACAGGGATAGATGTACTTTATCATGTACTATTCAACATTTTTCAGCCATGCCTCACGGGATTCCTAATTAGAACTCCCTTCTTACTGTATAAAGCTAAGAAAAAGTTACCCAGAAATCCCACACACTTGGCTAACAAGATCACAGATCATTTCTGTGTACTGACAGGGGTCAAACAAGCACAGGAAACCCAGATATGACCCTGCCAATTAGGAAAAAGACATTTACACACGAAGATCAGTGGGATTTCGATAATGACTAAATAGCAAAAAATTTAAGGTCTGTTAAGAAATAGAAATAGAAAAGAAAGAAGTTGATCTTGTCAAAAAGGAGCAAGATCTTGTCACTTAGAATTTGAGATGAAATAATACTAATAATGTAGAGCTACTGAGATTAGGAGGCTATTCCCACTTCCCAAACTGTCATTTTACAAGAGACCCACCTCATTTTATATTGTTCTGTAATGGAACCACAGTTCAGGATATCTGGAGGCAGTGGGGCTAATGGAAAGTCATGGATTTAGGTTCAGCTCTTGCATTTAACTTTGTAAAGCAAATGCCTTACTTCTTTGAGTGTCTATTTATATAACTGTAAAGCAGAGATAGTAACAACATCTGTCTTACTTACTGCTTCACGGGCATTTGTGATGATAAAGTGAGGTAATGTATGGGAAAGCACTTCGTTAACTTTATAATAGTATTAGCAGGACCGGCTGCATGATTTGTGGGGCCCAACGCAAAATTAAAATTTGGGGCCTCTTATTCAGAATCTATTAAAAATTTCAAGGCGGTGACCAAAGACAGGGTTTTTTCTAAACATGGGGCCCTGTGTGACTAAGTAAGTTGTATGCCCACAAGCCATCCCTGAGTATTAATAGTAGTGCAGGATGTACCTCTGTGTTCCACTTCTTGTCCTACTGCTGCTATAAAGTTGAGACACTGTTTACTCTCATTGCCCTAGCAAGACCACATTGTCTGTCTGAGGCCCTGCTTGCTTGCAATGCATTTCCCCTTAGAAACAAATACTTTGGCATGACACAAATGGATAGGGAGTTAGACTTGTTTAAACTAATACTGTTGTCACTGCACCTCTGCTAGGGTAGGGGTTAAACAAACTTGATCCAGCCAGTATCCTCTAATGATAGTTAATCACTGTTAATGGTTAAATCTTTCCCTGGGGAACTGGATTATGAGTTTTCACTCTGCTGCTTTTAGAACACAGCCTACTCTTCAGTCGGGGACTTCCTGTACTCCTCTCCAGCAGACCAGCTGCCACACTAGGAGAGCATGTGGTAGTTGCCTGAAAATTTTCAGTTCAACCTTCTCTCCAAGGATATTTGATCCCTCCATAGGGAAATCATTAGTTCTCCATTTGTAACCAGAGCTGCCAAGAGCACTAATAAAGTCTCTGGAAAGCTGTGGTATAGACACAGAAGAAGATAAATAAGAAAAAGAAAAAAATCCAATAAGTTGATTCCCCTACGGGATGGTACAAAATTGTTTACTATGACCTGGGTTTCTTTCTAGTCTACTTCTAAATATAATTTCATAAGCCTCTTCTAGGTGGGGAAGTTTTTTTTGTTTTTTTCTTGCCATTCAGCAAAAAAATAAAAAAATAAATATTTATTTTAAAACTTTATTTCACTGCATGGACTTTTATCATTTTCAATGCTACTAATTGTGTTTTCTAATTAGTATTTTACATCCCAAGTATTTGCAGACTTCTTTGGTCCTTCTCAGTAACTGTGAAGACCAGCTGTACAAATTAGATGTTTTTTTCTTTCTCCATCAATCAATCCTGGCATAATTATAATCATTGCTCAACCTGACACACTTTCCTGTCATCTGCTCTGTATTGCTGATCTGGTCCAAAGAGAATGAAAACTTTGTGTGTTTTTTTAGTTACAGAGATCTATGCATATCTCTAGATGGAAACTGCCCCTAAATAATTTTGGCCATTTTTTTTTCTGCCAAGTTTACTGCTATAAAGAAGTATACTTGGTGGATATACTTACCAGGCAGATTAGCTAGAAGAAACTGGTCAACAGTTTCCAAATCAGAAAGTTCAAATAAGAAAACCATGCATATAATTTGACAATTAGGGGATCAATCTCATCAAACCTTGAACTTGCTTAGCTAGTTGCTCTGAGGCAAACAAGGTCTCTGTGGGTGTGGGAGCTGTAGAGATGTCCTGCTTGTATCTCACTTCAAGAAGAACTTATTTTAAAGTTGGGAACCATAGCACCTTTGGAAACTGCTGTGGCATGAGGACCAGGGTCACTATTTCCAAGGTAGCTCTCAGCACATCACTGAGCATGGTAGGAGTACTGGGGTCTGGCCATATCTGCCTATTGTGCGTCTCCTCTATTGGGCAGTCATTGCTTCAGAGCACCCTATGGAGTTGGCTTAGGCTTTGCCAGACCTGCATCACAGCCTGCAACTCACCTGGCCCAATCCTGCTTCCTTTCCTCTTTCCTCAGTCTGTTGAGTGATCTGAAGACTTTCCCTATTCAACATGCTTCTTTCCAGTATATCTTTCATGAACATTATCCACTTAATTCTGAAGAACAGGCACAGAAGGGATCCTATGACTGATTCAGCATAGACTTCATTTAGCTACCTGCTGTGGTAAAAATCAATGTATTAACGACCTCCTCCACCAGATCTGTGAGCTCCATTACCTCAAACTGACTTCTCTCACCACTTCCTGACTCAAAGCACCAAGCTGAAAGGCATAGGATCTGGCTTCCTCAGCATTTGTGAAAGGACCAGGTGACATCACCAGATGCAGGGAATTCTTTCCTCATGGTATGAACATTGACTATTCAGAGGGCAGGAGCCAGGAGGGAACAAGCAAAGAAATCATTTCCTTATCCCTTTTCTCCACACTGTTTGGAAACTCATTAGTCTTACATGCTTCTCTAAAGTCATCCAGGGAACCTGAGCAAT
Source organism: Cnephaeus nilssonii (assembly GCF_951640355.1). Taxonomy (NCBI): domain Eukaryota; kingdom Metazoa; phylum Chordata; class Mammalia; order Chiroptera; family Vespertilionidae; genus Cnephaeus; species Cnephaeus nilssonii. Next base: position 68,381,503 of record NC_137074.1, on the reverse strand, counting down.
TGATGGATCTCGCTACAACACTGTGGCCAGTTCAGTAATATACTCCTTGATAGTGCCTTTTCCTTTACCTTTGCTCTTCCTAATAAGGTGTAAGCACAAACCTTTGACTTTGTCTAAGGAAATTGGGCTGAGACAGGCATCATTGAATAGTTGCTATTACTGGTAATATTCCACCTACCTGAAACTCTTTGAGTCGCTTCTTTATTCATAGTACCTTACTTTCCAGCCCAGCAAAACTTCTCTACTTATTATAAAAGAGCAAAATGCTCATAATATTTTAGGATCATGCTAGCAGTTCTAGCAGTGAAGGTTTCAAAGATATCTCCTTATGACTATTACATGTTTCTCAGTCTGTTTAGACATGGAACATTGTACTGGGGTTAATAATTTGTATTAGTAGATTTTGATGGTAATCTTAATGATATATTTTCTATTTCATCCACACATGTATATTAAGCATGGATAGTTTTCAATGCCCTAGCTCAGAATTGGAACATTTTCTGTGGACATCTGGGATTCACAGGAGGTTATAGATAATGAAGTGACATGATCAGAACAAAGCTTTGTGGAGATTAACCTGGAGGTATATGGGATTTAGGAGGGAAGAGTAGAAGTCACACGTGAAAGGTTGTGGACAATGGACATTAGTAGTAAAAGAGGTCCCTTTAGAGATGGGGAGGATCCTAAACAATTCTCTAACTTGGAAGTAAGTAAGCGGAGGGAAGCTGGAAGAATTCAGGAGTGTACCCTAAGGAGTCATTGTAATTGTACAAATCTCCACACTTCATTCCTTAGTGGTGAGATAAAGACAACTTTTTATGTATTTGAAAATTTATTAAACACCTGCCATGAGACCACGCAAAGAAGTTTGTATGTACAATTACATTTAGCCCTCTTAACAATCTGTAAAGAATGCATTCTTACTTCCTCTCATAGATGAAGATGGTTTTACTACAAATGTGAAGTGCTCCATGTTGCACCCCGCCTCTTTGGCCAAGACAGAATTTAAACCAGAGATTTCTGACTCCAGTGCCGGGGCTGTCTATACTACAGTACACTGCATGTCCCACACACTGTCCTGCATGGTTCAGGACCCAGTGTTGGATAGAGACTCTAGAGATACTAGAGGGCCATACAAGGCAGTCTGTAATCAAGCTGTCAGAGTTGGCTAAAGATTTTCCCCTACCTTCTTTTTATTTTTACAGATATTAGTAATGTCTACCTTTGACATGTCAAAAATAGGTTATTATCTAGAACCTTCATGAAGATTGACAACATGGTGAAGGATGTGTTTTCATGCTTTAGAATCAAGGTATCTGAACAACCCTGGTCTAAAATGTAAGAAGAAATTAGACCAATATGTAATTTCCAGATGTAAAGCTCATTCCTTAGGATGTCAAATTTACTATCTTCTACTTTGACTAGAAGCCCGGTGCATGAAATTCGTGCACGGCGGGGGATTGTCCCTCAGCCCAGCCTGTACCCTCTCCAATCTGGGACTCCTGGAGGGATGTCCGACTGCCCGTTTAGGCCCGATCCCAGGGATCGGGCCTAAACGGGCAGTCGGACATCCCTCTCACAATCCAGGACTGCTGGCTCCCAACTGCTTGCCTGCCTGCCTTCCTGATTGCCCCTAACCGCTTCTGCCTGCCAGCCTGATCACCCCCTAACCACTCCGCTGCCAGCCTGGTTGATACTTAACTGCTCCCCTGCCAGCCTGTTTGCCCCCAACTTCCCTCCTCTGCCGGCCTGGTCACCCCTAACTGCCCTCTCCTGCAGGGTTGATCACCTCCAACTGCCCTCCCTTGCAAGCCTGGTCCCTCTCAACTGCCCTCCCTTTCAGGCCGGGTGCCTCCCAACTGCCCTCTCCTGCTGGCCATCTTGTGGTGGCCATCTTGTGTCCACATGGGGGCAGGATCTTTAACCACATGGGGGCAGCTATAGTGTGTGTTGCAGTGATGATAAATCTGTATATTACTCTTTTCTTAGATAGGATAGAGGCCTGGTGCATGGGTGGGGGCCAGCTGGTTTGCCCTGAAGGGTGTCCCGGATCAGGGTGGGGTTCCCTTGGGGCATGGAGCGGCCTGAGCGAGGGGCCTGTGGTGGTTTGCAGGCCAGCCACGCCCCTTGGCAACCCAAGCAGAGGCCCTGGTATCTGGAATTTACTTTCCTTCTACAATTGAAACTTTGTAGCCTGGAGCGGAGCCAAGCCTGCTGTTCCCTCTGGGGCGGCAGCCATCTCTGTGGCAGTTAATTCACCTTCTACAATTGAAACTTTGTAGCCTTAAGCTGGTGAGCCCGGCCAGGGTGTGCGGAAAGCTTTGCTTCCCCTGTTGCCGCCGGCAACCCTGGCCTGCTCTCTCAAGCTCCATTCTGCCGCCATTTGTTTGAATTTGTTTACCTTCTATATTTGAAACTTTGTAGCTTGAGTGGAGGCTAAGGCCTGCAACGGCTATGGAAAGCTTGGCTTGCTCTGTTACCTGGGAAACCTTGCTCACTGTGGCTTTAGCCATCTTGGATTGGGGTTAATTTGCATACTCGCCCTGATTGGCTGGTGGGCATGGCTTGGCTGGTGGGCGTGGCTTATGTAGCGGAGTGATGGTTAATTTGCATATTACCATTTTATTAGAGAGGATTATTTTTTTCTATGTTTATAGCAGAATTGCCTTCCCAGTTTTCTTATTGCAGCAACATAGCTATTACTGTGCATGGCACTCACAGTATCTTTGCTCTAGCTATCATGTGACTCTGTTGAATGAGGAAATATTCTAAGAATGAGTAAAATTGTTTATAGGGTTGCCAGTGCAGCTGCAGGGGAATTGAAGTAATTTCCCATAGCATTATACTAAATGCTGTTTTTACTGAAGTAAGCAAACAGTTAATACAAGTAAACTGGGTTATTTATTCTATCAGAAAAAAATGATCATAGTTCTATAACATACCATTTATATGGAGGCTGATACTGGCATGTTATTCACAGTGTGGAGGAACTCACACTTTCAAAAGAGTGAGGAGGAAATGCCTCTTGGGGCAGGAGCCAGATTCTCTCAGTCTTTGCTGGAACTCATTATAGGCTTTCCTCTCATTCTTGGCTCCAACAATTCACTTCATTTTTATTTAATCATTTTACAGATTCATCTTATTCTAAGTAAACCATAAAGATAAGTTGAAAAGCTGATTAGAGATGATTCCTTATTTTGCTTAAATATTCACTGTACAATGACCTTAACGAATTTAATGAAAGTAGAATTTCCTTTGTAAAGACATCTGTTTTGATATACACTCCTGGGACTGCTGGCCATCCTTGACGTACCAATGATACATGCATTTGGACTCCTGTCCAAAGCTGCAGGAGCCACTTGGGCAAGTACCAAACCCTGCACACTCCTGATTTTGCTGGTGGATCTGACATTGGCTATTTGTCATCCCTACAAACCATTGTCCCCTTACAGAATTCAGGTGGCACATCCTGTGTGCATGCATGCAGAGAGTATCTGTCTCTCTACCTCATGGAATGTAGGTTCCCTGAGAGTAGAACCTATGAATGGTTTTGCTGACCATGGTATCCTAGAGGCTAGTTCAGTACCTGGCCCATGGAAGATATTCAATAGAAGTCTTTTAAATCCATGAGTTTATTTGTTTACTCATTTGGTCATTATTTATCTATATGTATTAAGTGCCTTCTATAAGATAGTCACCGGTCTAGGCATTGGAGTTAAATTAAGTGTTAGAATCAATGTGTGTATGTCTGTGTGTATAAATTTTCTACAGTTCCTGATGGATCTGGAGCATTGGTCTCAAAGGAAAATCTGGTAGTTTAAGTCACCTATGGAGCTATGGTCACTAGTAGTTTGTGGGTGAGAGAGTCTTTCAGTGGTGCCAGTATGGATAGTCTTTAGATGGGAAGGTTAAGTGTATTCCTAGAATCTAATTTTAATTTAAAATATAAATTAATCTTGTTTTAGAAATAACATTTAAAATTGTACTTAGATATTGTAAGTCTAATAGTAGCAGGGTAAGCTAGCAATGTATGACTCTCTGAAGAGAGTCCCAGGTATGACACTAGAAACAAAGGATGCAGAAGCCAGAGGTGGGCACACAGGACCTGTAAAAGGGATTTGAGGGGATCTGGGAAGAGCATCAACAGTTCCTCTACACCAGGTTATTATCACAGGAATGGTATGGCATAGGGTGAGGAAAAAAATGGACTTATCTCTATTATTAGGATACTGGCCCAGAGAGGTTTAATTTAGTTCTCTAATGGAACACAGTTTTATTCAGATGCCCCCAAAAGAAATATTTGCTGGAATAAACTGCTAGAACTCAACTGATTTATAAAATAGAGGCTGTTTGCCTTTCTGTTTTATAAAATGAGTCTCATTTGTAACATTTAACATGTTTATAGTAGTTTTTAAATACCTGGGATAGTAAGAGCTCTTTCTTTCTCAATATACCCACCTAGAGTTAGGAATTTATTGCCATACACAAAGGCTATAAATATATAAGACTAGAATTTCTCTTCTATACCTTGTTCTATTGGTGTTTGATGAAATTTACTTTTGCTCAGCTGGATCAAAATAACTAAACACTTTGATTCAGTAAAAAATTTAGGCAGAGGATTGTTTGGTATAGGAAGATAAGCCCGCATCATGCAGGGTATGTATGCTGTGGGAATAGGGACTCAATAGAAGTGTAAACCTGTCAACACAATGTATGAATGTTCATTGGAGCAGAAGCCACTGAGGTGACAATTAGTGGTAAACAGACTGTGTGTTTAACTGGAAAAGGAGCATGCAATTTAGTACTTACAAGATAAAAAGCTATTCTTCCCTATTAAACTAAAGAATATTGTCAAATATGGAATTCCTTTGAAGTTTTCTCTCCAGTGTTATTAATGGTCAACACACCTGCCTGCTCTATTTATTAGGGACCATGTGCTTAGACATAATGTGTGAGAGAACAAAAGTGGCTGGCTCTGTCTATTTCCCTAAGAAACTCACAGTTTAGGTGAGGACACCCAATATATAGCGCATAGACCTATAAAAAAACAACAGCCCTCAGTTGCTTGGTGGGGCCCTGGTCTATGCTAGGCATTGCAAGATATATTTTGCTTTCATGATCTAGCTTCATCATTACCTCAACACTGCAAAGTAAGAATTATTACTCTTATTTTTAAAATGGGAAACTGAGGCTCAGAGTGATGAAATAATTTGTTTACGATAAAATAACTTGTTAGTATTCCACTAAGGATTTAAATCTAAACCCAAGCTATCTTTTTACTAAATTTAGCTGTTCTTTTAAAGAATAGTGTCATAAAGTTTAAAATCCAAATTGATCCAAGACTAGAACAAGCATGCAAAGATTGTCAGAAATACCTTTTTAAAAAGCTGCATTTGAGGAAAAAGATCAATGAAGGAGCCGTGTGTTGATTAGGGCCAACATTACAATATTGATAAGTAATATGGAGGAACAGACACGCCCAAATTTGCTTTTATCCTCTCTTTCAAAATAGAATGATCTTCAAGCCATAGGAGGATAAAACAAAATTAGTTACAGGCAGGGGGATTCAAATCTATATCGGTGAAGATATTATGAAGCAGAACCTAACGCTCTAAATTAGCTCATGTCTCCTACTAGAAGAAACATGCCTTTGAAGACTGAGACAACCTCAGACAGATCAATACTATTAGATTTTTTCACAGCATCCTGTAACACAGTGGATGTTATGATTTGTAAGTATATATTTATTTGTGTGGTTGTGTCAGTGGTTACTTTTCCATCCAAGGTATGGCACTAGAAACAAAGCTCTATGTTGTGCTCTTTGTGGTGTTTCCCTTATGGCTGGTAAAATGCCTGGGACATAGCTGGGCCTCAACACACCTTCAATGAACCAAGGAATTTACTGACTGTAGGTGGCTTCTGAGGAGTCAGTAGGAACTGACGCAGATGATGACACTGCTTTTGGAAAGGATGTTGATGACAAATGGACACCTTTGAGAAGAAGCCACAAACTGGTAGCCCATAGGACAAATAAAACTGGCAAGAATGTATTGACTAGTCCAGAAGAAGATACTGAATCTGAATACTTTTAGGGGACATATATTTTATAGATTATCATAGTTTTTAACCTCCCTCTTCTGTGTTCCCCAGTTTTATTCCCTGGTTAATTTTTGGAAGCATTGTTGTTTAGAGTCCAACAGATCATTGACATTGACCCTATGTAAAATCCTAGAATACATCATTGCAAAGATGGATGGTTTTTTTAAATATTGGAGAGAAAAGAGTGATTTCTAAGACACACTAATTTGTAATTTACAACCAACTCCTTTTTTTAAACAGCATATAACAGTAACATTAAGTAAATTGGGGTATTGGAAAGCTAAAGGATTGTGTCACTTGTTTCAAACCGAATTTTCTAGCATCTTTTCAAATAACATGCTTGTATGGCCATATTTTCATTTATTAATTTTAGTTGGTATTTTTGGACTTTCTGTTCTGGTAGTTGAGGATCTAGTACTCATAACAGAATCAGGATAACATTCATGATCTGATATATTAAGTGATCTGGGTATTGGAGTTTCTTAAAATAGTGTGAGGATAGAAGTTACCCTGCCATAAAAAAAAATGTCGTTAAAAATAAAACAGGACAAAACAACCCTCCTACATAAAATATGGACATGTTTAAAAGTTCCTTTATACTTCACAATCATTTTCACTCCTACTCAGTTTTTACCATTCAATCTGTTTAAGAATAGTTAGAGCATCTTAGGTTCCAAAGCAAAAGGGTATATATTTCCTCATCTTTTGCCACTCTCATTAAAAAATAGCACACAGAGGATATTAATGAGTGATCAGTGCATTTATGGTTTTATTCCTGCCTTAGGATGAATTTGATGATGTTTTTGTTGGTTTGTGCAAAGACTTTGATTGACAGGAACTGGTCTATGTGATCTAGAGAAAATTATGTCTCTCAGCCTTTTCCTCCCGGAGAAAAAAAGGAGTTAATATGAAGTTATTACTTACCTCAGAGGGTTGTTGTGAGGATTATGAGGTTATATATAAATCTACCCTACCCCGAATCCTTACTATATGCCAGCATTGTGCTAAACTCATCAGATATTTTATGTCTAACACACAGTCAATCAGATATTAGTTGTGTAGTTTGCTGCCCCTCATGTTCCAGGCAAAATCAAATCTGTAAATCAAAAATCCTTCTGATTTTCAAAAAGATAATTTTCAAGAAGCTCATTTTTTGTTGTTGACACTATTACAGATGACCCTATTTCCCTCCATTCTTTTGCCCACCTTCACCCAGTCCCTGCCCCTGGCTCTGGCCATAAACTGTTGTCTTTGTTCCTGGACTATGCATATATGTTCTTTGGCTAATCCCTTCATCTTCTTTCATCCATTTCCCCCTCCCTTTCCCATCTCCTCTAACAACTATCCGACTGTTCCATGCCTCTGGTTCTGTTTTGTTCATTAGATTCCACACATGAGTGAAATCATATGGTACTTGTCTTTGTCTGGCTTGTTTCATTTAGCGTAGTAATCTACAGGTCCCTCCATGCTGTTGCAAAAGGAGTTGATTTCCTAAGAGTGAACTCAGCCTGTTGAATCTTTCCTCATCTGATACCACCTATGTATGAAAGATCGACAATTTCTTCTTTAGTTTCCTTGTCAGAGATCACTTACACCATTCATTTGTGAATTCAGGATATGGTACTAATTGTTTTGTAGTGTCATGAAAAAGAGTTATATAATGTGTGGCACAAAATTTCACCTTTTTTTCTGTCTACTTCCTATTATGTCTTTCTCCTGCCCTCTTCTTTTTACTTCCTTTCTTCTTCATTTTCCTGGGAAGTTCACATTGGTTGCCTTTTGTTATGCAAAACTAGTGATCCTTTTTTAAAGTTTTGCTATCTGATATCCAGGCTTTTGAAATCCCACTTTCTGCATCATCAATTCCAAGGTAGTTTTCTTTTTAAAAAGCAATCCTACATTTATCAATGTATTACATTCACATGGTTAAAAATCAATAGAAATAAAAGGTGTATTTTGAATAAAATATTGTCTCTTGTCCCATTCTTTCTCATTTTCAAGTTCTGTTCTCCTAATACATATCAAGTTCAGCTCTTTTACAGTTTTCTTTTATAATTGTCAGCATCTTTATAAATATTTATATTTGTATTGATCTTTCTTAATTTATCAATCTCAGTGGTTTTAGACTTCCTGCTTTGCTAGTTCAGGATCTACCAGTCAATACAATCCCTTCCACACATACACACGTGTTCCCTCATACTGTTCTCTCAATATAGTTTAGCACATTTATAATGAATTCAGTACTCAGTTTCCATGTTATTGAATAATGAAATATTATTTACTGCTGAGCCTAGTAGTTTATTATGTTTCTTCCTTTCCAGATTTACTCTATTACTTTACTGTATTTATTATTCTGTTTGTATTTCTCTATTTTCCATTTTTTCCCAAAGGCTTTAATAAATCTATCAAACACTTACTAATATTTTTTCTTATGTTAAAATATGAGATAACAAATAAATTTAGTAAAATCTTTTTCCCAGTTGGAAGCCTCCATGCCATCCCGCCATCACCCTTCTTCAGGCCCAGCTGGTTATACTCAAGGTCTCCTGGACAAATGTCAGACTTCTTCAGTGTTTGATCTTTATCTTGGATGCTACATAGACTTCTTTCTTGATTTACTCTTTTATTTTGCTGTTCATCTTCTCTAAAAAAGGGTGCATGAGAGTTTATTTGAATCCTTGTATGTTTACAAATGCCTATTCTCAAATTTGATTGATAATTTGACTACAATAGTATACATTTGTCATTTGATTGGGATAGTGGCCATTGAGAGTATCTCTCAAATACTTCCCCTGTATTTTTATGATTCCCACCTTGTGAATTCTGTCTTTTCAAGGTATAATTCAGACTATTTCTTTCACCAACCTCATTTTCAGGTATGGTGCTGTGTTACTATTAAACAAATCAGTACAGATTTTCATTCAGAAGCAAGTAGCTTGAGTTTTGTAGGAGTTTACTATTTTTCTAGTGAAGGTTCAGGGGCATGTGGTTTTCAAGGGCAGTGGTGGCGTTAGTGCTGGAGGCAGGAGTAGTTACAGTGATTTCCAGTGCAAAGTTGGTGGAGGGATAAAATTAAAAAAAGTTTCCCCATCAGGGTGTTTCTGGGTGTTGGTACTGGAAACCTGATCTTGAGCTATTTTCTCTATCCCTTCCAATGATTCAGTGAATTATCCACTATCTTTTAGAAATATATTTTTCTTGGCCAACAGTGTGCATTCTCTTATTTGCAACTAAGACTGAAAGAGTTAATATGGAATTCTAGACTAAGAATAATTTTGGATCAAAACTTAAGAGGTTTGGCTTCCCCGTCATTGAGTATCTAGTGTTGCTGATGCCATGTGATACCTATCCTATAAAATAAAAGCGTAGTATGCAAATTGTTCTCTCGACCAGGAGTTCTTCTGGGAGTTCGACCAGGGTCGGGGACAACTGGAGGAAGGGAGAGAGTACCTGACCAGCAGCCAGCAGCCACTTGGGACCCTACTAGTGCAAAAATTTCATGCACTGGACCTCGAGTCCTATATAATAAAAGGGTAATATGCAAATTGACCCTAACAGCAGAACAACCAGGAACTACTGGTTGCTATGATGCACATTGACCACCAGGGGGCAGATGCTCAATGCAGGGGCTGCCCCCTGGTGGTCAGTGTGCTCCCACAGGAGGAGCTCCACTCAGCCACAAACTGGGCTTGATGGCTGCAAGCACAGTGGCACAGCAGCGGTGGTGGGAGCCTCTCCCACATCCTCCACAGCACTAAGGATGTCCAACTGTGGCTTAGGCCCACTCTCCACAGTCGGACATCCCCTGAGGGCTCCCAGGCTGCCAGAGGGATGTCAGAGTGCCATCTTAGGACTGATCCCCCAGGGAGCAGACCTAAGCTGGCAGGTGGACATTCCCTGAGGGCTGAGGGCCGCCCCCCACCCTGAGTGCATGAATTTTCATGCACTGGGCCTCTAGTTATTTTATAAGGGCCTTGTGTGTATATAATCTTTCAGAATCTTCCTTTAACTCTTGATGATATTTCTAGTGATGTTTCTTATTTACTGTTCTGGGCATTCTGGGAACTCTCTTTCGGGAAGATTATTTATTTCAGTTAAGGGAAACCTAATATTTCTTTCATAGTTTCTATATTCAGGTTTTCTGGAACTCTTATAAGATGTTGGAAAGCAGGATGCAGTACTCTCATTTTGTCATTGTCGTGTTTTCCTATATTCTATCTTGTTTTATATTTTAGTCTATTTTCCTGGGTTTCTCAACTTCAACTTCCATCCTGCTTTTGATTCAAAAAATCAGTTATATCTTTAATTTTTAGGAGCTCTTCTATTTTAAACTTTGGAACTATTCCTTTTTGGTTGCATCAGTTTCTCATTTTATAGACAGAATGAAATCTCTTTGAACATCTTAAGTATTATTAAGATTTTCTTCTTCATCACCTTGTATAATTTTTGTTTGTTAGTTTTTTTTCTGTTTGTTTTGATCTTTTACTTTGGAGATTTTTCTCAAGTGTTTGGTAAACATTGGCTTTCCATTTATATTTAAAAATGTATCACTAGACTTTTGATCAAAACTATTTACTCTAAACAAAAATCCTTTAGTTTTCTCCTGATATTCTGAGAGTCCTATAGGTTAGTATATGGATTTATAAAAAATTCCCTGATCATCAGTGCCATGAATCACCCCCTTTTCCATGTGTCTGTTGTTCCCTATTAGGAGCCTTACTGACTCTATTTCTCCAGAGGAAAAATCATATTCCATCCCTCACATAGCAGAGATTCAGAATAAGTTGCCTGACTACACCAGGTAGAAAAGGGAACCTGGAGGGAAAGCCTTCATGTCTCCACTTACTATGAGTGTAGATCTTTAAATGTGTCTCTGAGTTCACCCTAACTCTTCCCTGTTTTAGTAAAGCTGATTGATTTCAAAGGCTAAGCTTCCAGGTGTTTTGTTAGATGAATTGGTTAGCTTCTTATTTGGTCCCCTTTGACACTGATGTAGGCTTTAACTTCCTGTATTCTGTCTGATAAGTCAGTCACCACTTCTCCATCTCTTTTTCATCTCTCAAATATTTGTTGAAATAATTTCTTTCACTCTCCCATCACCATTTTAAATCCAGCTCCATAAAAACCTTTGCCACTGCTACCACCGATGGGGATGCCGTGACTCAGACTGTACCCAGCACCCCGCACCCCGCACCCCGCACCCTGCTGACAGCCCCGCCAACATGGAGGACATGAGCTAATACAGCAACATAGAGAACTCACAGAGGGATCCAAGGTCAATGTGAGCAGGAATCAGCAGGATGACGGTAAACTGGAGGCTTGAGCTGGACTACAAGCAAGAAAGATCTGACTGAATATTTGTCTCAGTTTGGGGAAGTTACAGATGCACGATTGAAATAGGTCCAATCACTGAAAGATCAAAAGGATTTGGTTGGATTTGTGCTTTTCAAAGATGCTTCTAGTATTGATAAGGTTTTAGAACTGAAGGTACAAAAACTGGATGGCAAATTGATAGGCCCCCAAAGGGCCAAAGCTTTAAAAGGGAAAGAACATCCCCCCAAAATGTGGGTTTTTTTCTGGATAGATTGCGTCCAGATAGTTCTGAAGAACAAATTAAATAATATTTTGGAGTTTTTGGAGAGATTGAAAATATTGAACTTCCCATGAGTACAAAATCAAATGAAAGAAGAGATTTTTCTTTTTTCACATACACAGATGAAGAGCCAGTAAAGAAACTGTTAGAAAGCACATATCATCAAATTGGTTCTTGGAAGTGTGAGATCAATGTTGCCCAACCAAAATAAGTATATAGGTAGCAAGAGCAACAACCAAAAGGAGCAGAGGTACTGCAGCTGGTGGATGAGGTGGTACTAGGGGTCATGGCCGAGGTAAGGGCCAAAACTGGAAGTAAGGATTTAATAGCTATTATTCTCAAAGATATGGAATTACATTAGTGCTGCTGGTGGTGATCAAAACTTTAGTGGCTAAGATGACTATGATTTTACTGGGTGTAACTATGTGAACTAGGGATATGGACAGGAATATGCAGACTATAGTGACCAACACAGCATTTACTGCAAGGCATCTTGGGGTGGGTGGCAATCACCAAAATAATTATCAGCCATCTTAAAGCAGGACACTGGAGAAAACAGAAGACTGCTAAACTAACCAATCTTGCAGCACAACACTGAACATTGGTTTTCTATTGACCTCAGATGATTATTTTGTAAAAGATTTTCTAGTGTGCAAGACACAACTGTGTCCAACTGTATATAGCCACAATTAGTTTTCTGTTCTACTTTTTTTTTCACTGTTTCTTTTTTCCCTTTATCATTCTCTATGCTATGGGTTAGTAAAATGCTAATTTCTCAACTGTCATTCTAGTGTAATTTCAGAAGCATTGAAGGTAAAAATCATGTGGCAACTCTATATGTAATCAAATAGTCTTCTCAATTTTTTCAAATGATGACAAACCTTTCAATGAAGACTTTTGGTAGCTATTAAAATAATGAAATAACCAACTTGTCATTATGAAGGAGGTATATTGTCTCTTTGACACTTGATAGAATGAGATTTACAGGGTTTAATTAACTTGTCTAGAATATTATCCACTTAAGTGGTAGAGACATATTCAAATCCAGACCAGTCTGATTCTGAAGGCCACACTATAATTTGGCCACAAAATAATTATTTTTTAAAGCCACTAAATTTATGGTAATGTGTTTAACTATATAACTATTAAACATGGCTTAGTACATCAAATAACTGACACATAAGTTCTCAGTGATGACAATTATTGCCAATATGAACCCACCAGTATAGTATTCAATGTTTTAGATGTTATTTCTAGAGTAAGTGCAGTAATTAGGTCATCCTTATATACAGCATCTAGAATAATTTAGAACTGACAGTAATCCTACATAATAAAAATGTAATATGCAAATCAATTGAATGGTGGAACGACCAGTTGGCAGGGGGCAGGGCCGGAGAACAGGTGGCACCAGGCCAGCCAAGGCACGTGCCAGTCGGCAGAGGGAAGGAATGGCGATGGGGGTGGGGGGTGGCAACCAGCGGTGGCAAAGGGGTGATTGGGGAGGGGGGGCTGGCACTATTCCCTGATCTGCCCATCCGGTTGCCTCCCACAGAGGGAGGCCAGACTGTGGCTTAGGCCTGTTCCCTGTAGGAAGCAGGCCTAAGCCATCAGTAGGACATCCCCTGAGGACTCCTGGACTGTGAGAAGGAGCAGGCTGAGCTGAGAGCCACCCCCCCACCCTCTGTGCATGAATTTTTGTGCACCAGGCCTCTAGTAGGTAATATAATTAACATTGTAAACAATTATTTTGGTATGTAGAATAATATCTCTACTCCCAAAGATGTTCACATCTTAATCCCTAAAAACTGAGTGTGTTAGGTTACATAGCAAGGGGGATTAGCTACAGGTGAAATTAAAGTTGCTAATCAGCTGATCTTGAGAAATCTGAATGAACCAAATGTAATCACATGGGTCTTTATAAGTGAAAGGAAGAGACAGAAGAGAAAGGATCAGATGTATGTCAGCATGAGAGGATTTACCTTAATGATGCTGGTTTTGAAAATAAAGGAATGGGGCCATGAACCAAAGAATGAGGGTAGTCTCTGGAAGCTGGAAAAGACAAGCACACTGTTTCTCCTTTAGAATCTCCAGAAGAAATGCAGTCCTAACAACAATCTGAGTTTAGCCACATGAGGCTAATTTCTGATTTCTGATCTCCAGAACTATAAGATAATAATTATTTTTTAAAGCCACTAAATTTATGGTAATGTGTTTACAACAGCTTCATCTAATCTTCTGTTAATTCCTTTTTAGTGTATTCTTCATTTCAAATACTATATTCTTCATTTTTGATTTGTTGTTTTTGTGTTTTCTATGTCCTTTTTTATGCTTACACAAAGAGATCTTTGTTTAAGTTCTCACAGAGTTCATCTATTCTTCCCCTGAGTTCATTGAGCATTCTTATAATTACTCATTTGAACTTTGTATCTGATAGATTGCTTGCCTCCATTTCATTTAGTTGTTTTCTGGAGATTTCTCCTGTTCTTTCATTTGGGGCATGTTTCTCTGTCTTCCCATTTTGGCTGCCTCACTGTGTTTGTTTCTATGTTATTAGATAGATCTGCTACGTTTCCCAGTCTTGGCAGGGTGGCCTATATAGTAGTTTTCCTGTGGGGCCCAGTAGTACAGTCTTTCCTGTCACCTGAGGTAGGTACTCCAGGAGTCTCCCTTGTGAGAGTATATGAGCCCTCCTGTTGCAGTTGAGCCTTGATTGCTCCTGGCTTGCCAGTGGGTAAGATTGACCCTCAGGCAGGCTGACTTTGAGCATTGGCCACAACTATGGAGTGGGATTTGCCAGTGGGGTCTGGTGCTTGCTTACACCTCCCTTTGGGTGTGCCGCTTGTGCAGCAAATTGGGTGGTGCTCTAATGTGTTCTGAAACTGGCTACCCATTGTATTGGTGCTGGCGCCTTTTGGGAGAGAATCCAGGTGCAAGTCAATGTCAGATGTAGCCTATAACTAGCTCAGTGCTACCTGTGTGGTGGCCCACTCAGTATGTGGAGCCAGCAGAGGCACTCTGGTGCTCAGGGACAGCCTGTGTTTATAGCAACAATAATAAATGAACACAATTATTAAATAAAATAAATGTGTATGTGCATTTGTGTGTGCAGGTATGTAGCTTACCAGAAGAAAAGATGGTGAATGCTTACTTGGGAAAATTGGGCAAAAGGATGTATGTTATTAAATTAGTAATCTCTGAGGTGAAAGGCAGCTTGGGGAGGAAGGAGTAAGTAGTGCTGCAAAGGTGTCACTCATTGGTCAAGGATAGGAGGGAAGTCATTCCATCTTGGACACATAGGACAGTGACTCTTCTTGCCCCAAGGAGCCTAAAATGCCCCTAACTTTTCTACAGTAGGCAGAGAGTATAGAGCTTGTGACAGGACACCTGGGAGAGGGAGAACTGATGAACTCAGGAAATAAGTCAATGTCAAACATAGTGAAATGGGAGACTGAGGAGGAGGTGGATTACTCTGCATAGAAGAGGAAAAAATCTCCATAGTATCACCCATAAACACTCTTCCTAAAATAGACTCTTACCTATTTCAGGCCTCAGGGCTGGCAGCCAGGTGGGAGGCCATCTCAGGTAGCACCAGAGGAAAGTGAGACAGGAAAGTGAAGGAAGCCAATACTCTAATGAGAAGATGATCACAATAGTGAAGCAGGGTTCAGTCCTGCTGGGGACCTCTGTGAATCAGTACAGGACACACCTCTCAGTTGTCCCCGTTAGGAGTGAATGGGCTGTGATATTTATTCACAAACTTCTCTTTGTTGGGGGTTCAGGGCTGCTTTCAGGATATCACTTTTGTACTACCTCAGGACACCCTTATGCATGGGTTGAGCATTCCCTGGAAAGTAGGTAAAGCCATCAGTGAAGAGCTGCAAGTACCTGAAGTAAGAAGCCCTCAACAGGTATGGGAATGGTAGATGCCAAGGATCTGTGTTCTGCTCTCCTACCAATCATGGCAGAGACAGTATGACATGCATGGCACAAGAATCTGTGAGATACCTAGATTGCATGAACCAGATCTAGAAGAAGAAAAATCAGACTTGTCACAACAGAAACAATTTTTTTTTCACATGGTGATTAATAGTCACTAATTTCCTGGAGAAGATGGGTTAGGAATTTATATAAAAACAACTGCTCATGTAGACATTGTGGAGCATGCCTGTGTTAACTATATAGGAATCTAGATCTAGAGATATAGCTATGCGGACTCAAACTCAAGTATTGCAGCCCATATTGTAGGTGCCTAAAGGAGAAAAATATGATAAAAAGCACCAAGTGTGCATCCCAGCAACATTTATTGTGTTACTCATGTGTTCCACATTGCATTTTACTTTTCCTTCCTAAAATCACACACATACAAAATCAAAGCCCCAGTAGGCACCATTTCCCAAAGTATGCAAATTATAGGTGCACATTATGTGTTGAGAATGCAGGTCAAGGAATTGGTTGTACCTGTCTTCCTACCCTGAAGGTAGAGCAGTTGGGAGTATCAATTCCATGTGCTAAGAACTGCCATTTAAAGTAATAGCAGTCTCAGACTATACCAGTTCACAACAGGCTCAACTAACTGTGGCAGATGCAATGGCTCAGAAATGAACAATGTAAAAATAAGTAAAAAAAGCTAACATTTGGACATAACTTGTATCTGAAGACTATAGTCAATTATATAACAAGATCTGGGAAAATGCAGATGAAAAACTTTATGCATGTTATATTCACTGATCTCTTAAGAAAGGAAGATTAAAAAGAAAAATCAAAACAGGAGCTCTAGCTTTGGAACCAAATGAGGGTTCAAATGCTCTTATTCTTATGCTTACTAGCTTTGACCTAGACCAAATTAGGTGAGTCTCAATTCTTTTACTTTTCATATTAAGACATAAAGTTTCTTTATCGTAGACTTTGAATTGAATGTTCATCCTCATTTTTCATATTCAGTCCTGGGCCTTCTCAGAGTAAAAAAAGGTATTTGCTTTATTGTGATCAAGTCCAAGACGATTTACTGATGCTCTCTTGAGTTCTACATAGTTTACTAGCTACTGGTGATACCAAAAAGTGGAACATAGATTCTGTCTTTGAGGAATTCAAAACATGGTGGAAGTGGACATAATAAATCATCTTAGCACATTGTGGTCTGCTACAATGGAAGTTTACACAAAATATTAAAGAAGCTCAGCTAATGGGGTAGTTGATTCTGCGAGGGAAATAGAAAGGAAAGGGGGGGGGGGACAAGAAAGGGAAGTAGTATTTGAGCTGTGCCTTGAAGAATAAGATTCTTTAATTTAAAAGGGAAGAGAGAAGGAATACTCTAAGCAGAAGAACTGCCTTAAGAATCGTGTTTAAAGTGCCTTTATATGCAGCAGCCTAAACAGCCTATGGGGAAAAGGGTTCTTAAGGCCTTTGGGAAGGTTACCTCCACAAACTATACCCTGAAACACGGTATAGAAAGCAACACTTAATTTTCATAACTGTTATAATGATAACTTGCATGATCTTTTTGCTGAATATCATTTTGAATTTATGTGTACTATTCAGAAGGGTGCACCAATTCAGAAGCCCAACTTACAAACAAGTTTAACCATCTAGAATTAACCAGAGAACAGAAAATAGTGAAACATTTATAGAAAGCCTCTGAGCAGGGATAAAACTACAGGGATAAAATTATATGGGCTTAATTTTAAATTTATTTTTAAATCACAGAAAATATACCAGCAATTGTCAATATATAAGGATTTAGAATAAAAAGTAAAAGTTGAGATTTTGGGCTGAGTATGGCACACACATTTTATTCCACGCTTCCTCCTAAAATTCCAATAAAAGGACAATAAGGTGATTTTTTAAAAAAGTCATAAATCCACAATGGCAAGGAAAACAATAGAGATGAAAACATAGTAGATGTATAAAAGCAGACAGAAGAAAGTTGAACCTTCACTGGGTAGGAGTTAAAGACCAGTAGCAAAGCAATTTGGACCACATGGAGACATGAGCTATCTGAAGCTGGCAATGCTCATAGGACTAAAATGCAGGAGGATTATTATTAGAATGGCCATTAAAAAAAATCAACCTCCATATTTCCTCCTTCAGCCCACACTGTCAGGTACCCCTGCTCCCTTCCCTCTGAATAAAGGCCACCTCTGGAGAGTTAGAGTTAGTGAGATTTTGAGTGTAGGAATTGAGACATGAAAATGTCAGAGTAGGGTGAGGAAGGTGTGAATGTGTAGTAGGAGGAGAATCCAAGGACTGCTGCATGTTTTGTTTTGTTTTTAAACCTTAAAGAATTGCTTAATTATTTTAACAACATAAATAACTTTGTAAAAAAATTTAAAAGGGAAGTCTCATCTCTCCTCGCTGAAGGACTTGATGATTCAGATTCTCTCAGATCTTCGCATGGATTTATTTTATTATGAGCACATATGAATATTACAGTGTAATCAAATGTTACTTCAGTATTCTGAATAGAAGGGAAGGATTTGTATGATAAAAAAGAGATACACGAAGCATTTTTTTCTCATTACTTTATTTACTAGATTTTTAAAATAAAAATCAAAATAAGCAAAATTCCATTTATTACACACTGTTCTGATTTCAGGAGACATGTTGGAATTGGAACTAGTGATTTCATTTGTTATTTTTATTTTTTAACTATGTTTTTATTTCAGAGAGAGATCGAAAGAGAGAGAGAAACATCAATGATGAGAGAGAATCATCAATTGGCTGCCTCCTGCACACCCCCCACTGGGGATCAAGCTGGCAATCAGGGCATGTGCCCTGACCAGGAATCAAATTGTGACTTCCCCTTTCATAGGTCGAAGCTCAACAACTGAGCCATATGGGCTGGTCAGAACCAGAAATTTTAAAGGTTTCATCTTATCTCTGTTTCAACCTCCTGTGAATAATTCCATAACTTTTACTTAGATTTTCTGTCACATGTAAGTAAGATTTGCATCTTGTTCAGTGAAACACATAACATTGATATAGTGCCCAAAGTGAGCTGAGCCAGGAGCAGATCTTTCGGTGCAAACAGTGGCATCTTACCTTGGTGCCTCTGAAGCCTCATTTTCTTATTACCAAAGTGTTCCTTACTCCCAAGGTGAACTTGACATCTTGAAGGTATGACTAAAAATTATCTGATAATTTTCTTAATAGAATATTTTTACTTTTTGTTCTTTTCAAAGTATCCACCTTAGAAAATTAGATACTAAATAGCTCATCATGTTATTTTAGAATTCTTCCTTTGAATTCCTTTGAAATCTGAAGCATGGTTTATCCTTTTCCTGGAAATAGACCAAGATCTTTAAAAATTAAGTCCAGTGAATAAGGTAGTTACAAAAGTTAATAAGTTCCATTTGGGGAAATGAAGTTGAAGAGGCGAAAAAAAAGAAATGCCACTGAGTTTTGTGTGTGACTGCTGAACAATTCTAGCTGCTGCATGTTTTTTCTCTAGGCTTCTATTTCAAAATAGATGATCTATTGTGTTCCTTACTCCCAAGGTGAACTTGACATATTGAAGGCATGACTAAAATCATCTGATATTTTTCTTAATTGAAAATTTTTACTTTTTGTAAAAATTGACAGATAAAATAGGTAATGGACCCACACTCTCACAACTTACACTCATTGGTCACATGTACTCTTTTTAAATTTTATTTATTGATTTGAGAGAGAGAGAGAGAGAGAGAAGGAAAGAGAGATCACTTTGTTGTTCCACTTATTTAAGCATTCATTGGTTGTTTCTTGTATGTGCCCACCAGGGATTAAACCCGCAACTTTGGTGTATCGGGATGATGCTCTAACCAACTGAGCTAGCTGGCCAGGGTCTGTTCAGATATATTTGATTCAATGTTTTATTTCTTTCTTTCTTTGTATTTATAGCTGCATCCACAACAGCTTCATTTTTCTTAATTTGTCAACTCCCCTGAGGTCATTATTTTGTAAACTTAGTGAAGTATTATAATCAATCAGGTAATTAAAATACTGTTTTGTTGTAGATCATGAATTTAATAATGCAGAGAATGTGCCGGTTTCAGGGACTGCCAGAGTTTGTATAGAGTAGAAAGCAAAAGCAATACATCTCCAGCCTTTGGGCAAGAGCACAGTTAGAGTCCTGAGCATGAATCCAGTGAGTGGTGAGAGGGCAGGTTAGTTGAATAGATATTCATTAAATCACAGGATGTGAGCCTTTCAGATTCTTTAGATAAATTCTATCATTTTTGGAGGAATAAACATCGGCCCAGGAGGTATTTTCCTAATACAAAAGGAAGACCAGTACTCAAATTCCAGGATTTGGAGCTTATGGGTTGCAACCTTCTTTTATTTCTTTATGGTCTCTCTCCTTACTCCACACTATAGGCTACTTTTGAAGTGGTAGTTTGTCTTTAATGCTTTCTTGCTTAAAATCTCATTCCTCTTTTTCCCCCCATCTTTTTTCTTCAAGTCTCTGGCTGAAAATTTCCCCTCATATTTCTTCCCTCTCAACTTGAAGTTCTTTTATATAAAAGGGGGGAAGATTTTGAAAGTTTCTGATCTAAGCTGGCATAAACCTGTTATGGGATGAAAAAAGAAGCTAAGAGAAATTTGCCTCCAAACCTGTAATAACAGAAACACTGTCAGTGAAATTTCTAGCAACTTCATTTTCTTTCTTTCTCTCTTTTTTTTTTTATAGGTCTCCCTAGCTTCTTGGTAATAGAATTGTGCTAAAAATATTAAAAGATAAATAATTAGATACTTTCTCCTCTACTATTAGGAGGATTTATTATGCTATTTGGATCATAGTTTTTTATTGTCTGATTAGAGTAATGAATGGAGAAGACAGCTGGAGGGAGTTTAACAAACTTAACTTACATTCTGGGTCTACACCTAGACTTGGAAGAAAAGAAAAGGCCCAGATGACTGGAAGAGGGCAGCAGGAGAGAAGATATGCAGTAGGGAAACTAAAAAAGTTTGGAGGAATTTTGAGTCTGGGTGAGAAGAGTTTTAACAGCCGCTTAAAACAGGAGTGAAGATTCAGGGAGAGGCAGATATGGAGAGAAGGATTTTTAAGAATTTTGTGTGTGTGAATTATTAGATACAATTCTTCCTTTTTTTACTCTCAAAGAGACTTTAGTATAGCTTTCCAAGTCTTTGAGGAGTTGGATTTTTGTTTCATTGGGTATATCACCATGCTAGCATAGGTTTCAACATTGGAGCTAGAAAATCTAGTTTCATTTGGAAAATAACTATTTTTGCTGCCTTCCCTTTTTCCCACAATGCCTATCCAAATTATTCACAATCTGCATTAGTAGGAAAAATGACTCTGTGGCAGGAACCCAAAGTATGAGATAGGGTATAAATTTAATTAATGCTTATAAACAGCTGAGAGGAGGAAATGGCGACTAACATGCTAAGTGCTTTTATTGTCTTCTCTATTTTTGAAATGTTATATAATGATTAACTGTGGCAAGTGAAATCTGCAGTTGACTCTTGAACAGCATGAATTCGAACTGCATGGGGCTACTTTATTTTTTCAATAAGTACTGTGAATATATTTTCTCTTCCTTATGATTTTCTTAATATTTCTTTTCTTTATCTTTATTGTAAGAATACAGTATACAATGCATATAACATACAAAATATGTGTTAACTGTTTATATTATTGGTGAGGCTTCCAGTCAATAATAGGCTTCTAGTAGTTAAGTTTTGGGGGAGTTAAAAAGTTAAATGTTGATTTTTGACTGCATGGCGGTGGGGAGTTGGCCCCCCTAACCCTGGTGTTGTTCAAGGGTAAACTGTATGGACTTGTTGGCTGCTTAACAAGTATAGACCCTGACCTATGAGATTAAATTTTCCAATAGTACTTTAAAGACACTGTCATTAGTAGTTTCTCCAATAACCTGTCTAGTTTATCTCTGACATGGGAGAAAACAAGTTCTGGATACACTTGTTATACAACTTTCGTAAGTATCTGGGGCAGCATTGGAGATATATAAAGAACACCTTTCACTCTGTTGGCATCTTTTTCCCACCATAACTCCAACCCCTTACTATCTCTTGGTCTGGAGTGTGACACTAATCTAGAAGACTATTTGTTTCTTTGCATTCTCTTTTTTTGCAGCACAATAAAAACAGAAGTGGCAGGATATTAGAGACAAAATGGATAGTGCTAAAAATATTACAGTTTAACTTCTCATTTATCAATGTAATTGAAAGTTACTAGCAGGGTGTGCTGTGCCAGTGTTTCTATCAGGGCGTGAGTAATCTATTTATACAGCATAATTCATACTTCTGAGGTTCTAATGAGGACTGCTTAATTCAGGTTTTAATCAGACCTGACAAACCATCATTGAAGTTGGCAATGCGCTTGTTCCTAGGTGCCATTTTCATGCTAGTTCTACATAACTTAGGATCATCTCCCCCTCCACATGTTTTTTTTAGGTTTTTAATACTATAACAACAAAAACAAACAACAGAAATACTGCCTTCCCTCAACACCAAAAAGCCAAATGTTTTTGGTTTTTAGTTTTGGACTACTCAGTGCCATTAGTAGCAGCTGTTTTTATTTATTATTTTGTAATATTTGAAATATTGAAGAAGAAAAACATGATTTTATTTTAACAAACAAATCTATCATGTTTTACAAAATATATGCATTCCTCAAACAGTTTATGCTCCAGATCTTGCTCTTATCCAATAATCCACTTGACTCAGACAAGATCCATCTGCTAATGACTGGTGGGAGGATTCACCAACTCACATGTGCTTAGAAGCCCCAGAGCCTGAAAGCTGACATCTCACTTAAAAAACAAATTTAATCTCTTTCCACAAGAGGGTACACAATTGATGGGCAATAAATACACCAAAGAGAAATGGTGATTTAATGTATGGATTTTAATATTGGAAAATGAATGTCAGGGTCTGTAATCTTTGCTATTTATTTTTATTATTCATTTATTTATTTTTAAAAATCTTTATTGTTGAGAGTCTTACAGATGTACCCTTTTTTCCCTCCATTGTCCCTCACCACCCCACCCCAGGCCTTCACCACCATATTGTCTGTGACCATGGGTAATAAATATATGCGTATAAGATCTTTGGTTAATCTCTTCCTTCTCCATTCACCCCTTTCCCTCTGAGGTTCGTCAGTCTGTTCCATATTTCCATGCGTCTGAGTCTATTTTATTTATCAGTTCATTTTGTTCATTAGATTTCTTATTCATTTATTTTTAATTTTTAGATTAAATTGTTGATAGATATGTATTTATTGCTACTTTAGTGTTCATATTTTTTTATCTTTTTCTTCCTTCTTTCTCTTTTTAAAGAGTACCCTTAAACATTTTATGTAATACTGGTTTGGTGATGATGAACTCCTTTACCTTTTTCTTGTCTGTAAAGTTCTTTATGACCTTCAATTCTAAATGATAGCTTTGCTGGGTAGAGTAATCTTGGTTGTAGGTCCTTGCTATTCATCACTTTGAGTATTTTTTTTCCACTCCCTTCTGGCCTGCACAGTTTCTGTAGAGAAATCAGCTGATAGTCGTATGGGTGCTCCCTTGTAGGTAACTAACTGCTTTTCTCTTGCTGCTTTTAAGATTTTCTCTTTGTTTTTAAACTTTGGCATTTTAATTATGATGTGTCTTGGTGTGGCGTCTTTGGATTCCTCTCATTTTGGACTCTGTGCTTCCTAGATTGTAAGTCTATTTCTTTCACCAGGTAGGGGAAGTTTTCTGTCATTATTTCTTCAAAAAGGTTTTCAATTTCTTGCTCTATCTCTCTCATTTCCTTCTGGCACCCCCATAATGTGAATGTTGGTATGCTTGAAGTTTTCCAAGAGGCTCCTTACACTATCTTCATGTTATTGCATTCTTTTTCCTTTCTACATTTCTGATTGGGTGTTTTTTTGCTTCCTCATATTCCAAATCATTGATTTGATTCTCATAATCCTGTACTCTACTATTGAATCCCTTTAAATTATTCTTTATTTCAATTAGTGTATGCTTAATTTCTGACAGGTCATTTTTCATGTCCTTGAAGGTCTCATTAAGATCTTTGAGTAACCTTATAAGCATTGTTTTGAACTCTGTATCCAGTAGTTTGCTTGCTCCCATTTCTTTTATTTGTAACATGTTTCTTTGTCTCCACATTTTGGCTGCTTCCCTATGTTTGTTTTCATATATTAGATAGGGCTGCTATGTATTCTGAAACTGGTAGAGTGGCCTGTGTATTAGGTATCCTGTAGGGCCCAGTGGCTCAGTCTCCCCAGTTACCTGAGCTGGGCACTCTAGGTGTGCCCCTGTGTGCACAGTCTTGTTGTAGTTGAGCCTTGATTGCTATTGGAGTCACTGGGAGGAATTGACCTCCAGGCCAATTGGCTGTGAGGACTAGCTGTGTCTACAATGGAAGAGCTGCTGTGCAGAAGACACCCCTATGGAGTAGAACTTGCTTCAGAGGGGCTTTGGTGGTCACTGAGTCTGCCCCTTGAGTGTTCCCCTTGTAATCTGGTATAGTCTGAAGCAGTCCACTGGGTGCACTGGATCTGGGGTGTCTAGGAAAGTGCAAAGTCAGCAACTGCCTGGGGTCACCAGTCAGGGGGCCTTCTATTAGGCTAGGAAGTGCCCAGGAGAGGCCACACTGTGAAGCAAGGCAGGCTGGTGCTAGTGCTGGGTCTTGGGCCTTTTATTGATAAGTTTGGGGAATGCTGACTTCAGCTGCTGCTTGTTTAAAAGATTTTAGAAGAGTCTAAAGCCTGAGCCAGGACAGAACATTCATATGGAAAAGACTTTGCAAACAGCTTGGTTGGGGTTTCATATTGTGTGGGGTGGTGTCTCAGGGAATCACCAGGGTGGAGTGGAGAGTTGGGCCACCCTTATGGAAACTCAGATATGGCTGCCAGTCAGCTCTGGGATGGGGGAAGGTCCCATGACAGGAACAATGACCCCTGGGAACACCCCTGTCTTCAAGAAAGCCACCCCTGAGTTTTTGCCCTGATGCCAGATAGTCCAGTTCTTCCCCATATGTCCCTAGATTTCCCCAAAGCCACCACCCAGTGCTGAAGCTTAGAGGAAGTGAGACCATGTAAATTCATGTTTGGGCCCTTTAAGAGGAACACGTGTCACTCAGCCACAATCCCCACTGGTTTTACAGCCCAAAGTTATGGTTTCTTCTCTTTCCAGCTCTGGAACTCTGGGTTGGGGATCTGAAGTGCAGATGGGACCACCTTCTTCTCAGGATAGGCCTTGGAGATATCCCTCCCAATTAAAAACACACCACATGTTGGTGTCAGAAGAGCCTATTCGTGCCTCCACCCCTTTTATCAGTCTCAGTGTTCTTTCTTCTTTGCTTCTTTAGTTGTAGGACTAATATTCAGCCAGATTTCAGGCGCTTCTGAATTATGTTTATTTTGTAATTTTGATGTGGTTGTGGGAGGTGGAGAGTTCCAGGGTTTACCTACACTGCCATCTTGGTCCCCTCCCTATGGTAAATATATTGAATCAGTTATCTCTGTTCCCCAGAATAGGAGTATGACCTCAAAAAAGAACAAAGTATATTCTGTTCACTTAAATTTCTCCCTAAAAACAGCTGCATAATCATATTCAGGCTTTCAATTTCCAAAGCCCTTTAACATCTATTATTTCATTTTTCTTCACAATAAGTCTTTGAAGCAGGTAATGCACATTATAATAATCCTGTTTTATAGATAAACAAAATCAGAGAGCATAATTTTTTTTACCCATATTGATATAGTTAGCATTAATGGACTTTGTCCTCAAATCCAGATACGTCAGCTCTAAGACTTGTGACCTTTCCACTGCCCCACAGCAACTCATTGACACTAGGGGAATCCAGCCTTTGATGGAATTCTTGTTGTACTTAAAAATTATATTCACCTTGACTTTGGAAATAAGATTTTTTATCTAGGCTACTTGTAATTTTTTTAGAAGGTTATATACATAAGACAACCCTCAAAGCTTTATTTGTAACTAGAGGCCCAGGGCACAGATTCATGCACATTGAAAGTAAATTAATTAGAAGATGGCTGGTGGGGTGCGCCTGGGTGAGATGGGCTGGACACACCCTGGAGCCAACTTCCTGCGGTCCCTCCCCTGCTAGCCACACCTGGGGTGGCGCTGGGGTTCGAAAGGCATCTGCGGAATGAGTGGGGTCCCTCCAGCAGATAGGGTCCCTCAGCCTGGCCTGTGGGGGTCAGGCCAAAACCAGCTCTCTGACATCCCCCGAGGGGTCCTGGAGTGCGAGAGGGCACTCTGCAAAGTTGCTGTTGATTGGCAGCTCCTGCATTGAGCGTCTTCCCCCTGGTGGTCAGTACATGTCATACCTACCAGTTGCTTAGCCTTTTATATATATAGATTACATGCCATTTTCTATTTACCAAACTTATCTTCATTATAGACTCAATCTAATGCAGACACTTTTGATCTATGAGTACACTACATCCTAACTGTGGGTACCAAACACACTACTCTAAAATCAGATGTTGCTACCCTCAAGCATTTGGCATATCTCCAGTTTCATTCTTTTGCTCCATGTCCCAGAAATATTTAGCTGGGAGGAACATAGGAGAGTATTCAGAAACATAATTATTTAAAGTAAAAGAAACTGAGCACCAGTGAGGTTAGTTATTTTATTTAAGGGCAATTAACTAGTCACTACCAGAATTAGATTTTAAGTCAATAATCATTACCTCTGTGGGTGCACTTAAAGGACTATTGACCAAAGTTCTGCTCTAGGCAATACTGAGGGTCATTTTATTCAGAATTGGGGCAGGGAACTCTTCTGGATGGATTTGCTCCTTAAGCATTGGAGGAATAAAAATCAGAACCAGCTGGGGATTAAGGCAGGCTACAGCCTTATTTTCTCCATCTGGCATGTCTTTACCTATTTAACAGCATCACCTAGAAAAACTCTGGTGGATTTTTAAAGGGAAAGTTGCCTTCATTTTTTATCAAGGTAACAGGTAGGATCTTAATAACTTGGCTTCTAGCCTATCAATGTTGGACATGGGAGAAAATCTATAATAGGTCATGAAGTGGCATTGAATAGTATATAGAGGGGTAGGCTGGGCACACTGAGGGCAGACAGTCTCAAAGTTTGGAGCAGTCCCCAGTGATTAGCTGGCTTTTCCTGGTAACAGCCTTCATTGTCATGCCTTTGGGAATGCTGAAACAGGGAAGGGATAGTGTTCAAATCAGAGAAGGCATTTAAAACTGCTTCAAGAGAGTAGGTTAAGCACATGATCTTTTCTAACTTGTCTGTTCCAAACCCTCGTGAAATTACAGACTGATATTTTAATCCATAAATGTTTTAGAAATCATAAAAGAAGCACCAGCATAAAAGAACACATTTTGAAGAATTTCTGGAAGATTAAAAACAGATGGGATCTGATTTGCAGAAAAAAAAGAGAATAGAAATAAATTAGCCTCAAACTGGCATAGAAAATAATTGCCAGAAAGGAAATTTTGGAGAAACTTCAAGGTCAGAGTTAAGTGTACAGATCAGAAATGGGCACTAATGCCATCATTAGGTTAATTAATTGAAGTGTACCTTCTTTCCCTAAATTCTCTATGCCTGGTTTCTCGACCACTCCACCCCCTGCACTTTATGGAGCCTCTAGATTTAGAATTTGCTCCAGGAAGAGAATTATGCTAAGTGAAATAAGCCAGTCAGAGAAAAACAAATACCATATGATTTCACTCATATGTAGAATCTAATGAACAAAATGAACTAGAAAGCAAAATAGAGACAGACTCATAGATAGAGAGGAGGCAGACAGCTGTGGGGGGAAGAGGGTTAGGGGGCTTGGTTGGGTATGTGAAGGGATTGAGCAAAAAAATAAAAAAAAAAGAGAGAGAGAAAAAAAGAATTTACTCCAGAATGACAGAGAACAGACTGATGGTTACCAGAAGGGAGAGGTGATTGGGGTCTGGGTAAAAACATGAAGGTCTTAAGAAGTATTTTGGTAGTTAAAAAATAGTCATGGGATGTAAAGTTCAGTATAAGGAATATAGTCAAAATGGGGAAACAGACTACAATGATCACATTAGATTAATGAGGCTGATCAAAGGAGTGATTTGTTCATTTTGAATAGGTCCTTGCTATAATGAATTCCATGGTAGACAAAGGTTACTTATCACTTGCTACCTGTTTAAAAATACCTATGTTAGCTTGTTTCAATTTTGTGATATACTTATTTTATACATTCTTTCTTCTATGGCACATCAAGCATTAACATTACAGTTCTCATAAAACAGAGTTACATCTTATCTAAACCATGAAAACAAAAATAATTTACTGCAGGGTGAGGTGCTGAGACTGCCTCACCAATTAGTAGGCCCTGCATGTAGATGTAATTCTCATATCAAATGCCAAGGATGCACAGAGAAGCAAAGTAGTCTCCGAGGTAACTGTGGACCTTTACAATAGCTGATTAGCAAAAATAGAAGGTAGCTCCTTTTAGAAGTAAAGTGTTTCAGTGTTTTTCACTTCCGAAGAACTTTCTTTACTTTGGGAGTACTTAGCTTGCCCATTTCCACCCAACCACACACAAAAAGGGAACCTATCTATTATCACCCAATCCATTTATACAGAACCTGTAGTGAGCACTCCTTTCTCCTATGGAGTACAGGGAAAGAAGCATCAGAACCACAAAGAAAACTCAAGTTGGGTCTCTACATGAACAAAACTAAGTTTTCATATATAAATAGGAACAGATTATGAAGAATCATCCAAGATTTGAGTTACATCAATAATACAGAGAGGAAAATGATATGAATAAATAGGACCAACTTAAGTTAAAACAGAGGTAATGTTGGAAACAGATGATAACCTCACAAAAACATACTCATTAGTTTTTACAGAGATTGGCAATAAATTTAAATTCATAAATAAGACCAAGAAACAACAAAAAACAAGTAATGAGAAACAAAAGTGATTTATATTAAAAATAATATATACAACAAAAGAATCAAAAGAAAAGAAAAAAAACTGAATGGCTATTGCTGAAGAACAAGGTATTGATCTGAAAGTTCAATTTGAAGTTTAAGGTGAAACCAGAAAGAATGAAGACAGGAAATAATCAAAGAAATTATAGAATAAAATTTCCTTGAGTTGTAGAAAGACACAACGGCCCAGTTTGTAAAACCTCACCATATACTAAGCTGGGAAAAGTAAACATCTAGAATAATCCTGGTTAAATTTCTGGAATCCAAAGACTAAGATAAATATTCAAAAAGGTTCCAGGGAGAACAACAAAAAAATCTACTTATTCAGTAGCTCTTGGTTGCTGGTAATCCATTTACAAGCTCTTTTTTTTTTTTTTTTTTTCTGAAGAACTCTGGTTTATCAGGTGACTGTGAATCTCTGTCTCCTCAGGAAAGGTAGACCTCTTTCACAATGGGAGAATTGTGATGCTTATATTCCTCTTGCAAGGAGTGGTTTGGGCATGGAAATGTAATTCCATCTGATTCATGGGACATATAAAGAAATCTGTCTCCAGAAGAAATGTTTGCATTCTTTGATAAAAGAAAAAAGAAAAAAAGAATACAGACCTTCTTCTGCTACAAGATGTTGTCAAGAGTGCATTGGAATTGTGGCATAAGAATATTTTTTGTTCAAGACACTTACGATAGCATTAAAAAAAGAGCAATGTAGTTGGATCCTGTCAACATTGTGAATTAATCCACACTGGTACTATTCTGCCAGTAACCTAGCCTATACAGTGAGAAACGAGGTCTCTTCTATTTTTGTACTATCTAAATTAAGTATTCTGTAACTTGCAAAGGTAGCAGACTACACCTGCAAAAGATAAAGAATATGGGTGGCATCACAACTCTCATTTACAATCCTAGCTACTAGAAGACATTAAAAAATAACTTCAAAGAGGTAAATTATCTTTTAACATAGAATTCACTACTTAATCAAAGTATAACCAAGAGTGAGGATAAGTATTCATTTTTGCAGAGGCAAGAGTTCGAAATGTTCGTCCCTCAAACATACACTCTGGAATGAAAAGGGTGTTTGGAGACATGGTCCTACAATATGAAAAAGAAATGTAAGTAAGTAAAAGGTATGCAGTACAAAAGCCAACACCACCACCACAGTATAAATTAAGTGGCACCCAGAAAAAGTGAAGCAAGTTGGAAATAAAATTAAACAAATAAGCAAACAGAAAACCCCTCCTATGTTAAATATTATCATCTCAAAGATTTACTTTTAAGTGGTAAAGTTTTAATAATATAGGATTGTATTTCCTTCTCTGAGTGTAAATACAAGCACTTCAATATCAAAATGATAGTTATAAAATGATTAAACTACAGTACTAGTGACAGAAAAAGAGATTATATTAAAAATGCAATATGATCTATACATTCTTTTTACAGAAAATACACACACACACACACACACAAAAGACAGCGCTATCCTATCTAATAAAAAGATAATATGCAAATTAACCATCACTCCACCACAAAGATGGCAGTGCCCATAGCCACAAGATGGTGGTGCCCAGTCCTCTCAGCCTCGCCAGAGTCCCCCAGTCCCGGAGGGGGCAGCCGCTGAGAGCAGACAGCGTGAGCGGCCAGGGCGATGAGACAAGTGTTCCGCGCCCAGCTGCGGATGGGCCTCTGGCCAGGCTGGGACACGGAACGTTTGCATCATCACCCCAGCAACGAGGCAAGCATTCCGCGCCCAGCCGCAGATGGGCCTCTGGGCCACAGAGAGCCTCTGGGCAGCGGGCGTGGAGCAGCCAGGCCCTTCAGAGAGCTACTGGCACACGGATTTGTGCACAGGGCTACTAGTATTAAACACAATGGATTGATGAATTGGAACAAAAATATATGCATTACATACAACAAAAAGGAAGTTGATATCAATATTTAAAAATATTGAATAATGTATTCAATGAGAAAACAGTAGTTTCTATTGAGAAAATTAATGAATCAGAAATTTTTTGTTAGCCTTTATGTTCTTATCATCATAATACTAAGGGGTATAAAGCAAAATCTAGTCAGAAAAAATATAAAAATCTATCTCCTTCATAGGAGACCTAGGAATTTATAGATGAGGGAAATAATAAGGTAATAGAAATAGTTTGAATATCACAATTACTACATTCAACATAATAGATATGTATATGTACCTTTGTACCAATGAACAGAAGGTATATGTTCTTTTCAAGCATACATGAAACATTTTTAAAAATTGAGGCTACCATTAAGCTAAAAAGAGAATACAGACTAATTCTATAAAGGAAAATTATACAAGACAGATTTTCTAAGACAAGCAATAAAAATAGTAATTAGCAGAAAAGTATATCCAAAATAAATATATCAAAATTATTGTCTAAATTTTATTTTTTTGGTTTTATTTATTTTATTTTAATTTTTAAAAATTCTGTATTAATGAAAGTATTACACATGTCTCCTTTTTCCCCCATTAACTTCTCCCTGACCACTCCCATCCCACAGCTCAGGCCCTCAGCCCCTTACTGTCTGTATTCATTGGTTATACTTGTACTAGTAGCCCTGTGCATGAATCCGTGCACCAGTAGCTCTCTGCAGGGCCTGACTGCTCCGCACCCACTGCCCAGAGGCTCTCCATGGCCCAGAGGCCCATCCGTGGCTGGGCGCAGAATGCTTGTGTCGCCTCGTCGCCAGGGTGACAAAGCAAGCGTTCCGCATCCCGGCCTGGCCAGAGGCCCATCTGCGGCTGGGCACAGAATGCTTGCCTCATCACCACAGTGATGATGACAGTGATGATGTAAGCATTCCGCTAGGCCACTCACACTGCCTGCTCTCAGTGGCTTCCCCCCCACACCCCGGGACTGGGGGACTTTGGCGGGGCTGAGAGGACTGGTCACTGCCATCTTGTGGCTATAAGCGCCACCATATTTGTGACGGAGTGACAGTTAATTTGGATATTACCCTTTTATTAGATAGGATTCATGCATACAAGTCCTTTGGTTGATCTCTTACACACACAACCTCCCACCCTCCCTTCCCTTCCTTCTAATGTTTGACAGTCTGTTCGATGCTTCCATGTCTCAGGATCCATTTTTGTTCATCAGTTTATGTTGTTCATTATCTTCCAAAAATGAGTGAGATCATGTGATATTTATCTTTCTCTGCCTGGCTTATTTCACTTAGCATAATGCTCTCCAGATCCACCCATGCTGTTGCAAATGGTAAGAGTTCCTTCTTTTTTACAGCAGCGTAGTATTCCATTGTGTAGATGTACCACTGTTTTTTAATCCACTCATCTACTTATGGGCATTTAGGCTGTTTCCAAATCTTAGATATTGTAAATTGTGCTGCTGTGAACATAGGGGTGCATATGTTCTTTCTCATTGGTGTTTCTTGAGATATATTCCTAGAAGTGGGATCACTGGGTCAAATGAGAGTTCCATTTTTAATATTTTGAGGAAACTCCATACTGTTTTCCACAGTGGCAGCACCAGTCTGCATTCCCACCAGCAGTGTATGAGGGTTCCTTTTCCACCACATCCTGGCCAGCAATTGTCGTTTGTTGATTTGTTGATGATAACCATTCTGCAGGTGTATTTTTTATCATTATTTTATTTTATCTTATTCTTTTATTGTTTTCCACTCTTTTCTTCCTCACTTCTCCATTTTTCATCCTGTTTCTCTTCTCGTGTCCCTGCTTTAGTTTTTCTCTCTCGTTTCTTTTTACCCCTTGCTAAAAAATGATCTTCTTTATCTGCTTTATTGACATGTTATTATTATTGTAGTCTCTGTTGGCCTACACATATATCTAATTTCCTCTCCCCTGCTCCAAACCTATGTAACTTTCTTTTTTCTCTTTCTTTCCTAGCCATTTCTTAAGCTTTTATTTTTCCTCTCTTCTCTTGCTTTCTTCTTCCCCTAATTGTTTAATTGGTTTCACTCACTAAAATTAAGCCTATCTGCTCTGTCCTCTATTCTCAATTTCCAAAAATAGATGCATGAATAGATAATTTTTAAAACATTGTTTTATCTTTTTTATTTATTATTTTGGTTTTTTTTTCTTTTATTCTTATCCACTCATTCTCTTTCTTCCTCCTCTATACTGAACCATGGTACTTCACTTATTCATTCAATTCATGAACCTTACTTTCTGTATATAAGCTCTGCCTCTACAAATTCTGTTCCCCCTTTTTTCTGGGTGTTTGTTGTTTGTATTTTTTAGCTTATTTGTTTGTTTTATGGTGTTTTCTCTCCCTATATAATTTTTCTTCTTCTTTTTTCTTCTTTTCCTTTTCTCCCTTACTTCTTTTCTTTTCCTCAATATCATTTTTTCTCTCCTTACTATCTCCTAATTCTCTTTTTTCTAGTGGTCACTTGCATTGGGGTTATTGGTGTCATGTGTACATTAGTGTTTTTTACCCTTTGTGTCATATTTGTCGAGTTGTATTTTTTGCTGTTTGTAGAGAGTGAGTCACATAACCAGACACCCTGAGAGGAGAATCCATCCACGAACATGACAATAACACTCTACAC
The DNA here is from genome assembly GCF_951640355.1 of Cnephaeus nilssonii. Lineage (NCBI taxonomy): Eukaryota > Metazoa > Chordata > Mammalia > Chiroptera > Vespertilionidae > Cnephaeus > Cnephaeus nilssonii. Next base: position 68,348,329 of record NC_137074.1, on the reverse strand, counting down.
CAAGAGAACCCAAATATCCCAAGTAGAGGGCACCCCTAGAATACTCAGCCCAGAAGACTTGAGAGATTGCACCACTGGGTCCCACAAAACATCTACTATATAAGACAATCTCAAAAAAAATCTATATGACATAGGAGTTTGATCGAGTACATAGAAATGACCACAAAGGAACAGCAAAAATGGGGAAACAAAGAAGTAACCCCCATATGAAAGAAAAGGAGGAATCACCAGAAAAAGAAATAAACAAAATGGAGGAAAAAGCTATTTCTTAGAGAAAGAATTCAGAGCAATGGTTGTGAGGACACTGAAAAGGATGGAAGACAGATTCAACATGTGCAAGAATCAAGAGGAACTGAAGAAGAATCAAGAGGAAAAGAAGAATGATATAGCTGCAATAAAGAACACAATGGAGAGTATCAATAGTAGACTAGAAGAAGCTGAGGACTAGATCAGTGAGTTAGACTACAAGGTAGAAAAAACACCCAAATAGAACAAGAACTGGAAAAATAAACCTTAAAAAACAGAAGGAGAGCCTAAAGGAACTTTGGGACAACATGAAAGGAAACAAAATCTGCATAATAGGGGAGCCAGAATAAAAGGAAGTTGAGCAAGGAATAAAAAACCTGTTTGAAGAAATAATGGGGGAGAAAAAACTCACATAAGTCCAAGAAGCACACAGAGTCCCAAACAAGATGAACCCCAAAAGACTGACACCAAGACACACCATAATTAAATTGGCAAAAATCGATGACAAAGTAAGAATCTTAAAGGCTGCCAGTGTGAGACAGAAAGTTATCTACAAGGAATCTCCCATTGTACTGTCAACTGATTTCTGAACAGTAACACATAATGCTAGAGGGAATGGAATGAAATATAACAAGTGATGCAAAGCAAGGGACTGAATCCACGAATACTATACCCAGAAAGGCTATCATTCAAAATTTAGGGTGATATGAGGAGCTTCACAGACAAGAAAAGGCAAAGGGAGTTTTTTTTTTACCACCAAGCCAGCAATGCAAGAAATGCTAAAGGGACTATTGTAAAAAGAAGTAATAGAAAGGGGAGAAGGAACACAGGCATAAAGAATAAAAAAGGCAAGAAACAAGAACCTATTAATAACAACCTTAAATGTAAATGGATTAAATGCTCTAATCAAAAGACATAGGGTAGATGAATGGATAAGAAAATATGGTCCATGTATGTGCTGTCTATAAGAGACCCACATTAGAACAAAGAACTCACACAGACTGAAAGTGAAGGGATGGAAAAACAATTTTAGGCAAATGGAAATGAAAAAAAGCTGGGGTAGCAATACTTCTATCTGACAAAATAGATTTCCAAGTGAAGCCATAAGAAGAGATGAGGAGAGCCTCTTCATAATACTAAAGGGAGCAATTCAACAAGAGGATATAACTCTGGTAAACATATATGCACCAAATACAGAAGCACCCAAATGCTAGTACATAAAAAACTTCTGGAAGATATCAAGGGAGAGATTGACAGCAATACAATCATAGTAGGGGACTTTAATACCACATTGACACCACTGGATAAATTCTATAAACAAAAAATCAGCAAAGAAACAGCAATCCTAAATGACTCACTAAATCAGATGGGATTAATTGACATCTTCAGAAAATTTCACCCCAAAGCTACAGAATATACATTCTTCTCAAGTGCACATTTTCAAAGATAGACCCAAATATTGGGACACAGGCAAAGTCTCTTCAAATTCAAGAAGATAGAAATCATATCAAGCATCTTCTCAGATCACAATGGCATAAAATTAGAAATCAATTACAATAAAAACAATGAAAAGATCAAACACTTAGAGGCTAAATAGCATGCTATTAAACAATGATTGGGTTACCAAAGAGATCAAAAAAGAAATATAGAGCATCCTGGAAACAAATGACAATGAAAACACAACAATTCAAAATCTATGGGACATGGTGAAAGCAGTCCTGAGAGGGAAGTTCATAGCTCTACAGACCTACCCAAAAAAAACAAGAAAAAAATGGCAATAACTTATCTAACCCTAAACTTAAAGAATTAGAAAGAGAGCAACCTGAAAAGCCTAGCATAAGCAGAAGGAAGGAAATAATAAAGATCAGAGTGGAAATAAACGACATAGATACCAAAAACACAGTACAAAAGATCAATAAAACCAAGAGCTGGTTCTTTGAAAGGATAAATAAGATTGATGAACTTCTAGCCAGGCTCACAAAGAGAGATGACCCAAATAAACAAAATTCAGAAATGAAAGAGGTGAAGTAACAACTGACCCCACAGACAAACAAAAGATTGTAAAATAATACTACGAACAACTCTACTTCAACAAACTGGACAACCTAGAAAAAATGGACATATTCTTAGAAAAATTCAATCTTCCAAAACTCTAACAGGAAGAATAAAAAAAACCAAAAAAGCCAATAAATACTGATGAAATTGAAGCAGTAATAAAAACAACAACAACAAAATTTCCATTAAACAAAAGCCCTATTCCAGATGGCTTTACTGGGGAGTTTTACACAACATTCAAAGAACTAAAACCTATCCTCCTCTGAATATTCCAAAAAATTCAAGAGGAAGGCACACATCCAAGCTCTTTCTATGAAGCCAGAATTACCCTAATCCCAAAACCAGATTAAAGACACTATAAAAAAAAAAAACAATTACAGGCCAATATCCTTGATGAACATAGATGCTAAAATCTTCAACAAAATTCTAGCAAATGGGATTCAGCATTACATTAGAAAGATCATACCCCATGATCAAGTGAGATTTACTCAGAGGATGCAAGACTGGTACAATATCCGCAAATCAATAAATGTGATACATCACATAAACAAATTGAGAGACAAAAATCAAATAATCATATCAATCAATGCAGAAAAAACATTTCACAAAATCCAAGACCCATTCCTGATAAAAAATGCTCAGCAAAGTGGAAATAGAGGGATCATATCTCAACATAATAAAAGTATTATATGACAAATCTACAGCCAACATCATAATCAATGAGGCAGAAACTAAAACCATTTTCACTAAGAACAGAAACAAGACAGGGATGCCCAATTTTACCACTCATGTTCAACCTAGTGCTGTTAGTATTAGCCATAATGATCAGATGAGAAGAAGAAATAAAAGGCATCCAAATTGGAAAAGAAGAGGTAAAACTGTCATTATACACAGATGACATGATTTTGTACATAGAAAACCCTAAAGACTCCATAAAAAAAACTACTAGAGTTAATAAATTAATTTGGCAATATAGCAGGATACAAAATTAACACCCAGAAATCTATGGCTTTTTTATACACCAATAATTAACTTACATAAAGAGAAACTAAAAAAAAATTCCATTGCTATTGCATCAAAAAAATTAAGATATTTAGGAATAAACTTAACTAAGGGGATAAAACACCTTTACTCAGAAAACTACAGGATGTTGAAAAAAGAGATAGAGGAAGACATAAACAAATGGAAGAATATACCTTGCTCATGGATTGGTAGAATCAACATCATTAAACTGTGCATACTACCCAAAGCAATCTATAGATTCAATTCAATCCCCAGTAAAATACCAACGCATATTTCACCTAGAACAAACTCTCTAAAAATTCATATGGAATAAAAAAAGACCCCAAATAGCCACAGCAATCCTAAGAAAGAACGAAGTTGGAGGGATCACAATACCAGATATCAAGCTGTATTACAAAGCCATTGTTCTCAAAACTGCCTGGTACTGGCACAAAAATAGATATATAGACCAATGGAACAGAACAGAGAACCTGGAAATCTAACCAAGCTGTTATGCTCAATTAATATTTGACAAAGGAGGCAAGAGCATACAATAGAGTCAATATCATCTCTTCAATAAATTGTGCTGGGAAATTTGGTCAGATATATGCAAAAAAATGAAACTAGAACACCAACTTACACCATACACTCAAAATGGATAAAAGACTTAAAAGTAAGATGGGAAGCCATCAGAATCTTAGAGGAATCTGCAGGCAGCAAAATATCAGACATATGTCATAGCAATATCTTTACCGATACAGCTCCTAGGACAATGGAAACTAAGGAGAAAATAAACAAATGGGACTACATCAAAATAAAAGGCTTCTGCACAGCATAAGAAACCATCAACAAAACAACAAGAGAGCCCCCTGCATAGGAGAACGTATTTACCAATCTCATATCCAACAAGGCTTTAATCTCCAAAACTTACAGGGAATTCATACAACTGAACAAAAGGAAGATAAACAACCCAATCAAAAAATGGGCAAAGGACCTAAATAGACACTTTTCGAAAGAGGACATAAAGAAGGCCAAGAGTCATTTGAAAACATGCTCAAAATCACTAACCATTGGAGAGATGCAAATCAAAATGACACTATGGTACCATCTCACACCTGTCAGAATGGCTATCATCAACAAATCAACAAAGGACAACTGCTGGTGAAGATGCAGAGAAAAAAGAACCCTCCTGCACTGCTGGTGGGAATGCAGACTGGTGCAGCCACTGTGGAGAACAGTATGGAGTTTCCTCAAAAAATTAAAATGGAACTCTCATATGACCCAGCAATCCCACTTCTAGGAATATATCCCAAGAAATCAGAAACACCAATCAGAAAGGATATACACTGAGTGGCCAGATTATTATGATCTCTGAATGCATAATAATCTGTCCACTCAGTGTATAGGATATAATAAAAGGTTAATATGCAAATTGTCCCCTTGACCAGGAGTTCGACCAGCACGCAGGCCAGCTAACCGCCCATGTCCCCCACCCTGGCCAGGCTGGCCGGACCCCACCCATGCACGAATTCATGCACCGGGCCTCTAATATCTCATATATATAAAATCCTACCTAATAAAAGAATAATATGCAAATTGACCCTAACTCTGCTACATCCACAAGCCACACCCACAAACCACGCCCACCAGCCAATCAGAGCGAGTATGCAAATTAACCCAACAAAGATGGCTACAGCCACGGAGAAAGTAGGAGGGAGGCTTGGGTTTCCAAGGCGATAGAAGAAGCCAAGCTTTCCCCTGCCCTGGCTGGCCTAAGTCTTCCCTCAAGGCTACAAAGTTTCAATTATAGAAGGTAAGCAAATCCAAACAGAAATGGCTGCTGGCCACTGAGCAAGCAGGAGGCTTGGCTCCACTCCAGGATACAAAGTTTCAATTGTAGAAGGTAAATAAATTCCGGATACCAGGGCCTCTGCTTGGGTTGCCAGGGGTTGTGGCTGGCCTGCAAACCACCACAGGCTCCTCACTCAGGCCGCCCCATGCCCCAAGAGAACCCCCACCGTGATCCGGGATACCCTTCAGGGCAAACCAGTTGGCCCCCACCCGTGCACCAGGCCTCTATCCTATCTAATAAAAGAGTAATATGCAGATTGACCATCACTCCAACACACACTATAGCTGCCCCCATATGGTCAAAGATCCTGCCCCCAAGTGGACACAAGATGGCCACCACAAGATGGCCAGCAGGGGAGGGCAGTTGGGAGGGACCAGGCCTGCAAGGGAGGGCAGTTGGAGGTGATCAACCCTGCAGGGGAGGGCAGTTAGGGGTGACCAGGCTGGCAGAGGAGGGAAGTTGGGGGCAAACAGGCTGGCAGGGGAGCAGTTAGACATCAATCAGGCTGGCAGCGGAGTGGTTAGGGGGTGATCAGGCTGGCAAGCAGAAGTGATTAGGGGCAATCAGGAAGGCAGGCAGGGGAGCAGTTGGGAGCCAGCAGTCCAATGGGATCGGGCCTAAACGGGCAGTCGGACATCCCTTTCAGATTGAAGAGGGTGCAGGCTGGGACATCCCTCCCAGATTAGAGAGGGTGCAGGCTGGGCTGAGGGATACCCCCCACCCCCGTGCATGAATTTCGTGCACTGGGCCTCTAGTATAATATAATATACTGCGTGGCCAGATTATTATGCGTTCAGAGATCATAATAATCTGGCCACTCAGTGTATGTACCTCTATGTTCATAGCAGCACAATTTACAATAGCTAAGATTTGGAAACAGCCTAAGTGCCCATCAGTAGATGAGTGGATTAAAAAACAATGGTACATCTACACAATGGAATATTACACTGCTATAAAAAACAAGGAACTCTTACTATTTGCAACATCATGGATGGACCTGGAGAGCATTATGGTAAGTGAAATAAGCCAGTCAGAGGAAGATAAATATCACATGATCTCACTCATTTGTGGAATATAATGAACAACATAAACTGATGAACAAAAATAGATCCAGTGACATAGAACCATTGAACAGACCATCTAACCTCAGAGGGACAGATTGGGAGGGGGTGTGAGAGATCAACCAATGGACTTGTTGTATGCATGTGTATAAGCATAACCCATGGACATAGACAGTAGGGGGACATGGGCATGTGCTGGGGGAGGGAGTGGGAATGCCCGGGGAGGGTTCAATGGGGAAAAAAGGAGACATATATAATACTTCAAACAAGAAAGAATTAAAAAAGAATAATAAAGAATGGAATAGTTTTTAATTATTAGACAATGGCATGAACTACTTAATTTATTAAAAATAAAGTTTCTTTTTAAAAAAAATATATTTTATTGATTTTTTTACAGAGAGGAAGGGAGAGGGATAGAGAGTTAGAAACGTCGATGAGAGAGAAACATCGACCAGCCGCCTCCTGCACATCCCCCACTGGGGACATGCCCGCAACCAATGTACATGCCCTTGACCGGAATCGACCCTGGGACCTCTCAGTCCACAGACCGACGCTCTATCCACTGAGACAAACCGGTTTCAGCAAAAAAATAAAGTTTCTTATAAGTATGTTTAGTAAGAAACATACCTATAGAAAAGGAAACTTCCTTTTGCTTATAAAGAATTCAAAGGAGATCTTAAAGCTATAGAAAATGAAGGTACCATAATAATAATAATAATAATAATAATAATAATAATAATAATAAATGAATATATTAGAAGTCTTATAACCAAATGGGAAATGACAAATGACAAAAGGTGGTACAACTTCAGCACCACTATAGATATTTTTAGATAGTTTTAGGCAATGAAATACATCTTAAGAAGAAAATGAGTTATAGATATTGAAGAATAAGAAAAAAAAGTCTCACTCTTTGGAAACAATGGGGATAACTCTCTAGAAAATATCAGAGCCAACTATATATTGGAATAAATAAGAGATTTAATCAGGGTGACTCAAAATCAAATGCAGAAAAAATGTGTTTTTCTATACACAAGAAAATAAAAGAATACTGGGAAAAACATCATACACATAATGTACATATACACACACAATTACTGGAATGAAAAAAGTTATAAAACTTTTTCTTTACAGTAAGATATTAAATGAATCCTGAATAAAAGATGAAATGGTCCATGTTCTCAAATGTGAGGGCATTGTTTTGTAAAATATATATTTACCCAATACAGCCATAAAATAGGTCTAAACTCAATCAAAATTCTAATGGGGCTTTTAAAATTGTGAGTAATAGACTGATTCTGAGCTTATCTAGAAGGTACAATGCAGAAGAAGAGACAGTAACTTTGGGGGAACATTTTGACTAAATATTAAAGTAAAAAAATTTTTTAATACAATATTGATCAGGCCTGAATGAACTTGTAATTTAAGCAGTATGAGAAGTAATTCCAGAGCATACACAAATTTAAATAACAAGGGTATATTCCATATCAGTTGAAAAAGAGGAGACTATTCAGTTAATGTATCTGACAATCCATTTGTAAAACAGTATGAGTAAAGCTAGAATCTCCTTCTTACCTTATCCAAAAAAAATCTAGAGGTGTTAAACACCAAACACTTAAAATTAAATATGTAATAGAATAGTACCAAAGAATCCTATATAATAATACTATATAATAAAAGGGTAATATGCAAATTGACCCTAATGGCAGAATGACCAGGATGACCGCTCGACCATTCACTATGAGGTGCACTGACCACATCTCAGTCCCTTTCCCAGCTGGCAGGCTCCAATTGCCTGATGGCGAATGGGGAACCAGGGGTGGGTGTTGGTGGGGGGAGGGGCTGGCTGCAGGCAGCCGGGGAAGATGGCCCTGATCACAGGCCAGGCCTAGGGACCATACCTGCACATGAATGTTGTGCGCCGGGCCTCTAGACTAAATAATAAAAGCCTAAGCTACCTTTATGGTGGAACGACCAGAACGACTGGTCACTATGATGCGCACTGACCACCAGGGGGCAGATGCTCAACGCAGGAGCTGCCCCCTGGTGGTCAGTGCGCACCCACAGGGGGAGTGCCACTCAGCCAGAAGCCAGGCTCAAAGCTGGTGAGCACAGTGGTGGTGGTGGGAGCCTCTCCCACCTCCGAGGCAGCGCTAGGGAACAGCGAGCTGAGAGGTGAGGAGCAGTGAGCAGGCGGGCGGTAAGGAGTGAGGGGTCCCAGACTGTGAGAGGGCACAGGCCTGGCTGAGGCACTCCCCTGCCCCAGTGCATAATTTCGTGCACCGGGCCTTTATAAATTGTAATGAAAGAACCATTCAAGGTGGCAGGATAGGTATATGCAGCACCCTAATCCTCCCATAGCCACATCAAAAGTGCAGCTAAACTACAAAACAACCATCATTCTGAACTGTCTGAAATCTAGCAGAACAATTCTTAAAACTAAGGATATAAAGAAGAGTACACATATAGACTGACTCTCCCTCAACCTGGTTAATGCCATTGGCCTGCTTGAGTGATTCCCTGAGACCCTGCCCCCACCAAATGGCCTATCTTGGCTCATGTTTTGGACTTTTTAAGAACCCCTCAAACAAGCACAATCTAGCCTCAGCTTGCTGTGTGCCTCTTGCTAAGTGGCCTCAGACCTGGCACTAGTGTAGCCAATCTTGGTTAGAAGGTTGGCCTCCCCTGGGCATCTCCAAGCCCAACACAAGTAGAAGCCATCTAAAGATTGTTTTGTAGCTCATGCAGGGGTGGGAGGGGAGTGGACAGGGCACAGGTGACATCTCATTTTGGGTTACACTTCCTGGTAGGCCCAGGGTCAGCACACAGTGGACAGTTTCAGACCACATTGAAGCACCACCCAACCACCTCCATAAATGGTAAACTCAAGGGGTGGACTCAGTGGGCACCAGGGCCCCACTGATATGAGTCCTGCTCCATGGGGTCAGCCCCTGCACAGCTGATCCTCCACTGTGGTCACAGCCAGTCCTCACAGCCCATCAACCTGGAAATAAATCACTCCCACTGGTGTGCTATCAGCAACCAAGACTCAACAGTGACAGGAGGGTATACACAGTCTATAGGTGTTGCACCTGGAGTGTCTAGCTCAGGTGTTTGGGAGGCTGTGTCACTGGATACCTACTACATAAGGCCACTCTACTAAGCCCAAGAGATGTAGCAGCTCTACCTAATACATAAAAGCAAACACAGGGAGGCAGCCAAAATGAGGAGACAAATAAACATGTCCCAAATAAAAGAATTGAACAACACTCAAAAATAAAGAAATAAACAAAATGTAGACAAGCACTCTAACAGATGCAGAGTTCAAAATGCTAGTTATAAGGATACTCAATGAACTTAGGGGAAGAATAGATGAACTTAGTGATAATTCAACAAAGAGGTAGAAAACATAAACTGAGAAAGAAAACATAAAAAAGAACCAGTCAGAAATGAAAAATACATGAACTGAAATGAAGAATGCATTTCAGGAAATCAGCAGTCAAATTGATGAAGCAGAGGATCAAATCAAAGATTTTGAATATAAAGAAACAGAAAATACCCAGTCAGAAGAGAAAAAAGAACAAAGAATTTTTAAAAATGAGGATAGTATAAGAAGCCTCTGGGAGAACCTCAAGCTTATCAAAATTCATATCATGGGGATGCGGGAAGGAGAAGAGAGAGAACAAGGAATTGAAAACCTATGTGAAAAAATAATGATGGAAAACTTCCCCTACCTGGTGAAAGAAATAGACATATAGGTCCAGGAAGCACAGAGAGTCCCAATCAAGATAAAACCAAAGAGGCCCACACCAAGACACATCATAATTAAAATACCAAAGAATAAAAACAAAGAGAGAATCTTAAAAGTGACAAGAGAAAAGCAGTTAGTTACCTACAACAGAGTGCCCATATGACTGTCAGCTGATTTCTCAACAGAACCATTGCTGGCCAGAAGAGAGTGGCAAGAAATATTCAAAGTAATAAAAAGTGAGAACCTACAAACAAGATTATTCTACCAAGCAAAGGTATCATTTACAATTGAAGGTCAGATAAAGAGTTTCTGAGACAAGAATAAGATAAGGAGTTGATTAACACCTCACCAGTATTATAAGAAATATTGAAGAGTCTTGTTTAAGATAGGAAGAGATTTGGGGGGATGGGTGGAATAGGTGAAGGTATTAAGAAGTAAAAATTGGTAAAGAATAGTTGTGGAAATGTACAGCATAGGGAATCCTATCTAATAAAAGAGTAATATGCAAATTGACTGTACCTCCACTACACCCACAAGTCATGCCCACAAGCCAATCAGGAGTGAGTATGCAAATTAACCCAACCAAGATGGCTGCAGCCATGGAGAGAGCAGGAGGGAGGCTTGGGTTTCCCTGGCAATGGAGGAAGCCAAGCTTTCCACCCACCCTGGCAAGCCCAGGCCTCCACTCAATGCTACAAAGTTTCAATTATAGAAGATAAATAAATCCCAACAAAAATGGCAGCAGCCACGGAGCTGGAGAGAGCAGGAGGCTAGGGTTGCCCCCAGAGATGGAGGAAGCCAAGTTTCTGCAGCCGTGGCCTGCCTTGGTCTCTGCTTAAGGCTACAACATTTCAATTATAGAAGATAGATAAATCCCAACAGAAATGGCTGCCGCCACGGAGTGAGCAGGAGGCTTGGCTCCACTCCAGGCTACAAAGTTTCAATTGTAGAAGATAAATAAATCCCAGATACCAGGGCCTCCGCTTGGGTCTCTGGGGGGTGTGGCTGGCCTGCAAACCACCACAGGCCCCTTGCTCAGGCCTCCCCAGGCCCCAAGGGAACCCCCACCCTGATCTGGGACACCCTTCAGGGCAAACCAGCTAGCCCCCACCCATGCACCAGGCATCTATCCTAGCTAATAAAAGAGTAATATGCAGATTGACCATCACTCCAACACACAAGATGGCTGCCCCCATGTGGTCAAAGATCCTGCCCCCATGTGGACACAAGATGGCCACCACAAGATGGCCAGCAGGAGAGGGCAGTTGGGAGGGACCAGGCCTGCAAGGGAGGGCAGTTGGGGGCAATCAAGCCTGCAGGGGAGGGCAGTTAGGGGTGACCAGGCCTGAAGGGGAGGGCAGTTGAGGGTAACCAGGCCTGCAGGGGAGGGCAGTTAGGGGCAAACAGGCTGGCAGGGGAGCAGTTAGGCATCAATCAGGCTGACAGGGGAGTGGTTAGGGGGTGATCAGGCTGGCAGGCAGAAGTGGTTAGGGGCAATCAGGAAATCAGGCAGGTGAGTAGTTGGGAGCCAGCAGTCCTGGATTGTGAGAGGGATGTCCGACTGCCCTACCTGGATCGGGCCTAACCAGGCAGTCGGACATCCCTCGAGGGGTCCCAGATTGGAGAGGGTGCAGGCTGGGCTGAGGGACAACCCCCCCCCCCCCCAGTGCACAAATTTCATGCACCGGGCCTCTAGTATAGTCAATAATATGCTAATAACTACGTATGATATCAGATGGGTACTAGATTTATTGGGGTGAGCATACAATGTGTAATCATTAGGTTGTATATGTGCAACTAATATAATAGTGCATATCAACTGTAATTGAAAAATTAAAACATTATTTAAAGTACAAAAATATTGTAACAAAAAGGCCTTCTCAAAAAGAGACACAAAACTCAAAAAACCATAGTAAAAAGGCTTTATAAATGTCACCATATAAAATTGGTGACCAAAAACATCCCTGCCTATTTCTAATATTAAAAAAACACTATAAAGTTAAAAAGCAATTAAAAAATCTATTTTTACAAATATTTATTAATGGATTAATAAGCATACTACATAAGGAACGTTTTTAAATCTATAAGAAAGACAACTAGTAGAAACATTGAAGAAGGATACGATCAGCAATTTAGACAATAAGAAATACAAATGGGCCAAAATAATTACTAAGGGTATCAATCTAACAAGTAATGATATCATATTTTTTAGCCCATACAAAGTATAACATGTGGAATTAACATGAGGGTTGTAAAATAGACATTTTCATTCTCTCTTGGTGTTAATTTGAACTGCTTTTTGATGGAAAGATTGACAATATCAAAATTTCAGAAGTGCATATGCTTTAACTAAATTATTTTACTTCTAATATATATGTAGTTTTTGTTGCAGTTATATTTATGATCAGGAAATATTTAAAACAATTCAAATGCATATAAACAGAGAAATGGTTTAATAATTATAACTCAACTATACTAGAGAAGAATGTGCAACAGTCAAAAACATTTTTGGGCCCTAACTGGTTTGGCTCAGTGGATAGAGTGTCGGCCTGCAGACTGAAGGGTCCCAGGTTCGATTCCATTCACGGGCATGTACTTTGGTTGCGGGCACATCCCCAGTAGTGGGTGTGCAGGAGGCAGCTGATCAATGTTTCTCTCTCATTGATGTTTCTAACTCTCCCTCTCCCTTCCTCTCTGTGAAAAATCAATAAAATATAGTTAAACATTTTTGGTGCTGAAATGAACAGATCTCTAAGTAATTTACATAATTTTAAGAAAGAGCAGCAGTAGAATAACATGTACAGTATTATTCAGTTCATGTTAAAAGTCTGCTTATATGAGTGTGAGTGCATGTAATTGTATCTGTGTCAGGTTTATTTATTTCCTATGTCTTTATCACACGTGTAAAGAAATTTTAAAATGGCTCATAGTCCACAATAATGGTAACTCTAGGCAGTAGCTTATACATGCATCCTTCTATATAATAAAGAGGTAATATGCAAATTAACCCTTACACCCTCACAAGATGGCTGCCTATGGCCAGACTGGCAGGGAGGTTAGTGAGAGATGACCAAACGACTGAACAAGCAGGCTGTGTGGGGCCACCAGGCCACCAGGGGGGTTAGTGAGGGATGACCAAACGACTGAACAGCAGGCTGCATGGGGTGACCAGGCAGGTGGGGGTCTGTGAGGGGTGACCAGGCCAGCAGGGGGGCAGTTAAGAGTGACCAGGCCGGCAGAGAGGGGGCAGTTGGGGGCGATCAGGCCAGCACGGAGAGGCAGTGAAGGGTGATCAGGCCGGCATGGGGGCTAGTTAGGGGTCACCAGGCAGGCAGGCAGGCAGGTGAGCGATTAGGAGCCAGTGGTCCAGGATTGTGAGAGGGATGTCCAACTGCTGGTTTAGGCCCAATCCCCAGGATCGGGTCTAAACCAGCAGTCAGACATCCCCCAAGGGGTCCCAAATTAGAGAGGATCCAGGCTGGGCTGAGGGGACCCCCCCACCCCGTGCACAAATTTTGTGCACTGGGCCTCTAGCATATTAATAAAAACTGTCTAAAGTAGAAAATATCAAATGCAGAAAAAGGTATTTTTCAAACCTGTTTTGTTTTTAACCAATATATTTTTATTTATCTAAATTAAATCTCTAAGAATTCACCTACACAGAAATGTAGATTTACTCGGTGCCCTATTGATGCATTTATATCATTTTTTAAAATTGTAAACAAGGTTTTGTTGACTATCTTTAGATTGGAATTCTGACTATTAGAATATGCATTGAGTTCATTTTTAGTAGGTAACTTCGTAGATCATATGACATAAACATTTTAATATTGATAGTTATTGCCAAACTGCTTTCTAAAAAAATGCTCCAATGGTAGATGAGAATGCTGAGTCATCAGTATCATTTGTGGAGTCATCAAGGTTTTCTAATTTAATATATTCTGTTGTTATTTTAATTGGGCTTGTATAAAATATATTGAGTAAATTATGAAGAACTTATGTCTCATAGTATTGAGTGTCTCTATTCAAGAACATGATTTATCTTGCTTTAATTTTCTTCTTCATTTCTCCCAGTTTATTTTTATAGTATTTTTATGGGGACAGCATATTTCTTAAATATGTTCCCATCTGTTTATTGCTATCATAAAATATTTTTTCTTTTCATGTATTTTCTAGTAAATTCTTTGCATATCAGATGTTATTGAGTTTTATATATTAATTTTGTAACCAATTGCTTTACTAAATTTATTTCCAATATTGTTGTTGATTCTCTGTTTTCTATATATGTAAATTCTATCACCTCTAAATAATGATCATTTTCACTTTTCTATTCTAATTTTTAAAATCTCATTTTCTTTGATCATTTTATTGGTTAGGACTTTGAGAACAAGGTTAAATAATACTTGAAATAGTGAGCATTCTTGCCTTGGCTTTAACTTCTTATTCCATACTTATTGCTTAAGTCAATACAAAAGCCACGTGTTGCTTTCACATTAAAAAATAATTAAAATATGTTTGTTTTGTCCTCAAAATTATATCTTTGACTAAGCTTAAGAAATAGCTTTCATGATTTCCAACAAAGCATTGCACCACAGCATTCTGGAAATCATGCCAGACATTGCTTTGTTGTTACCTGCAAATTATTATAGTAGTAACTAGTGACCTGGTGCACAAAATTCGTGCACATTAAAAGGGAATTAATTAGAGGAAATATTTTAATACTAGAGGCCCGGTGCACAAAATTCATGCACGGGTGGAGGGCGTGTCCCTCAGCCCAGCCTGCACCCTCTCCAATCTGGGACCCCTCGTGGGATGTCTGACTGCCCGTTTAGGCCCGATCCGGGATCGGGCCTAAACGGGCAGTCGGACATCCCTCTCACAATCCAGGACTGCTGGCTCCCAACTGATCACCTGCCTGCCTTCCTGATTGCCCCTAACTGCTTCTGCCTGCCAGCCTGATCACCTCCTAACCACTCCTCTGCCAGCCTGATTGATGCCTAACTGCTCCCCAGCCGGCCTGTTTGCCCCTAACTGCCCTCCCCTGCAGGCCTGGTCACCCCTAACTGCCCTCCCCTGCAAGGTTGATCGCCTCCAACTGCCCTCCCTTGCAGGCCTGGTGCCTCCCAACTGCCTTCCCCTGCTGGCCATCTTGTGGTGGCCATCTTGTGTCCACATGGGGGCAGGATCTTTGACCACATGGGGGCAGGATCTTTGACCACATGGGGGCAGCTATATTGTGCGTTGCAATGATGGTCAATCTGTATATTACTCTTTTATTAGATAGGATAGAGGCCTGGTGCATGGGTGGGGTCTGACTGGTTTGCCCTAAAGGGTGGGGGTTCCCTTGGGGTATGGGGTGGCCTGAGTGAGGGGCCTGTGGTGGTTTGCAGGCCAGCTACGCCCCCTGGCAACCCAAGAGGAGGACCTGGTATCTGGAATTTCTTTACCTTCTACAATTGAAACTTTGTAGCCTGGAGCAAAGCCAAGCCTGCTGCTCACTCCGTGGCCAGCAGCCATTTCTGTTGGAGTTAATTCACCTTCTATAATTGAAATTTTGTAACCTTGAGTGGAGGCTTAGGCTGGCAACAGGAGGCGCGGAAAGCTTGGCTTCTTTTGTTACCGCGGAAACCCAAGCTTCCCTCCTGCTCGCTCCGTGGCCAGCAGTGATTTCTGTTGGAGTCAATTCACCTTCTATAATTAAAACTTTGTAGCCTTGAGTGGAGGCTTAGGCCAGCAACAGGATGGCTTCTTTTGTTACTGTGGAAACCCAAGCCTCCCTCCCGTTCTCAGTGGCTGTAGCCATCTTGGTTGGGTTTATTTGCATATTTGCTCCTTATTGGCTGGTGGGTGTGGCTTGGCTGGTGGGCATGGCTTAGGCGTAGCGAGGTGCGGTCAATTTGCATATTACTCTATTATTAGTTTGGATTGCTATTTGCCCTTTGTCTATAATAGAAGTGTCAGAGATGAAAGAAAATTAGTGAAATGTATATGAAAATCTTCCTCCTGTTAGAGTCTGGGGCATGCCATGGGAACCAGAGTCAAGTCCCTGCCCACCCATGTGTGCCTTGAAATCATGCAAGACCCATACCTGGCCAGCCCTACCCCCATTGGGCTAGATTCAGACCTGGCTGGCCCCACTCCCATCAAGCCCCACTGGGTGGGAGGCACGGCCTTAGGTGGCCTGGCCTGGCACTGGGGTGGGGGGCATGGCCTGGGGTCCCCCGTCAAGCTCTGTCAGGTGGGGGGCGCAGCCTCAGGTTCCCCTGACTGGCACTGGGGCAGGAGCTACAGCCTGAGGTTCCCCATCAAGCCCCGCTGGGCAGGGGGTGCACCCTGAGGTCTCCCGTCAAGCCCTGCTGGGAGTGGGGCATGGCCTGAGGTCCCCTATCAAGCCCCACAGGGCGGAGGGCCCAGCCTCATGTCCCCTGGTCCAGTGCTGGGGCCAGGGGCATGGCCTGAGGTCCCCCGGCCTGGTGCTGGGGTGGGGGATGCGGCCTGAGGTCCCCCATCAAGCTCTGCAAGGTGGAAGGCATGGCATGAGGTTCCCCACGTCAAGTCCTGCCGGGCGGGGGGAGGGGCCTGAGATCCCCCAGCCTGGTGCGGGGGCAGGGCACATGGCCTGAGGTCCCTTGTCAAGCCCCACCAGGCAGGGGCTGCAGCCTCAGGTTCCTGCTGATTGCTCATTAAGGCTCATTATGGGAACTCGGCCTCTACTGTGGGCGCAGCCATCTTATGTTACAGATCCCCACCTCTTTTGTGGGAGTAGCCATCTTGTGTTACAGAATCCCTGCCTCCGCTGTGGGCGCAGCCAGCTTGTTACTGTGTGACGGTCAATTTGCATATTCCCTCTTTATTATATTGCATCAACATTGTAGCAAAGATTCAAAAAAGTGATTACTGGAGAGCAGATATAATTAATACAAAGAATACATTGTTAACAAACAAGCTGTCAATGTAAGTTCTGCAGGGGAGAGTTACTACCATGGCTAAGAGCTGATCAAAGTGGCCATTACATGGATGGCCACTAGTAAAAGATGAGTAAAAGGGTAGAAAAATGGAGAGCACTTAACTCTGGGATTTATGTGTTCTATGAAATAGTTACCCAGGTTTGTTTTGATACTTTGGTTGCTAAAATCAGATCCATTACCAACCTGCATCCTGGAGAGAAAATGGTCTAAATGGTCTAAAGAGTGTAATTCCATCATGGAGAAAAACATTCTGAAGTTCTGGATTGAAAAGTTGTTTTGATTTATTATTTTAACTATCAAACATTTTAGTTTAAGAAATATTTTACTTGAGGTAAAGAGGGCCATATTACTCTTATGCTTAGTTCATTGCCATTAGCACACAGCATCTAAAAGATTTAAGTACTTTTTATCCTTCTTATCTTCTATTAACTGACTATTCTATTTTGGCCTGCAATATAGGGAAGATATAGGGGAAAAGTTAGAGTCAGGTTTGAGTTGGAGTGTTTTAGAGAGAATGGAATATGTATTCCTTAGGAATGTGTCATCATAGAATTGTACAATTAATTAAAGAAAAGAAAATATAATGTTTAGATTTCAAATCATATTTTTGCAGGGTTATTTTTGAGAATTAAGTAATGTTTGGTTGTTTTTTTTAATTTTGTTCTTAGGAGAAAGTAAAAAAACAAACCGATAGACTTAAATGAAGCCTGCAAGGCAGATCATTATGCCTCTAATTTATTTCTGAACTGTATGTGTGCAGAAAAATAATTAGTAACAATTATAATGGATATGTATTTTTGTTAGCAGCTAATTGCTCTCTCTAGATATTTATTTTTTTTATTTTTATTTTTTTTTAATTTAATTTCTTTATTGATTAAGGTATCACATATTTGTCCTCGTCCCCCCATTCCCATCCCACACCCCTCCCCACACATGCCCCCACCCCCCTGTTGTCTTTAACCACCGGTTAGGCTCATATGCCTGCACACAAGTCCTTTGGTTGATCTCCCCCTTTACCCCCACCCTTCCCTACCCTCCCCCCGAGGCCCGAAAGTCTGATCCATGCCTCCTTGTTTCTGGGTCTGTTCTTGTTCATCAGTCTATGTTGTTCATTATTTCCCCTAGATGAGTGAGATCATGTGCTATTAGAAATACACTTATGAGAACCGAAAATGAGACAAGCAATAATGGTTATGGTGACAGGCAAATGAATCAGTGTGTAGTGAGTTTCTTTCTGGTCTCTAGATATTTCTTAATTCTTCAAAATTGTCTTTTGAATTAAAAGCTGTATTACAGTTTAATACTTACAGCTTCCATTGGCGACTTTTCTGGATATTGCCCCAAATCTAGAAGTTTTTTGAGAATCTCTCTCTATATAAAAGGCTAATATGCTAAGTGTCTGTCCAGGTAATGATGTCACGTAGCAATGCCCGACTTCCTCTCCCTAGCAACTAGCCTCCTTGCAGTTTCTTCAGCCCAAGAACACGATTTGCTTTATAGCCAGGTAGAAATATTTTACACTGTAACCAAATGTCTGTGAAGTGTTTTTCTGTGCCTCATCTCATTTGATTCTCACAGAAGTCCTGGAGTAGGTAGATAGGAGACTCAGTGGAATCCTATTTTCTTTTCATTAGCCAGAAAACAGAGATTTAGAAAGCTTAGAAATTTGACTGGACTGAAAAGAAGTAAGAAATGGTGGACCTTGAAAATGACTTCAGGTTTTCTCACTGCACAGACTATAGTCAAACACTGCTGCAGTTAAATGTTTTACCCTTTGTTCTCCCTGCATGATCTACAATAATAATCTGCTTCGTGTTGATATTTACTGTGTGTTGCTGACAATTACCTGAAAGAGAAGTTGGGGTGCTTCACTGGGCTGTAAAAATTTTAGCTAAATCAGAAAGCAGGTCTACTTAAGCAAGTTTATTCTATATCTATAAAAGGCTAAGTTGACTTGAGCATGTGCAATACATATAAAGCTCTCTCTGGTGCCAATCACATGCGTGTGTTTCCATCTGTTATTGTCAATCATGGATTTGGTTTATACTTCTATTATAGAGAAAGGGCAAAAAATGATATTAAAACATTTCTTCTAATTAATTTCTTTTTAATGTGCATGAATTTGTTCACCAGGCCACTAGTTTAAGAATAAAGGAATAGAAGAGTACTATTAAAATTCTTCACTGCAAATTCCATGCATGTCCACAAAGGAGTTCTATTCATCATCACCCAGAACTCACTAAGTCCTTGGCACTGCTTCGGATCCTCATGGTGCTTCCCCTGAGACCACTCCTGCTTTCAAAGCTGCCTCACAGCTCTGTGAGTGCTGGCCGCTAAGTACATTCTCCTGAGCTCCTGAACCTTGCATCAGACACTACAGACAGTTCTCGGGTTACATTTGATTCGACGTATGTTGTTTCGTGGTTACGTCGCCATCTCCCATTTATTTATTAAAAAAAAAAAAAGTTCTGTCATTTCGACATATGTACATATGTGCTTTATGTTTTTTATTATTTATTTACCAAAAGTAAAGGTCAGGAATTGTCATCTTTCTTTTAA
Organism: Cnephaeus nilssonii; assembly: GCF_951640355.1. Lineage (NCBI taxonomy): Eukaryota > Metazoa > Chordata > Mammalia > Chiroptera > Vespertilionidae > Cnephaeus > Cnephaeus nilssonii. The sequence continues at coordinate 68,328,835 of NC_137074.1, read as the reverse complement.
ATTTTTTTTACTGTTTCACTTTATTACTGCTGTGTATGTGCTCCATGTAAGTGACGTAGGTACTTATGTAGGTGGGTTCCGACTTACGGTGAAAACCGCGTTATGTCACGCCATGGGAACAGATCTCCGATGTAACCTGAGGACCTACTGTACTGGCACTCTGCATGGTGATCACTGTGTTGGTGCTGACTTCTTTGGAGACCACAATGCACCAAAACCATCTTGCTTTCCATGCAGAGGACAGGGTAATGCTCTTTTCCTTCCATTTCCTCTTTTATTTAAACTTTGTTACTGATACCAAGCAGAGCTCACTGTTCTCTGTATTAGTTTCCTATAGCTGCTGTAAAAACTTAGTGCCTTTATAACAACACATTTATTATCTGAAAGTTTGAGAAAATTAGAAGTCATACAGTTCTTACTGGGCTCAAAGTGTTGTCAGGACCACATTCCTTTCTTGAAACTTTAGGGAAGAATATGTTTCCTCACATTTTCTGGCTTCTAGAAGTCACCCACATCCCTTGACATGTGACTCCCTGCCTCCATCTGGATCTCTGACCATGCTTTCATAGTCACATCTCCCCATGACCACAGTAAGGAAATGTTCACTTTTAAGGACTCGTGTGATTAGATCTTGCTCACCTGGGTAATCCAAGATAATCTCCCCATTTCATGGTCTTCAGTCTTAATCATATATGCAAGGTCCTTTTGCCATATTCACAGATTCTAAGGATTTAGTACATTCTTTCCTGTGCATGTTCAAATGCTAAAATTCTTCAAGTGCCATCCTTCCTACAGTATTGCTGGATTCCTCCAAGTTGGGTGAATTATTCTTGCTCTTCACCTCATTATTGGCTTTATAATTCCCTTTAGCACTTAATTAATTGAACTTTTTACAAATCCATTTTTTAACCACCAAATTGTGAAAAGTTATTGCTTTCTCAATTCTTTAAGAGCATATGGGAAAACTAATGAACATAAGAGGTGCTGAATAATATTTGCTGGATAAAAATTTGGTTTGGATTCTTCAGTTTGTGAATTTAAGTAAATAAGAACCTAAAAATAAAAACCATTTTTAATGCAAGGTAAAGATTACATTGTGATTCTTCCCCCGCTTAAGTATTAGTATCCATGTCTGTAAGGGTAATTTCTCACCTTTGTGCTTGGACTACTATGTCATTTCATTGTCTTATGTTACATTACAGAGGAGGAAATGGTTACAAAAAGTTGGAAACTTGCCCTACATTATACAGTATTTTTAAGGCAATAATCCAGCAGTGCTTCTAATATTTTGCTTAGTTACTAATGCCTGCTGCTTCACTATGAGAGATGCCAACATTACATACATTTGGCTATGATATTGCTTTGCATGCAGTCAGATCTAGTTCAACCCTTACTTTCTTGATGCTTACACTTTACTACATCCATATATAAAAGGGATAGAAAGAATTATAAGACACTAGAGGCCCAGTGCATGAAATTCTTGCACAGGGCAGAGGCGGGGGTGGTGTGTGTCCCTCAGCCCAGCCTGCACCCTCTCCAATCTGGGACATCCCTCTCAGAATCCAGGACTGCTGGCTCCCAACCACTCACCTGCCTGCCTGCCTGCCTGATAGCCCCTAACTGCTTCTGCCTGCCAGCCTGATCACCCCCTAACCACTCTCCTGCTAGCCTGATCGACACCTAACTGCTCCTCTGCTGGCCTGATTGCCCCTAACTGCCCTCCCTTGCCAGCCTGATCACCCTAACTGCCCTTCCCAGCTGGCCCAATTGCCCCTAACTGCCCTCCCCTGCCAGCCTGGTGGCCCCTAATTGCCCTCCCCTTCAGGCCTGGTCACCCCCAACTGCCCTCCCATGCAGGACTGGTCACCCCTAACTTCCATTCCTTGCCAGCCTGGTCACCCCTAACTGCCCTCCCCTGCCAGCCTGGTCACCCCCAACTGCCCTTCCCTGCAGGCCTGGTCACCATTAACTTCCATTCCTTGCCAGCCTGGTCACCCCTAACTGCCCTCCCCTGCCAGCCTGATCACCCCAACTGCCCTCCCCTTCAGGCCTGGTCACCCCCAACTGCCTTCCCTTGCAGACCTTGACCCTCCAAACTGCCCTCCCCTGCAGGCCTGGCCCCCCCAACTTCCCTTCCTGCAGGCCTGGTCCCCCCCAACTGCCCTCCCCTGCAGGCCTGGCCCCCCCAACTTCCCTTCCTGCAGGCCTGGTCACCCCCAACTGCCCTCCTCTGCCGGCTTGGTGGCCCCTAACTGCTCTCCCCTTCAGGCCTGGTCACCCCCAACTGCCCTCCCCTGCAGGCCTGGTCACTCTTAACTTCCATTCCTTGCCAGCCTGGTCACCCCTAACTGCCCTCCCCTGCCAGCCTGATGGCCCCTAACTGCCCTCCCCTTCAGGCCTGGTCCCCCACAACTGCCCTCCCCTGCAGGCCTTGACCCTCCCAACTGCCCTCTCCTGCATGCCTGGTCGCCCCAACTTCCCTTCCTGCATGCCTGGTCCCCCCCAACTGCCCTCCCCTGTAGGCCTGGTCGCTCCCAACAGTCCTCGCCTGCAGGCCTGGTCGCCCCCAACTGCCCTTCTCTGCCAGCCCGGTCACCCCTAACTGCCCTCCCCTGCAGGCCTGATTGCCCCCAACTGCCCTCCCTTACAAGCCTGGTCCCTCCCAACTGCCCTTTCCTGCTGGCCATCTCATGGTGGCCATCTTGCGTCCACATGGGGGCAGCCATCTATGACCACATGGGAGCGGGCATCTTGTGTGTTGGAGTTATGGTCAATTTGCATATTACCTCTTTATTATATAGGATTATTATATAGGATGATATGGTCATCTCCAATAAGCTGATAATCAAAGTGAGAAGATGTGTAGAAACATAGGAAAATTTTAGATAGTTGTGTAAGCAAATAAGTGGTGGTTAAGTAATGATTAATAAAAGAATTGATTACATTGCTGTCAGAAATTGCCATTTAACATCATTAAGGCACTCTGTGGCAGAAACAACCACATATTCAGCAAAAAGTGATACAATTCAACCTCAGTCATTGGTTACAATTTTGCTTGAGCTCTGGGCCAATTATGAACACTTGTCAAATGTTGACCTGGTTTGGGTTTTGATTACTACTGGTGAATTTGCCCTTGATTTCCTGTAAGTGACTTGCTTTAGTTTCTATATTTTTGGCTTAAGTCTTTTGTCACCTACATTGCAAAGATATAGAAGATTATACAGTTCATAGTGATAGCAATAGCTACTATCTACTTAGCACATATTATGTGCCCTGCTCTGTCTATGTGATTTATATTATTCTTATCATTATGGAAAGTAAATATTATTGCTTATACTTTATAAATTAGGAAAATCATCATTTTAATAACAAAGAAAGTGGGGGTCAAGTAAATTTCTCTTGGACATAGAGCCAAGTGAATGGTGAAAATGGGATTCATACCCTTCTGTGTTGAGTTGCAAAGGTTGGCACTGTACTTGATGGAATTTAAAAGACGGAGAGATTACCATTGTCTGAAGGTGACAAAAAAGATTTCTTAAAAAACTGTCATCCTGTGTAATTTTGATAGGTAAGGTAGATGGAATTCCATGTGGAGGGAATAAATTAACAACTACCTAAATGATGCTAGGGACATATTTGAGAAATAGTGCACACTTCAGTCATTGTAGGGGCAGGAGAGTGAAATGAAGCTTGTGTAGATATATGATAGAATTCTTTGCACTCACTTTGTGCTCTTTGTGCATGTTGATAAGTTATTGAAAGTTTTGAGAATGAATGACATGACAAAATAAGATTATAATTTTGTTTGAAAGAAATTTTTAGAGATCTTATTTTTTCTGATATTAGTTAGAGAAGTGTTAAAGAAACAATCAACTTGGAGATATTAAAGGCAAAATCCTATTGATTATTAGCTAGGGTACTTAAAGGGTTTCACTTAAAAGGGAAACATCTAGGAACCACTGAGGTAGTCTCCCTCAGAGAAGTAAGGTGAAGGCACTCTTGAAGTATCTGAGAGGGACCTCAGATGCGTAGCTCTAGATCTGGAACTAGGTATGATCTGTGCTTTGTTTTGGAGTGCTCAAATGCAGAAGTAACCAGAAAATAGTCAAAGGAAGGAGGTTAAAATTTTGGGTTTATAAGGTGACAGCTGCGAAATCCACATTGATCTCATAATCTGGCACAAATGTAGGAACTGGGAGGTAGCCAAGCATAAGAGCATTTGTTGACTGGGCAGATCATTTAGCTCTGTTAGTGTTATGAGCTGACATTAGTGTTCTTCGGCAATAGCTGGAGTGTGTCTTCAAAAGCAGCCTGCTCAGTAAGCTGCTATATCTGTTGTTAGCACTCACTTTATCATCTCAGCCGAACGTTTTCCTATTCTCCCTACTTAATACTAGAGGTTGTCCTAAGAACCAGGAATTTATCATGTTAGGCTGAAGTCTATCACTGCTGTCTAGTATTTAGAACATTGCCCGTCCAGCTGCCCTTCACTGCTGCTATGATTGTACAGTGGTATTATAACCAAATCCTCTGAGAATCACCTTTGGTGCTACATTTCTATAGTATTAGGGGATATGTGTACAAGTAATCAGAGTAGGGCCTTTATTGTTCAAAAATACCAACAAAATGGGGATGACTTCATGCAATTATTATTTTCTTCTGACAGAGGAAGACCTCTGCTCTTCGTTCCTTCTGCTCTTAGAGCAAAATAAAATCGGCATTCACTTTCTGGTTAAGGAATTGTTGGGTAAGTAGCTAGAGGTTCATGAGTGGAGTTCAGAAGAACAAAGAGGCCTGGAGTAGGTTTGTTCATCCATATCAGGTCGTCCCACTGAAGTTGATACATTTGCAGGGCCACCAGAGTTGTGCATTGCGCAGCCTAACCAAACACATGCAGGGGCTGTATGCCCAAAGAAGGATAATTCTACTTATGAATATTTACTGGGGGAGAGAGTATTGAGAAATTTAGAGGGTCAAAGGAAAAGGAAGATAAGCCAGCAAGGGGAAGAGGAAAAAGTCAGAGAGGCGCAAGTGGTCCAGAATAGTGCATCGCCAGGGTCCATGTCTATTCCTCTGCATACTGTCCAAAACTATCCTCATGATAAAACCTTTCAAACTGAAAGCACTTTTTTGCCTTCTCTTTCCAATGTAAAGTCAGTCTCTCTCTCTCACACACACACATGTATATTAGTATTTGTCACTCTCTCTACAGTACTACTTTTATTTTCAGTTCAGATCAGTTTATCAGAGCTAAGTGATCTTGGACAAATTACCATTTACTGATGGAAGTGGTTGCTCCCATTTAAATTGATATTAATTGGGAAATTCCTTCCTTTTCCTGTTCTGTACAGGACACTTTTGGTTTTAAAGCTCAATCCTCCTCTGAGGAATTAAATTTAATCATTGAAATTTTATAGTCATTCAATAGCCATATATACTTACAATATGTCTGTAAAGGAATATAGATTTTTAAAATAGTTACCCTCATTTTAAAGTTTGAATCCATCCTATCAACAACCAAGCATCATAATTTGATACCCTGTGTCTGAGGTCTTTGGTCCAACAATTGTATTTCAAAAACTGTCTTTAGGGACATTTTCTTTCCAAAAGAAGAGAATAATTAGTTCCTAAGAAATGACACAGACACACATTGTCAATGTAATTAAATGTGCTGCTGCCAAGCTCAGACAAGTCTACATTTCTGTCATCCTGCCTGATGCCAGAGCCAATATGTCATGTTTTTTGCTTATTATTTTATAATCACCACTTAGAGAAGCTATTGGAAGCTTCTTGAATTCTAGGAAAACCATAAAATAAGACTGCCTGCCATCCTGACAATGCGCCCAATGCTAAAACATAGTCATTTTATACACCCTTAACACTTGTCTTTTGCATCAATGTACCAATTACATAGGGACTATTCTGCTTTCTAAAAACATCTAGAAAAAGTTTTCTGTGACTTTCTCTTATAATCAATATTAGTGGATAATAATGTGGATCAACAGTAAAACCAAATTTGATCAGCATCTCCTGGATTTAGGCCAAGACCTAAGCCAGTGATGGCGAACCTATGACATGCGTGTCTTGTCTCTTGTCCTGGTATCAGACTTCACTTTAATGGTGAATGGATAGGGTGGAGGGAGGGTATGACCAAGCACAGTGACCCCATTCCCTGGACATAGTAATTGTTCTGTGATAGAGCTTGACCCAAGTATATAGGGTTGCTAGATAAAATACAAGATTCCCACTTAAATTTGAATTTTAGATTAACAATGAACAGATCTAAGTTATGGCATTTTATTTTTACCTCTGTAGAAATCTTGTCAAATATTGAATGGAACATATTTATACTGATGTAGACTTATATAGAAGTCTTATATTTGTTGTTTATCTGAAATTAAGTTTTAAATTGATGTCCTATATTTTTGTTTGTTTATCTGGCAACTCCAAAAGTGGGGCCAGACTTCCCTCCCCCCTTGTGAACTCTAAGAGAGAGAAATTCTGTTGTGGAGGTGTGGAGGAGGACTAAATACAATCTGATAGCCACTGTGCCTGATGGACAAGAGGAAGCGTCACTTGAAGAAGGTAAACAAAGTAGAAAGGAACATATTATTTGAGTGGCAGAAGAGGTAATGACCTCTGAGTTCTAGCTCCCATCTGCTGGCCCTGGCTCTTCAGCTGTTTCTTTTATACTATGTACTATCCCCAGCATCCTTCTCAAGAATATGAGTCAATATATTACTTTTTATTTTAAAAATCTGTGCCCTCACTGGAAATGAACTGGTGACCTCTTGGTTCTTTGATTGACACTTAACCACTGAACCACCCCAGACGAACAATATATTACTTTTTCTTGCATAAGCAAGTGTGAGTTGGGTGCTGTCACTTTTAATGTCTGTATTTTCACACTCCTTTAGAATATGTAATTAATTTTTTTTTCAATTACAATGTACATTTAATATTATTTTGTATTAGTTTCAGGTACTTTCTTTAGGTTTTGAGCTCCTTTTGGATTAACGGCCAAGCTAAGTCCTAAGTAAATGGGTATACATTCTAAGAGTCTAGCATATAAGCTTTCCTACCACAGTAGAAAGTATGTCAATTAGCTTCCACTCTGTGGAACATTAGTCATAAACATTGCAAGCAGTATTCCAATATGGCCGTAGGTTACCCATAAGACTAACTTTAAAATCTTTACCACCTCCTCCTAAAGAATATAGGACATGTGATGAAGCTTTCTGTTTGCTACCATGTATAGAAAGCTTAAAAAGAGAAAACAAGAAGTAGAGGAATTCAGAATTCGGTTAGGAATGCTTTGGGCTGTAAGTAATAAAATAGCTGTTCTCTAGAATATGTAGCACTCTCATCCTGCACTTTTCTGTTTCTTATATCTCTGCAAGCTTTTGTCTTCTAGTGTCCATACTTTGGTAAATTTGAATTTCACTGTTTTCCTGAATAAAGAACATTTTCCTTATAGGCACCATCAATATGTAACTAGGGATGCTTTGGGCTGTAATTCTCTGCTGTGGAGAATTTTAGTCTTTTTGGCTGCCTGGCATTTGAATACACTTCCTATGTCATATGACTCTTGGTGAGAGACAGAGTAAGCTTTAAACTTATAAAAACTAAAAATGCCAGATACTCACCTTATCAGCCTCATTTGAATCTAAAGTTCAAATAAGGATTTTCAACTGGATGTACCCATACTAGGTTTTGAGTGTCGACCTGGTGACATGGAGAAACACGCAAAGTGGATCATTCGCTGATAAAAAAAAAGGTAGTTATAGCAAAATTGTGCTCTGCATATCAGTGGCAGCAGTAGCTAGGACAGTAAGTATTCTAGTCCTTGCAGAGGCAAAAGTCCTTCCCTTCTGAGCCTGGTTTTGCAGCTTATTTTGTGGCATTGTTTTAAGATGCATAGTTCTGAGCAAGATACCCCAGCTCTCCTAGTGCTTCAGAGAGCTACACAAAAGCCTTTTAAATAAATTCTCCCCCTCCCACGCTGGAGGAATCAGTCATGGTTGATTTCTCTTGCAACCAAAACCCCCGCCTGATGCATTTTCTATCTCCTAAGCCAAAAGAATAGAGGTCAAAGGAGAGACAGTCTAGATAGTAGAAACACCTCACAATTTTTGCTTAAGTACGCAGCCACTTTTCACAAATGCATTAGCATGTTAAATAAGCTGACAGGAGAAAGGAAATGTAAGGAAAGAAGCCCAATACACAATTTTTTTTTTTTTTAGAATTAAAAATCATGAAATTTAAATGCTTGTGTGAAAACACATGGTAAGATTTCAGGGTAACTTTTAAAATGCTAATTTATGTTTTTCCTCTAGTTTTCCTTTCATATACTCCTTCAAATAGGTAGCCTGGCTCTGCTTCTTTGCTTCAAGGGACATTTGGATATGACTAGACTGAAGTTTCACTTTCCACTCAGATTTTCATTTTCTAACAACTGAGGCCTTTTGAAGAGATTATGCTGGATGACATTGAGGGAGAGGAGAGAGAGAAAATGCCTCATGAGAGAGATGAAAGAAAAGAAATTAATTTTCCTTATATTGAAAAGAGTTTCCTCCTCATAGGTGTGCAAAGAGAGGGAATCATTGTAAGGATATCTCAAGAGTCACAGCAGTGATTCTGCCCACTGTCAGTGTTGTGAAGAAGCAAGACCCCAGGGAGGAATGTGTATGGATCCCGGGCTTGCCTAAGATTCTTACATCCCCCGTGTGGCGTGAAGAAGGCTGGACCGAGAGGGACCATGTGGAACATGTCTTAGTGGTTGAGGGAATCCCCAGGATTTGCTGAGATTGTATTTAGACTATCTTGGCAAGGGTTGGGCAAGCAATCAACATTAAGTACATTTATAGAAAATGAAGAAATGCACTATTGTATTAGTTAGCTAGTGCTGCCTTGACGAAGTACCACAGACTGGGTAGCTTAAACAACAGGAGTTTATTTTCTCACAGTTCTGGAGACTGGAAGTTCAATATCCAGGTGACAGCATGGTTGCCTCCTTTTAAAGCCTTTCTCCTGAGCTTGCAGATAGTTGTCTTCTATGCCTTCGCATGGTCTTCCCTTGGTGTGTATCTGTGTCCTAATCTCCTCTTCTTACAAAGATTTTAGTCATATTGGCTTGGAGCCCACCTATATGACTCATTTTAACATAATTACCTCTTTGAAGATCCTATCTCTAAATATGTCACATTCTGAGGTAAAGGGTGGGATATAATTCAGCCCATAGCTGTCTTTTGCCCAACTGAGTGTGAAATTGTATGAAATAAATTTCCCAGGATCAGGTTACTAATAATGATGTTACTAATAATGATAATGTTGCTAATGATATAAATAAAATAAGCAAATGTTTTGCAATACTTATAAGGAATCAGACACGTTCTAAACACTTTACATGGTAACTCATTTAATCCCTACAATAGACTAATATAAGAAGTATTAGTATTCCCATTTTATTAGTGAAGAAGCTGAAGCATAAAAGATTTCTGTAACATTTATAAGCACTATGCCACGCTGCTTCTCAATAATAAAAATATAGTAATTATTAAGCATGGAAATCATGGCATAATTTATCCTTCAGTTGGGCCAAGGCAAGGGGTATTGCTTATGATATTCTTTCCCATTTTGTCTTTGGTACATGAAAACTTCTATTATTTACATGAGTAGTGGTCAGAAATGCTAACATAGACTGTCCAGAAAACAGAGGTGAGGTAAAATCCTTGGACTTACCTCCATTTTTATCTAGATCAGGGGTCCTCAAACTTTTTAAACAGGGGTCCAGTTCACTGTCCCTCAGACCGTTGGAGGGCCGGACTATAGTTTTAAAAAAAACTATGAACAAATTCCTATGCACACTGCACATATCTTATTTTGAAGTAAAAAAACAAAACGGCAAAAACACCCGCATGTGGCCCGCGGGCCGTACTTTGAAGACGCCTGATCTAGATTATAGATATGTGACTCTCTACTATCTAGGTTATAAATAATATACAGTGAAATTCCATGAGTCTCCAGTCTTATTATTATTTTTTTATTTAATGGGCCTATATTTGGTTCTGTAATAAAAATATTCCCTGACCTAGATCAATAAGGGTGTTACCACCTTTCTTTTGAAGTTTTTTTAAGTCTTTTTTCCTGGTCTTAGGGTGCATCCTCCTTGCTCACTTGGTTTGGTTTCCTTGTACCCTCCAGGCTTTGGGTTACTTTGTTGGGAGCCATGTCAATCAGGGTCTATAAAAGGTTGTGTAAGACTCATTTCCTTTCTCTGATCACTACAGCTCTATCCTACTCTCTGTCCCTGCAGAGGAAGAGCAAACTATGCCAGTTCATTTTAGAGCTTGGGACATACACCAACGAACTGAGCAGAATGGTGAGTCACTTTGACTAGAAACCAAAGATAATCTCTCTCAGTGGTAGGCCTCATTATCTGCAAAGTGGAAAAGGAATCAAACTTTTCTTTTTAAAATCTTCATTGTGGAATCAAACCTTTCTTAACAGAGTTGGCTGTTCTGTGAAAACACTGTAAAGTACAAATAATAAGCAAGTAGTGTTTATTGTTTCTATTATCATTATTATTGTTTTATTCTACCTCTTGAAATAATCCAATAGTGGCAGATCCAAGAGTCACTTGATAAAAACTGAGAACAAAAAGGAGAACTATTTCTATGGAATAATGATACAAAAATGAACAAAAAAGGTTATTGCAATTCACCTCAGTACTGGCTACATTGTATAATTGCTAGGAGGCTTCTAAGTAATAATATCTGGCTTTACCAAAATTAATTAAGTTGGTAGTCCTAGAAATGAGGCCCAACTATTTGTAGTTTGAAAGTTTTACAGGTGATTCTAATATAAATTTAGGATTGAGAACCAGTGTAGTATAGGAGGAGCTATCACGATTAATCAGCTACTAGGTATGTTTAAGTAAAACTGAATAACAGTGCTTTAAATAAAATTGAAATTTAATTCTCTCACATTTTTGGAGGTAGGGAATCCAGAGCTGGGTGGTAGCTGTATGGTACCATCATATTATGTTTTTTAGCATATGAATTTCATTCACAAAGTCACCTCATAACATGATTCATTGTTTATTTAGTCAACCAATATTTATTAAGCACCTACCCTGTAGCACTTCTAGAATAGAGTGCCTACAGAGTATCTTGCTGAGAAGGTGACATTGGAGTAAAAAAACTAAAGAAAGTCAAGGAATAAGTCATGTAGATATCTAAAGCAAAAGTGTTCCAAGCAGAGGAAAGAGGCATCAAAGTCCCTAAGTCAGGAATAGGTCTGATGTATATGAGAGAAGGCAAAGAGGTGAATGTAGCGACTGGAGGAGTGTAGGATTAAGCAGGATATGGGAGAGACTGGGGGCAGGGAACATACTTATTAGGCCTTACAGGTTACTGTACAGACTTTAATTTTAGCTTGAAGGTAGGGGGTAGGGGATGCTGAGCAGACAAGTGACATAACTATTTATGCTTTCATTTTATCAGGATTACTGTGTTAGAGAATAGACCTAGATCCACTAATTGACAAGGTGGAAGCAGGGATACCAGTCAGAATGCTCAGGGTGGGAGATGATGGTGGCATGGACTAGGTTGGTAGCCATATATTTGATTAAGAAGTAGACTAATTACAGATTTAAATTGAATACAGAGCCAACATTATGTGGCATGAGAGTAAATTCAGGAGTCAGGATGGCTCCAAATGTTCTGAGCTGATGAACTGGAAAAAATGGAGTTCCCATTTATTGAGATGGGAAAAACTGAAAGAGAAGTTTTGGGTCAACACCAAGAGTTTAGTTTGTCCATGCCAAGTTAAAATGCCTGTTAAACATTTGTGTCAGGATCAATTTATTGCTTCTCAGCTCCAATATATGCTCTGTGATAAACCACAGAATTTCTTTAAGCATGTATCCTTTAAAGTGAGCACAATGATATGCTTTCTTAGTAGAGGGTGCCAGAGGGACATTGCAGGAGGAAGAGGCTTTTCCTCTTGCCATTTCGGGTGGAGACTGGGTATTGGTGATGTGGGTTTGAGGACATTCAGGGGAGCTGCTCCAGCCCTAGGACGAGGATCGGGCCCCTCTATGACACTGTAGCCTCAGTACGGCAATAACTAGACATGGAAACCAGAGCCTTACCCTTTCTGAGGGCCTCCTTCTTCCTCCTTAAGTTATTGGCTGCTGGTTATCTGTTCCTACCTACACCCCAAAGAGCAGCCTGTTGCTTGTCCAGCAACCCAGACTAGTTCTGGCCTTCTCTACTATTAGCTGGCCTGAACCACACCTTCTCCAACAAGGTCTGGACACCTTCCAAATTTGTTTTTCGTTGGGTACCCTACTTCAGCCCTAGGATACCATATGCCTTAGTTACTCTTTTATAATGGCTCATAATTTTTTATTTTAAACTTCACTATTTAGCCTGCTGCATGGTGTCTGTCTTCTGGTTAGACACAGACTGCTATAATACCAAGTGCAGATGCATGTAGGCAATCGGTTATATAAGTTTGGAGCTCACAGTAGAGGTGCAAGATATGGATACACATTTGGAACCATAAGCATAGATGATGGTGAAATCCATGAAGCTGGACTAGCTTTCAAGGAAAATGGACTTAGAAATAACAGATGCAAGACTGAACCTTGGTCCAAAATTCAGAGGAAGAGAAAATAAGGAGGAAGACACAGAGGAAATAAGAGGGGGGAAAGAAAGAGAAGAAGGAGGAGGAGGGGGAGGAGGAGGAGGAGGAGAAGGAGGAGGAGGAGTAGGAAAAGGAGGAGGAGGAGGAGGAGGAGGAGGAGGAGGAGGAGGAGGAGGAGGAGGAGGGAGGGAGGCAAGGAGGGAGGGAGGGAGGGAGGGAAGGAAAGAAAGAGAGAGAGAGAGAGAGAGAGAGAGAGAAAGAGAGAGAATTTCAAGGAGGAGAATTTGATCAATGTGTTAAATGCAGCTGGTAAATTAGGAAAAATGGTGGGGAATTGGGCATTGGATCGGGCTCAGGCACCTCCTGGTAATAAGAGTAGTTTCCATGGAGTAGAAGGAGTTAAATTCTAATGAGAGAGGGTTCATGGGAGAATAGGACAGTGAAATCATAGACAGTGATACTGGAGATTTTAAAGAGTTTTTCTATGAAACAAAAGTAAAATATGGGCTAATATGAAGAGTATGGGGTCAAGGGAAGTGTTCTCTTCTTTTTTGAAAAAGTATTTAATTTTATTTTAAATTACAGTTTACATTCAATATTATTTTATATTAATTTCAGGTGTACAGCATAGTGATTAGGTAATTATATACTTTAAAAAGTGTTCACCCCAATATTTCAGCTACTATAGGCTTGAGAAGAGAGAAGATATGACAATTTACAAATGAGTGGAAGACTACTTTAACTGAAGAAATATACAACTTGCAGGTTAATTTAAGTGTTATTAGTCATGTAGGAGTTGGAGGGAAGGTGCCAAAATAGGAAGCACTGGAAATTTGTCTCCCCACATAGATAATAATTGCACTGTCAGAGTCTGGCATCATACACAGTTATTACAATATTATTGACAAATATTCCCTATGCTGTTCTTTACATCCCTGTGACTATTTTTTAACTACCATTTTACACTTCTTAAGTCCTTTACCTTTTTCACCCAGTCTCCCAATGCCCACCCCCCACCCCCATTTCCCTCTGGCAAACAGCAGTCTGTTCTATGTATGAATGAATCTGTTTCAATTTTGTTTCTTCATTTACTTTATTCTTTAGATTCTATATATAAGTGAAATCATATGGTATTTGTCTTTCTCTGATTGACTATTTCACTCAGCATAATATCCTCTAAGTCCATCCATGTTGTTGAAAATGATAAGATTTCACATTGTTTTACCCACTCTTCTATTGATGGGCATTTGGTTTGTTTCCAAAGCTTGACTATTGTAAACAATGCTACAATGAACATAGGGGTGCTATATTCTTTTGAATCTGTGTTTTGGGTTTCCATTAGTTTTAGCTCTCATCACTAGCCCCTTGGTAGACAGTTGGACACACATTGCTGGAACCGCTTGCATGCTTCTTACAGAAACTAGTGTGGATGATAAAGAACTTGTATATCGCCCTAGCCAGTTTGGCTCAGTGGAGTGTTGGCCTGAGGACTTAAAGGTCCCAGGTTCGATTCCGGTCAAGGGCACATGCCCAGGTTGTGGGCTCGATCCCCAGTGGTGGGTTTGCAGGAGGTAGCCGGTCAATGATTCTCTCTCATCATTGATGTTTCTATTTCTCTCTCCTTCTTTCCTCTCTGAAATCAATAAAAACATATTTTTTAAAAAATAACTTCTATATCAAATATCAAAGATTTGTGCTCTGACTGCTGATTGCTGCTTCTGATTGCAGAGGTGCAGACACAGAGGAAGATATTGAAGCACACTTAATTCTCATTGTTATAAGTACCTGCCCTGATAGGTGAAGTGACTTTCTTGAGATTAAGAGATTTCCCCCTTCATTTCTCTCTTTTTACCTATTTGTGAGTCATTCATTTAAGGACTCTGATGTTTGAAAGTAACCACATAGTTAGGGTAATTTATAAAGTCACTGTGTATGTTAAGGAAAAGTACAAACTCAGAAAAGACCTGAGAATACCTAAATCTATATTTTTGGATGATCATTGGCATAGGGATACTATACAGCAATAAAACAAACAAAACAAAACAAAACAAACAAAATAAAACAAAACAAAACTCTGTAAATCCCAGAGAAGAGAGGATCTAATTTCTAAAGTTACTACATTATAAGATTTAAATAAATGTCTAGTTTTCAACAAAAAATATTACAAGGCATACCAAGAAATAGAAAGGTAGGAACCATTTAAAGGATAAAAATAAATTTAAACTACCCATGAAAAAGAGCAGATAGCAGAGTTACTAGGCAGATATTTTAAAGCAACTGGATTAAGGATGCTCATAAAGCTAAAACAAGATGTGGACAAAGTCAAGAAAACAATGTATGAACAAAATCCTAATATGTAAAAACCCAGGGTTTGTAACGACTGACTGAAGGCTCAAGCAAACACCGGAAGTCTCCTGCAGTCAGTGCTGGGTTGCTGTGGAGACCCAGCACTGACTGCCACCAGTGCAGGTGAGGCGAACCAGCACTGACTGCCAAGGGTGCTGCGGATCAGGCCAGGAGAGAGGTCTGGAGAGTGAGGCAGGGTCTGATCTGCAGCCTCTGTGGCAGCTGTTGATCAGCTGTTGCCTCTCTCTTTCTCTCCAGGCTTCGCCAGCAGCCACGCCTCTGTTTCTCTCCAGGCCTCCAAGGGGGCTGCTGATCAGCCCTGACTCTCTGATCAGGCCCGGAGATAGGCCCGGAGATGCTGACTGGCATAGAAACCAACCAATCAGAACCAAATTGGCCTGCAGAGGAGGGCAGTTTAGGGTGAGATCAGGCTGGCAGGGGAGGGCAGTTGGGGGCAAGATCAGGCCAGCAAGGGAAAGGCAGTTAGGGTGATCAGGCAGGCAGAGGTAGTTGGGGGTGATCAGGCAGGCAGGCAGAGAGGTTAGGGGTGATCAGGCAGGCAGGGAGAGGGGTTAGGGGCAATTGGGCAGGCAGGCAGGTGAGCGGTTAGGAGCCAGTGATCCCAGATTGCGAGAGGGATGTCCGACTGCCACAGGGATCGGGCCTAAACTGGCAGTCAGACATCCCTTAAGGGGTCCCCGATTGGAGAGGGTACAGGCTGGCTGAGAGAACCCCCCCTCCATGCACAAATTTCATGCACCAGGCCACTAGTGGGAATATAATTAATGAGAGGGAAAAAAGTAACTAAAATTCTGAAATTTAAAATTATAATAACTGAAATGAAAACTTCAGTAGAGGAATTTAAATATAGATTTGAGCAGCCAGAAGAACCAGTGAATGTGATAATAGGATGGACAATTGAAATGATCATGCCTGAGGTACAGAGAGAAAGAAAGGTTGAAGAAAACTGAACAAACCCTAAAGGATCTTTGACATACCATCAAGTAGATAAATATACACATAGTATTTGTCTCAGAAGGAGAGAGAGAAAGGGGAAAAGAGATTATTTGAAGAAATAATATCCAAACTTTTAAAATCTTATAAAAAACTTGAACATAAACATCCAAGAAACTCCAAGCAGGATAGATTCAAAGAGACCTGCACTGAAGTACATTATAATCAAACTATGTAAAGTCAAAACCAAAGAGAGAATCTTGAAAGCAGCAAGAGAGGAGTGACTTTTCTCACATATAAGGAAATCCCCAACAGATACTCATCAGAAACCTTGGGGATTAGACGACAGGGCATTGATATATTTAAATTTCAGAAAGATAAAAACTATTAATAAAAAAAATCCTATATCTGGCAATACTGTCCCTCAAAAATAGGGATGTAGTAAGACATTCCAAGATAAACAAATGCTTAGGAAATTCATTATCACTGGACCTGACCTGCAGGGCATACTAAAGGAAGACCTTCAGTTTGAAATGAAGGACAGTAGACAGTAATTTAAAGTATATGAAAGAATACAGATTTTTGGTAAATGTATTTGCATGGACAATTATATAAGGTAGTGCCTATTGTAACTTTGGTTTGTAACTACACTTTTTTCTATGTCATTTAAAAAACTAATGAGTAAAAACAATAATAATTATTCTATGTATTTAGATACACAATGTAGACATTTAATTAGTAACATCAATAACTGAAAGGGGATAGGGATTGAGCTGTAAAAGAGAGGAGGTTTTGTATGTTATTAAAGTTAAGCTGGTATAAATTAAAATTAAAATTTTATGACTTTAGGAAGTTAAATATAATTTCCACTTGTAATAACAAAGACAAAAGGTAAAACAGTAGTTTTCTGAGGCTGGGGAGAGGGAAGAATGGGGAGTTATTACTTAATTGGTAGAGGGTTTCAGTTCTGCAAGTTGTAGAAAGTTCTGGAGATGGTGGTGATGACTGTGCAGCCATCTGAATGTACTTAATGCTAAATGAGTTTACACTGAAAGATGGTTAATATGGTAAATTTTATGTTATATATATTTTCCCACAATTTAAAAATGTACAATTAAAGGTAGAATTAGTAATCATGAAATTAGATGAGAACATTCATTATGGTTTTGTCTTTTATGTACTTCAATTTAGTTGTGTGGGTGCATTTCCACCACAGATCCAGTGAAGAAGGGAGTTTCTCAAGGTTATAAAACAATAAGGTGACTTGAGAAAGGGATCGAGGAGTTAAGATCACACAAAGAATGAATTTAATGATTGATTGTAAGCTGATCACTAACATTCTAGCCATTAATATCAGGCTGGTTAAAGGAGGAAGTAGGAGACAACAAAAGGGTCCTGATCTTGAGTCAACTTCCTTTATGCAGCCTTTCTGGATATCCCAATACATTTTAGAGGGCAGAGTTAGTCATGTAAGGACTAGTTCTAAGGAATTCTGGAAAATTTATTTTATTCTAAGGAGCAATGAGTCTTGCTAAAAATTATGCTACTTACTAGGCAAAAAGGGAAGAACGCATATAGAGAATGCACATAGGAAGCAAATAGTCTCCTCTGCCACAGTGTGAAATAATATCCTGTTTAATGAGGCTCTTTGGGAAGGAGGACTAAGGAGAAGTTGATTTAGCTTTGGGGGAAGGAGATGTTCTCCTTTAATCAAAGCTAGGCACAAGGCCATATAGGCAAAACATGTGAGTCAGACAACAGTATATTTTTGTTCATCCATCTGTCGCTCTCCATCTTCTTCTCCCTCAGGCATTTTATGGCTTATCTTTCAAGTCATAAAAAGCTTCATGTATTTCTCATTCCGTTACCTATAGAAACTTCTTTCAGAAAAGGATCTGACAAACTCGCTTTCATTATGGTTTAAATGACTGAAAAAGTTTAATCACTCATCTGAACAGTGTAGACATTTTTAAAGAGGATGAAACCTTAAGCTAAAAGGTGTGACATCTCATTGGTGTAGGTCCCAGCTTAGGAAGTAGACACAGTTTAAGGCAGGGGTGGGAAATCTTTGTTTTGCTAAGGGCCATTTGGATATTTATAACATCATTCTTGGGCCATACAAAATCATCAACTTAGAAGTTAGTCTGCTATATTTGGTCAAACATTTAATTAACTCACCCCTAATGCCTGGGTAGGGCCAGACCAAATGATTTTGAGGGCCCGAGGGCTGGATGTTCCCCACCCCTGGTTTAAGGGACATGGGGAGCTTCCTGTAGTCTCTGTAATGATGCCATCTTGGCCATTGCCTATCTGAATGCTGCTAAGGATAGCACTGGACAGTGCTACATGGTTCACTCTTTCAGACTGCCAATCTGGCAACAGCTATTAAATTCAGTCTGAGACCAAGTAAAAAGGAACATTTTGCAATTGGATTGAATAAAGGTTAATAGCATAAAAGATGCAGAAATCACAATCAGATAGCTATGGGAATCAAACTTCCCACAACTCAATCAGTGAATGATGGGAAGTTGAGTTAACCTCATGCTATCTAGTAGAATTGGCCCAGGATGTTTATTTTTGTGATAGAAACATCTTTTGTTTCCTGATCATTGAAGAGCTAAATAGAATTGACTGACAGTTTGCCACAGCCTCCAAGAGATATCTTAGTTCATCTGATAGATGACAGAATAAGAATGCTGCTTAACATCAATTTTATTGCATCTTAGCACCTGCTCCAGCCAACAGTCATTACTATCTAGGAAAGGATGTGTTCAGATATCATTATTCTTGTATCTTTGCATTTGTATTCTGCTGACCACTGTGCAAGGTAAATTTGATAAATTGAGGGACTGATTGTGAGTGGCAGAAACCTGTGGCTGCAAGTCCTTTGCAAGCCTGGAATATAGGAAAGATTCGGGGGGGGGGTTGTTTAGGTAATCATTGTCTAAATATATCAGTCTCTCTCTCTTTCTATCTCTCTCATTCGACCTCAGTCCTTCTCCCCACCCCTCATCTTTCTCTGTCTCTCTTCTGCATTAATTTTTGTCAAAATAATCTTATTTTAATAATAGACAGGGAAATATGTAATAAACAAGACAAAAACAGCATGTCAAAAGTAAAAACTTCTAGAGATCAACCGAAGGACTTGTATGCATGCATATAAGCACAACCAATGGACACAAGACACTGAGAGGGTGGGATGAGGGCATGTGACAGGGGGTAGGGGAGTCTGGGGGAAGGTCAATGGGGGGAAAAAAAGGAGATATATCTACTACTATATGTAATACTTTAAGCAATAAAATTAAATTAAAAAAACTAAAAATAAAAACTTCTGATCAGTAGTATAAATGCTAGAATTATAGATTGCCATGTATTAGAGCCAGGCATAATACTCAGGATAGCGAGGCCAGTTGTTGAGATATTGAAATTTTTCTCTCCAAATGGTATATATCTGCTGACCCAAGCCTTCTGAAAAAAAAAATATATTTTATTGATTTTTTACAGAGAGGAAGAGAGAGGGATAGAGAGTTAGAAACATCGATCAGCTGCCTCTTGCACACCCCCTACTGGGGATGTGCCCGCAACCAAGGTACATGCCCTTGACCGGAATCGAACCTGGAACCCTTGAGTCCGCAGGCCGACGCTCTATCCACTGAGCCAAACCGGTTTCGGCTGACCCAAGCCTTCTGAATATATCTTTGCCACAGAGCCCCTTGCTGGGTCCTTAAGGGACCCCAAATCCTTAAGATAACCTCAATAAGTAGAAGTTAAAGAGTTAGACCTTGGCATGGCAGGGGGCCAGCAAGAAGCAGTTCCTGGGGTCTAATCTGACTATTCTAAACCCATGTTACGTCCATTGTTAACTCCTAGAATGACTTCCAAAGACTGAAACAGAGAAGGCTGCTGAAAGATTGGAAAAATAAAATGAATTGGTTCTTTGTAATGTACTGGCTTTTTGTTCTTAGGTGTAAAACTAGGCACTTATCCCTCTTGGGCCTTTGGTGAGAAGCTGAATCAGTATTATTTTGCTTATCAAACTATTTTTAAGTAGGGAGTATTAACTGAGTAGCTGCCAACAAGCAAAAGGACATGCTCAATTCATGGGTAAAGACCCCTATGTATGTAAGTGATAATTCAACTCATTTTATGTTTTCTATTGTAACCCTTGCTTATTAATCTATAAACTAGATTTATTACTATATATTATTTGTAGGTGTCCTTCTATTATTAGAGGGTCCTTGAGGCTTCCAGAGGATTTAAATTTTACTTTTTGGATATGTCTTTCCTCCCAAGTTTGGTAGGTATAAAATGTTTTATATCTTAAGCAGGATTCACATCTTTTCAATCGTCTTTTCATTCATAGTTAACAATGGTATTCTTGGCAGAAAGTGCATCTTCTGCCACATTATTATGTGCATTTCTTTGAACCATTTGTACACTGTGTATGATTGGGTCTGTACGGATTAAAACAGCTCAGAGAGAGCCAATTTAAGGCTTGGGATGAATGAGCCTGGGCATTAGAGACATTCTGGCACACAGGCACCTTGTAAATCCCGTTGTTAAATTTGCAGTGGGTGTGATGGAATGTGCAGCTTAGTCACTTTACCCTTGTTAGTGCAAAACTAAATTGTAAGGGCTCACACACAGCTCCTTGGGGAATAAAGAAAGGGAGGGAAGGGAAAAGATTTTCTGAAATCTGATAGTTATCCCCCTTGGTACCCTGAGAGGCAAATATACCAGTCAAAAAGACTAACACCTTTGATGATTTTAGCCTTGTATGCTAATTAATTAGATGCTATCCTATATAATAAAAGGATAATATGCAAATTGACCCTAACGGCAGAATGACCAGAACGATTGCTGGACCAGTCACTATGAGGCGCACTGACCACCTCTTGGTCCCTTTCCCCAGCTGGCAGGCTCCAATCATCTGATGGTCACCCACTGCAGGGGCAGGGCCAGTGAGCAGGCAGGAATAGCCGACCTTTCGTTCTCTTCCCCCCACCATCAGGCACTGATCACCCAATGGTGAACGGGGAACCAGGGGTGGGTGGTGGCGGGGGGAGGGGCTGGCTGCGGGCAGCTGGGGAAGATGGCCCTGATGGCCGGCCAGGCCTAGGGACCATACCTGCACATGAATTTTGTCTGTCAGGCCTCTAGTTATTTAATAAAAGGAAATCAAAATGACATTTAGCCCACTCAAAATGGATAGTTAATACTATAGTTAATACTATTGATACTATAAACAAGCTTTCTATAAACAGTTCATGGATAAGATATGGTTAATGATAGGAAATTGCTAAAGATTAGGCTCATGATGGCATTTCTGGGAATTAAATATCTATTTTCTTCAAAAATTTATATTGTTAAATAACAAATATATGAACTTAATATGATCATCTGTTAGAGCAGTGGTTCTCAACTTTGTAGGGACCTTTAAAGCTTCCGTGGGAGCTTTAAAAAATACTGACACCTTGGGAGTGCCAAAAGAGATTCTGAATTATTTGGTCTGAGGTGTGGTCTGGGCATCTGAATTTTAAAAAACAATTTCCCCCCAGATTTATTGAATAACTGAATATTAGATTTATAATATATAAAAATGTACAACATGATGATTTGATATATTTAAACATGAAAGTTTTCACACATAATCAAATTAATTATTAATCCCTTACCTCACATAGTTACTTTATTTTTTATTTTTGGTGAGAATGCTTAAGGTTTACTCTTTTAACAAATTTCAATGATACAATATTAACAATTATAGACACCATGCTATACATTAGAGACTCAGAATTTATTCATCTTTTAACTGACAGTTTGTAATTTATTTTTTATTTTTTATTTTTTACCAATCTTTCCTCTTTACCCCACTTCCAGCCCCTGGCAACCACCATCCTACCCTCTCTTTCTATAAACCCAACTTTTTTTTTTTTTTTTTTCGATTCCATATATAAGTAATACCAACCAATATGTCTTTTTCTGTCTGACTCATTTCATTCAGCATAAAGCCCTCCAGGTCCATCCATATTGCATAGGCCAGGTTGAGAACCATTTTGAACCATTTAATTTAGAGTAAAGTGCCTCATTGACACAAATACTTTACAAATAAGAAATAATTCCTTTATGGCTATATATTTTAATATACATATATTGTTTAAACTATAAGTGACTCAGAAAATAATTGTCTAAAACTGTTAAGGCTTAGGACCTCTTTTTTTTTAAATTTCTTTATTGATTAAGGTGTCACATATTTGTCCTCATCCCCCCATTCCCATCCCACACCCCTCCCCACGGATGCCCCCACCCCCCTGTTGTCCTTAACCATTGGTTAGGCTCATATGCATGCACACAAGTCCTTTGGTTGCTCTCTCCCCCTACCCCTCCCCTCCCCTACCCTCCCTCTGAGGCCCGACAGTCCGATTGATGCCTCCTTGTTTCTGGGTCTGTTCTTGTTCATCAGTCTATGTTGTTCATCATTTCCCCTAGATGAGCGAAATCATGTGTCACTAGAGATATACTTATAAGAACCGAATGTGAGACGAGCAATACTAGTTATGCTGACAGGCAAATGAATCAGTCTGTAGTGAGTTTCTTTCTGGACCAACAATTCTTTTGAGACCCAAATTCATTGTCCACCAGTTCCTTATGTGTACATGTCGGCACTGACTTTTTAGTTCTGGATGGTGGACAAATGGTGGTAATGCAGGTCCGACTCCCTCTGGTTTGGTCTTGCCCATACCCAGGGGCGCGGCCTCACCCGGACCCTGGGGCGCGCGGCCTTACCCAGTCCCAGGGGCGTGTGGCCTCACCCAGATCCAGGGGCGCGTGGCCTCCCCCGGACCCGGGGGCGTGCGGCCTCACCTGGGCCCAGGACCCAGCCTCATCCGGACGCAGGGGCGCATGGCCTCAGCCGGGTCCGGGACCCAGCCACATCCGGACCCAGGGGCGCGTGGCCTCTCCCGGACCTAGGGGCGCGGCCTCACCCAGACCCGGATCCCAGCCTCACCCAGACCCAGGGGCGCGTGGCCTCACCTGGACCCGGAGGAGTGCGGCCTCACCTGGGCCCAGGACCCAGCCTCATCCGGACCCAGGGGCGCGTGGCCTCACCCAGACCCGGGGGCATGAGGCCTCACCTGGACCCGGGATCCAGCCTCACCCGGACCCAGGGGTGTGGCCTCACCCGGACCCGGGACCCAGCCTCACCCGGACCCAGGGGCGCGCGGCCTCACCTGGACCCGGGATCCAGCTTCACCCGGACCCAGGGGCGCGCGGCCTCACCCGGACCAGGGACCCAGCCTCACCCGGACCCAGGGGCGTGCGGCCTCACCCAGATCCAGGGGCGCGTGGCCTCGCCTGGACCCAGGGGCGCATGGCCTTGCCTGGACCCAGGGGCGCGTGGCCTCGTCTGGACCCAGGGGCGCGCGGCTTCACCCGGACCCGGGACTCAGCCTCACCCTGACCCGGGTCCCAGCCTCGCCCGGACCCAGGGGTATGTGGCCTCACTTGGACCCAGGACCCAGAGGGGTTTCGTCTTCTTGATCCCAATTCCTGTCGGTCAATTCCCTCTCAGCAATTCCTTCGGCCATTTTCTCAAAGCTCCTGGGCGGCTGCCACGGAACTCTCTGGGCAGCGGGGTCGGCGAAGCTCCGGTGTGCCCGGTGCGCGGCGGCGGGCTGGTCCAACGTCGCTGCGATGGCGCTCGGGTCTGCAGTGGTGACCAGTCACCGGGCGAGCGCTCCTGGATCCGGGACCCAGCAGGGCCTCATCTTCCCGATCCCAACTCCCATCCGTCAATTCCTTCTCAGCAATTCCTCCAGTCATTTTCTCAAAGCTCCGGGGTGGCTGCCGCGGAACTCGCTGGGCAGCGGGCTCGGCGAAGCTCCGGTGTGCCCGGTGCGCGGCGGCGGGCTGGTCCGACGTCACTGCGATGGCGCTCGGGTCTGCAGCGGCAGCTGGTCGCTGGGCGTGCGCACCTGGCCGCTTCCGGGGCGCAGAGATTCTCGAAGGACTCGGAGGTCAACAAGTGCAGAGTCTCCCACCCCATGTCCCCCAGGGGCTCCTCTATCCGTGCTCAGCAGCGAGCGGAGCCGTCCCCTCAGCTGGAGACCACCGGGGGAACCGTGCCGAACACGTTCCAGGTCGCCATTGTGTCGCCAGAGCCATAGTTCTTAAAGTGTGATCTTTGGCTCACCGGCATCAACATCATCCTGCGTCCCCCTCTCTTTTATCCTAGTTGTAGAGCATCCGCTCAGCCAGCCCTCCAGTGGTTCTGGATGGTGTCTGCTCTGTTTTCCAGTTGTAGTTTCAAAATTGTTGTGGTAGGCAACAATCAGGCGTCTGCCTTATGCTGCCATCTTGGTCCTCTCTCGGCTTAGGAACTCTTGAATTAAGAGATTAAATTTGTAATGGATTATATCTAGAAGTATTGTTTCATAGGTTAGTTTAAAACGATAAGGCATAAAGTTTATAGAAATCAAGAACTATATACATTTTGGATTTATAGTATCTTTAAGAAAGTAAAACTTCTAAGCACACACAGATAATTGTTTTAATAAGAAATGTTTTCCTGCAGGTATTTAGTAAGAGCAAAGGTATTTCTATATAACAAAGTAATATATGTTTTTCATTGGAAAAGAAAGACAATAATCTCTAGGTAGAAGATTATAGCAGCTGAATGCTGATGAAGGTTTGACTGCTTTGATTAAAGTTAATTAAGAATTCAGCATTTCTGAGACTCAAACCTGCTCTATATCAGAGGTGATGGGGATTGTTTTGGCACTTCAAACAGTCTGTGAGTTGAGTGAAGTCAATTGTAACTTTGAGGTCAGAAAAAAGGCTTTGATGTAATTATTTCTCATTGCTTGGCTACTGGCACAAAGAATAAATTCACTTCATTAATAACCTAAAACCCTATTTGTGGGGCCTATTTATAATGTCTATTAAAAAGCATTGGAGGGCACTTTTTCTTCTTCCATAAACAAATCACCTTTCTCACTTGTCTTTGGTAAATCTGAGTAAGGGAAATGTGAATATTTAAACTGATTTTCTAAGGCTAAGGGTTCCTATGCGGTCCCCATCTGCCAGATATCTACTTTCATCATAGAATTTCCAAGGGAAAAAGAAACATTATTAAGAGAAAACTATATACCAATTTACACAGGAGAATAGCCTGATGGTTGATGGACAACACTATGTTGCCAAAAAACTTATGTTTTAGAACTAAAAATAGTAGTTTTGAGAGTGCAATTCCCTAATACAAGAGGTTTTTGATGTATGGGTAGTTATGAAACAAACTATTCATTTTACAAAAGTCTCAGTAAGAGGTGTCACAAGGGACTTTTGTACAACTGATGTTATTGTCCCCAAAGTAAATCTCTAAGGACAAAAGGAATCTTCAAGAATTTCAGTTTTTTCTTTCTTTATTATGATAAGTTCTATATTTCTTTCCCTCAAGTTTATGTGTCAACTTGAGTGGCTAGAGGCTGCCCAGGTAGCTGGTAAACCAATATTTCTGGGTGTCTGTGAGGCTTTTTCTGGAAGAGATTAGCATTTGAATCATTAGACTGAAGATCACCCTCACCAATGCAGGTGGGCATCATCTACTGCACTGAGGGCCTCAATAGAAAAAGCAAAACAAAACAAAACAAAACAATACAAACAAAAATCACAGAGGGAGGGTTGATTTACTCTCTTTGCTAGAGGTGGGACATTAATCTTCTCCTGCCCACAGACATCAATCCCCCTGGTTCTCAGACCTTTGGAATAGGACTAAGACTTACACAATGAGCTCCTCTGATTCTTAGGCCTTCAGACTCAGATTGAATTATACCACTTGCTTCCTGGTTCTCCAACCTGTAGATGGCCTGGTTCTCCATAATTCAATTCCTATGATAAATTTCCTTCTGTATATATCTATATATATCCTGTTGGTTCTGTTTCTCTGGAGAACTCTGAGTAATACAACTTATATGGCATGAAGAAATCAGGAACCTTGAAAATCATCCTTAATTTTCTTTTGGTTTTAGGCTGACAGCATCTAAGTCTTTCACATTGTAAGTGCTTAACAGAGATTTCTTTGAATAAAAAGGAGTAAGCCATGATTTACAGCAATAAAGATGGAAAAATTATGATTATCAACAAAAACCTTCACCAACCTTCTACCATTTTTCTTTTTTTTTAATGAGATCCAACATTTGCTATTCTTACCTGGATCATTTCTGAGACATAACAAGTGCTCCTTCTATGTTTCATGTGCTTCTAACCACTGCTTAATGCTACCTTACTCTATTCCTTCCTATAGGTGATGAGAGAATGTTGAATTATCTTTCCTCAGCATCATAGAATATTAAAAGTTGGATGTAGGGCTCTGGCTGGGTGGTTTAGTTGGTTGGAGCATGGACTCATTCACCAAAAGTTGCAGGTTTGATTCCTGAGCAGGCCACATATGTAAGTTTCCAGTTCAAGATCCCCAGTCTAGGCGCCTATAGGGAGGCAACGGATCCATGCTTCTCTCTCACATTTGTGTTCTCTCTCTCTCTCTCTCTCTCTCTCTCTCTCTCTCTCTCTCTCTCTCTCTCATCAATAAACATATTTCCAGGTGAGAATTTTTAAAAAAGTTGGACTTAGAAAATAGTCAGATAAGGCTTTAAAGGCTATAGCATAGCATATGGCATTTGCCCAAAATAAAGTTAGAGCTATCTTCAGAAAGTGGGATAAGACACAGTTTCTCCTGAAACTTAATCAATAATTTTTAGAGCACGTTTCATCAACCTCTTGCTTAACCACCTGCTAACCTGTGACAAAGCCAATGTAATGATTCTTACCAGATCCTGTCTCATTTTTCTCTTCCTGGGCACATAAGACTATATTTTCCAGTCTTCTTAGATTGGGAGCTTGGATTAACTTCTGGATAATGAGATATAGTCAGTATTGATTTAAGCTAATTTCAATACTTGTACTTAAAATACCCTATCTGATCCCATCACCCAGCCTTCTTTTCCCTCCTGATGACCATGTGTTCCAGATGTTTTAGCTACATAATTGCAGGGGCCCAGAGTCCTGAGTCATAACTTGAAGGAGAGCCATTGAGGAGAGCAACCTAACTTTCACTGGAAATAAAAGAAAAATGAAGTTTGTTGTGTTGAGCCACTAAGATTTTAGTATTTCTTTGTTACTGCAGTGTAGTCTGTTTTATCTGCGTAACTGTGACAAGTTGTGGGCTTCAATTCAAATGTATTTTT
Source organism: Cnephaeus nilssonii (assembly GCF_951640355.1). Classification (NCBI taxonomy): domain Eukaryota; kingdom Metazoa; phylum Chordata; class Mammalia; order Chiroptera; family Vespertilionidae; genus Cnephaeus; species Cnephaeus nilssonii. Next base: position 68,301,641 of record NC_137074.1, on the reverse strand, counting down.
AGCTACTATACAAACTTCATTTGTTTCTTCTATTCTCTATGGTGAAACAACCCATGACTAATTATAAGGAACACTGAATAATGTTCCCCATGTTTCTTTATTTTACTATATTTTCTTCATTTGACTTAGTTGTAGATTAACTCTGACCTTGGGCAAATTTCTCATGGGCTCTTTGCCTCAGTTTCCTCAATATGAAATAGAAATAAGGTTGTTTCTCTATTTCTTATTCCTGGCTGTCAAAAAGATGAATGAGTTAACAATTATTAGGAAAGTAGTGTATAAGCATAGAAGATTATGTTACTATTATCTTATTCTCATAAGAATAGTAAGAAGTCTATGTGCTGTAGATATTGGAAATGTTATAAAGGAAAGATTTATGAATTTTTCAGTGGTTTGTTTTTCTTTGTAGAATTGGAGTAATCCCTTTAGGTTACATAGATAATCTACTTATCTTAAAGCTTGAAAGTGCCTTAATATGTCCACATGAAAATTTAAAATGCTTCAGGGCACTGATATTAAGAATGTTATATCAGATAAAGTGATTGATATAAAGAAAAACATGGGTGGCTTTTCATGCAATTTCATATTGCAGTACAAATTTGCAATTGTTTCTAGCCTAGGCATGAATGAAAAATAGTTACAATTCTTAGGGGCTCAGTGAACCTTGTAAAAAATTATATGAATAATGGTTGATCTTACAAGAAGACCAGATTTTTAAAATTCAATTCTTTTAAAAATTTTATTGAATTTATTGAGATGACATTGTTTAATAAAATAAAAATTCAGTCCTTAATAAGGCATATATTATTTTTTAAGTGGTGTTAATATTTAACCATAATTACTCTTTAAACTTAGCTGATTATTATAAAGTGTTCTTCAGGATCTTCTTGAACCATAACATAATTATGAAAGTTATATTTATTTTTAACTTTGAGACAATCTTAAAGTATACTCAAATATACTTACTATCTTCAAATATACTTAATCTATAATCTATTACATTAGTCAAGAGTTAAAAAAAGAAAAATAGGATTAATCATAAAATAGTAGTCCCCTTGCTTCAAACATTCACCTGATTTGTTGAACTAACTTACTGAAAATTGATCTCAAATGATTCTAATGATCCTTAGAAACTGGTCAATGTGTGCTCCACTGATAATCCAAGATATGCCCTGTGCTTGTAACCTCATGACATTGACCTTTCCTCCTCTTCATCATTGGCTCACTGAGTGATATGTACTGTCTTGTTGGTACCCAAAGCAGGAGCTAGGCTGCTAATGAGTCTCTAGGTGCCACCTGGTCTGGCATTGATGCCTATAAACATAATCTGAGGTTACTGATGTTTGTACCAATGGTTTTGTGTCCAATGAAGCCTTGGCATAAAGCAACTTCTGCAGCCAATGCTGCTCAAAATCTCATGCTGGCTAAAGTTATATTATTGTTGGTAATAGCCAATATCTCCATTTAGGCTGACAAGGGCTAAAACTGAGGATACTATTTCACTACAGAGATTGTGCTAAAAAAGCTCATTCAGGTTTTGCCCCTCTTTTGCTGTAGTTCCCATTACTGGCATTTCAGATATGAGCGCTTAAAATAGGGCCCAGAAGGGACAAACCTAATCGGTAATAACCATGTTCTTTTCAGAAGGCCTCCTTCAGTCTGGCTCTTTACTTTTGTCATGTGACAGACGGCAAGTATGTTTTCTTTTTGGGAGTTCATAGTTTATCATTCAACCTTTCTTTGTTTTGGAGACCTGAAAATTATGTGGACATGTAATGATGACTAGAAAAATGTAAAACCAAATGTATTAATCTTTCCTTTTTTTAATCATCACTCAAAGACTCAAAGACATGATTATTGATTTTTAGAGAGAGAGAGAGAGAGGAGGTTTTGAGAGAGAGAGAGAGAGAGAGAGAGAGAGAGAGAGAGAGAGAGAAACATGTATGTGAAAGAGATAGGCATGGCCAATATATTAATCTTGATAAATCACCTAAACCTCAAACCTCATCCTCACCTTCTGGAAAACTTTGTTGAAGAATATAAATTAGCTAGAATCTCAGGTGGGACCTCTCACCTTTCACCCTACACATGTCTCTTGGCATATATACTTTCCTGCAGAAGTAGATTGGGGATACCACAGGAGTGTAAAACTGAGGAGTCAAGAAACATATTTGTGCATGTCTTTTAAATATGGGTATACTAGAACATATTTAAATGTTAATGAGAATTAATAACATAGACAAAGAGAGACTTGGAGAGCCATTGGAGTGATCCCCAGAAGAGCATTGTACATATGCACCAGCCTTTGGCAGCAGGATGGACTCTTGTGCTCCCCTTCTTACACTAGGGTGCTTCCAAGCTAGAGCTCTGCCTGTAGTTTTTCTACTTCATGTTTGTCAAACTCATTTCTCTTCCTTCCTCCAGTGGATGCTATGCAATAGCACCCTTCTTTATACCTTACCCTTCCCTACTTGGTCTTGATGCCCTTTATTTGTGTTCACCTTACATCAAAGGATATTTTTATCATAGAGCTTTTCATACTTTATTATAGTCTGTAATAATCTGTTTACTTCTCAGTTTCTCCAACTAGGCTGTAAAATCTTTGAGGACCTTCTCTAACTTGTTTTATTTTTGTTTTTTATTGTGGTGAAATATAGATAACATAAAATTTAGCCTATTAGCCATTTTAAGTGTTTAGTTCTATGGTATTATATACATTCACATTGTTGTGCAATCATGGCTACCATCCATCTGCAGAACTATTTTATCTTCCCCAACTGAAACTGCATCCATTGAACACTAACCCCCATTTTCCCCCAATCCCTGTTAACTACCATGTAATATTTTTAAATCATCACCATAGGATATGTTGATTTTTAGAGAGAGAGGAAAGAAGAGAGAGTGAGAGAGAGAGAGAAAACAAGTGAGTGAGAGAGTGAAACATCAATGTGAGAGATCTGTTGCCTCCTATACATGCCCCTACTGGGAATCGAACCCACAACCTTTATGGTATGTGGGACAACACTCCAACCAACTGAGCTGCCTCGCCAGGGCTCTAATTTGTTTTTATAGTTTCAGGGAGGAGCTTGTCATATAACAGGTGAGCAATACATGTTTATTCAATAAATGAGTGAAGGTACTTAATTACTTTTTGTTAATTTTCAAGTAGAACTATAGGCCAATGCCTTTAAATTTGGAGTGACTATCTCATCTTTATATTAGTGAAAGGAAATGTAATATATCAAAATGTATTCTAATCACATTGTGTTTTTATTTGATGAAAGAACATCATGATTTTAAAATGGACTGAATAAAAGTGAATGACAATCAAACTCAAATAATGGGTGTATTAAAACAGAGCATCCAGATCATTAAAAAACATAAACACGAAGGAATTCAATTATCAGTAACCTTTATAAAATAAGTACAAGAACAAAAATAATCACTAGTTTCAGAAAAATGCCAAATAGATGGCAATGCCAGCTATCTTAATTATGGAATTAGGGCACAAGAAAAAAATATTACACTGTGAGCTTTTTTGTTGTTGTTACTATGACATTGTCATTTCATGATGAGGTCGCATAAGTTGCTTAAAATCACCAATAAAAAAACAAGGAGATAGATCACAATCAAATGATTTGTTTCAGTGAATAATTAGATCATTTTTGTAGGAAAGTATGCAATATTATTTCAAAAATTTATACTATTTTCTTCAGTTCTTAGTTTGACAAATATATGAAGCTTGAAAGCTAGCTATAAGATAATATTTTTTAACTCAGTGGTGCTTTTGATGGCATCATATTTACTGGATTAAAAAGAAAACAAAGAAACATGAGCTTTCTGGGTATCATAGATGTAGTTTCAAGAATAAATGAATGATGGCTGCCAACATAATTTATTATTTGCTCTATCCAACACTGACAATAGCCCCCTAACCACCCTTTCCTAAAGCCTAAAGGGCTTACAATTGAGAATCCTTCTCCTGTCCCTTTGAGATGGATCTGTATATCTTATAACTCCAAAATGTCTTTCTCAAGGACCTGAAAGCCATTCCTTTGAAGCATAATCAACAGGAAGGTAGGGCTTCCTCTCCCAGACTCTGTGAAAAGACAGACTGCTAACTTAGATAATTGCCAGCTAAAGGGTACAATTGGTTTACACTGACCAACCCTTTGTAATTTTTCAATTCCCTGACTCTGCTCAGGGCCCCCAACTCACCCCTGCTAACTTCTTCATTCTTTCTTTAAAATGCCCATCACCTCTGTAGCAATCAAGTTGAGCTTGGTTGATGCTGGCTTCTCTTCCTATTGCAATAGGATATTGCTGATTAAAATCTGTCTTAAAAAAGAAAAAGAATAAATGAATGACAACAGGCAAATCCTTCCAGAACAACACATTCCCATTAGCGTTGGTAGAAGCTGGGTGCCTCTGTTCTTCTATGCCTGAGATTAAGAGGTGCAGATTGACATTAAAGGTGTTGTGTCATTTCAGCTTTCTTTAAAATATGAGTTAATCTCCTGAGTCACACAGAGAAAAAATAATCTAAAGCACAGTGTCAGTTTCTAGTGATAAGACTTAGTCATGTGAAATTGGCACACATTCACAAGGATGAGAAGAAAATCTGGCAAAGAAGTTGGGAGTAGTAGTAGAGAAAGAACATTCACAACAAAATCATGCAATTATACGATTATAGCCCAATTCCCTCCAATTTCACAGAATTTTTTATAATGCAAAATGATGCTTTGAAATGTAGAAAGCCATGTAATCCTATAATCTGAGAAATGATTTAGACCATTTAATATTAATAGTATTAAATAATAACCTGAAAGTAGCAGGTGATGTTGAGAACTGAGTTTTAAATAACAGAGTGGATTTTAGTTCTGTTGTTTACCAGCTGTGAGACGTATGGTAAGATCTTTAACTTTTGGGGGTTTTAGTGTCCTTTTCTATAAAATTAGGAGATTGAACTAGATAATTAAACAATTCCAAAGTTTAATAAAGCTATAACATTTATAAACATAAGAAATATTAAGCTGTTCTTTCTTGAATCAACTTCATAGGATTTAGGAGTGGCATCACATGTACAATATTGAACCTACTGAATTGCCTCTGAACTCTCATGTTGTCTATATTCCAAATTATTTCAGCTATGTACATCTGGCTTATAAATTATTGAGTTACCAACTTTGACTGACACTCTTAGATTTATTAGATGTGCTCACATACTAAGACACAGTAGAACTGGGTTCTATTTTTCTCAATTCTGAAGGACAACATATAATGCAAAGATTAAATTTCCTTCCTCAAAATAATGAGAATCGATTTCTTTGCACCCAAACTTTCAAGTTCTAGGAGAGGAACTTAAAAAAATGATTTTTAAGTTTTATAGTGTTTCTGGGCCCCCAAGGAGAAAAAAGATATTATGCCATTAAATGATGGAAAACTGTATATACCTTGTTTTGATCTTTTGTCCAAGTTTTGATCTTTTGCCTACCTCAGGGATTTTAAACTTTAAAGCAAAATCTTCATCTCAATCTTTATCTTAGTAAAGTTTACAAAGACAATTTAGGGCTGACTTTTGAGAAATCTTGAGTAATTTATACATAAGGGGCCAACGTTGTTTTTAAATTAAAATGCACATACTTTCTCTTTTAAATTATAGTTTTAAATTGTCTTCAATGTGCCAGTTAAATTTTCTTATTTTGTAGATCTCTGTTTGAATTAAATGATGGAGAAAAAAGTCTGGAGATGAATATGTATGCATTTTGTTTTTAGAATTAAAAGTAAATTTAGTGTCCACTTGAATTGATTTGCTTAGTTCTGATGATTAGTAGCTTTTCTTAGTATGAGCTCTTTAGAAGTACCCTCTTTTCAAAGATGAGCAATGCCTTTCAGTTTTGGTGAACTTTGAAATTGTTGCCTATATACCAGTTTCCTAGATGCCCTGAAAAATGCCATAGTCCTTTACCTACCCCATATAATTTTTTTTTTTTTATGAAAGTATACTGAAGGTGACCAAAACACAAGAACACAATAGAACGTGTAACCCTGGATGCTTGGATTTATGCCTAGAGAGACTTTGTGATTCTAGGGAGAAGATCTGACTACCCTCACTTATAGAAGCATTTAATGCCACAAACATGTCTCCCAATTTTTGGATCACTTCAACATTAACAACTAAAATATTAAGTCCAACCACTGGCTCAAGGGATCATTTTTCCTATAAACCCAGCCATGATTTCAGCTTTCCAGCCTCCAAAACTGTGAGAAATAAATTTCTGTTGTTTATAGACCACCCACTCTATGGTATTCTGGTATAGCAGTCTGAACTGACTAAGACAGCGCTGAACTACCTTGAGTCTACTCCTTTCCATTCATTTGCACTCTTCCTCTTGGACTTGCTTGTGACCAGACACAAATGATTGCAGGCAAAGTCTTGCTCTCTTAGTTCTCACCCTCAAAAGGCCTGAGTCAAGCTGCTCACCTCTGCATCTCTAAGTCTTCAATTCAGAAAGGAATGTATAGTTAGCTTCATTTTAGCCTTGGGTGTGAGCTCTACTCTTCAAATCTGCTTTACTGTTAACAAGGCTGTACTTTTATCTGAACGAGGATTTTGGACTCTATTTTTACTATTGATGGTATCTTACAAGGCAGATCAGAAATTTGTAGCATCCCACAAATTTCTTAACAGTTTGGAATAGTGCATATAATTTTATGTCAATAATTATTCAGTTTATTCTAGTTTATCCAAAGATATTCTGTGATTGAACACTGATTCAGTATGATTTGGAGTCTGTGTCTTGATCATTGGATTAAGCTTAAAAGATAGAGGAAATATCAATCTGGTTATTCTGCTCCCTTTTACACAGTCTGAGCCTGCTTCTAGGACGACCTGGGTAAACATAGTTCAGTCCTCTGGAAGTTAGTGTGGAATAAGAACAACTAAGGCATCACTATGTTTCGGGGAACATCAGTAGAGCTGGCCTGGTACAGTAGTAGGTGGTAGTAAAGAGATTATGATCAAGGTTTATTTTGTCTAGTAAACAATCTGTTCATTACCTTTAACAACCAGGAAGCTTCCAGTTATAACGGTTGGAGCAAAGAAATTTAAAGCAGCAGGCCATGTTACAGTAGGTTAGAAGATGGAGAGGATGGTGACAATCAGCAGATTAGAGGGCCTTCTCTCTTCAGTGCCTCTTACTCTACCCACAACATTAGAGACACACAAATAAGGAATCACAGACATATATACAGAAAAATACTCACAGAGACACACACATAGACTTTCACAGATAAACACAGTCACTGACAGACAGGAACACACATACAAGGTTGCTTTTTCTCCTTGGGATTATTGCTTATATTGTATCTACTCCATTACTGTCACCAGAAACAGACCAGGACTGCGGTGGGTCTGCCCTGGCACTGTTTAGAATAGGTAGGTTCTTGACTTAGTGCAGGAAAGATTTCATGACAGACCAGGTGATTTTGAGAGTATGTTTTGTTTTGTTTTGAAATCTTTATTGTTGAAAGCATTACATAGGTCCTTCTTTCCTGCCCCCCTCCCCATAAATCTCTTCCAGCTTGCTGAGAGTATGTTTATTTAAGTGAAACAAATAAAGCACTTAAGATAGAAGAGGCAATCCTATCTAATAAAAGAGTAATATTCAGATTGACCATCACTCCAACACACAATATGGCTGCCCCCATGTGGTCAAAGATCCTGCCCCTATGTGGACACAAGATGGCCACCACAAGATGGCCAGCAGGGGAGGGCAGTTGGGAGGGATCAGGCCTGCAAGGGAGGGCAATTGTGGGTGATCAGGCAAGCAGGGGAGAGCAGTTGGGAGGCACCAGGCCTGCAAGGGAGGGCAGTTGAGAGGGACCAGGCTGGCAGGGGAAAGCAGTTGGAGGCAATCAACCCTGCAGGGTAGGGCAGTGAGGGGTGACCAGGCCGGCAGAGGAGGGAAGTTGGGGGCAAACAGGCTGGCAGGGGAGCAGTTAGACATCAATCAGGCTGGCATGGGAGTGGTTAGGGGGTGATTAGGCTGGCAGGCAGAAGTGGTTAGGGGCAATCAGGAAGGCAGGCAGGTGAGCAGTTGGGAGCCAGCAGTCTTGGATTGTGAGAGGGATGTCCGACTGACCGTTTAGGCCCGATCCCAATGGGATCGAGCCTAAACGGTCAGTCGGACATCCCTCGAGGGGTCCCAGATTGGAGAGGGTGCAGGCTGGGCTGAGGGACACCCTCCCCTCCGTGCATGAATTTTGTGCACCGGGCCTCTAGTGTCATAATAATAGGAATAAGCCCAGTTGAGGCTGCCTTGGCTCTTTAGAAGGTCCTAGAGCAGAAGAAGTGAATCAGTTGGGCTGTGTGGACTCAGGAAACAACTTGTAGAGGCAAAAGGAGGACCCTTGGAGACAGGTTTAGAGGGTTAGCCAGAGAAGAGCTGCCATTGCTTGTTGCTTCCCCGGTTGCAAGTCTCATGGGAGACTAGAGTTTAGGAGAAAGCAAAGGTACATGCCTAAGGAAAGAAGAAGTGGGGAAGGCTTGCATGTGCTCCAGAGAGAGCATGCACTGGTCCTTTGTCTTAAGGGTTTTTATCTGTTTTCTAAAGGTGGGAGTTTTAGGGGAGGTCTCTGGGGAGGCTCTCAATAGAATATTTATTAGCTTTCCAGGTGTGTCCTTTAATATGTTGATTCATCAAAATGAGTTTATAGGGTCAGGGTCATTCTCTGGTCAGTTTTACCTTTAAAAAAGTCACTGAACCTAAGTAGGTCTGCCCCAGCATGGTCTGGAATGTGTAAATCATTTGCTCCTAAGTGTCTTTGGTTAGGGAAAATAAGAACTTTTGATTTATTATTTGGCTGTAAATTGCTTGGCATTGTTTAGCTATCTGTCTCAGTTTCCCCATTCCACTTGCCAAGGAATTTTCCTAGCTTCTTACTATCCTGCCTCATTACCAAATGAACCATCTAGGTAAAGCTAGGTTGTCTTTTGAATCTCAGCAATCCTGTCAACAATGTGAGTTCTTTAGTGCCTTGGACATTAATCTTTTTCCTCAATACTATAAAATTCCCACTTAATTTTAAAAAATGTTCCAGAGGTATAATTTTCTTTCACAATTATATTTCATTGTGCATGAGAGAAGACACTTTGTTTTGTAAGTGGGATTATATTAGCCATGGACCCCAAAAGGCTGATAATAAAAGATGTGAAAAAATGATCGTGCAGGCATAGAGGATGAACCAGGAATACCCCAAGCATGTAATAGATATTCAATTTTAAATAAATGAATACCTTCTCATCCTAGGTTCTGTGCAAAGTTCCAAGAATATCATAAATAACATGTAAGAAACATTGTCTTTATGCTCTTGGAACTTAGAGTTTAGTAGGAAATCATAAAACATTTATAAAAAAATAAAGGAAGTGGAGCTCATTTAGTCCCAGGCACTTTGGCAACAGTGGGTTTTGGTGCATATATGGCCAAGTCTAAGAACCACAGCATGCACAATCATTCTCAAAAGTATCACAGAAATGGCATTGAGCTATGAATATCTTAAGGGGGTAGAGTCCAAGTTTCTGAGGAATATGCACTTTTCCAAGAAGCACAATAAGAAAGGCCTGAAGAAGCTGCAGGCCAACAACTCCAAGGCTATGGGTGCACGTGTCGAGGCTATTAAGGCCCTCCAAAAGCCCAAGGAGGTCAAGCCTAAGATCTCAAAGGGCAGCAGCCACAAACTCAATCGACTTCCGTACATAGCTCACCCCAAATTTGGGAAATGTACTGTGCCTATAAAGCCAAGGGTCTCAGACTCTGCCATCCAAAGTCCAAGGCCAAGGCTGCAGCCACAGCTCAGGTTCAGGTCCTGCCCAGGCTTAGGGTTCTGCCAGGCTTAGGTTCCCATAGGTACCCAGTCCCTCATGAAGGTTCCAGAAGAGAGGCCTCTGTTTGCTGATGTGAGGATGTAAGGACTGGTGTGACCCTGGGCTTCTGTCTACAAGGGGTTGGTGTCCTCCTGAGCTATTTGTACAAATAAACCCAAGGCAGGAAAAATTTGTTAAAAACAAAATAAATAAAGAAATAAATAAAATAAAGGAAGTGGAAAACTAGTACTGTGAGGTTTCAGTAATTAATATATAACTTTCTCTATTAAGTATTTTTTCTTTTTTCTACTAATCTTATTACACAAAAAATAATACCAGTATTAGCATCTGCCTAAATATAAGCTTTTAAAATGCAGAGTAACTCGGTAATGTGTAACATTACATGGGGCAAAATGTCATTTATATTTAACCAAACTTTTCACAAACAAATAAGATAATGTGGCTATACTATAAATTAATCAGTGTAGTCTATTGCTTGCTTTCTAAATCAAGTGATATTTACATGTAGCACAAATTAGCATATTAGCACACAAAACAGTTCTCCAAATGAAAGATTTGCTACCCGGTTTAATCTGCTAAGTGGTTGTAAAACAAATGTTACCTTTAATGTTATAAATAAATGAAAATATAATCGGTTGTATTAACCTACCTTATGTTTATGCAAACTGGAGATAATTGACATCTATTTAAGGGATCATAAGGATTACAAAAGATTGTACTGACACTGTTTTAAACTATAATTATCACCTTCCATTAATAATAACATGAGTTTACACAAATCTGTTTCTCTGCTAATTACCTATAATTGAGATAATAACCCATGGCATAAGTGGATTGTTGTTATTGTTAATTCCCATACAGCTCCTCAATATATACATTTTAATTTTATAGTGTAAATTCATGTCTGTTTTTTGTACTAACTACAGCAAGAACAGATTTTTCATTAAGCACCAGCCCCTGCTTCTGGGTCTCAGCAAACAAGAAGCAGAGCTGGGAATCCCAGCACTTGCGAAGGCCCATCTTTTCAAAGGAGTGAGAAGGCCAGTGGCTCTTATGAAAAGGCATGTGGATGCATTCACATGATAGTGATTAAACTGACCTAACAGAAGATGAGCTCATCAGTATTAACTCCCTTTGAAAGCCATGGTTGGATTATAAGCATTTATTTTTACTTTGATACTAAAGTCACCAATGTCTGCAGTGTGGTCCATCTGAAGAGTCAGTTTTTGAGTGATGTCATCAGCAACTGTGGTTGTATTTTTTAAAAGCCTGCTTTCCTCAAAAGAATCTAACCATGCACTTGGTATATAATAAATAAATAAAGGTTTACAATGTCAAGGTGATAAGAATTAATGATTTAGCAAATTTTCACTTCTCGCAAAACAATTATTCAAACAATGAATTCATATGGTCTCTTAGTAACAAAGGGAAAATCTCAAATGATCTCATAATGGATTATTCTAAACATTAAAGTCATGAATAATGATAAAATTCTCAGAATTAGTTGAAAGAAGAAAATTGACTGAATAAAGGTCAATTTGTGGTATTTTTAATAATTCAAGGCAGCATGCCAGGTTTTTGTAACTAGAGAATACAGTGTCAATAGGATATTAGTCTAGAGGGACTATTGTCAGAGGATGTAAATGTAGCCCTGAGGATAGATGATGGCAGAGAGGTTCCTGTCATCTCTGCAGACTGCTGTCATTTTAGTGAGGACAATAGTGTGCTAGGTGGGGTATTACTAATCCTCAGAACACTCCTTATATTGAGAGTATTGTATATTAAGAAACAGGCCCATAGACATTAAGTTATATACACGGTCTCATATCTAGGATATGGCCCCATCTAATTTGCTCAAAACCTATGAGTGGTTCCCTTGAGTAGAGTACCTATTATCTTTTGATCAGTTCTAAGGCTCAACCAACTTGTGCACTTACTTATGTGTATGTCCTGGACATATTTAATTTTTTTTTTTTTTTTTTTACTGCAGGGTAAATATTCAATCATATATTTCTAACTAGAGGCCTGGTGCATGAAAATTCACACACTGGAGGGGGGGGGTCCCTCATCCCGGCCTGCCCCCTCTCACAGTCTGGGAGCCCTCAGGGATGGGAGGCGACCCAGTGATCAGGGGAAGGCGGCACCCCCATCACACCTCTGCTGCTGCCACTGCCTGCAGTGCAAGTCTTGGCCAGCCCTGGTAACCTGAGCCTCAGGCGGCCCTGGGCAGCTAGGCAGCTGCCATCTGAGGTTTGCCTGCATCTCAGGCATTGGCTGGGCAATGGCCATCTGAGGCTTGCCTGTGCCTCGGGCCAGCCCTTGGTGGCTGGGGGGCTGAGGGGACTGAGGGACTCTGGAGGCAGGCTCGTGGAGCAGCCAGACCCACATGGGGGCAGGCCTGGCCATACCATGTGCCTGCCACCCCAGTGGGGCTGAGGGACTGGATGCTGCCATCTTGTGGCTGTGGGTGCTGCCAACTTTGAGGTCATGGCAGTCAATTAGCATATTCCCTCCTTATTGGCTGTGGGTGCCACCATCTTTGTGAGGGTGTGATGGTCAATTAGTATATTCCCTCTATTTGATAGGACTAGTGGCCCGGTGCATGAAATTCGTGCACAGGGGGATGTCCCTCAGCCTGGCCTGCACCCTCTCCAATCTGGGACCCCTTGGGGATCGGGCCTAAACTGGCAGTTGGACATCCCTCACACAATCTAGGACCGCTGGCTCCTAACTGCCTGCCTGCATGATAGCCACTAACCACTCTGCCTGCTGGCCTGCTCACCTCCAACTTCCCCCCTCACCAATCTCCTCACCCCCAACTGCCCCCCCTTGCTGGCCTGCCCACCCCCAACTGCCTCCCCATGCCAGCCTGATCACACCCAACTGCCCTCCCTTCCTGGCCTGATCTGCCTCGGCTTTGCCAACATGGCTTTGTCCAGAAGGACATCCAGAAGGTCTAATTAGCATATTACCCTTTTATTAGTATAGATAGTATCTTGATCTTCCTTTGGGGGTACTCTTTTATTTGTATATAATCTTAGAGGGAGATACAATTCCTCCCATTCCTTGTCCTTGCATGGATGAAGTAAGAGGTCGTATTAGGTACATACTTGGGCTTAGAAAAGTGGATGCTTTCTTGTAGGACTTAGAATCTTGGGTGAGTGATGCTAGCAATAGTTGGGGGCTCATTGTTCACAGTGGGGTTCAGGAAAGACTGCTCCCACTGGTTTGTCTTTGCTGCCCTAGCCTCTGAGGATCCTTTGATTCCTCACTGTTACCCAAGACTAATTTCTGAGCCTCCTTTATTCAGTTCTCTTTGTGTGTAGGCTAGTCAGAGTCAGTCTATTATTATGATATGGGAACTTTCTCACCTCCCTGTCCAAAGCAAACAGCAACAGCAAAATTAAAAATATATATATTAAAAATCAAGGGATGATTTCATTAAGCAAAAATCAATATAAGTTGCTTCATATAAAATTACTCATTAGATGATCAATGGAAACAAGAAAACAAGTAAATTCAGAGACTATAAGTATTAACCTTACTAGTCCAGAGCCAAAACCACTCAAAGGGAACTTTCAGAATAAACAGAATAAGCACATCAATATCATTCATGTTGTAAGTTTTTGACTCTCCAAAGATATTTCTAAAACTCAATTTGATATATGATATTTAATATTTAATCTTTCTACTTTAGTATTTTTCCCTTAGGTTCTTTCTACTCACTTAGGTAGCCTAATTGCTCTCTTGGTAGTACTTTCTTTTTTTTTTTTTAAATATATTTTATTGATTTTTTACAGAGAGGAAGAAAGAGGGATAGAGAGTTAGAAATATCGATGAGAGAGAAACTGCCTCTTTTGCCTCTTGCACACCCCCTACTGGGGATGTGCCCGCAACCAAGGTACATGCCCTTGACCGGAATCGAACCTGGGACCCTTGAGTCCACAGGCTGACGCTCTATCCACTGAGCCAAACCGGTTTTGGCGGTAGTACTTTCTTTTAACAAATAACTTATTTTTATAAATAAAAATCTAGATCTTTTAAATAAAGTCCATATGCATGAATAAACTTCTAATGTGCATGCACTATTAAAAACAATGGAGTTAGGGTGATGATTTTGGTTTGGGATGAATGAATTTCAAAATGGGATCCCGGGTGCTATTGAGGACAAACCTGGACAAACAGCTATTTTCTTGATGTTTTTACATATTACTTTTGATCTCTGATTTTTATGGTTTAAAAAGTGATTCTAGTACATGGCTTCATGTGGGAACAACATTACAACTGTCAGAGGAAAGAGTTGTTGAGAACCTTCTATCTAGAATCCGGGGGGGGGGGGGGAATTAAAATGCCTTCTGACAGAATAAAACCTTAAAATGCAGCTAAAACCTCCTCCTCTGGGCATAAGTAAGTAGCTGAAATTAATTCTTTTATTATTGATTTTTTTTTAAATTACCTGTTTTTTTTTTGTGAAGTCATCCTAAAATTGTGGTTACAAATTTCTCTAGTTTCATAGGCAGAATATACTTAACCACGAGTTAAAATCATTATTCATCTCAGAAACATCAAGTGATTTTTAATATCAAAGAAAATCAATAATAGATGAAAAGTAGATTGCAGAAGTAATGTTTATACTTAAGGAATATTTAGGCAATTCCATAATTGGAATTATGGCATTTTTTCCTTCACCATCTCATAAGAACAATAATATGAAATATCTCTGTTCTCTGTAGTATAGAAAAAAAAGTTCTAATTTTGCCTAATTGGATTAACTGCCAACCAATTGTGAACTTTAAATATAAGTAGTTATTTAGTGTAACAACATACTTCCGGGCATACGCTCATTTTTATGTATGAGGAGTCACAATCATAACTCTCCTGGAACCAAGAGAAGAATTATTCTCTGCATCTTTTTACACATTTAAGCCAAAATTGCTAGAGAATCAAGCTCCAATTTTTATTTCCTTTCCTTCATTTTGATTCAGCCCAACTGAAAGGCTCTAAATCTCATTTTATAGAAACTAATGTTTTGCTTTTATAATTACCAATAGTCTTGGTAAAGTGATTAACTAATAAAATATTCTTTAGTTTTTCAAGCACTAATGGTATATCTTTATGTTTTAAGTAAGTAAAAGTTTATTGAAGAACCATAAACAAAACTAAAATGTGGTCTTTCAAGGTGAGATAATACTTAATAGGTGCCAGATTGACCTACATAGAACTGTGTACAAATGTGAACCCTTATATTCCAGATGTTACCCAGTCAGAGAGAGGGTATAATCTGGGCAAAATAGGGTATGTTTAATAAGGGATACAACAAAGCAATCGGGACAGAGAGAAAATGTAAGTACTTCTGTTAGTATCATTTAATGTAAAAAGGACTCTGTGCTTCCTAGATTGTAAGTCTATTTCTTTCACCAGGTAGGGGAAGTTTTCTGTCATTATTTCTTCAAACATTTATGATGTTAATAGAATTAAAAAATGGCTAAAAAAGATTCTTACGAGTAAATTTGCATTGAAGATAAGCATAAGTAAAGTTAAAATGGAGGAAAGGATGCCTCTCCTATTCGATGTCCTCTTCATCAGCCACATTGAGAGCAGAACAATGATTACCTAATCATATCTGTCAGGAAGCTCTTTAAAAAGTGAAATTATGAGGAAGTGAAATTATGTGGATTTTTGTCCACATGATTAGTGATGAACCTCACCCCAGATGCATTTGTGTCTTGAGATATTAGCAATATATGTGATGTATAATCTGAATATATAACATTCACTTACACAGGCATGAGGAGTGCTTCTTCACATTTTTTTTTCTCCTGAACCATAAAAATAGTATGGAGAACACTGATCCTGTGAAGACAATAACCATTCTCTCTCTATTGATGGGTGAACTTATTAGAGGAAGGTGCCATGTACACCAGAGATGCAAACACATTTTCTTTGAGCCAAATCTGGTTTGCAGAAATGTTTGATGTCTCTTACAAGTGCTGTTTTCTCCACGTATTTACTTTCTTTTTCTTTTTTTCTTCTCTTAAGGAAAATAGAGTTTATTGGCAAAAGGAATAAATATTATTTGGGGTGCCATATTTCTTTATTCCTTAATCACATTAATTTATTAAATCATGATAGATATTTGATTGTGTTCTATTTTTATTTTATTTTTCAATTATAGTTTGAAAAATAATTCAACATTATTTTGTATTAGTGTCAGGTGTACATCATAGCAGTTAGACAAACATGTACTTTATAGTGTTCCTGGGGAGCTGTATTTCTATATCTGCAACATGGAACTCTACCAGAAAGTCATTATAGGACCTCCCAAGGGAAACCTTGCATAATCCAGCTCCTTCAGGAGATGATTGAGCTGCTGCCATCTGTGTTGTGGAGATGATTGGAATTGCTTTCTCCTAACTGGCTAAACTTCTCTGGTACTTTTGATTAGGATTATATCTGCCAGCTTGGCTTCATCTGGCTTCATCTGACCTTGATCCATTTGAAATCATCATTTCAACTGGGAGGTGAGGCGGTCCAAGGGGGACTGAAAGTTGAGGAATACTTTGTTGATTTAGGGCAGTGGTCGGCAAACCGTGGCTCGCGAGCCACATGCGGCTCTTTGGCCCCTTGAGTGTGGCTCTTCCACAAAATACTACTTGCGGGCGCGCACATACAGTGCGATTGAAACTTCGTGGCCCATGCGCAGAAGTCGGTTTTCGGCTTGGGCGAGTCTATTTTGAAGAAGTGGTTCTAACGTCGAGCCACACTCAAGGGGCCAAAGAGCCACATGTGGCTCACGAGCCACGGTTTGCCGACCACTGATTTAGGGGAATGATTTAAGATCATGTTGGTTATAATTTCTCTGCTCCTCACAGGGATCAGTGAGAATGAGTTCCTGCCTGCTGTCATATGTTTGAAGAGCTATAGATGAGAGAAAGGAAAGTTCTGAGAAAATTATTACTGTTTTATTCTGAAAAGTTTTTCTTTCTATTTTGTCTAATAAATAGTTTAATTTGAAATAGTTTTGTATAGCAAACCTAGAAAATCATCATTAACATTTATTGCACAGGTTGATATATGCTAGTAATTGTTAAAATAGGCACTGGCTTAGTAGGTAAATTTTGTTCCCTTCTAAGAAGAAACACAGCATATATTGATACGTCTCTCAACAAGGCTGCTAGGATTGAAGCCCCATAATTGTGCAATTGGCTGCACCTATATTTCTACCTGCAATAGGGGTGGGGTGGAGCAACCTATATTGGGTGGTGATTGGGCAGAGAAGTTGAGGCTCATGGGTAAAAGCTCCAGAGTTTTAGAGTTAGCAGTGACTAGAAAAGCTTAAGAGGGATAGGATGACATTGAAGAATATAGAGCTCCCCTATTAAGTTCAGGACTTCTGAGGATTCTGGTTCACATTCTCAGGTATGCTTGCCCTTCTCTTTCCCCCTCTATGGGAGTAGTTGTCTACTGTAGCTCTTATACTATGCACAGTAATTGCTTTCCTCACTGTACATTCCCTCTGAGTAGAGAACTATGTTTAGCATGAAGCAATATGGTTGCACATACTAGGACTAAATAAATTTTGAATAAGTGAATTTATATGAGCAACATTTTTGCTCTATATATTTTTTCTACTTCCAGAGTAAAAAAATAAAGTCTAGGGTTTTCTCTTAGTTAAACCATTTAATTGTAAGCTAACCTTAACAAAAAATACAGACCTATCTTTTAAATTTAATAAAAAATAAAATATATATTTATACTAGAGGTCCAGTGCATGCAATTCGTGCTTGGATGTGGTCCCTAGGCCTGGCTGGTGATCAAAGAGCGAGCATCTGGTGGGAAGGGTGGAAGGGCAGGTTCCAGCTGACCTCTGGGCCCTTGGCAGCACCTGGGCCCCCAGACCCCGCGCACCCCCCTGAGCCTGAATCATGGTGCCCAAGTCCCCACGCGGAGATGCAGTAGCGTGGGCTTCTGGGCTGACCAGCAGCGCCACACGGAAGCTGGGTGGGCAGTGTGCTCTCTCCTTCTGGCCTCGCAGACCGGCTCCTGCATGAACCCATGGGGAGCCCGACCAGCCTCTGCGGTCCTGGTGGCTGTGGCCAAGTTCACCTGGAAAACGCCATGCGGGTGTGGGGAAGGTGCCTTGCAGGGGCTTCCCTAGCGTGTGAGCCCTGGCATCCTGGGAGAGGGTAGCAGGAGGAGTGAGCTTGGTGGACACCCCGAATTCTCACCGCACCTCCATCCCTGTCACCCCTGCCCCCAGGTAGCCGGCAAGAGGTCGCAGCACGTCGCCAACACCTGCCATGTTCCGCACCGCCCGCTGGTGGTCAGCGCACATTATAGCGAGCAAACTCCCAGTCACCTGGTTGAACGACCGACTGCGGGAACAATTGGCATATCAGGCTTTTATTATATAGGGTTATTTATTTATTTAATTAACATAGTTGCCAGAGATTGTCTGGTAACTTTTAGATAGCATGATAAATTTACTGAGTATGTATAAACCCTGAGTCTTGGCATTCAATAAATGTTAGTAATTACTGCATATATGTAACATATATGTAATGCATGTTAGTAATGTCTTAATATGTGTAGATTTTATGTGGCAAAAGGAAACCTATGATTCAAGAGGCTGAAAATTAAAAGATAAGAAAATCATGATTACTTCCAGTTGAAGAGATTGTGCCCCTATCATGAAATTGGGCTGGTTTTAAAGAATGTGCCAGATGCTTATTTGGTAAGAGGAAGGATTACACTAAAGAGTTTATATTTCCAGTCTAAGAAGCTATTCTGCTATGGTTTGTGTGAGTTTATTCACTACTGATAGAAAAAAAAAGTATCCATGTACCTGCATTTTATAGATAAATGAAACTAACTTTCAAAAATAGTAATTTTATTTTATATTATTATTTTATTTTATTTTATTTTATTTTATTTTATTTTATTTTATTTTATTTTATTTTATTTTATTTTATTTTATTTTAATCTTTATTGTTGAGAGTATTACAGATGTCCCCCATTGTGTTCCTGGGTTGCTCCCCCTCCACCCAGTTCCCACCTCACCCCAGGCTTTTACCACCTTATTGTCTGTGTCCATAGGTAATGCATATATGCATATAAGATCTTTAGTTAATCTCTTCATGACCCCCATTCCCTGTTTCTTCTGAGATCTGTCAGTCTGTCCCATGTTTCCATGCCTCTGGTTCTATTTTATTCATCAGTTTACTTTGTTCATTAGATTCCTTGTTCCTTTATTTTGATTTTTAGACTCAATTGCCATTTTATTGTTCATATTTTTTAAATCTCTTTTCTTCTTCTTCTTCTTTTTCTTCTTCTTCTTCTTCTTCTTCTTCTTCTTCTTCTTCTTCTTCTTCTTCTTCTTCTTCTTCTTCTTCTTCTTCATCTTCTTCGTCTTCTTTTTCATCTTCTCCTTCTCTTTCTCCTTCTCCTTCTCCTTCTCCTTCTCCTTCTCCTTCTCCTTCTCCTTCTCCTTCTCCTTCTCCTTCTCCTTCTCCTTCTTCTCCTTCTTATTCTCCTCCTCCTCCTTCCCTTCTTCTTCTTCTCCTAAGAGAACTCTTCAATATTTCATGAAATACTGGTTTGGTAGGAACAAACTCCTTCAGCTTTTTCTTGTCTGTGAAGCTCTTTTATGACCTTCAATTCTAAATGATAGCTTTGCTGGGTAGAGTAATGTTGGTTATAGGTCCTTGTTATTGATCACTTTGAGTATTTCTTGCCATTCCCTTCTGGCCTGCAAAGTTTCTGTTAAGAAATCAGCTGACAGTCATATGGGTACTCCCTTGTAGGTAACTAACTGCTTTTCTCTTGCTGATTTTAAGATTCTCTCTTTGTCTTTAACCCTTAGCATTTTAATTATGATGTGTCTTGGTGTGGCCTCTTTGGATTCCTCTCATTTTGGACTTTGTGCTTCCTAGATTGTAATTCTATTTCTTTCACCAGGTAGGGGAAGTTTTCTGTCATTATTTCTTTAAAAAGGTTTTCAATCTCTTGCTCTCTCTCTCTTCTTCTGGCACCCCCATGATGTGAATGTTGGTATGCTTGAAGTTGTACCAGAGCCTCCTTACACTAGCTTCACATTTTTGGGTTCTTTTTTCTTTTTGCACTTCTGATTGTTTTGTTTGTTTGTTTGTTTGTTTGTTTCTCCTATTCCAAATCATTGATTTGATTCTCAAACTTCTCTTCTCTACTGTTGAATCCCTGTAAATTATTATTTATTTCAGTTAGTATATACTTAATTTCATACTGGTCCTTTTTCATTACTTTGAAATTCTTACTAAGATCTTTTAAATTCTCACTAAATCTCTTGAAGCTCTCATTAAGTCTCTTGAGCAATCTTATAATCATTGTTTTGAACTATGTATCTAGTAGTTTGTTTGCTTCCATTTCATTTAGATGTGTTTTTTTTTTTTTGAGATTTCTTCTATTCTTTCATTTGTGACATGTTTTTTTGTCTCTGCATTTTGACTGCTTCCCTGTGTTTGTTTCCATGTATTAGAGAGGGCTGCTATGTCTCCTGGAATTGGTAGAGTGGCCTTGTGTAATAGGTGTCCTGTAAGGCCCAGTGGCTCAGTCTCCCCAGTTACTTGAGCTGGGCACTCTAGGTGTGCCCCTGTGTAGGCTGTGTGCAGTCTTGTTGTAGTTGAGCCTTGATTGCTGTTGGAGTCACTGGGAGGAATTGACCTCCAGGCCAATTAGCTATGAGGACCAGCTGTGTCTACAATGGAAGAGCTGTTGTGCAGGAGACACCCCTATGGAGCAGGACTTGCTTCAGTGGTGCTTTGTTGCTTTCTAAGTCTGTCCTTTGAGCCTGTTGCTCGTGGATGTATAGAGTTATAATCTGGTATGGTCTAATTGGTGCACTGGCTCTAGGGCCTCCCAGGAGGTGCAAAGTCAGCTACTGCCTGGGACCACCCAGCGGGAGCTACAGGAAAATCTACAGGTGGCTGTTACTTGTGTTGAGCTTGGAAATACCCAGATGAGGCCAAGCTGTGAAGCAAGGAAGGCTGCTGCCTGTGCCAGGTCTTTTGTCTCTTATTCATAGGTATGAAGCATGCTGATGCCAGCTGATGCTTGTTTAAGAGATTTTAGGAAAGTTTGAAGCCTGAGCCTAGACTGACCATATATATGGAATAGTAGCTGCAAACAGCTTGGCAAAACTACAAATTGGATGGGGTGGGGTTTCAAGAAATCACAAGGGTGAAGCCAACAGTGTGAGCCAGGCTGATGCAAACTCAGATATGGTTGACTGTCTCTGCAATGGGGGAGGTCTCAGCATAGGAACAATGACCCCTATGAGCACTCATGCCTGGGAGAAAGCCACTCCTGAATTTTTGCTCTGATGCCAGATAATCCAGTTCCTCCCCATATGTCCCTGGATCTCCCCAAGCCACTGCCCAAGCACTGGCGCTCAGAGGGAGGTAGACCATGTAAGTTTGTGTACTAGCCATTTAAGAGGAGCTGCCTGGGTCTCCAGCAGCTTCCATGTCACTCAGCCACAATCCCTGCTGGTTTTTACAGCCCCAAAATAATGTGACTTCTCTTCCCAGCTCTGGAACCCTGGGCTGGGCATCTGGTTTTGGGCTGGGATCCCTGGTTATTCCTAGGAGGCCTCCATAGCTGAGATATCCCTTCTGATTAAAAACAAACAAAAATGCCACAACCCATTCTGTGCCTCCACCCCTCCTACCAGTCTCAATATACTTTCTTCTTTACTTATCTAGTTGTAGGAATTCCATTCAGCCAGATTTCAGGCTGTTCTGAATGATGGTTGTTCTGTATTTTAGTTGTAATTTTGATGTAGTTGTGGGAGGCAGCAAGTACTGGTGTTTACCTACACCACCATCTTGGTTCTCCCCCAAAATAGTAATTTTTAAGACACTTCTGAAATGAGTTACTTGCATTCATGTTATCTAAAGCAGGGCCCACTGGAAATATGGAACCTCTTTCCTCCCTGCCTGGCAAAAGCATCATGAACTTCATGTGACACCATTTTACACTGATAGGCAGCAGAGGTCTCAGGAAGCACGTTACTGGGGACGCTTGGCCTTGAGCTTTGGAACCACTATAGTTCCTCCATCCAATTGCTTATTCTTTCTTTTGCTGTTTATTTAGGATCAACTCTCTTGCCTTGGACTAACCCTCTCATACTGCAGAAAAAGTATAGTTTTTGCTTTTTATTGACTGATAATCCACAGGTAGAAATATTTTACAGAGTAAATGCCAGGAGTTTTTTCAGTTGGCAATTTTATTGGTTTTACTTTTCCCCTCTGCCCATTACACAGTGGTAGAGGTAGATTTTACTGTTATGAAAATTTAACATTTGTTAAATATCAAGACTCAGAGTTTATACAAAATATAAAGTCCCAGATTAGTAAATTTGTTATCTAAATTTCAAATCAGATTAATTTGACTAGATACACATGGTAGCAGTTTTCTACTTGGGGAAGGTTTGTTGTACTGTGGATTGTGTAGCTATATTTCCACCTGGGTGCCATAATTTCTTGCATCAAGCATACTACAGGAAAGAGAGGCTCGAACCATGCCATAGGTTTGCTCTCTAAATGCTAAATGCTGGTGGCTATATGTCTGCTCTCTGGTCAGCATCAACAGCTGATTTCTCTTTAGGAGAAAATCAGCTGTCTTGCATTTGACCTCAGCGGTATGCATGGCAGTAAAACCTTGTGTATGAACTCTGTCTGGGGTGGGGATGAGTGCAGAAATAGCCTCTGACCAAGAATGACTTCCTTAGGCTGGAATTTAATTATAGCTGGAAAGCCAATGCTGTTTTCTCTCAATGTGATTTTTAGTCAGAAACACTGAATATGAACATCAAAGCTTGAGTTCCCTCACTGGCAAGGACTGTCAGAATGGCAGGTCTTTGATTAAGCTTCATGCAAATGATAATGGAGGCCAGGTCAAATAAATCAGAAAGTTTGAAGTGCATTCTTTTCCTTGATGTGGGTTGCTTAAATAATAGTTCGTTTTTATGCTTTTTTTTTTCTTTCTTTTCTTTTCTTTTTTTTTTCCTTCTGTATAATTTTCTGTAGTCTTTCAATGTTTTTTCACCAGTCAGTAAAATGACTTTTTTATCTTTAAATTAACAAATGATGCTTTGGTGCCTTTACAATATAAGCTAGATTTACATCTTTGTGTTGTTTAAAGGTTTGAAGCCTACACTACAAATAATTTATTCTAGAAATTCTAAATAACTGGGCAGACCTTTTATTTTGCTGGGTGTCCAGCTCTTGTATTAGGTGTACGAGTTAATAATGCAGATTTTTTTCAATAGATGGAGTTATACATATGTTGATATATATGTGATTTGATATGTATGCTATTTTGTTGTATTGACAGCAAGCTTCAAAACTTCATGTCATGCCCTCAACCCCCTAAGGACACATATGTAACACCTTAATCAATAAAGAAATTTAAAAAAAACTTCATGTCAAATTTGCTGAAGATGTTAACATCATAGATATTTTTATGCTTAAAAATGTCGAATTTCATGCCAAAAAAAAAAAAAAAGGAGCATTTGTGGGAATTTTAATTCATTACTTTATTTTGAAGAAAAAGTTATCATACACTTCGGGAAGCTTGTGGTGAACGTGCTCCATCTCAAGATACTTATGAACACTGGTTTAAACGCTTTAAAAGTGATGATTTTGATGTGAAAGACAAAGAATGTCCAGGTCAACCGAAAAAGTTTGAAGACCAACAATTATAAGCATTATTGGATGAAGATGCATGTCAAACTCAAAAACAACTTGCAGAAAGATTAAACATTGCTAAGCAAACAATTTCTGGTCATTTACAAGCAATGGGAAAGATTTTAAAGGAAGGAAAATAGGTGCCACATCAACTGAACGAAAGACAAATGGAAAACCGAAAAGTCATCAGTAAAATGTTGCTTCAGCGGCACGGAAGAAAGTCTTTTTTGCATCGAATTGTGACTGGCATGAAAAGTGGATTTATTTTGAGAATTCCAAATGCACAAAATCATGGGTTGATCCTGGTCAACCATCAACATCAACTGCAAGGCTAAATCTCTTCGGAAAGAAGACAATGCTCTGCGTTTGGTGGGACCAGGAAGGTGTGGTGTATTATGAGCTTCTAAAACTAACCCCCAGCCGAAGCCGGTTTGGCTCAGTGGATAGAGCGTTGGCCTGTGGACTGAAAGGACCCAGATTCGATTCCGGTTTAAAAAAAAAACAAATAAAAAACTATCCCTCAAATAAGGTTTAAAAGTGATTGCTCCAAATGGCAAGTCCTTGCTAATACTAGTAAGTGATGAGTCATTGATAAAGTAAGCACCTCAAATTCTATCTTATGATTGCCTAACATTATTAACTCTTTAGTCACATGATTCCCAGTGTGTAAATGATGTGAATAATCCTATATAATAAAAGGGTAATATGCAAATTGTCCCCTCGACTGGGAGTTCAACCTGAGTACAACCAGTGGGCGTGGCCGGCTGGCCAACTGCCCAGGGCCCCTCCCCTGGCCGGCCCCACTCCCAGTTGGCCCCCCACACCCTGACTGGGGGTGGGGCTGGCCAGCCAACCTCCCATTTCCCTCCCATTTCCCCTGCCCCCAGCTGGCCTGGCTGGATTGGCCCCTATCTGGGTGGGCCAGCCAGACCCCACCTGTATACGAATTCATGCACCAGACCTTTAGTCCTATTATATGACCACATAGGATTTTAATGTAAATTATCCAACATTTCTTCAACATTGCCTGATAAAAGATTATACTAGAAATTTCTTTGTTTTCTTGGAAATCCTCTCTAATAAAATGGTAATATGCAAATTAACCATCACTCCGCTACATAAGCCATGCCCACCAGCCAAAGCCACGCCCACCAGCCAATCAGGGCAAGTATGCAAATTAACCCCAATCCAAGATGGCTACAGCTACAGAGAGCAAGGTTTCCCAGGTAACAGAGCAAGCCAAGCTTTCCATAGCCCTTGCAGGCCTAAGCCTCCACTCAAGCTACAAAGTTTCAATTATAGAAGGTAAACAAATTCAAACAAATGGCGGCAGAATGGAGCTTGAGAGAGCAGGCCAGTGTTGCTGGCGGCAACAGGGGAAGCAAAGCTTTCCGCACACCCTGGCCGGGCTCACCCACTTAAGGCTACAAAGTTTCAATTGTAGAAGGTGAATTAACTGCCACAGAAATGGCTGCCGGAGCCCCAGGCTTGGCTCTGCTCCAGGCTACAAAGTTTCAATTGTAGAAGGAAAATAAATTCCAGATACCTGGGCCTCCCCTTGGGTTGCCAGGGGGCGTGGCCAGCCTGCAAACCACCACAGGCCCCTCGCTCAGGCCGCCCCTCACCCCAAGGGAACCCCACCCTTATCTGTGACACCCTTCAGGGCAAACCAGCTGGCCCCCACCCGTGCACCAGGCCTCTATCCTATCTAATAAGAGTAATATACAGATTGATCATCACTGCAACACACAATATAGCTGCCCCATGTGGTCAAAGATCCTGCCCCCATGTGGACACAAGATGGCCACTACAAGATGGCCAGAAGGAGAGGGCAGTTGGGAGGCACCCGGCCTGCAAGGGAGGGCAGTTGGAGGTGATCAACCCTGCAGGAGAGGGCAGTTAGGTGTGACCAGGCTGGCAGAGGAGGGAAGTTGGGGGCAAACAGGCTGGCAGGGGAGCAGTTAAGAATCAACCAGGCTGGCAGCAGAGTGGTTAGGGGGTGATCAGGCTGGCAGGCAGAAGCGATTAGGGGCAATCAGGAAGGCAGGCAGGCAAGCAGTTAGGAGCCAGCAGTCCTGGATTGTGAGAGGGACGTCCGACTGCGATGTCCGACTGCCCGTTTAGGCCCGATCCTGGTGGGATCGGGCCTAAACGGGCAGTCGGACATCCCTCCAGGAGTCCCAGATTGGAGAGGGTACAGGCTTGGCTGAGGGACAACCCCCTGCCGTGCACGAATTTCGTGCACCGGGCTTCTAGTCTGAATATAATCTAGGAAAGAGTAATATACGGTAGTCATGGCTACTAATATACTTTAGGCATAAGGGAAAAGAAGGAGAGGTTTTATATATATAAAGGAAACAAAATATATTTAACATCCATCACAGTAATAAGTCAAGGTAGTTTGAAAGAGAATGTATTTGTATACATCTTAATAAATAGATGATCATAAACACTACTTTAAAATAGACGATATTTGCATTAAAATAACTTTAGATGTATGAGTGCATGTAAAAGTTTGTCACATAGTAATTTATTCCAGGAAACAGTATATTGTTAAAATATTAATCACTTCAAACCAAAATTTTATAGATTTTTTTGCCCTCTAATTGGAATTTACTTTTATAATGTCATGACATGAATATAGGGAGAAATAAATGGTAGGTTTCATATATTTGTTTTAGGAATGTACGTTTTTCTTAACAGAAGCTTTACAAAGTTATGGTCACAAGGTGGACAGAGAGATAAAAACATATCAGCAGACTTAATAGAAGGAAGGAAGCAATGAAGCATAGTGGTTAAGAGACAGGCTCTGGAGTCACAGTGCCTCAAATCCAGTACCAGCTCTGCCACTTTCTAGCTATGGAACTTTGGATAGGAAATGTACCCTCTCTGTGCCTCAGGTTTTACATCTGCCTTTCACAGAACAGCAGGTCCTTGAGTAATGTCATTTGTTCAACATCATTTAGTTGTAATATTGATGAGATGCTGGAGGAATTTAACTCTTGCTTATATCAGTTAACCTGTGATAAAACTGGTTTTGTTATATTTCATTTTGCTTCAAGTTGCAGAACCTATCTTACCACATTAAGTGAGGGTTTATATATACCATAGTCCTATTTTAAGATAAAATGAGTTTATTATTCCTACTCTTACTACAACTACTACCACTTCCACCTTTGCCATTACTACTCCCACAGGACAAGTCAGAGTTTAATTTTGTAGAAATCAACTACGGTATAAATTGTAACATGGAGGCCATATTTCTTAAGCAATCGAGTGCTGAGTCTAATGCAGTTAAAGATTCAGGAATAGTGAAGAGAAGTTAGGGTGCTGTAGTTTATATTCTGTCAGGCTACTCTCGATCCAATGATGTTTTAATTGTGGTTGAAGGGTAAGTGATTAACTGTGATTGGGACAGAGTAGAAGTATTGAAGTCACTAGATGGCCTGCATCCAACTTTTTATCAAATGATACTATTTTCTGTAAGAACTTCGTTTCTCCATATTTAGGATTAGGATGTTGTAGAGGACTCTAAAGTTTGAGTTTTAATACTCAGAGTTCTTAAAAAGTACATGATTTGTTCAAGTCTACATAATTTATGAATAACATAATTAGAACTCAAACCAGGTGCAGAAAAAAATGTTATAAATGTAGTAGACAAAATGGACATACTTTTTTTTTTCATCGCCAAAAGGTTAATTATGACTAGAAGTAATTGTTTGGCTAGTATAGTCTTAGAAGTGAAAAAAAATTTATTTCTTTCTGAGAAAAAATGAGACCTTCGTTTTAAAGTTAAAATGTTTTAAATGCATTGGTATTCATAATGATGCTGTGAATGAAATGACATGATTTCTGTTCCATCTGAAATGGCTGTTCCATCATTTTTTGAGGAGGCAGTTTGGCATTCTGCATAACCTTTGAACAAAAAGGGAAAACATTTTTGGTATGTTGATGACAGCTGTAAATGGAATGGCTCAGCAAAATCAAATACAATTTATTCTCTTTGGAAGTACAAATATTATGAATAACCACAAAGTTTACAATTGTACTAGTAGCTAGCTAATCTATATGCTGGTAGCATCTTTTTGAGTCTAGGGCATTATTCAAGAGAGGCAATTTCAAAGAGTAATGGATTAGTTCTAAAGAACAAAAATAACCAAAAAATTTAGAAAATATAAGAGAAATTCAGGACTGGAAAACATAAGTGGGCAAAGAATTTACTTCATGTGTGCCTTTGAAGATAACTGTATACCTTCCTGGCTCCTATCAATGGCACCTATTTTGAGAGGAAGATAAAAAGAGGCAGTGGGGTGTTGAGTCTATAGATTCAACCTTAGAGTTTGACTTCTTGGGCTGTTCAGATTTTTTCATGGAGGCAGATGAAACATACTGTTTACCAAGACAAAAAGAATAAAGCTGTTAGCAACCTGGTTTACCACTAACACTGCCTCTGATCCCAAGACAACAGGCTCTATTAGTCAGGTTAGGTTAGGCTCACATTGTAGTAAACAATTCACCAATCTCTATTTCTTATTGATAGTACTATCCCACGCAGATTGACATAATCACTCAGGAACCCAGATTGTTGAGGGCTCTACCAGCTATTTTAAAACCACACTGTCCCAAACACATGATTCCCAAGTTTCTTAGCACATCAAAAGAAAAAAAAATTCTGGAGAGTCACCAGCAGTTAAAATGCTTTAGTACAGAAGAAATGCATAGCACAAGCTATTGACCAGAACTAGTCATATGGCCTTGCCTAATTTCAGGGAGGTAGTGATATTAAATCATCCTGCTATTTTCCTAGCAGGACAAGAAAACTAGTTATGAATGAACTCAATCACTGAGACAAAGTTTTCCCTTTGGAGAATTGTGTTTACACCTGTATTTTAGAAACTCATCATCTATCCATTCTTTTAAATCTCTTTTGAACATTATATCTCTATCTCTATCTCTATCTCTATCTCTATCTCTATCTCTATCTCTATCTCTATCTCTATCTCTGTCTCTATCTCTATCATCTCTAACTCTCTCTCTCTCTCTCTCTCTCTCTCTCTCTCTCTCTCTCTCTCTACCTCTACCTCTACCTCTACATATCTATCTATCTACCTATATATATATTATGATTTTAGAGCGAGAGGAAGGGAGAGAAAGAGAAAGAGAGACATAAATGTGAGAAAGAAACATCTATCAGTTGCCTCCTGTATGTGGCCTGACTAGGACTCTAACTTGAGACCTTGCCATGTATGGGACAGCAATCCAACCAAATGAGCCACAGCATTCATAAATATTTTAAATTATATTTTAAAACTGAGAAACAGATTGTGGTCTTATAAAAAATAGCAGCCTATAACTTTAGTCAAACCTTTTAAACTAGACAAGAATAAAGAGAGGAACGTCTGCAAAAATCTCAAGATCTTCTAGTTGATCGTGAATAATAATTGTATGTGCTACTTAAATTAGGGAAATAATAGCAGAATGAGTTTAACTCATACTTGATGGTAAACATTAGGTCATGGACATTGGCGTGAATGAAATTCAAAACCTCCTTCAGGAGAGTATGAGGTAGAGCTGTGTTTTGTGCACCGTTGTTATCTCCAAAGTCTGGCATAATCCCTAACATATAGTTGACATTCAATAAATATTTGCTGACTAAATGACTGTTGATGGGATGAGTATATTTGAAAAACAATCTTTAAAAAAATATGAAGCACTATGTAGATATAAACTGGCAAAGGCTTAAAATGAGAAATGTGGTTTTAAAAGTGAAAATGAGTTCAAGTGAATGTTAGTCGACCTCTCTTTGATACTGATTGGCTGCACAGGGTCATAGGAGATATGTCTATTAATTTCCTCTAATAAACACAATGAGGTAATTAAATGGAGTGTTGTTCTCCCTCTCTTTGGGAGCCACACTATAGCAGGTGTTAGCACTCAAGTAAGTATGACCCTGTATTCATTTAGATGGCTGAGCTTTCACAAGATGCAGTTACAACTATATTGAGAGAGCTATAATTAAATACACTTTATGTATAAGAGTAATTAGATATAATGACCAGTATGATAGCATACTCGGTACTTCTTTGATTTAACATTTAATTTCTTTCCACTTGTTGATTTTTACTCTATTCAAACCCTTCTAAATAATATTTCTGTTGCATTTGTAAGAGAAAAAGAAAAAAAATGATGCTCTCTTGGGTGGATTTCCTCTTTATTCAAGACCCTTTAAAAATTATTTATCTCTACTTCTATGTAATTCAAAATTTCCCTCTATTTTCTTAAAAGATTTCCCCCGCCCCCCCTTTTTTTTGTCTTCATTCCCTGTTCCACATTCTGTTAATTCTCAAATCAGTCTATTTGTGCCTGAGACTTCTTTCTCTTCTTCAATTTAGGTTCTACGATTTCATAGACAATAAGATAGAGAATTTCTTAACAGAGGTGTCTTTTCAGGGTTTAAATTTAACCTATATTTTCAGACTTATCCTTCTTTTTATTCACTATTCACTCTTCCAAACCTATCCCCTCCAAAATATGTCCTCATGGCATTACACATGGCATTTTTTACTCATTCCCACATCCATTATGCATTTGCATTTTTATACTGCATCAATTGGATGTTTTCAGAAAACAAGACTTACATGGCTTACATAAAATAACACTTATTATTTCACATTTTTAAACAAGCCACAGAGAGAGAGTGATTCTGTATTAGTTGATTTGGTGGCATAATGAAGTCACCAAAAATCTAGACTCATTCCTTTTCCTCTCTGCCATCTTGAGCACGTTGCTCTTGTTTCCTTCATGGTCACAAGTTGGCTGAACCAGCTCCACATGTCACGTTTTCAAACCACAGGGTCTGCAGGTAGTAAAAAGAGTTTTTCTGCCTTACATAGCTTTCTAAAAGACTGAGGACTCTCCTGCAAGTCTTCAGACATCCCCTCTTGTTCCATTGATCAAAATTGCATCTCATGCTCTTGTCACAGAATCATATAATCCTATGCATAATTAGAAAGTACAAGTAGTTCTACAATCTTGAATGACATATTTTGGTAACTGGCTTAAATCAGTCTTAATTTTCACCACGGTGCTTAGAGAGAGACTTTACCTTCTTGAAAGGAATTATTGCAGAAGGGTGAACAAAACTGGGGTCTTCTTGTTGAGTAAAAAGTTGGGAAATAGCTATTGGGTGGTAAACTGTGTCTTTCATAAACCCAATTTTACTTTTCTACTTTCAATGTTCTCTGCCAGTCCCCCTCTCCTTCAGGTAAAATTATAACTCAACCACCAACATTCTCTTCAAATCTGATGTCCTCTGGGAAGCTTTTATTCAACCCCTTTTAGAGTTAGTTGCTTCTTCCTTTATTTCCAAAACCATTTCTTCATGTTTTTATTAAAACTCCTTGCCAACAGCATTACAAATATCTATATCCATATAGATTTTTTTCCCCATTAGATGGAAGATACTAGAAATCAAGGCTTTATTTGACACTGAATTCTTAATATTCAACATTTTACCTGACTCAGAGCAGATGTTGAGTAAATGTTCGAAAGGTTAAATGATTAAAATGAAAATCCAGCCTGCTTGGGTGACTATGTTGGTTGGAGCACTGTCCTGTAGATCAGAAGGTTTCGGGTTCAGTTCCTGGTCAGGGTATATACCTAGGTTTCGGCTTCCATCTCTGGTCAGGGTGCATATGGGAAGCAACCAATTGATGTTTCTCTCTCACATCAATTTTTTTTTTCTCTCTTTCTAAAATTAGTAAAAACATATCCTCAGGTGATGATTCAAAAAATCAAATATCTGACTCTGATATTTGGCTGGACTAGGAAAAATAGATTTTCTATCTTTTGAAAACTTCTTTGGAAGCTTTTAATAGACCTTTAGAAGCCAAGCTCACCTGGACATATAAATTCAAAATGTATATGTCTGACACTGTCCTAGGTAATTAGCACACAAAATAACACAACTATAGACCCTGCTCTCAGGGAGCCCAGAATCTAGGGAAGGAGATAGATGTTTTAAATAAGTAATTAAAATGCAGTATGTACGTGGAGAAATACACCCCAATCCAGAGGAGGAACTCCAAGAAAGAAAATGATAAGAGAGATTATACTCTTGGATAATGCCTATCTATAGTGGAAATGATGCCTATCTTTGATCTGGGAGGATATTAAGGACTTTTCCAGACAAACCAGGGGAGAAAAGAATGCCAGGATAAAGCAGCAGAGTATACAAAGACACAGAATCATATAATCATATGCATAATTAGAAAGTACAAGTAGTTCTACAATCTTGAATGACATATTTTGGGAAGAACCATATCAGAAGAGGTAGCTTTACAGGGAAATAAGGGTGTATTGTGAAGGGTGTCATGGGAAGAATCTAGAACTATTCTGAAGGCTTTTACTGGCTAGCTTAATTTGCATTACTGACAGGGGAACACACTCTTCAACTAACAAATGCACTGAAAGTTCTCATTGGATGGATGGTGATAAATTTTTATAATATCCTTTTATTGGCAAATTAGAGAACCTCAGCAGATTAAATAGATATAAAATGACCAACTTTCTGTTTTACTTTTAAAATGATAGGAAATCTGAAATGGGTCCTCTCCCCATGAGCATTTTTCATCCTCTTGCTGTCACCTGGGGGATGTTAATGCTTTTGGACTGCTGCCTGCAGCCTTGGCCTTGCCCCCTAAGTGGATATTCGGTGATGGCAGCATACCGTCATAAAGATAGACTGCTGATTACATTTCCATTAACGACCAGAGCCAGGTCTGTCTGCTAATTTTCCTGCCAGTAAGAGTAAGACTTTTACAATGGCCAGTTTTCTGTGGGAAAGAAACACTTTTCTTGTCAGAATGCAAAGAGATAGCATATGAAATTGAAGATTGTAGCCTTCATCAACAAATATCCTACCTAAATAGAGTCTCTAAAGTAGTATTTACATATATTTTTAATTGTATGCCTTTGTTTGTGGTAAGTTATATTATTGCTCACCCTTTCAGATTCTATTTGTCCACGGCAGGCCCAGTAATTAAAGAGAATGAAAGTAGAGAGTATAATTATAGTTATTTATTCATCACACATCTATGAAACATTTATTATATTCCAGGCATTGTGATAGGTGCCAGGGCTTAAAAAAACAAAAAGAAGATGTCATGGCTGTTGCTTTCAAATAGCTTACAATCCAACCCTTTGCACCTTGAGTGTAAGGTATTTTAATAGTAAATACAAAAAGAAAATTTTAATGAAGGAAATAAAAGCTACCATAGTACTATGGTTAGCAAGAGAAACCATAAGTAAA
The DNA here is from genome assembly GCF_951640355.1 of Cnephaeus nilssonii. Taxonomy (NCBI): domain Eukaryota; kingdom Metazoa; phylum Chordata; class Mammalia; order Chiroptera; family Vespertilionidae; genus Cnephaeus; species Cnephaeus nilssonii. Next base: position 68,268,721 of record NC_137074.1, on the reverse strand, counting down.
ATGTTTTCTAGGACCCAGGTTATCATTAGTGGTAAATTTAATAATAATAGAGTATCTATAACAATAATTTTTATAATTTCATATTTTTTTTGATTACCCATTTTTATGGGCTAGATGTTTGTATCCCCCTCAAAATTCATATGTTGAAGCCCGAACCTCCACTGTGATGATATTTAGAGATGAGAACATGTGGGAAGGTTATTAGGGTCAAATTAGGTCATGAGGATGAGGCCCTCATGGTAGGTTTAGTGTCCTTATAAGAAGAGACACCAGGGAGTTATCTTTCCCCACCCCTTGAACTCTCGATATCTTACTTTTTCAAAATACATATACAGAAGGAAGGTCATGTGAGCACATAGTGAGTAGGTAGCCCGAAAACCAGGAAGAGAACTCTCACCAGAATCTGACTATGTTGGCACTCTGATCTGAGACTTTCAGCCTTCAGAACTCTGATAAAATAAATTTCTGTTGTTTAAGTCATCTTGTTTATAGTGTTTTGTCATGGCAACCTGAGATGACTAATACACTCATCCTATGGTTGGTACTATGCCTAGCACTTGCCTTTTATTGTTCTTAATGCTCACCATGACCCTTCATAGCAGCTATTATTTTCCTCATTTTATAGGTATGTAAACTGAGGCTAGGGGGCTTAAATAATTTGTCTGCAATGGGAGAGCTAGGAAGTGGCAAGTCAGGATTTGATTCCACATCCATATTATGTCCACTATAAAATGACACCACTTCATGGAATAGATTCATTGGTATTTATTTCCATATATGGCAAAATATGCTACTTAGATATTTATATTCTAAATTCCCAAATCTCCACTTCTTTTTCAACTCATAATTTAGTAATAAACAAATTTATTTGTCCTTGTTCATAAGTATTCAGTATGCTTGACAATAGTCTGTCTAGTTCTTATGGCACCTAATGATTTCAGGTGCCATAGGAACTAGAGAACATTTTTTTTTCTGAGATCCAAGCATCATCATCTTCACTAACTATGTAATGATAAGAAGAAGCAATATACTAGCAACAACTGTCTGACTCAATATGAGAGCACATTCATCATATGATTACTGAGTTTTTATTTACTGTGGTAATTATTTAATGAGTAGAGGTCCAGTGCACAAAATTCATGCATGGGAGAGGGGTCCCCTTAGCCTAGCCTGCACCCTCTCCAATCCAGGACCCCTCGGGGGATGTCCGACTGCTGGTTTAGGCCTGATCCCCGTCGGACATCCCTCTCACAATCCTGGACTGCTGGCTCTTAATCACTCACCTGCCTGGTCGCCCCTAACTGCCCACCCCCCGCCAGCCTGATCATCCCTCACTGCCTCTGTGTGCCAGCCTGATCTCCCCTAACTGCCCCCTGCCAGCCTGGTTGCCCATAACTGCCCCAGGCTGCCAGCCAGGTCACCCCCAACTGCCCCCTCTGCCAGCCTAGTCACCCCTCTCTGCCCCCCTGCTGGCCTGGTCACCCCTAACTGCCCCCCCTCCCCGCTGACCTGGTCGCCTCTTACTGCCTCCCCCCTGCTGGCATGGTTGCCCCCAACTGTTCCCCCTGCTGGCCTGGTCACCCCTCATCCCCCCCCCCCCCCGCCAGCCTGGTCGCCCCATGAAGCCTGCTTATTCAATCATTTGGTCATCCCTCACTAACCCTACTGCTGGCCTGGTTGTAGGCAGCCATCTTGTGAGGGTGTGAGGGTTAATTTGCATATTACCTCTTTATTATATAGGATATGATTCAGTGGCAGGTGGGACTGTTAGGTACAGACATACTCTCAGCCTCAGAGCTTTTGTACTAACTCTGTCTAGGATGCTCTATCATTAATAATCTGTGTGACTTGCTCTCTTATTTCTTTAAGTTTTTACTCAAATAAGATACCTCCTTGTGGCTGTCTTCTCTGGAACCCTATTAAATACTGCAGCTCTCACACAAGGTCACTTCCTATTCTCTTTATCACAATACTTACCACTACCTAACTTATATTTTTTACCAATTTATTATATATTTAAATTTATGTGTGCATATATTTTGTATTCATAACTGAATTATAAGTTCATAGAAGGCAAGGATTTTCTTTGTTTACTCTGCATCACCAGTACCTGACATATAGTTGGAGAAAGATGTCCCTGGTACTTTGGCATTACACCTTAAGTGAGGGTTTTTGTTTTTGTTTTTTATCTCCAACCCTTAAATCTGTGTGGGCTTCATGCTTTAATTAATGGAAGATTGCAGAAGTGACTCACTTCTAGTTCTGCATTCAGTCTTTAGCAGTACTAGCAGCTTTTTCTTCCTCACAACTGGGGACATCCTGGAACACTTCCTTTTGGAATACAGCTACTGTGCTGTGAGAGAACCAAGCCACAAGGAGAGGCAATAGATAGGCACTGTGGTTGACAGTCCCAGTGGAATGCTCAGTTAGCAGCCAGCATACCCGCTAAGTGAATAAGCCATCTTGGATACTTGGGGACTTAGATATCCAGATGACTTTGCTTCAAAATCAATGAAGCAGAGCTGTATAACCTAGTCAAATCAATATAAAACATGAGAGATGAAAAATAATTATTTTACAATTCTGTTGAGATAATTGATATGGGAAGTTAGAATATAAATATCTAAGTAGCATATTTTGCAATATATAGAAATTAATACTAATGAATCTATGCCATGAATTGGTGTCATTTTATAGTGGACATAATATGGATGTGGGATCAAATCCTGACTTGCCACTTACTAGCTCGCCCATCTCAGGCAAATTATTTAAGCCCCCTATCCTCATTTTACATCAAAAATAAAAAAAACTGGTTTGAAGCCACCAAGTTTTGGGGGTGCTTTCTATGCCTCAATAACTAACAGGAACAGAATTTGTTTCCAAAGTGATGCTTTAAGGAAAACCTAAAATATGTGATGTTGGCTCTGAATCTGCTAAGGTTGAATCTGAAATCATTTCAAGGAGATTGTTAGTGAAGTTTGAAAAAATAGGAAGAACATTTTTTTTATTGGGAGCTGGAAAAAAATGTAGTAGAAGAAAGTTTAGCAATACTTTGGCTACAATTTGTCGTACTATGGAAGCTAAAAAAAATATACATGTGGATTTGGTCAATGAAATTTTCAGAGAGACTTTATAGGAAGAATGTTGAAAGGACCATTTTATTTACTTTAGTTTTATATAAAAACTAAAGAAAACATTTGCTTAGTTTTCAAATATAATTTTTTTGAGTTAAGTTTTGCTGGCTTCAAGAATAAAATCAGTTTCTCCTGGAAAAAGATGTTCAAATAATGAAATAGCCTCTAGGAAATGAGCAAATCCAGGGTTTTGCCAGTAAAACCATGATCTCAGGGTCAAGATAAAGGAGCTACTATAAGATCCTGTGTTAAAATTTAAGAAAAATTTCAGGCAGTGCCATATACACTCTCTTAGCTAGGCAAAAAGGCTTCTAAGAATCATGGCACCATCACCATCTTTTTATTCAGAGGCTATCCAAATAAATGGAAAGAATGAATTCATAAGTTTTATTCTTGAGTCATGGAATGGATATACCTGAGGGAGGGAAGGGGAATGTAGGGAAGGGAAGGGAAGAGTGGTCTTTAAAGTTAAATACTTTCTCCTCCCAAATGTATAATGCACCTTGTACATAGGGATGTTTTTCCCTTTTTCTTGCACAATTTTATTTCTGACATGTTTAAACAATGGTCATTCTTCAGTAGTATATTCTAGAGTAAGGGTTGTTAAACTAGAGAAGTGGGCCAGCTAGCTGCCTGTTCTGGAGCATAACTTCTTTGAGGCTAGAGAGCATTGTCTATTCCATTTTTAATGTGCATCGATGCCTAAAATGGGACCATTCTCAAAGTTCAGTGGCAAAGAAGTCTCTGAATGATGTAATGTGTATGTAAATTAATTCACTCTAGCAGGACAGAAATCGGTAACCACACTGAAAGTACACAGAAGAGTTCTATACAGATAATTTCTATGCAGAAAACATTCATTCTTTCAACAAATTTTAAAGACATGCTTTTTAGACTCTTACAGAAAAGGGGGCTTCTGGTAGCCTTAATTGTCCCAGAATATACTAATCTGTAGCCCAAGGGAATATGGGTGTAGCTAAAAAAAAAAATTTTATAGATGTGGTGATACTGTAATGGAATGGATTATAACTTGTTACAAAATATGCTCACATTTTGTAATAAAATTGTTACAACTTGGACTGAAAGTGACAGAGATACTCAACATGAAAAGTGGTGCAGAATGGACTAGGATTTACTGGATATTTACTTTATTCTTGGGAAAATTGCAAATATTTTCCAGATAGTCTCATTTGATATGTGATATGAAGTAGATATTATCTCTAATTTTGAGGGGAGAAAACAGAGGCTTAGAAAGATTCAATAACTAACCAAATTCTTTATCATTAGCAGTAGCAGAAATAAGGATTACACAAAGGTGTTCTAAATTCAGTATGTTTTTGATGATGTACCAGCTCTTTTACATTTGAGATCTGTAAATAAAAACAGATAAATGGACACAATTTTTGTTCCATTGAAATATAGTTTAAAATAAAGTCAAAACACTTCCTCAAACAGTGGACAGTGGGGTACAAATTATATAAGGAAGGTGTGTAGGTAGGCTTGGGAACTACAAGAATGATAGGGATAATATGGTGTGAAAAAAATTGTCTGGTGGAATAAGGTCTAGGCTTGGTTGGTGAAGAGGACAGGAGTGCACTATAGGCAGGGAGCAATGTAACCTGAATGAGTGGAACAGAGGGACTAAAACTCTCCCAGGCTCTCTTCTGGCTCTAATGGAGGGAGGAACTTTCAGGTCTCGCATAAAAGCTGAGAAAAGTAAAACTTTGGGAATAGAAGGAGAGACTTATTTTTTTTTTTTTGACATTTGGTAAATTCTTTAGATTTTAGCATTTCTAAAAAAAAATTATACGAAGAAAGTGTGAAATGCAATTAAGACAGCTTGTCCACATGCCACACTGAATAGACAATGTGTTTGTCCATTTTGGAAAGAGTGTGCAGAATGCAAAAAAAGTACACAAGATTGAGATTGGGTGAGCTCATTGTACAGAAGGTCTGCTTTCCCCCCTCATAGAGTGGTTGTCTCAACTGAGTGCTCTTCCGAATTCCTTCCAACAAGTCAATCAGGTTGTAGAGAAGAGTGCATTTCGGCAGCAACATTAAGAATAGCTCATATCCTTAATGCCCTGGATAATCATGAAAAAAAAAAAAAGATGCTAACAGCAAAAAGTTAAGGCCAAAGTATAAACTACAGATACTTTAATAGTCTGTATCAGCTAAGTGCAATGTGTGAGGAGCAGAGTTTCCTTGGGGATCCAGGGAATTGACTTTAAGTGCTGGTACATTAATCCTACTTAGAAACACTTATTGTAAATAATTAAAAACTTTGATTTGGGGAGACAGTCTATGCTAAAGGAAGTTCCAGGAAGAAAAACCAAATAAAATAATAGTCTCTATGGAATAAGCTGAGGATGGAAAAGTAGAGAAATCATTCTGATATTATTGTCCTTAGAAAAACAATGTCCCAATCTAATTTAGAACTTCATAAAAATGAATGAGGACATGTTCTTCATCAGACACTCAATGAATTGGATATGCTGGGGCCTACCGTAAATGGATACTGATATATAACAAGGAGATGGGGGGAACAAGAATCTAGTTGCAGATGAGCCTCAAGAATAAGTGGCCTTCTAAAAGCTCAGCGGCTATAAAACAATATGGCGTAAATGAAAGTTAGGATTTGTTTGATTGTGTACATCATTTAGGGCAACTTCCGCAAATCCCTCAAGTAAAATGGAAAACCAGTTTATAAAATATAGATGTCAACATGTACATTTTTCACTGTAAATGTAAAAACAAATTAAAATAGCCCTGTTTTTCATGGGGAAAATGCTGAATCATATTTTCCCCTCAACTACAGTTGTTTTCCTAGAGCCAAATCCCTAGTGGAGCAAATTTGTGCACTGGTTGAGGCATGTGGTAAAAAAGGGAATTTAGTTATACTCATAAATGTAAAAAATGAGAACAACTCAATTTAGTTTTGGATAACACATCTTTTTATGCATTTAAGGCATTTCTAGCTCCAACTTTTTCTATAGGAAACTACCTCCTTTAATTGTATGCTTGATGAAATGACTTCTTAGTTGTAAGATCTTTAGCATCTGAAAAATCAAGTATGGCAGTTAACTGTCATTGGTCCTTTATGTTGCTGATGGAGGAAGCAATCTGGTAAGTCCCTAATATCAAGCTTTAAAAAAAAGTAACATTCAAATAGTCAAACAAAACCAGGATCTCTTGTCACCAATCCAAATTTCTTCACTGACTTAGGACAGCTCAGCTGACAAACAATGTTAGGACCTTTAATGATCTTTATGTGTGATTCTCTCAAGAAAGGGATTTTACTATTCTATGATGCCTTGAGTTGTACTTAGTCTTAGTAACGACAGTGAAAATATTCACATAAATTATTCTTTTAATTTGCTTATTCTAGAATCTAAACCATAAAAAGAATTACAAGAGATCCTAAACAAGAACATATCCTATATAATAAAAGGGTAATATGCAAATTGACCGGACGGCAGAATGTCCAGTTGCTATGACGCACACTGACCACCAGGGGGCAGACGCTCAACTCAGGAACTGCCCCTGGTGGTCAGTGTGCTCCCACAGGGGGAGCACCACTCAGCCACAAGCCGGGCTGACAGCTGGTGAATGCAGCAGCCTGCCTCCTCTGTAGCGCTAAGGATGTCCGACTGCGGCTTAGGCCCGCTCCCCTTGGGAAGTGGGCCTAAGCTGTCAGTTAGACATCCCCCAAGGGCTCCTAGACTTCGAGAGGGTGCAGGCCGGGCTGAGGGACCCCCCTCCAACCCCGAGTGCACGAATGTCGTGCACTGGGCCTCTAGTCCTACCTAATAAAATAGTAATATGCAAATGACCACACCTTCGCTATGCCCAAGCCACGCCCACCAGCCAATCAGGGCAAGTATGCAAATTACCCAACAAAGATGGCAGTTAATTTGCATACGCTGAGGGAAGGAGGAGTGAAGACTGAAGACAACTTAGAAGGAAGAGGGAGGAAAAGCGGAAAGCAAGGTGGCTGCCAGAGGGAAAGTCCAGGTGGGGCAGAGCAGGGTGGAGCGGGGCAGAGCGGGGCAGAGCAGGGCAGGTGGCAGCGGCGCGTGGGTGCAGGCGCGGCGGCCGCAACGGCCGCTTGCAGGATTCTTCCTTCAAATGAGTTACTAGTTTATTTATAAGTCATAATACAACCTCAAATAGTTGCTTTTGTTACCTGTATTTGAAGGTGAAGAAACCTAATTAAGAGCAGTGTTATTTTGCATAATTTCCTTAATTGAGATATCTCAGCTCACAGGGTAAAGTTGGAATTCAAACCCAAGGCCATCTGACCTCAAATACCTCTTTTCCCTAAGAAATACCACTTCCTATGAGGTTAGGAACACTCACCTATTCAATACCAGCTATGATGAAGTTTTGCTTTGTTTTTTGACAATTGGGACTGCCATAAAATTTATCCCCTGATGAGTCCTGGGTTCTTCTCTCAGATCAGTGGGCCATTGCAGTCTATCCTGCATTCTACTCAATAACTGTGGCTACTGATGGCACCTCAGAGTAAGCTAACAGGGTAGTGGGCTTTGGCCATTTCTGGGTTTATTCAGGTTCTCTGTTTGGTCAAAGATTATAGTTTCTCATTTTACAAAGTACTTATTCTCTGAACCTGGTACAGATCACACCTTAATGCTCTTAAGGCATTTCTGAAGTTATGGCTTTTGTAATGGTAAAGCAAAATTATACTTTATTTTAAGCTAGCAATTATCAGAGACAGTATTTGCTTTAATGTGTTTTTATTAAAGTTTTAATTATAAGACTAATCCATTTGTTTGGTTAAAAAATTCACAGTATATGGTGAATTAAATAAAATATAAAATCCAGTTGGTGTCTTCCCTCTCCAATATCTATCACCAGCCAATCTCACTATTTACTGTTTTTCTTTCTTTTAGTTTCCCCTCAAATTTCCAAAAAGTAGATTCATTTGATGTGTGATTTACTAACTTGTAAAATTAATACAGTCTAATGAATTTCTGCCATAAAAAATAAGAAATTATGCAACTTAATTTTTCTCTTAATTCATCATTCTATCTCTCAATTTTTGCTAGTTATATTACCACTAGAAGCCCAGTGTATGAAATTTGTGCACTGGGTGGGGGGTGTTGGGGGAAGGAATGTGTGTGTCCCTCAGCCCAGCTTGCACCCTCTCCAATCTGGGACCCCTCAAGTGATGTCCGACTGCCCGTTTAGGCCCAATCACATCTAAATGGGCAGTCGGACATCCCTCTCACAATTCTGGACTACTGGCTCCCAACTGCTCGCCTGCCTCCCTGCCTGATTGCCCCTAACCACTTCTGCCTGCCAGCCTGATCACCCCCTAACCACTCCCCTGCCAGTCTGATCGACACCTAACTGCTCCCCTGCCAGCCCGATTGCTCCTAACTGTCCCCCCCTGCTGGCCTGATCATCCCCAACTGCCCTCCCATGCAGGCCTGATCACCCCTAACTGCCCTCCCCTGCAGGCCTGATTGCCCACAACTGCCCTCCCCTGCTGGCCATCTTGTGGCAGCCATCTGGTGTCCACATAAGGGTGGCCATCTTTGACCACATGGGAGCGGCCATCTTGTTTGTAGGAGTGATGGTCAATATGCATATTACCTCTTTATTATATAAGATTTTTTATGTTGCCAGCCTTTACATCATTTCATTCTGTGCTTTAAACATTGTCTTCTGTGCAATGTCTAGATTAATTTCAAATAATCAAATACTAAGAGGAAGCTTTCACAATATGCTTTTCTAAATATTTTGTGCTTTAAAGGAAAATGTATGAATGGACCCATACAAAATAAAATATGATCCTAAGGAATTAAAAATTCACATTTCAAAAAATAATTCTTCCAAATGTTAAATAAACTCTCCTTATTTTCTGTCTAGTTGCCTACAATTATTATCTGTCATATATAGTGCATGGATGATAAATTTTCTGAATTATGGCATTATAAAACTAGAATTTAAAACTGATTCTATATTAGTCTCACATTTTCTTGGTAGTTTGGCAGGGCAGAGAATGTAATACTCCAAATATATATATTTTTAAAAAACAAATATTTTAACACAGAATTTGAAGAATTTTTTTTTTACCCCTTATTTCCTTTAAGAACATCTTTGTCAGTATTTTATTTTCACTTAAATGATCCAGAAGTATTTAGTGGACCATCCTCCATGTGAGTAGCTTTTACTTCTCTGTAGAAAATTTCAGAGTTTTTTTGTCTGTTTGTTTGTTTTTCTTATTCTTAGAGTTTGCAATGTTGTGCCTAGGAGTTGTGTGTTTTTTCTCAAAAATTCTCCAGCTTTTTTTTTTTTTAAATTATTTATCTATCTGAAACTTCTTCAAATTAGGGGAATGTTCTATTGTATTCTGATTGGTCCCTTTCTTCATTTTTTTATACTTTCTTCTTTGAAAATATTTTTAGATGGCTGTCAGACTTTCTATATTTTTCATGTTTTTCTGTTTATTGTGTCTGTTTTCACTTTATTATCTAACTAGAGGCACAGTGCATAAAATTCCTGCATGGGGAGGGGGAGTGTGTGTCCCTCAGTCCAGCCTGCACCCTCTCCAATCTGGGATCCATCTCACAATCCAGGACTACTGGCTCCCAACCGCTCGCCTGCCTGCCTGCCTGATTGCCCCTAACTGTTTCTGCCTGCCAGCCTGATCACCCCCTAACCACTCCCCTGCCAGCCTAATTGATGCCTAACTGCTCCCCTGCCGGCCTGGTCACCCCTAAATGCCCTCTCCTGCAGGCCTGGTCACTCCCAACTGCCCTCCTGTGCTGGTCTGGTTGCGCCCAACAACATTCCCCTGCAGGCCTGGTCACCCTCAACAACACTCCCCTGCAGGCCTTGTCCACCCAAACTGCCCTCCCCTGCAGGCCTGGTCACCCCCAACTGTCCTCCCCTGCAGGCCTGGTTGCCCCCAACTGCCCTCCCTTTCAGGCCTGGTTCCTCCCAACTGCCCTTCCCTCCCAGCCATCTTGTGGTAGCCATCTTGTGTCCACATGGTGGTGGCCATCTTTGACCACATGGGGGTGGCCATCTTGTGTGTTGGAGTGATGGTCAATTTGCATGTTACCTCTTTATTATATAGGACAATTTATCTTTAAAATCACTCACTTGATTTTTAAGCCATGTTACCTTTCCACCACTTAGTCCATATTTGTAAAAGGTCACAATGATTGATGGGTTTTCTGATTATTTTTTTAATCACCTGTGATAATAATTGAAAATGTTATTCAAAGTGATTTAAAATTTTCCTGCTGGGATCCATTATTATATGTCCTCCTTCACATTGTTAATACTCTTTAAATGCCTTGTGAAATTTTATTATTTGAAAATATTTGTATATGTTTGTGACTGAAAATTTTATGGTGTTTAGAACAAGTGTTTCCTCTGACTTTATATAAATCTTTTCTCAGCAGATCTTTCTCTGCAACAAAAGTTGGGAAAACGTAGCCTGTACAAGTTAGGGGGGCATGTAGGTAAATTAGCTTCCCTATTGGATTTGTGAAGAACATTTATTTGATGACACTGCAGATCACTTTAATGTAGAAGGGTAAAAATGACCAAGATCGTTGGGAACTCATGCTGTAGTGAAACTTAGCTTGTTCCTGTTCTTCAGTAGAATATTTTTTCTAGTTACTATTGCTAACCTTTTAAGTCCTTGTGTCCTTTCACCAAACATTTTTTGCCATATGTATTTTGAATGAAATTTTGAGGATTAACCATTATCAAGAAGACTATGTGTTTTACTACTCCTTTGATAAACATCTGGATGGTAATAGAAATAATGATTTTGCATGAAGTTTTATTGACACCTCCAATCTTCATCATAGAAAAATGAGACCAAGAATAAAATAAAAATGATGGGGAAGTAATAACGTCTTTAAGTAAAGAAAAGGAATACCATCTCACAGAGAAATATTTTGGAGATTGTTGAAAGCACTTGAGAAAACTAGAGGAAGTTTAAAAACATGAAATATAGATGAGGCAGAATAATGCTTCCTGGATGGATAGACTGATAAAAGTTCTTAATGGCAAATAGAAAAGCATGTTTAAAAATCCTCAACACTTGGTTTTTTTCTTTCTAGATCTCTTGTAATGAATGAGTCCTATCCGAATAATGAGACAAGGTAATGTTTTCTTCTCATAAGGAAAATCTGAAAATAAATCCTGATGAGCTCTTTTGAAGTAGATCTTATAGTCATCTAGTGCAAAGATTTGAAGGCCATTCTTTCTGACTTAAATACTGTGCTCAATTCAATGTCAGAATATCAATCAATGATTGCTGGAGAAAAAGGGGACTTTAATATTTTCATTTTTATTGTTCTTTAAAAAAACAAGATATATACTTTCATAGCTTGTGTTAATTTATGATTAGGAAAAATGATTTTCATATTTTTAAAAAAAGAAACCAAACCTGAATTTTAATATATGGGGTGGGATTAATATTAAAAATATTTTCTAGTTTCTAAATTTATTCAAATATAATTTTGTTACAATTATATTAATATTTCTTATTTTTATTATTGTGCTTGACTACAAAAGCAGCAATTGGCCTATTTACTAAATCAAAAATTATTTCACTATTAGACAGTAGTGAATAATGTCAACTGGCACATTCTGAAGCTCATGTTTGTAAGAACAAACAGCAGGTACAACCTAAGGTAAGAATGGTAACACAATTGAACTGGATTGAATTCACTTTATGTTCAAAGGTCCAACATGCTGTTTGATATTCTATAGCTTAAGCTGCCCAAATGTAGAGATTTTTATTGGTTTAAGGTGAATTATTTTTTATAGACATGAGAGAGTGAAAAGTAAAAAAAAAACTACTGACCTACCTTTGTGTGTGTGTGTGTGTGTGTGTGTGTGTGTGTGTGTGTGTGTGTGTGTCTGAAATGTTTTGGGGAGAAAGCTATCAATCATTGCTAGGTTGGTCCAATTGTCATTGACATTTTATCTTAAGATGCATGCTAACATCCAAGGCTGCAAAATGTATTCAATAGAGGACTTTGATCTTTGACAGGCCTTATTACCACTGCGCTGATTAAGTTAGGGACTCTGCCACAGGAATAAACCATGAGAACAATGTTCATTATTGTTTGGCTTTGCTATATTATTTATATATACACATAATAATCTGGCCACTCATATAATCTGGCCTCTATTATATATATAATTAGAAGCCTGGTGCATGAATTCGTGTCCAGCCAGCCTGGCCAGGGGGAGGGGACATGGGCAGTTGGCCAGCCTGCCTGTGGGTCGAACTCCTGGTTGAAGGGACAATTTTCATATTAGCCTTTGTTATATAGGATATACACTGAGTGGCCAGAATATTATGCGTTCAGAGATCATAATAATCTGACCACTTAGTATATATATATTTACACTAATAAAAGAGGAACATGCAAATTGACTGTACCTCTGCTACGCCCACAAGCCACACCCACAAGCCAATCAGGAGCAAGTATGCAAATTAACCCAACCAAGATGGCGGTTCCTACGGAGCTGGAGTGAGCAGGAGGCTTGGGTTACCCCAGCAATGGAGGAAGCCAAGCTTCCTGTCTGCCCTGGCCGGCCCTGGCCTCTGCTCAAGGCTACAAAGTTTCAATTATAGAAGATAAATAAATCCCAGATACTTGCTTCCAGCCAGCCCTGGCCTCTGCTCAAGGAGGCACTGAAAAAAAAAAAAAAAGACAAAAAGGAGGGGCTGGGAGCTTGGATTGCTGGGAGGTGATCAAGCCAGGATGGGATGGCAGTTGTGGGTGACCAGGCTGGTGGGGGGTGGGGCTGTTGGGGATAAGCAGACCAGCAGGGGGGCCAGTTGGGGGTGAGGAGGCCATCAGTGGGGGTCAGTTGAGGTGATCAGGACAGTGGGGGGCGCAGTTTGGAGTGAGCAGGCCAGCAGGGAGGCAGTTGGGGGCGAGTAGGCCAGTGAGGAGGGAAGGTAGGGGCGAGCAGGCCAGCAGGGGGGGGCAGTTGGGGGTGAGCAGGCTGGCACAGGGGGCAGTTGGTGGTGATCAGGCTGGCGGGGGGGCATTTGGGGGCGAGCAGGCCGGCAGCGGGGTGCAGTTGCGGGCGAGCAGACCGGCAGGCAGAGTGGTTAGGGGCAATCAGGCAGGCAGGCAAGCAGGTGAGTGGCTGGAGCCAGCAGTCTCGGATTGTGAGAGGGATGTCCAACTGCCGGTTTAGGCCCAATCCCTGTAAACCGGCAGTAGGACATCCTTCGAGGGGTCCTAGATTGGAGAGGGTGCAGGCCGGGCTGAGGAACAACCCCCTCCCCCCATGCACGAATTTCATGCACCAGGCCTCTAGTATATATATATATATATATAATCTTCCTAGATTATACCACTTTTAGCCTAATAATCCAGTTATTTTTATGTTTCTTGTATTGCTATAAAAATATAGAAAGTGACATTAAAAGTAACAGAATGAGAGAATTTCGTAGTATTAGCTTGGCTGATGTCAACTGTAGTTACATTGTGCCTGGGAAGAATGTTTGCTTTATGTATGTCCTCAAAATGTAATATTAACAGCTAAAATGACACTTGAGGAGCCAAATAAGGAAAAACTTTATACATTACTAGTATTTTATAGTTCAAAGTAATGCTGATCTTTCTCTTAGCTGATCATAGGAGTTTTGAGTCAAAGTTTTTAAAAATAAATTCAGTAAATCATGTTATTCTAAGGGTTCTGTCTTGGAATTGCATCATGTGCTCAAGCAATAGTTTACCATGTGTGCAATACAGAAACTCAAAGAGACCATGACTCCCTGGCCTTTTGCTTGACCTAACAATCTCTGGTGCCCACAGCTAATATTTTTAAAGGTACAGTAAATGTTAATTCATTTGGAGTTAAGTTTTATTTGTCTTGTGTAAATTGGTTCCCATGTCTTTGAAAGCCACCATTTTGTTGTTGCACTGGCATAAGGAAAACATATCATGATTTAAGGTTAACCTCAAATATGAAATGTAATCAAACATTAGCTCCACAAGAATTTGGGAAACATGGTTCATTGTTTCATGAATTACTGCGAACTTCCATAAAAATATAGAACACAGACATGGTGTTTGTCTGCTCTCCAATCCATAAGTTTATTGGTATAAATCCTGTCAAGTCTACTCAGGGCCTAGTGTTGGATTTTTCTATTTTATTTTATTATTTTATTTTACTAGTGAATATCAGTTTTGTTAAGCAATTTTATTTTTCTCTATCACCATTTATCCCCCCATACTCTCTTCCACCTCCACCACTCCCTACCCCTCGCAATCACCATATCATTGTCCCTGTCCATGAGTTCTTTCTGTCTCTCTTTTTTTTTCCTTTTTTGCCTAGTGTTGGATTTTTAAAGTTCCCACTCAATACCAGTGACTATAACATGATTGGAAGGTCCAATTCATAAATATTAGAGCATTTTATGTTAAATAATAATTATAAATAATCCTTGCATGCATTTCAAACCATATATTTATGAAATATATATGTGTAATATGCATACATAACATAACAAAATGAATTTGGCTTATATGAGTGTGGGAACATAAAGATCTTTGGCTCTCCTTGTATCAGTAGGGACATATTCATGACAAAACATCCTGCATCAAAACTAGTTTTCAAGTCATAGATGAGTGGAAACCTTTTCATAAGTTTATTCGTATTGTACTTACCACTGTCCTTAACTCAGTGCACTTGAATTTTAGTCCTTTAAAGGAAGTTCATTCAGCTGCCCTGAAATTGAAAAAGACGCCCACACATAAACATCATTAATATAGACATTTAAATGAAACTTTTCAAAAGAGACTGAGAGAGATTGCAGAATAGGAAGGCATACAACCTTTTGCTAAGTGTACCTTATTTTCAAGGTATTTTACCTCTTTGTTGTGTATAGCTACTGAAGGTTATAAGAAAAGAGTTCCTATGGAGAGACAAAAGAATAGTCCTGGTGTGATACGCACGACAGCAGCGAGGTTAGCTATGAAACAAAGAAGATGTTTTTGAAAAGCATATTGTATGTATTGAATACACAATCATGTATATTGTGATAAAGTTCTTTAAATGTATTTCACAACCCACATAAAAAATTAAATTGATACCATGATTCCTTTTAACAGAACTCAGCATGCATCTATGCTATTATTTTAAAATCTTTGAAAAAATTGTTTTCAGTCGCTTATTGTGTGGAAGGATAGAACACACCCCTACCTTGAATATCTTTGTTAGAAAAAAACAGGGCATTGCTCAAAAATAATTTCACGTTTCAAGTTTTGGGAAGTCTTATTCAATAAAATACTAAACTTTGCCTTCCTTTTAAATGTTACTTCATCAAGAATCTGTGATAAATTAAGAAAAATCCAGATCTTTTAAAGACAGTGAAAAAAACACATACAATCTGCTTTGCAACTTAAAGAGAAGAGTTATAACAAATGTTATGTCAAGAGGTTTTGGAAGGTTATGGCTATAGTCCATGTAGAAAAGCTTTATTCTATGGGTCAAAGAAAAGCACTGATATTGAAGGCAATGTAGAAACTGAAAATAAGTATTAGGAACAGTTATTTAGAATGTGTTTACAGAAAAACAAAAACTGAAAAAAAAATAGATCTGCTTTGTCCAGAGAATGTGATCAGGTAAGTCATTGACTTAATAGGAAAGGAATGACCTCAAAAGATGATTATTTCAAATGATATATTAGAATAAAGCACATTATATAAACTAAAGGTCATGCACTTGTACTCTTAGTATGTTTATATAATGATAAAACATAGTTAATGTCTATGTAATTAATTTGTTATAGAGAAAGAGGAAATCAGCTGCTATTGGATGTATTTTGTGTTCTAGGAACCTTGCCTAATGCTTGTAGTACTTCAATTTAATTATGAAATTCTAAGAGGAAACCATTTAAGCCCCTCTTACACATGAGGCTCATATGGCTTTGAAGCTCATCCCCAATTTAGTTCTATCCTCTTAAACAGAGGCAAACTGCAAACACTGGTCTTTCTGACTTGAAGTTTGATGTTTCTTCCACTTTGCTATGCAGACATCTTAAGTTATCAAGCCTTGTTAATTTTTTAATGTTATCTCATTTTATTCTCATGAGAACTCTGTAAAATTTTAAAAAAAGAAATGAATATCCTCATTTTAGAAATGGGGAAATGAAAATCACAATAGAAAAACTGACTTATCCTATTTATAATTTGTGATGGAGGTAATATTTTTGGATCTAAGTTTTAAATACCAGATGAGTGCATTTTCCTCCTATTATATTACTAGAGGCTTGGTGCACAAAATTCATGCACGGGTGGGGTCCTTCCACCTGGCCAATTAAGGCCATCTCACCCAGTCCCGATCGGGATCAATTGGGGCTGGTGGCTGGGGAGGGACCGCAGGAGGGCTCCAAGGCATGTGCGGCCCCATCTCGCCCAGTCCTGATCATCCAGACCCCAGCAGCAAGATAATCTACCAGTAGGAGTATCTACCCCCTGATGGTCAGTGCACATTATAGCAACCAGTCGGTTGACTGCTTGGTCAGACACTTAGCATATTAGGCTTTTATATATGTAGAATAGAGGCCCGGTGCACAAAATTCATGCACGGGTGTGTGTGTGTGTCCATCAGCCCAGCCTGCACCCTCTCCAATCTGGAATCCCTTTCACAATCCAGGACTGCTAGTTCCCAACTGCGCGCCTGTCTGCCCACCTGGTTGCCCCCTAACCACTCCCCTGCCAGCCTGATTGATGCCTAACTGCTCCCCTGCCTGCCTGATTGCCCCTAACTGCCCTAACCTGCCAGCCTAGTCACCCCTAACTGCCCTCCCCTGCCAGCCTGGTCACCCCAACTTCCCTCCCCTGAAGGCCTGGTCCTTCCCAACTGCCCTCCCCTGCAGGCCTGGGTCCCCCCAAAATGTCCTCCCTTGCAGTCCTGGTCACCCCCAACTGCCTTCCTCTGCTGGCCATCTTATGGTAGACATCTTGTGTCCACATGGGGGCAGCCATCTTTGACTATATGGGGGCGGCCATCGTGTGTGTTGGAGTGATGGTAAATTTGCATATCACTCTTTTATTAGATAGGATTGTAACTCATGGCATGGAATGCTCGGTACACACTTTCCCTCCAGCCCCTAGCCTTGGAGACCTCATGTCCTTCCAAGGCTCTGCTCATCCTCTTCAGCTGCCGCACAAGTAAATTGCATTGTGTGCATGGAAACCCTTTGCAGGCTCCATGGGTGTGTATTTACTTCACTGCAGTTCCAATTACCCCAACATAAGGGGAGACACCCTCATTATCAGGTAACACCTTAGTGGTAAGACCCCTGCTCAGCCTACTGCAGCGGTTTTAAATAAGCCATAGGTCGCCCTAGGTGATTTGGCTCAGTGGATAGAGCCATGGCCTACAGACTGAAGGGTCCTGGGTTCGATTCTGGTCAAGGGCACATTCCTGGGTTGCAGGCTCATTCCCCAGTAGCTGGTATGCGGGAGGCAGCAGATCAATTCTCTCTCATCATTGATGTTTTTATCTCTCTCTCCCTCTGCCTTCCTCTCTGAAATCAATAAAAATATATTAATAAATATTAAATAGGCCATGAATCAAACATCACTGCTCTCCATCCATCCAGCCTCCTCACACCCTCTTTTGTCTTCACCCCTTCCCCCCCCACACACACTCTGCTGGGTTCTGTAAAATGGGGTCAGGATTTCTACTTCAACCAAGAGCTACACTTCCGCTCGGCCCTCCTTCCCTGCCCATCTCTGTCCCCAGTCCTGTGGGGTCTCTCCCTCCCTCCCCTTCATCTAACTTGGTGGGCCCTGCTCGTCCCCCTCCTCCTGCGACCTCCTGTCTGCAGCCTCCCCCTTTCTCCTTGGGAGAGGAGCTCCTCAAAGGCTGTGCAGGGAGGGGCTATGTGGGGCGGGGCGGGGCTGTGCAGGGCCATGAGGTGGTTGGAGCTGTGCGGGGGCGAGCCCAGGCTGGGCCTCAGAGGAGAGCTGGGGTGACGGGTCACGGGGAGGAGAAGTGAGGGATGTGGAGCCTGTCTGGTGGGAGAGGCACTGGGCTCCTCGGCCGCCCCCACCCAGCAGCTTTTCTAGGTCCCTGCACAGCTGTCACCCTCTGCTCCTTGCTGCCTCCCGCTTCCTTTCAAGTTTTGGACTCGGTTTCTCTGACTCAGCCCCACCCCCCTCTCTGCTGTGTCCCTAGAGAGTCCGAGGTCACCCCTTGGCCTCGGGCAGGCATACCTGGCCCGTCCTCCTGTAATGATGCTACTCTTTCTCCTGGAGTAGTTAGTGAAACTTAACAAATAAAAAGAAGCAGCTCTGAAGATTACAAATTATGCACTGAGAATGCCACTGGCTGCGGAGGGCTGTGCAGTCCATGGCTTTCAGATCACACATAGCAGCCTCCCAAGCTACAGGGTCCTGGCTCCCGCCCCGGCCTGCTCCCCCCCCCCCCCCACCGCCCTCACCAGGGGCTTGGGCCAATCCCTGGGAGCTTCCTGATGGCTCTCACCTCACAACTCACTTTCCAGTCCAGCCCACCAGTGCCAGCAGCAAGCTAACCTACCAGTCAGAGCGTCTGCCCCCAGGTGGTCAAGGCATGTCATAGCAACTGGTCGAGCGGTCGAATTCCAGTCGAGGGGACAATTTGCATATTAGACTTTTATTATATAGGATGTTTCTAATGTACTGAGATGGAACACAAGATACTTCTATAGAAGTTAGCTAGGTCCTAAGCTCTATACTTAGAGGTTGTGCATATCCAGTATTGTTTGGGCAATGCTGACTCTAGTGCCATTTACCAGAGGGCTCCTTGGACCTGAGAGCACCAATTCTGATGAGATGGTCTCTGGCTATAAGCTGGACCCTGTGTTAAGACTATATAAAACTTCAAACCAGTGGCCTCCTCTTTTCCCCATCCAGGATGAATGAGTTCAGGAAACAGGTTGAGTGTGGGGACTATATTTTAGGGAAAGGCATTGCTCAATTATGTCCACTCAAAATTCCCTTTCTGTATTACCTCCTCCCAGCATTGAAAGAAGGTAAGGAGGGGCAAAAATATATTAAAGCATAGGCTAAATAGATAAGTAATAACACTAATGCTGCAAAAATTGCAGAGTGTAAAGCTACTGTGTTTTGTGGCTAATAACAGAATGAATGCAGTTTAGGAGAAGATATTCCCTTGGACTTTAGAATGGTAATTTATAGAGCAGGACCAAGAGTAGAGATCATGTGGGTAAAGTAGGAAAAAACATTCATCTCACCAAAGGTGAGAACAGGACCATACTGTGAGAGCCCTGAGAATGGCCGTCAGCTCACAAGGATTTTTTTTAAACTTTATATTTAATTTTGGGATTTTCCAGGTAAAATATACTAGTAAGATCTACAAATATTGTGGTGGACATTTTAATAATACTGATAGTCAAATGGTACTAATATTTATTGTTTAATGTATGTCAAAACAGATCTATCTTTTCCATGTATTGTATTATTTAATTCTCACATAAACTATATGCGTCAGGTATAATTATTATTTTTGTTTTACGGATGAAAAAATGAAGGCATAAAGAGGTTAAATAAGTATAAACATTAAATATTAGATGCTAGACCCAGGTTTAACCCAGATAGTTTCTCAAGAGGCTACATGCTTAACTACTATGTGTTACTCCTTCCCCAATAAGGTTCTTTATCTGAGATTAATTTTTTATTAGTATATCAAAGGCCATTAAAAGAAACATAGCTGATTTAAAAAAAACATTAGTAGATATTGAAAGAACGTTTTCCATAGAAGCTATAACATAGCTAAACAAAGTGTGAATTTTGAGAAGGTATGGAAGTGACAAATCATACATTTTAAAATCGCACTAAGTAGTTTTAGATATCTTGTGGTATTTCAAGTGAAATAAAGAAAAGAAAAACTACTCCAGCTGCATAGGTCAAAACTAAAATTTGGACTTTGGTTTGTTTAATTAAATTCTATTTTAAAAAAGCCAGTACTCATGTGTCTCCAAATATAACTTTAATTCCAATGATCACTGTATTATTCATTAATTTATTAATCCATTCACTCTATTACTAATCATTTATTAAATACTTACTAAAATCTTAACTCTGTTGATTGCCAGGTATGGAAAAGCCATAGAGCCTGTCTTCAACTAGCTACCATTTAATGAGAAAATGTGAAATATGTGAATTGCTGTGACAGGGGTGGGGGAAGCTTCTGAAAGAGCAGTGAGAAGCCAAGCTCACCTCAGCTAAGGATAGAGAATTTTCTACAGAGATACTGGCCTGTTGCAAGTCCAGGAAGGAAGTATTCCAGATGGAGGGAATAATGATGCTGCGATATGTCCTTTGTGGTCCTCACAAATTGGCTTGCATTTAGTCAGAACACCATGCAAATTTTTGATCCTCACTGAAATGTTTTCAGAAATTCGTTATTTTTAGACTTTGGATATTCTTTCTTTTTCTGTTTCTTGACTAGGTTTTAGATAACACGTTTTCTTTATAATTTTTATTTTTGTCATTAGGCTCTGGATTGCTAATGAATTTTATTGCTCACTTCAGTTTCATCAAATTATGTGATTCTGTCTATCAGAATTGATGTTATTGATAAAAGTAGTCTATGGGCACCTGGGTTTATGGTGTGTATGACTGTTCCACATAATTATATCTCTCAACTTTTGCTTTAGCTAGTGATCAAAACAGAGTACCCAGTTACACAATGTTTCTCATTTGATTATTCCTTGCACAGTGGTCAAAGTAACCTTGGAAAAGAATTTTCATACCATGCTATACATGGTTTCTACTATCCTTATGCTGTACCCACATTTCTATTTAATTGTACTGACCTCTAAGGTTCTCTTGACATTTGAAAGAGCATCTTGCTCAATTTCTCTTTATGGTATTAATTTTCAATTTCACAAGCTGAATCACATTTTAAAGTCCTCTTTAGACTCTCTGTTAGAGCTTTCCTGTCTTTTATAATTTTGTATTGCTTTCCCATTTTGTATCATTTCAAAGCTTATTGCATTGAGGAAGAATTCTTGTAAAGAGAAACGAATTCCTGGAGTAAAGGCCAGTTTGACTCCCACACACTTCAAGAGATTCTGGCAGGTCAAAAACAAAGTTAGGGGCCATCAGCTGGGATGTTGAGTTAAAGCCTAAGTGGGTGAGAAAAGAGTAAAAATAAAGCAGTAGCTTCTATGTACCCCCTTTTAAATATCATACCTACCGGAAACCTAAACATAAAAGCAGAAATGTGTCCTCTCTTGAGGCAGTCACATTGAGCTCATATTCCCGGAAAATACCTTTATCAAGCCTAATTATTTGGTTATTAGTTCTCAGAATTTCCCTCCACTTACATCACAAGGAAGGTGACCTTTATTGTTATACTATCAGACAAAATGGTTCTACTGAATACTTTCTCAAGTAGGTTCTCCAAAACATTTTTCTGGGAAATGTCAATCATATATCATTAAAAGGTAACCAATATTTATATAAATTTAGAATATACCAAACGATATCCCTTTGAGTATTCATTGTAAATTTTACCATTTTAAAGGATGAGAAAAATTTCAGACCTGATATCTGTTTAACACTTTTTAAGTCAATATTTCCAAAATGTATTTGATTAAGGAGCCTTTCTGATGTGGTTCAACTGTTACCTTCTTGTGCAGAAGCATTCAGAAAATCTTGGATCCAACTCACTGGCTCTCATTATCTTTCACCTATTACAGGTAGAATATGAAGGTTAAGTGCTCATAGACAAGGGATCCTAAGGAGAAGCTGATTTTTCACATCCATTTCTTTTGATACTGTGAAACCTATTCCTTGGCACATCTCTGATATCAGCTGTGGCTCTTGTCAGCAGCTTGTTTGCATATGACAGCACTGCCTTTCTTCTTCACTCCTCAGGACTTTTGTAAAGTCTGGTAGGTCACGTACACTAAACAGAGGGCATTCTGAAAGTGCTAAGGTAGAGGGTCTGGGAGGGGGCGTTAATCTCTGAATGGCGACTCTCAGCCAACACAGGGGAGGATGAATGCCCCAGACACTCCTTTAGATAGAAAATCCTGAGGTGCAGTCTACATGATTCCTCAGAGGGTCCTCAGTGGGATTGCGTTCATTTGCCCACAGTCATAACCAGCTCAATAACTTATGCTTTATTGGGTTTCCTCCCATTCCTTTTTCACATTCACTTCTGCTTTCTGAGAATGTCTTCCAAATAAGCTGAATCCTCATCTCAGTCTCCAAGTAGCAAAAAAAGGAAAGGGTTAAGTTGACACCTGGAAGGATATGTATTCCTGGTTCATGGATTCCCACATGTTCATGTTGTGTTTTGAGCTGATTCTTTTCTATGGACCAAGGTCTGATGGCCTCTTAGTCTTCTCACATGAAATAACCATAACAGTACCAATTATTTATAAAGCAATTTTGAAATATACTGTATAGTATGCTTAAAAAATTATTTCACCCTCACATTCTCATCACTACCTATGTAGATATTATTGTCCTCCATTTACAGGTTAAAAGTAAAAAAAAAAAAAACGAGAAAAAAGAACCAGGGAAGTTGAATAATTTGCCAAGGATTATTTCACTGGTAATCAGAGCCAGGATTGGAACTCATGGTTTGTGTGATTTTTTTGGTCCAAGCTCCAAGCCACTGTGCTCCACTACT
The DNA here is from genome assembly GCF_951640355.1 of Cnephaeus nilssonii. Classification (NCBI taxonomy): domain Eukaryota; kingdom Metazoa; phylum Chordata; class Mammalia; order Chiroptera; family Vespertilionidae; genus Cnephaeus; species Cnephaeus nilssonii. The sequence goes on along the minus strand of NC_137074.1, from coordinate 68,245,904 downwards.
TAAATCCATGTCTAACAAGTGGCCACCAGTGGTTTTCACTTGAAGAGGCATCTGTAAAGTGAGGATAATGATGCTACTTACCTCACAGTGCCATTGGGGGTATCAAATATGATAATGTACGTGAATCTAAAACAATGCCTTTCACTCTCTATAAAAATGTTTGCTACCTTAGCATCATCATCATTTCTAACAATACCAGAAGTAGATAGGGTCTGTCCACTTTTCTTAGAGTCTTTGAGTAGATCCTCTGCAGACTCTGGTGGATGAGGAAAGAGTGCCAGCACGTAGATGATTTCATGGAGCTGTTTTAGGAGCTAAGGCTAGCAGTGTTATATATCAGCCAGTATCCAGTCACTGGGCACCATCTAACTGCAAAGGAAATTTGAGAGAGAGAATCTAGCCATGTGCTCAGGAGGAAAATAAGTGAAGTAAGGTGATTTTAGAGCATTATCTCATATGTTATCATCATCATTATTTTATTAAAATTTAACATGTTAAAAATGAATTCTACCTCCAAGATATATCTAGAATCCCATTATGATCCTACTGTGTTTTGTCACAGCTCAATCACTGCCTTTCTAGTTCCAGCCATTATTTCTCTCCCTGATTTCTGCAATAATTAGCTAACTGGTTTCCCCCCTCCACTCTTGCCATTCTAAAAATGCATTCTCCAGTCTGAAAAACATATCAGTCTCAACATGATCAAGTTCTGTCTCGCCCTACTCAAAATTCTCTGGTGGATTTCTATCACACTCAGAGTAAGTGACAAAGGCCTCCTTTATCTGTCCCTGTCTACATCTTTGATGTCATCTCCTACCACACTCCTTCATGCCTTAGGACTATAAACTTGCTCTTTCCTCTTCTTGAAATGTTCTTCCTCTGTATCTTTGCATAAATCCCTTACACATTTCATTCAGGTCTGTCCCCAATATCATCTCCTCAAAGAGACCTTTTAAATTATTTCACTTAAAATATGCCTCAGTTATTCTCCAACCTCTTAATCTATTTTTCTCCATAGCACTTAAAATGCCTAATAATACATTTTGTATTTATTCATTTACCATTTGATGTTGGACTTTCCCCACTAGATTACGTTTCTGAGATCAATAACTCTCTATAGTTCACTTCTGTATTCCTAACATTATGACAGTCTCTGGTGTGTAGGAATAGTTTAACGCATATTTGTTAAAAGGACGAATGACTGTTTGACTCCCTGCAATACCAACTATCTAGCTCTTGCCAGCCCTCCTGGTGATATGGGAACTGGCAAGCAGGATTCTTCCCTGGGTCTTGTCTCAAAGACCAGAGGCATTCAAACAAGGCAGGAGTTTATTGCAAACAAACACAGGCTCCCCTCAGGAGGGAGATTCAAAAAGGTTGCCCCTGAAGCATTCTGCTCTTCCCCTCATATCTGCTAAAGGCCTGCTCTTTGTCCATCTGTGCCGCTCTGATTGGTTCCTGTCCTTTTTGCAACATTGTTCTCTTTCGCTTTCAAGAAAAAACATCCTGTTTCCTGCAAAATACATTCTTTTTAAAAATATATTTTTATTGATTTCAGAGAGGAAGGGAGAGGGAGAGAGAGATAGAAACATCAATGATGAGAGAGAATCACTGATAGGCTGCCTCCTGCACACCCCCCACTGGGGATCAAGCCCACAGCCCCAGGATGTGCCCTTGATCGGAATTGAACCCAGGACCCTTCAGTCTGCAGGCTGACACTCTATCCACTGGGCCAAACCAGCTAGGGCCAAAACACATTATTTGTTTAGGCTAGCTCCACAATTCCTCCTCTTTCCACCCCTCACACTAACTACCTAATTCTACTTTAACTCCTTTCACTGGGGCTTATTTTCCTCTTCCAAGGATTACAATACTTTCTGTCTACCCCACCCTTCTTTTTATTTCTTTTACTTTTTATTTATTTCTCTTTTTATGTATTTATTTTTCATTTCTGAGGCTCTATAAACTGATGAGGATTTTGATGGTGCTTAGAGCCCAACTGTCTACATCTTTGGATATGTTTGTTTCGCTCATATTCGATTAAAGAGAAATGCTATCCAGGGTTTCTATTCTGATTTCTTCATAATAATCCTTTTCTGTCTGTTTTTTGTGATACCAGTTCAAAGTATTGATGCAATCTTACAAAGTTGGCCCTCCTTCTCTCCCTTCCTCCTTCTTTCCTTATGGAATAGCCATTCAATCAGAAATACTACCTGGAATAATCTGTTAGAAATACACTGTAAATGGACAGTCAACATATTTGAATTTTTTCCAATGCATTCTCTATCATTCTTTTTACATAAGAAGAAAACAAAGTGGGTGATATTGTTCATATGGGCATTACTGACACAAATGCTATGATGCACATCTATATGTAGCCAACAGCAGCTGTTTAGAAGAATTTGACATTATGTTCCTACAATTCAAGGTACTACAAATAATCATGCATTAGATATTAACCTTTTACTCCTCCACACCAAACATGCTCTTCAGAAATATCTCTGTTTAGAGAAGACATCCCCATAATTCTAAAGATGGTTCTTTTAGCAATCTCTTCTGCTTCTGCAGAAACATGTTTCTACTAAATTCCCTTAGAAGAAAGAGAAATAAGAGCTTGATTCATTGCACTTTCTGGTTCTAGGAATGACTATTAGGTGAGTGCTGCCACTGTAATTTAACTCATCAGTTTTAGTTTTGCTATTTATAAAATATACTAATAAACATCAGTTGAAAGGATACATCTAAGAACTATACACTGAGTGGCCAGATTATTATGATCTCTGAACACATAATAATCTGGCCACTCAGCATATATATATATATATAGTAGAGGCCCGGTGCATGAATTGGTGCATGGATGGGGTCCAGCCAGCCTGGCCAGAAGGAAGGGACATGGGTGGTTGGCTGGCCTGCCTGCTGGTCGAACTCCTGGTTGAGGGGACAATTTGCATATTAGCCTTTTATTATATAGGATATACACTGAGTGGCCAGATTATTATGCGTTCAGAGATCATAATAATCTGGCCACTAACTGTATGTTTCAATTACATTTTTATAAGTAGATGCATTTTTGGCCTATTTTTAAAAATAAACCTTATGCCAGGATTATGAAATGACCTACAATGGACATTTTTGAAACAGCAATCAGAATTTACAATTCCAGATTTGTTTCAGCTCATAGCAGCCAATACTGCTTCCCAAATTCAGAAAATGTTCTGCACATATTCCAAGTGTTTCTTGCATTATCTCATCAGAAACTGATTTTAGTGGTTCTGTTTCAATAGACATCAATAGAGATTTTCTTAGCTTAAAGCAATTCTATGACAAATTGCAAAACAAGACTGATTGCATTGCAGAATTAATTCCAAATAAGGTTATTTGCTTCGTGTTCTCTCTTTCCATTATTCAGTTCCTATTGCAAACAAAAATCTGTAGGCTAAAATCAAAGGTAATATTAACATTTACCTAAGTGCTATTATAAAAATGTCTTAAAACTTATGCTACTTCTATGTCTTCAACAAAAAAGTCATTTGCAACATAGTTAATAACAGACAAATGTTTACCAGGTCTGATTTAGAAACATCTTTCTATTTTAGAGCTAGAACCTATATCAGAACAGATTCTTAACTCCTCAACCAAGCAAAAGAATTTCCATATGTAAAGAAACTTGATTAGAGATAAAGAAAACTAATAGTATAATAACATATTAGCAGGTATTTAAGATCAGTGCTGCTTTATTTTATTACTTTAAGAAGTACTGTCACTTAAAAAATATTTATGAAGAGTTTAAGAATATACCAACAATTGGGGGGAAAAAAAGGAGACATATGTACTACTATTTGTAGTACTTTAAACAATAAAAAAATAAGAATTAAAAAAAAAAGAATATAACAACAAAGAGGCAGGATTGAAAAACTGATAAGGGACAAAGACCCCTGGGTGAATAAAGGTGTTGCTGAACAAAGAAAATAATATGGAAAGAAGGAAGCATATTCACAGATTAAGAAAAAATAAAACAAATATTTCCTTCTCCCTAATAAAATCATTTCAGATTATTGGCAGATTTTATATATTTCTGAGACCAGGAGAGACAACTGCTTAAGAATGCAGGTCAACAATGTAACTGAAATGGGAAAATTGAACTGGAACGTGTGGTGTTCCTCTGGGCAAGATGGTTCCTGGGTTCTTGTCCCGTGGAGTTGAAGAATGAAACCATGGACAGAAAGTGGTATAGTTAAAAGATGGAAATTTATTGAGAAACAAGCACAGACTCCCATTTGGGGAGCAGGAGAGAGTCCCACTAAGTCCTTTTTTCCCATGGTTTATAAAGGCTGAGGTTCTTTGTGCCTTGACATCCCCTCTGATTGGTCACAATCCTCTCAGATTTGGTCACTATAGCAACTTCAGAGCTCAAACTTCACGTGAGGTACATGAGGTTCCCTCCTTCTTCTCCCTTATTGTTTTCCTGTTCCCTTTGGGCTTTCCTCTTCCCTTTCTGAATGAGGGGCTGCCTTCTCTTTATTCTGTAAATGCATACCTTCTGCAGCTCCCAGCTCCCTTATTCTATAGAAATGGACCTTCTGCAGCTCTGTGCTTTTTCTATGGACACCTTAACTCCTAAAATTTCCTAAAACCTTCCTATTTTACCCCTAAAAACTCCTTTCATAACTGACAAAAGTCTTAGAAGATAGCAAGAGATCCCTCACTCAAAAGTCTTTTTCAACAAGTGCTTCTCAAGGTAGTGAAATGATACTTAACAAACCAGAGGTGATCAATTTTTAAATTAGTGTAACAGCTTAATTTGAGGTGTAAATACTATAAGCATGATAATAAAATGTATAATCTGGATCACCCAGCCAACAATAAGAAATAATATTATGCCTAAAACTAAATCAACATCTTCATCATGATACAACTGATGGAGTGTCTACCATTTATAAAGCACTGAGTTAGACACTAGGTAGAGGTGACAAAGATGAATTAATTTGTAATTAGTAAAAAATATTCTAAGCTAACTAATTTAGGAATCCATATACTAGAAATCATTATGAGTTCTAGCAAATGAGTGATTCCATTGCTTTCCAACATTTATGTTCAAATTATCCAAATAAATATTGATGAAATATTTATAGAAATGTGAATATTTTGTTTGCAGATCATTCCTAGGGGGAAAAAAACAACCTTTGTTATCTTGCAATTTGTTTCCAGAGCTCATCTAGGAGAAGGCATGCCCATTTTTCTTAGACTAATTATCAGCAGGGAAAGTAGAATATGACATGGTTAGGTTGAATCAACATTTATTAAATATTTAATAACTTCAGGCTAGACAGCAGTGAAAGAGCCATCTACACACTTTACTGTAATAATTGTAATACCTGAGAAAGATGTTGAATACATTGGCAGGGAAGCAGCAAAAATCATAGAATGTATGCCATTAACGAACTGCTACTGGATTTATCACAGAGAAACGCCATGGGAATCAGTTTAGCGCAAATAAACATATGCTGTCATTCAAGTTTTGTTTTCTAGGGTTCCTTATACCTGAGCATTACAGCACATGGTATATTACCTTGCATTTGAAAAATATATCAGTCCAGAAGGTGAAGGGTAAGCAAGGCAAGGAAACCATCATTTATCCTCTAGTGACTGTTAGAGTTAAAAACCAGGGTGGTTCTGGTTCTCCACCGGTTGCTCCTTTCTCTCTTTCTATTCTGCTCTTTTTCTAGATTCCCCATAAACTTTGGTGGGGAATCTGTTTTCACACTTTTCTTCTCATGACATACTTATTTTGTAGAATTTCATTTACTCTTCCATTCTTTTTAAAAAATAAAAATCAATTTGTTTTTTCCCCCTGAGATTAAAAGCAACCAATGTTTTGAATAAAAAGAAATTATGCATATCTGACCTATAAAGTAGAAAATTAACTTCTTTCTGAAATTCTATTCCTTGAATTTGATGTTTATCCATCACTTGTTGACTGATGATTTATACACCCAGCACTGTTTCTTGCCTGAGTTTTAGCTACGCATTAAAATGTTGAAATCGGATTTCTGACAGATTACATGAAAGTCAAAATATCCAAAACTGAACTTAGCATATTTTGCCCCAATCATCCTAATAAAATGCCAATTTAAGTTGGTGTTTATACTTCTTCAACTTTCCATGTACCATGAGTTAATTAGTAAGACATAGTACATTTTACCTCTTGAATAATTCCTGGATACATTTCTGCCCTCTATCTTCATTGCCTTTGCCATTACTTTAATTCAATTACTTACCTTTTTTTAAACCTGATTTCCTTGCTCCTATCTCCCCTAACCCCAATTCATCCTGTACCATGGCTGAAGTGATCTAGTTTAAGTTGCTCAGAACATAGGAGACCCTCCACGATTTAGTGCAACATCTCATATACACTTCCACTTTCTGACTCAAAGCTTCGGTAATTAAACTGCTTAATCTTCCCTGCTCTATGTATGCATCCACCCTCCCTTTCAAAAACATTTGGTATTTTATGCTGCTTCCTTACATTGTTTCTTCTTCCTGGGCAGCCCTGACCCCATCCATTCAATAACCTTACTCCTCTTCCTTGGGGCTTTTACTCTTTTCTTAGGACTAAATTTGCATTGACTTCCCCTAGAAAGCCCTTCCTGACCTGTTTCTGCTGGATTTGGTATTGTGCCTCCGCAGTTCTTCATCTCCATACTGGAAACTCCTTGACGACTGGGATCATTCCTTCTCACCAATGCTTTTCCAGTGCTCCACAGAATCTGTAAAGCAACTGATCAGCAAATGTTTGAACAGTGAGTGCAGAAGGGGATAAATGGAAGCGACCAACAAAGGAACAGACAAAATGAATCAGTTATGGAATCCAACTCTGTTACATCTTTGCTATAACTTTGTAATTACCACTTAGATGAGTGTGGTTTCTCACTTTTAGGGTAATGATTAGCAGTTTTATAAACATGGCTTTAACTGTCCTCCAGCATCTATTTAAGTACTGGACATCTACCATTTGGATGTTGGACTTGTATCTTCCTTGCAAGGGCATTCACCATTTTCCCATGTTGATCCTTTAATCTGACTTTTCCATGTTACTATCTGTCCTTTGGTAATCTAATCAATTATAAGAATACTAGTAGCCCGTTTGCATGAAGATTCGTGCAATAGACCTTCATTCACCTGGCTGCCTGCACCAGTTTTCTGCCGGCACCAGGGACCCAGGCCTTGGCTGTGGCCACCGCCTTCTGCCTTTTTCAGGGTCGGGGTTTGGCCCCGGGCGGTGGCCTTGGGCTCGGTAGCAGCACCCAACATCCTTGCTAAGGATCGCAGGAGCCGACCCCCAGTGGTTTCCTGCGATCCATGCAGGCTGCCCACTGGTGCCCAAGGCCTGGAAAGCCTCTGCGTCCTGCTACCAATCACAGGAGCCGACCCCCAGTGGTTTCCTGTGATCGGTGCAGGCTCCCGCTGGTGCCCAAGGCCCGGAAAGCCTCGGCCCCTAGGACCCCCGGGAGCGGCGGGAGGGGCAGGATGGGCACGGCCAAGCCCCCCAAGGTGGCCAATTGACCCCCGGGACCCCCGTGAGCGGCGGGAGGGGCGGGAGGGGCCGGCCACGCCCCCCCCAGGTGTCCGATCGACCCCCGGGACCCCCCGGGACCCCCGGGAGGGGTGGGAGGGGCCCGGCCATGCCCCCCCAGGTGGCCGATCGACCCCCGGGACCCCCGGAACCCCCGGGAGGGGCGGGAGGGGCGGGAGGGGCCCGGCCACGCCCCCCTGGATGGCCTATCGCCCCCCGGGACCCCCGGGAGGGGCGGCATGGGCAGTGCCACGCCCCCCCGGGGTGCTGATCGCCCCAGGCACCCCCGGGAGCGGCGGCATGGGTCCGGCCACGCCCCCCCGGGTGCCGATGGGCCCGGCCACGCCCCCCCAGCATGCCAATTGCCCCAGGCACCCCCGGGAGCTGCGGCATGGGCCCGGCCACTGGGCACCGCCATCTTGATCTTCTCAACGGCGGATATGCCACCCGGAGTCCCGCCCCCAGCCTCCTGCCGGCCCAATCGTGGGCATAGCGGAGGTGCGGTCAATTTGCATGTTTCTCTATTATAAGGTAAGATGATATATTCTTTTCTTGTGGTATTTTTTTTTGAAATTACTTCTTTCTTTTAAATTTCTTCATTATCATTACACTTTAAATTCTCATAGCTTTGTTCTTAAGTAGCAGTATACTACTAGGTCTCTTTCCTTCCTTTCTCCTCTTTTAAATACATTTTGGTCTGATCTGGCTCCAATCTTACTTTTCTTAATTTGGTTTTACTTTTCAAATAAATAAACTGCCCCCCCCCCCCCCCCGCAACATTATGGTATTTCACTGAACTCTCCAAAAATGTCTCTCCTAAACTATCTTCCACTAAAAAATGGATAATATATAACTCATTTTTTCAATCTCTCTTTCTCCTCTTTCCCTCCATCCCTCCTTCCCTCTCTTCCTATTCTTCTTTCACTTTTCTTCTTTCTTCATCTGTCAAGAATTCATTCTTGGATTTTACACAAAACTTTAAAAGTAACTTGGGGGTAAGTAATCATTAATGAATGAATGGATAAAAATAAGGTGACCAGATTTTAACTTTGGTAAAGTGGGACACCATTGACGGGGGGGCAGGGGGGGAGTTCTTGATTAAAAATTTGGTCTATATGGAGCAACAAAAATTTTCATAGAATGCAAAAATAGTATTGTAATATATATTTTTAAAATTTCAACGTAAGTACAATTTACAAGTATAATAAATAAAAAATTATGTATAGTATTATTTTATTCTTTGGCATATTTCTCATTTGAGTGAATTTTTTTAGTAGATTGCTGTCGTTGTTTAAAAGGACATGAATTTGCCATAACGTAAGTCATAAGTGTCACTTTCAAGGCTGGCGCTAGACTTTTTGCTGCCACTATAAAATATAAATAATATGAGTACTGTCTGCTAAATTCAAGAAAATTTATGTATTTATGAAATAAATAAATTACTTACCTAAATTATCTGAATAGCTGATTTGTAATGACATCACTTGTTTAACTAGCTTACTAGCACGCAGTATAATGTGTATCTGTAAGAATAAAGAATTTTTTAAAAGCTATGTGTCTTATCTCCCCAAGGTCTCTCCCTTCCTGTGATGGGAACGAGACCATTAAGGTTGAAAAGCTGTGTGTCTTATCTCAACTCCTCAAAGTCTCCCTCCTGGTGATAGGAACCAGACTATCAAAGCTGTCCCCGGAAAAAGCCCCGAGCAAAGAGTAACCAGGGCAAACAGTGCTCAGACCGACAGGATATGAGATTACCAGGTGGGATTGCTGGCTAAACTTAAGCCCTTAAGCCCTGTCATAAAACATGTAATTAACGAGCCCAGCTCCCCTTTGGAATTCCCCGGCAGCTTTGGTCCCCATTTCCCCCCTCCCGTGTATGACCCCTCCCAACGTGTAGTTTTTGCCTTTATAAGCTTGTAAGACAATCTACTGGGCGTTCAACTCCTCTGCTCCTGCGGGAGTCACGAGTTGAGCCCCAGCGCGCTGGAATAAAGCCTCTTGCTGTTTGCATCAAGTGACGCCTCCTGCGGTTGATTGGGGTTGCCGTCGATTCATGGGACAGAGTAAGGGTCTCCTTTTGGGGGTCTTACATATCGTCTGAGAGACAGTTACAAAATGTTTTCGTCGTTGACAATCCCCAAAAATGCCATTGTTCATTAAGTCCAAACAATGGTGGTAGAATTCTAACAACTGATCAACAATGCGAACTTTGATAAGCAGTTCTCGATAATCAGTTCTCAACAATTATTTGTTATTATTAAAGTTTAACATTATAAAATTAACAAAAATAATATAAAACTCATATCCTGGCTAAATAGCCACATGGCCACCGAAAACCGTATATTCCCTTCCCGTTCTCCTGCCGTTCCCTAGCTTGTCGTGCATTCTTTCCAAAAATCGGGACTTTTTTAAAATGCCGCGGGACGCGGGACAAATTGTTAAAAATTGGGACTGTCCCGCCAAAAGCGGGACGTCTGGTCACCTTAGATAAAAAGGTACTGTGTTCTTGGTTCTTTTTTGGGGGTCAGTACCCCTTGGCTCTCTGATCTACATCATATTTATTCATGTTTTTCTGCCTATGCTTCTGTGATGATACCTTCACCATATCATAATACTAATTTAAAAAAATGCTCATATAAGCTTTATTACACTTAATCTAAGGAGTCAGATAGTTTGGTGAGAGAAGACATGCCCAGTTAAGAGGACTGCCATTAAAGAAACTGAAAAAAAAATTAGAAAACCATAGATAATAGTGTCTTAAAAATGTACATTTCAGAGTAATTCTGATATTTTTCTTTAGAGTAAATAATAATTATTATAATTGCACTCTTTTGTACATATTGATTAATATTCTGTATGAGGGGAAAAGTTTTGACCTCGCTTTCGTAAACAGACTTATTGTAAATATTAGACAAATGATTTCATGCGGACCAAGTTAAAACAATACTTCAGAAGGGGGAGAAAATTCACATTTGAAAGTATTCAAACTCCTATAACAGCTTTAGCTAAATTCAAGTCTAAACCAGAAGTCCAAAATAGAAGTTCTCTCAGCCCAGTTATTACCTTTTGCTGATGCTTCCTCTGTGGTTACTCTGTCTATGGGAGGAGATTCTAAAGCTAGACAGACTATTTGCTTTTTAATAGCGAGTTAGCCAGACCACCAATTGCTTGATGATGCTGTGGCTCTGAATACAGTGCAGGGTATTAGATTAATGGCTTTTGCTTTAACCAGCAAGAGCAGAAGAGTTAGGAAATAAAAAGCAGGACCCCTGTTTTCCCCATTTCAGAATTCTTTGTTCCCTGAACCACAGAGAGGATTAGTTTGAATAGTGGTGTGTAAAAAGGATTCCGTCTTATAGATCCCATAACCTTTTATCACTCCGGTAAGGGAGGGTTCAATTTAATAAGACATGGTATTAACTGTATTTGCTTTTTTAAGGACTTTTATATAGATTAATAACCCTGGACTCTTTTTCTGGTTTTCTTTCTTTCTTTCTTTTTTTTTGTGTTACTGATAGTGGGATTAGCACAAAAAGGAGGTAATGGTGGCAGGGGTGGAGGGGATTTTGAAGGTGCAGCTTTGATACATATCGGAGATTTGGGACTCACAGGAAGACACTGTCCCACATCCTTTGTTCAGAAATCTCCATGATCAGGATCCATCAGGGAAGTCTCAGTGGTTTTTAGTTTCTGCCTAATGGAAAATAAACAGAAAAAGATCTCTCTTTGGTAGCACTCTGCTACTAAGTTGTCTTATCAGTGGATCTGCAGTCTCACAAACAGAAATGAATGAACACAAAAGCAGTTTCCTTAGTTGGGATTCTGCATCCCCATCCTCAGTTGCTACAGCCATCACTTCTCCCCTCGGCATTCACACCACAATTTCTGCTTAGTATTTAATTTCCTTTCGGCAAACACTTACTGAGCACCAAGCATTGTATTAGGCGTTGAAGGGGAATAGCAGATGAATAGAAAGCCTGGCCTCTGCCCTTGTTCTCATCACCTTAAAAACACAATTGTATCTCAGAAGTGATTTACTTGTTTGGTAATCGAGAATAGAAACTAGCCACCCAAAATACACCTGGCGGCATAACTAAGTAAAAAGACACTAAATATAGCAAGTCATGGGAAATAGGATCAGGTTATAGCATAAGGTAGGTGGAGAGGGACTATAACAACACTGGATGCCAAACAACTATAGTGAAGATGCTCTCATGTGGATCCTCCCAGATGGCTTTAGTTTTTACTGCTACTTGGAGTTAAAACAGACACACAGTGCTTCTCTTTGCAACCAGATATACATGCTGAAAAGATATCCAATTGACTTGATCAGCCTCTGACATTTAATAATTAACAGTTTCAGAACATTTTTGATTACTTTAAATTTAGATAAACTGTGAATATCAAAATTGAAATGAATGAAGCCTGTTTCATTCTTTTGTCTTGTCTAGTGATGATGATTTGCATAAATCACCATTTTCTCCAAAAAAATGGATAATACATTATGCAAATATTTTCTTTTCTGCTTCTAATTTATAGAACATACCAAATCACCATCTTTATTTCAGAAACACAGAATCTGAGACATTGAACTGGTGTATTGACTTCAAAAGGACAGGAAACCAGTGAAGCAGGAATTTTAGGGGGATATAGGCAGGCTTAGGGATTTTTTAGAATTGGGATCCATGGAAAAAACACAGGGCCACAGACTGGGAGAAGGTACATTTCCATAACACAAGGAAGCCAGGTGCAGTTACATCTCCATAAGACAAGGAAGCAGCAACAGGTATATTTCCATAAGACAAGGGAACTGGACGTAGCCAAGAAAGGTCTATATTTACAAAATAAAGAGAAGGAAGCCCTTCATTCAGAAGGAGAAGAAGAAAACCCAAAAGGAATAGGAAAACAATAAGGAAGGAGTGGTGAGAACCTCACATGTCCCCTAGTAACCAGTCTAAGGGAATAGTGACCAATCAGAGGGGATATCAAGGCACCAGGATCTGCAGCCTATATAAGCCATAGGGAAAGGGAACCCAGTGGGACCCTTTTCCCCCTCCCTACATGGGAGTCCATTTTGTGGGACTCTTCCCTCTCCCCATGTGGGAGTCTGTACCTGTTCTTCAATAAATCTCCACCTTTGCTATACCACTTTCTGTCCGTGGATTCATTCTTCAATTCCAGCAGACAAAGAATCCGGGTTCCAGTCCAAAAATTCGGTATCACCAGGACTAGAATTCCTAATTTTAGAACCAGAATCTACATTGGAGGCAGAAATAGGTTGTCCAAAAAAGATACTTTTGCTACAGTTTTTTGGTCTTAATCAGCTTATTTTCTTTACAGCTAGATTTTAACATGCTCAAGAAATCCCAAGAACAAAGTGCCTGTACTGGGCAAGGGAGAGAGGGGGCATGCGCCCTCCCCCTTTTATTTGGCATAGGTGGTTTGATAGGAAGGAATTTTTCGAGTATGAGGAAATCTTTTTGACTAATGGTACTTACTTTCCAAAATCATTGCATTGGGAAGACAACATAAGATATTACTGCTGGCTACCTAACCCGGCTTTAGACTGCTAAGGATTTGGAGTTTAGGTATTTTAAATTTTGCATTTTCAAGTGCTTTAATGTTAAAGACACACAAGTTAAAAATTAACTATATTTCCAAGATGCTGCAACACTTTGTAAATTTCATGAATTGTTTACACTTTTCCCTTTCATACTTCCAAATAGTTTGCAAATAGCTAAGAAATTCACTGTGACGGTTTTAAGCAGCCTGCTGTTGATGCAGTGTCTAACATATTTTGACACACATGGGAGTTTTCCAACACATAAATTGCTATTGTGTTTCAGCATTTCAGCATAACTCAAGTTTCAACCACCTGCATTAGAAACAAATGATGCAAATTATTTTTTTGGCAACTGCCACTGTCTTTGGCTTCAATTTAAGAGGAACCTTGCAGGTTTTACCGGTAGTGAAGGAAGAATAATTAATTATATCTTAAAACAACAACAAACCCACATAGATTCTTAGGCCTGAGAAGGACTTCAAACCCAGTCAATCCCCCTGTTCCCAAGAAGAATCACTGCCACTCCTGGTAAACATTCACTTGCATGTCATGGCAGCTCTTTCACCAGTAGGGCCTCATCTCTTGAATTATGTATCATCTATAAAGGTATTCTTTTAAAGTTAAAATAGCTGTGAGATAAGGTAAGATTTAATGGAAAGAGAATAGGATCTTGAATTCAAAGGACTTAATTTCATGTTCCAACCTCATTTTTTTTTTTTTTTTTAGAGAGAGAGGAAGGAAGAGGGATAGAAAGATACAAACATCGATGAGAGAGAAACACGAGTTGGCTGCCTCCTGCACATCCTCTACTGGGGCTTGAGCCTACAACCCAGGCATGTGTCCTGACTGAAATTGATCCAGTGGCATCTTGATTCATGGGTTGATGCTCAACCACTGAGCCACACTGGCTGGGATCCAACTCCATCTTTGACCCTGTGTATAACTTGTAATAATTTTTTAAATCATTCTGAAGCTCATTTTCTTCATCAATAAAATGGGCATAATAACAATTTCATAAATTATTATAAGGTTTAAATGATATAACCTATGTAAATTTCTAGCATAGTATTTAGCAACATAGATGAATGTTTTCTTTAATCCTCATATGAGCAGGATGAGAAAGAAGTTATCTGTACTTCAAAGAAGAATCTGAAAATAAGAGTGATGATGTGATTTCTTTTTTTTTTTAAATATATTTTATTGATTTTTTACAGAGAGGAAGAGAGAGGGATAGAGAGTTAGAAACATCAATGAGAGAGAAACATCGACCAGCTGCCAATGTACATGCCCTTGACCAGAATCGAACCTGGAACCTTTCAGTCCGCAGATCGACGCTCTATCCACTGAGCCAAACCGGTTTCGGCTGATGATGTGATTTCTTCAAGTCCTATTCTAAGTAAATAGGAATAACCAGGAAGATCAAATAACCTCTTACTTATGTGAACCCGGAGAAAGAAGACATCTACTAAGAAGAGCTCCTGGTGGCTAACTGGGCTCAATTAAAAAAAGTAATAATCTAGCAGCCATTTCTATATAGGGGCCTCTCATACAAACTGCACTTCAGGGAGAGGCCTGCACTGAACTTCCTGCCTCTGAACTGAATTGTACTATATTTCTGCCATTTGAACCAGTCTTTATAAAGGAGTTCCTAGACTTCTATTTCAGCCAATAGGACTGAGGCTTTCCCCATCTAGTCATAGCTGCACAGCTTCAAACAATCTGCACAGCTCCAAACAATCAGTGCCGCTCAATTTTAACCAATCAGGACAGTATCTTTTGGACCAATCATACTGGGAGGATTTTGAGTCCTCATTTGCATGAGGACAGATCAATCAGAGACCAGGGGCAGGGTCTTCTGTCTATATAAGCCAACTCCCCTCTAGCTCTTAAAGCACATTTTCCTTTCCATGGAAATCTAAAGACTGCACCCCCCTGGCTGAGCTGAAACACCAAAGATGTCTCACTGGAGCCAAGCAGGGCAGACCAGCACAGCACAAAACAGACTAGCTTGCAGCACAGCAAAGAAGAGCAGGACCAGCAGGAGCAGAGCAGAGCTGTCTAGCCAGAGAGGGACCTGGCCCTAGGGCTGCCTCACAGCTGTGCTGTTTTCACAGTCATACAGTATCACAATTGAGTTGTTCCACAGCTATTCTGTTCTCACATCTGTGCTGTATCACAACTGAGCTGTTCTGCACTGAATAAAGTTTCCTCCTTCACCACATCCCAAAATGGGGATCCCTGTTGGCATTGAATTGGTACCAATGACCATCATTGACACTTACCAAAGCAAATAAACTTTGGAATCTTCATGTTTTCCAAAATTTCAAATCTATCTCTCAGTCCCCTATTGAGTAAATATGGTATCCATTTTTTTTCATACTTCTTACATCATAGATAAAAGAAGTCAAAATAGAACCAAGATTGCCACCTTAACAAATAGTTCATTATCATTATTGCACAGACAGGAATTAATGGTATGTGTTAACTGAATTTTAAACTTTAATGGTTTTCATGCCTTTCTTTCCTGCTGGACTGAAAGTTTCAGGAAAGTAGGGAACACACATGTGTATCATCTAACCTAGTCTTTGGCACATAATTGTTATCTATAAATATTTAAATGAATACTGTTAATTGAGGAGTAAAATTTTTTT
This sequence comes from Cnephaeus nilssonii, assembly GCF_951640355.1. Classification (NCBI taxonomy): domain Eukaryota; kingdom Metazoa; phylum Chordata; class Mammalia; order Chiroptera; family Vespertilionidae; genus Cnephaeus; species Cnephaeus nilssonii. The sequence goes on along the minus strand of NC_137074.1, from coordinate 68,230,117 downwards.
CATATATTCTTGTTTCTATTTTAGAAATTTTTATTAGAATCTACATTTTCTTTCTCTCATAAACAAAATAAAGTCTCATTGTTAAGGAGTATGTAGAAAATATAGACAAGATAAAAGAAAAACTATATCATTCAGCATGTCATAGTTTGATTTTTAAAAAAAAGTTGAAAATCAATTTTAGTTGGACTTAAGAAACTATAGATGTTTCCCTGGGGATTTCTTGTTGTAATCACAGGGCTCTTCTCATAACAAGAGATAAAGCTTAATAATGACACCATTTGCTTTTAAGATTCAGCAAGATGTCCCAAGGAAATGTGGCAAAAACCTCTCCACATTTTTCAGTTTTGTTATCATTTTGATAAAATTTGTTTACGGAGGCACTCCCCTGTTGAATCTTATAATTAACTAAAGGCCCAGTGCACGGATTTGTGCACCAGTGGAGTCCCTCAGCCTGGCCTGCACCCTCTTGCAATTCGGGACCCCTCAGGGGATGTTGGACTGCGGGTTTCAGCTGGATCCCTGCAGGCCAGGCCAAGGTACCACACCGGTGCACAAATCCATGCACTGGGCCTCTAGTATGCATATAAAACCTTTGGTTAATCTTCTCTTGCCCTCCCCCCGCACCTCTTACCTCTGAGATTCATTAGTCTGTTTCATGTTTCCATGCCTGTGCGTTGAGCGTCTGCCCCCTGGTGGTCAGTGAACATCATAGTTACCGGCCAAATGGTCGAATGGTCACTTAGACTTTTATATATAGAGATATATATTTTCATTCTGCCCATTGATTTTCCCACAGTAATGCAAGAATATTTCTTGGTACATCTTTAATACCTCTATTGTATTCAGATTTAATTTTGTCATCTTGAATCATCTGAAAACTTCAAGTATTTCTTTTAAGAATGCTACATAGCTAATATTTTAACTCTGAACACTTTAAAATCTGACTGAAAATATGTTTTATGTACTTTCATACATGGAGCAAGAATTGGTTTCAATATTAAATTATGGAATCATAGCTTTTAGTTTAAAACTCCATGGTGGCTTATTTAATTCATTTATTTAGGCCTGGGGGCTTGAGAGTGTTTTAAAACTTGTCAGTTAAAATTTTTTATGATGCATTTAAGACTGCATTTATTTTAAATAATTTTGTTTGTTCTTTATTCTTATTTTTTTAAGCATAGAATTTTTTAAGTTATGTTTTTTATTCTATCTTTTGACACACTTCAATTATACTCACTTCTTTCTTAGAGCATCTAGACATCTTTTTAATGTTCATGTTTTAAAAATAAATGGTACAAGTATATAATGAAAAAATAAAATAGAACTAAAGGATTTATATTAAAAATTGGAGTTCCTTGCCCCTAACGCTTCTTCACTCCTTCCTACACTCACTTCTACTCTTATTTAACTCTTTTAGCTATAAATTTTTACGTACCTCCCTATGTTAAAGTAGTATTTTAAAAATGCTCTTTATGGATGTTTCCTTTTTTAAATATGAACTATTTACTAATTGAGTTTTAAGCTACTACCATTATCCCTCTTCTCTATCTCCCCAAATGGTTTTGTCACAATTTTTGGTTAAGTCAACAGTCAGTGTTTACATTATTATTATTATTATGTAAGTATTAGTCATTACTGAGCCAAACAATGCACTATTATTTTAATAATACACGGCCTTTTGTCTGTCCTGGAGTTCATACTTGCTTCTTGTTTTGCTTAGTTTTCTATTTGCCTGTCAATAATCCTTTACCAAATGCTCCAACAGATCTGCCTAGTAATAATTTTCTTCAAACACTCAAAAATCAAGTCATAGCTTCATTTATTATTATTCTTGGAAGCTACCCAGTCCCAGCTCTTTAACCTCATGCTCTAATATGGACTATTACTCTCTAGACCTATTGCACAACTGCTGCCTGGAACTTTTCTTTTAATTCTTTTTTTAAAAAAATTTTGTTCTATTTATTGATTTGAGAGAGAAAGATACATTGATTTGTTGTTCCACTTATTTACGCATTCATTGGTTGCTTCTTATATGTGCCCTGACCAGGGATTGAATCTACAACCTTGGCATATTGGGATGATCCTCTAACCAACTGAGCTACCTGGCCAGGGATGGAACTTCCTGACAAATTTTCTATATGGAACCTACTGTTTCCTTCATTTCATGTCAACCTTTTTCTTTTGTTTTACCAAAATATGTCTTCCATAGCCACTCAAGAAGGCAGAAATGGGTAGTAAACTTTTGACTAGGTGTTAAAAATATCTTTATTCTACCATTTCATTTGATTGATAGTTTGAATAAGAATAGATTACTAAGGTAAAAATAATTTTGCCTGAGAAGTTGAAAGGCATAATTCCTCAGTGTTTTAGTGTCCAGTGTGGCTGATGGAAATGACTATCATGATTTTCTTTTATTTAATTGTATTTTTGTATTTGTTTTTGCATCATTTCTGGAAGCTTTTAAAATTTTCTTTTATGCCTGTTGTTCTGAAATTTTTATTTCACTCATTAGCCTAGTCATTCTGTGAAATTTTCATATACATAATTTATTTCTCTATAATTTTTAAGTTCTTTATTTTGATAGTAGAGTGGGGATGAAGTTACATAATGGTTAGCTTTTGGATATTCTCTTGATTCTCTGGGACTATCACAATTTATCTTATTTTTTCCCCATATTTTTTTTCTGATTTACTTGGCTTTATATAGTTGAACTTCTAATTTTTAATTTCAATTATATTTTAATTTAAAGGTCTGTTTATTATATATATATTTTATTTATCCTAAAGCAGTTATGTGTATCTTTTTGTTTGCTTACTTACTAGGTGTACCGGTTAATAATGGCGGATTTTGCAATCAAAGAAAACACGATAAAGAGAAACATCAAAAGTGCTTTATTCAAAGTAATGTCCATCACTAGCTACACATTTCCCCCATTTTCAGGTAATTTGTGGATACCGTACCATGTTTTACTATGAAAACATTCTTTAAATAACAGTTTATCTTGATCTGTCTATTCATATTTCAGAGCCATCTAAAAACTCATTAGAAACTGAATGCCTTCATGGGAGAGTGGACTTGTTAGTTGGCAGATTAGTTAACTCTTTAGTGAGCAGGAAGAGTGCCAGCCTTTTTATTTAAATTTGTTTTATTTGTTAATTATAATTTACAATCAAAATTATCTGTCTGAGTTTTGGATGTATAGCATAGTGTACTTTACAGACTGGTGCCCCCAATATTTCAAGGTGGATACTTGAAATACTGGGGAGAGCCAGCCTTTTAATTGATGGACCACACAATGTCACGACAAGGACTTCTTTTCTCGTGCTATAGACTTATACACAAAAAGTTCCCTTTTCCAGCTTCTTGTGGCAGGATGGAAAGAGAAAATCCTTACATCCAATTTCTAGGCCAGAGAAGGAGGGCGATACCAGGAGTGTGCAGTAGGGAGACTTCATCCCATTTCATTTTCACTGTCGAACATCCTTCTACTCTCCACTGTGCCCTGTCAGAAAGTCTATAGCCTTTCAGAGAACAGACAGCTGTTCTGTCCTGCTAGTGAGGGGGATATCGGGAATAATCCTCTTCTCACGGGTATGGAGAAAGGGACCTGCAAGATTCCAACTGCCCTGTATACAGTCTTCCAGCTCATCTTTTCAGTCCTTGCCCACCCTGTTTCCTTGGTACCTCCAAAGTTAAATCTCTCAAAGGCTTTAGGTCGGATTGCCTCACTGCTCCACAGTCCACCTGCAGGCACTTGGATTGTTACTTTACCCAAGCAAATCAGTTATCATATCTTCTGCTTTTGGTCCTCCAGATATTTATTGAAACTTTTTTGCTATAGTATCTCCTCTTTTGTGTTATTTTCCCTGGGGGTTAATAACAGTTTTTATTTTCTGCGATGTCATTTGTGCATTTTACTGCCGACAGCTCACTCAGAGGATAACAGTGTCAGCCGTCTCCTTCTTCTTATTATTGTGTTTTCTTTTCATGATATGTTTTCTTTTCATAGAAATAGCATTTTCATACATCCTATTCAAATTTCCAAAGCATTTACAAAATGTCTTTGGCTCTTGTTTTTCACAGGTGATCTCTAATTTTGGCATGTTAGTGTGATGCTAATCATACTTTCTCTTGCACTGCAAAATTTTTGAGGACCCTATGTTGTTGTTGGTTCTTCTGTGTTTAGTTTAGCAGCATTCTGTAGGGTGATGTTTGAAATCTCTCCCAAACTTTATCCTATCAGGCTTATATTTGCATAGTTCTCTACAGCCTTGCTCACTCAGTCCTTGCTGCCACGCTGTATTGGGATCTTCAGACACTTCTCACTATGAAGCGTTTGTACTCTCTATAGAAGAAGTCCCCGAAGACCATGACTTCCAGCATTTCTCCTGGGTTTCTCTCTTTTTCTTCTCTCTCTTTTTTAATTTTATGCTTTTTCCCCCCTCCGTTTTCTCCTGGGATCATTTACAGAATTGGCAGCCCTACTACTACTTACTACCTACCAGAGAGTTTTCAGGGATTTGCTGTTTCTTTCTGGCTAGAATTGAAGTAGGTATTCATTGGTGTGTTTGAGTGTATCAGACTGACCTTGGAGGCCTGTCAGACAGTTCTCACACAAAATCACAGATGGCTCACTTTTTCCAATTTTAAGATTTGTACAGCTATTGCCTTTTTGTGTATTCAGAGGGAAGAGAGAAATGGTGAGGTAGATTCTGTTTCCCTAGTGATAAGCATAATACTAGTGGACCAATGATTGCAGTTACATTATATAAAACTTTATAGTTAGGGGGATTTCCAAGGAATGTTGGCAATAGTAATTTTCTGCTTAATTTTTAATGTTATTTCAAAATTTGGCCATCGTTACATACTAAATATTTTTAGGGTGAACTCAGGAGATCCTTTAAAGTCTTTTACAAGACATCATTTAAAATGGTAACTTCATATGATTTTATTTAAATTTAAAATAATAATATTATGTACAACATTTTCATTTTATTCACCAAGTATGGTAAACTCTGTTTAATAAGAAAGAAGTCAGATTTTAGAAATGGTTCCTAATACAAGAATGATTGGGTGGTATTGCTTACTATGTTTCAAAAAGGACAAAAACAATATTTCTTGATTACTTATCTTCCAAATTCTAAATGTCATGCAAAACTCTTAGAGCAAAATAGCAGACTTGGGTTCATTTGAGATAACCTCACCACTGACAATGATTTTTTTTTTTCATTTTGTGCCAATGAATTTTAATTCAAATTTCTTTCCATGAAAACTTATTTAATATAACAACAATTCATATACTCAATAAGTATATTTTAAGTGACAACTATGTACCCCATATATTTCAATGTTGTAAAAAGAAAACTCAGTATCTCAGTAATTATGTGGTTAGAAGGAGAACAGGGGTAGATATAGAGAAAACTTTATAGTTTTATTTTAAATTCCAATAGGGTCTATTTGAGTATACTTTTTAGTTAGCTAAGGTTGTAGCTGCTATTACAGGCAAAAAAATAAAATTAAAATAGAGAACACATTATGCCTCATAAAAATGTAAACAAGTAATATCTAATAGGAAAGCTTTATCATACAAAGTATCTTTGAGGGTTGTTTTCATTGACCTGTGTTAGAATAATAATACCAGTATTATGGTGCAGTAGGTAAGAGCAGTCAATGCTTTAATGTAATATTTAGCAAGTTGTTCAAGGTGTATTTGATTCTCACTTTATTTCTTTGCAAAGTGCACAATCATAGGTTTTTAGTGAGGATTAAAATATGGGGTAGGTTTTGTAGATTTTGGTAGATTCTATAATTTAATACTCTGAAAAAATATTCTTTTATGGATCTGGATTTGTGAATCTAATAAATGTGTCTTCCTTTCACACCAGTTTGGTTGGCCAATGATGTCTGGTCTTACTTGTTCCTACTTGCTCACTGGAACTAATAAAGGAAATGATATTGCTTTGATTACACAGCAGTGAGCTTTATATCCCTAATTCCTGGAACATTGGGAGTGCATACAAAATATGTTTTGTATTAATTAATAGCAAAAATTAAACCAGCATTCTTTATTTATTAGAACCACTTAATTTTAACCTGCACAATGTCTGCATAAGGATTACAAGTTACCCCCAAACTTCACTCATCAGTATTAAATATAGATGAAGACTCTTGATATAATTTTTCTTGCAATTACAGGTTGGGAATGTATCCTCTATTCTTCACATAGAAAAATAAAATTTAGACATTTTTTCATGAAAGGGTTACCTCTGCTTTTCTTTAAAAATCTGCAATGGAGAGTTCTTGTACCTTTGTCCAGAAGGTGATGTTCAAGGCACTGGGCCCATTGAGGGATTTAAAGAACTATATTACTTTCTGTCTCATAAAGCTTATGAGACATTTCAAGAGATAAACGGTAGAACTAAAATGTTTTCAGTGCATTAATTGAATAGTACACATAAAATCTACAGGTATAAGAGTTAGAGTTGTACAAAGAAGATTACATAAAGAAATTGAGACTTGATTTGGGCTTTGAAGGAAGAGTAGCATACACTGTATTTTAATACAAGGAAGAGTGGGAAGAAGAGGAGAGAGTTAACAAAACAGAGGAGACAGGAATAGGCATTGCACATTCAGAGTTCTTGAAGTTATAAATTTGCTTTCTATTTAAAATGGGCATTGGTTTCTTCTAACATGAAGTTTGTTAGAAGTGAAATTATTTTAATTTGGTGGCATTTCTGAAAAATAATATGAATATATTGCCACTTAAAAAATGTTAGGGAGGGAAAACTTGGTAACTTATATCAAAGAACCAAAACTACAATTCAGGCACAGCCAGGTGCTCAGTAATTTATTTCCCCTCCAGGTTTTCCTTCTCATTCTTGGATTTGGCTGTATTCATGACTCTTTTCCCTTGTATTTTTTAATTGGAAACCCAGTTTTTACCAGCAAAGTAAAACTAGAGCAATTCTGGCGAGGGGAGTTAGTTACAGGTTGGGTTCTCTAGGCAGCAGCTTCTGACGTGAGGATGAGAGATACCCAGGAAGGAGGTGGAACCTCAGTGGAGGAAGTTTTCTCCAGCTGAGGACAGTTTTTTGAGACACTGAGATATCTGAGCTATTAGCACTCTTCCAGTTTCTGGAGGAGTAAGTCTTTTCGGTCCTGAAGGGGGATCTGGCCAGCATATCAAAACATCTACTGCAGGAGGTAAAGCCATTTGTGGAGATCTGAATGCCAAAAGCATCATTTTGCTTGGATGCAAATTCAGATGAAGGTGTGGGTCATCCAGGAAATATCACCAATACCAGTCTCCAAGGGCTACTACCCCTTTACTGGAATAAAGAAGAGCTATGGGGCCTGTCCTATTTTGCTTGGGCTACCATAAAAAACACCTCCCACTAAGTGGCTTAGCAATAGAATTTTATTTTCTCACAGTCTGTAGGCTGGAAGTCTAAGATCAGAGTGTCAGACAATTCCATTTCTGCTGAGAGCTCTCTTTCTGGCTCGAAGACAGCCACCTTCTGGCCATGTCCTTACATGACCTTCTCAGTATTTGGATGTGGAGAGAGTGCTCTCTGGTATATTTTCTTTTAAGAACACCAATCCTATCAGATTAGGGCCTCACCTTTATGACCTGATTTAAACTTAATTACTTCCTTAGAAGCCCCATCCAAGTATAGAGATAGACTTTCAACATATAAATTTGGGGGTGGAGGCACACACATCTATAACTGGGCCAGTTAACTCTAATTTTCACATATGTTTCTTTATGAAACGGGAGAAATATAAATTATATGTGATTCCTGTTCCCCTAAAGAAGTGACTGTTTTCACTTCTTTGTTTTTATAAAACCTTGAGCAACAAAAAATAACACTACTCCCCCACTCTGATCAACCTCATATGAAATTTTCCTGCATTGACCCTTTTTACAAGTTGCTTGAGTGGTCTTGTATCAGTGTATGTTGATGATTACATGCTTCATTGAAGAATTGCCAGGCAATGAATTTTAGTCTAATTTTCTTCCCATCAAAAGCCATTCATTTACTCAATGAGTATATTTTAAGTGACTACTCTGTACCCCACGTATTTCAATTTATGTTTAATTTATCACTACCCCCATTCACAATTATTTACATAACTTATGAGAATTAGAACATTCTCAAATAGTTCTTAGGTTTAATCTCTAATTTAAAATTAAATTATCAAAAAAATTAAATTATCAAGCAGTGCCAACATTAAAAAGCTTTTTTGTTATGTATAACGTGAAAATTCCTAGAGTTGTAGTTAGAAATAGCAATAATTTGCTCTACTTTTCAGAGATGGGGTATAGGTTACAAATAATTTAGCTACATTGATTGATAATTATGGAAAAAAAAATTTTGTGGTTACAAATGATTGGATTAAGTGGAATCTTTTATAAGCATATACATCACAGTATGCCTTCTTAATATTTGACCTTTTGATAACTATCAAGCATCTGCTCTTCTCAACTCTTAATGGACCGAGGAGTGATAGAACAAAACAGAAGCTCTAAACAAACCCCCTTTCCCAGTACTGGGAGCAAAAGTCTTAAACTGTTCCACAAACCCCCTTTTTCCAGTACTGGGAACAAAGACCTTAAACTGTTCCAGGAAACTGCTCTGAGCAACAGGGGCTAACAATTAAGAAAAATAGGAGGTAGGGTTATCAGATAAGAACAACTGATTTAGTCAGAAGGTCTATTGTAAAATTTACTGTAAACAAGCCCAGGTCCACTTTGGAAATTCCCCGAATTACACAATACCCCGCCCCAGGTTGTGGTTTTTGCCTTTATAAGCGTGTAAGACTCTACATTCGGGGTTCAACTCCTCTGCTCCTGTGTGAGTCATGAGTTGAGCCCCAGCGCGCTGGAATAAAGCCTCTTGCTGTTTGCATCAAGTGAATCCTCCTGTGGATGATTGGGGTTGCCATCGATTCGTGGGACAGAGTAAGGGTCTCCTTTTGGGGGTCTTACAGGAGAATTCACTACTTAAAATAAAATAGAGCTCTCTTTTTTTCATTTTAATATCTTCTTGACAGTGCAATGTAGAGAGCTGTTCCTTTGATGTTTGGATATAATAGGAGAGAAGACTGAATATCTTATCATGTAAATAGTGAAGAAATATTTTATAGGTTTTGGGGAGAGTGGTGGTGAGGGCAGTGTTCAGATAGTAGATGGGGACCTGAGATGAGAAAGTGGAATAAACATTTTTACATTACTAAAGTCTCAGTATTTATTGAGCACTCCATGTCCTATTTGTCTTTACTTCCTCTTTTGTGTTTAGGGGATTATAGATAATAATGATAGATAAGGTTTGAGAGTCTCCCCTGAACCTGACCCTACTGGCAAGTTTCTCAGAAAATCCACAGCACACTTTCTCCCAGGCATAGCATGGAGGATTGAGTCACATTTTAATCTCTTGTTTCTGGAATATTTCAGCTGGAGGGTAGAGAACAGTTCCGTTGTTCTCTGTGACAGCTTTATGTGTTCTTTAGACAATGACGAGCAGTCAAATTTATTTTCTTCTCTTGTCTTCATTGATTCATATGCCAACTTTAAAAAATTCACTGGTGAAATATGTGACTTGTCACATCCAGGCACTAACATTATCTTCCTGTTAAACTTATCTAGCGATACTTCTTAAATGGATTCTGACCTGAGGGCTAAAACAATCACTTTAAGTTCATCTTTTGTGAAGTTCCTGTAAACTATTTGGAATTCAGTCTTGCTGAAGGTGTTTCAAATATATCATCAGTTGTAGACACCAATCTTTATTTGTGGTGCCAATTTGGAAAACCACGTTATGCTGTAATACTGTATACCAGTATATATTTATATCTGTCCTTTCAAGTAATGTCAGTCAGAGAGTAACACTTTCTATCATCAAAGGCTAAAATTTATGAAATGGCTATAAAACAAAGGAATTATTCTAAGCCAGAATAATAAGGAAGATTCATAGGAGAGAGAGGTTAAGAGTAAATCCTTTAACAATAGAAATATTTGTCCTGAAAATGAGGGCACAAACCAAGTGTTGGTGTGAAACTAATTAGACTGTATTTCAGAAACCCTGAGAAGATTGGCCTAATTCTCAATTGCCTAGAGGCAGTGCTTGAAAACAGTCTTTATCTGGTGCACCATTTCACTTCCCACACCCCTTGTAAAATGAGCTCTCAGGAGATATTTGTTGAGTGAATGAATGGATGTAAATCCAAGTAATAGAAAATCGAGAGGTAAAGCTGAGTGGGTCAAGATTATTTTCTGACCACCTTTAGATAAATATTTGACTTTGTAAGGGATCTTGTAAGTCATTTCATCCAACTGACCACTTGCTCTTTTCTGCTGGACAGCTGGAATGCTAGTGACTTCATGTTCAATCCCCTTTCATCTACAATCTTACAGCCTCAAGCAGATGATGCCATTTTGCCATGATGAGAATCATGTACAAACTATTGTTTTCTTCGATTGAACTTTTGACTGCCAGAGGTTACTGGTCCAGAGCTTAGAGCAAAATCCAAAATGCTGCTGAAAGAACATGAAAAATAAAGTTCCCACAAAACAGAACATTTTCTACTGGCCTGTGTTTCACACATCTTCTCACAGCAAATACATGCTTAGAAGCCAAATTGCCACTTCATCAGGAGTTTTGTTATGGGAGAGCACTCAGGTAGGTCAATAGGAACATACTGTGAGCTGACTGGTATTCTGACGTATGTCTCAATTTCATATTCAAGGCAAATGAAGAAGCAGCTTTGAGATTCTCTGATTCAGGTGAAATGGTGAGAGAATGTTGCACCTGCCTTGATCTTGTCAAAGTTTAGCAATCCACCACAGGAAGATCACTCTAATAGATTCCTTTTTTAAAAAAATATATTTTTATTGATTTCAGAGAGGAAGGAAGAGGGAGAGAGAGATAGAAACATCAATGATGAGAGAGAATCACTGATTGGCTGCCTCCTACGTGCCCCACACTGGGGATAGAGCCCACAACCATGGCATGTGACTTGACCGGAATCCAACCTGGTACTCTTTAGTCCACAGGCTGACGCTCTATCCACCAAGCCAAATGGCTAGGGCTGTCATAGATTCTTAACTGTTCCCTTCCTATGTGTTTAATCCATTCCAATTCTTTCCCCAGAGTGTTATGAGATAAACATTTGGAAAAGAGAAATCTGATCATGTAGGCACCACCTGAAATCCCCAATGTATCTCTGTGGCTTCTAGCATAACACTCAAAGTTATTAGAACAGAGTATAAAACTCATAAGGCCCCCCCACATTTCTCTTTCCTCCTTTTCCCATATAATGAGTACTTATTGAGTACCTACTATGTGCCTGGAACTGGGCTCACTGCCAAGGATCTGATGATGAATAAGGAATATAAACCTTATTTTAAAACACTCAAGTAATCCATTCCCTGCCACTTCTCAGCCCTCATCTCAAGGATATTTAAATGGGCCCTTTTGCCTTTTTACATAATAATCTTTGTGCCTGCCTCTTACCCTCTCTATTTTTTTTTGCTTGATTCCTATTCACTCATAAAATCCACCCAGGCCTCTCCCCTGTCCCTCTGTGAGACCTGCACACGCTCTGCATTTCCACAGCACACTCTGGTTTTATCTCTCATAGCTCTTGTGGGACATGCTTTTCTCTGAGAGGAAGCCTAAGTTTTTCATCTTTCTTCCCAGCAGCTGGCACAATGCCTACCACATAGTAGGCACTTAATAAACATTCATTTCCTCTTCTATTATTTTAGAGGTCATCACTTTCTTGATCAAATCTTATTTTGCAGATGAGTGCTTTGATGATGTGGATTTTATTCGTTCCCTCAGCAACCATTTCTTGAGAATCTGCTGTGTGTCAGTCATTGCAGAGCCACACTTTACTCTCACTTTCCTCAGCTGCAGCAACGGTGCTGAAGAAATGGAAGCTCCGATATGATATTGTCAGTCTCACAGTTTCCCATGTGGCAGAAGTGCTTCTCAAACTCATATTTATGTGGCTCCAAACCCATGCTCTCATTTTACGCCATGCCTTTTCCTCTGGGATAAAGCATAATTTCCTGTATACTTTATATAGCTGGTAAGAATATACTTCAGTTGAAATTCTGTCATAATAAACTCTTTAAAACCTCTAGAATCACCTGCCACTTGATCATAGAAATGCCTTTTTCAGTCAGGATCTAAACATATGAAAACAGGCACTGAGGACTTTTTGGGGTTTTTTTGTTTGTTTTTCTATGTGTTAATAAATTGCCAGATGGAAAAACAAAATAATTTTTTTTTTTTTTTTGCACCCAGTGCAGGAAGGAAAAAGGTCTAATGAGAACTGCACTCTCACGCATTTCTGAGCTTTTGGGTTGAATGCCCTAGTGCTGGTTTGTTTAGAGAAACTGCTTCAAGCTCCTCCCTTCAGTCACTCCTCTAATGGGGGCCCATGGAGAAATGTGTGGTTTTTTTTTTTTCCTATTTCTTCTTTCTGTTATAAATTTTATATAAATACAAGAGCTTGTTTGATCTGTATAGGTTGTGGAAACAAGGATGGACGAGTGAAGGCTGAGGCAAAGAAAAAAAGTGTTAAGCTACAGCTGGTTCTTACCAGTGTTTGTGCAGCAGATTAAAGATGACTATACATTCTTAGGCATTTCTTTTCCACAGAGAAATGAGATTTATTTCTCCTCCCCTTTAATTCGGGCAGATTCTGTGATTGGTCTGACTGCTATAATGTAATTAAAGTGGTACCATGGTAAGCCCAGTGACAGTTGCTACTTTCTGTTTCTTGGAACTCTCACTCTTAGAGCCCCCATCTATCTTATGAGAAGCCCAACATAGTGACCATGTGAAGAGAGTGGATAACTGAAGGGGCAAAAGGGCCCACTGAGCCTGGTCTTCTAGATCTCCTTGCAAGGATCCAGGCTTTGACCCCCACCCCACCCTTACCACCATCAGATCAGCCACAGGCTAAATACCACTCAGTGACTGCAATTGATTCTACATTCATCTGGAGCAGAATAATCTTCCAGATGATTCCTTTCTGAATTCTTAAACTATATTAATCCACTGAAGTGTGAGGTAATTTGTTGCAATAATAGGTGACTGGAACAATCTGCCCCTAGTCATTAGTTAACAATGACTAAGTGACTCCATACCTGGTGCAGGATTCATTGAACCTCATGGGATCTACTGTGGCTTCCTTTTCTTTGGTGGTCACCAGAATATATGTGCTAGGTAAAGGGGAAGACAGGGGTTACTTGTGTGTTTTTAACAAAAGTCTCTCTAACTTATGATATTTACCACATGAAATTTTCCAAGCCTCATTTACATCTATTTTCTCTAAGTATTCTTACCATTCATCTCGTAAGGTCATTTTTGAAGTCTGGCTTATGCCATCTTGCATGTGGTGAAGCTCAGGAACAGAGGTCTGGTTACCTCTCTATGGTCACATAGCTAATGTTCTCAGAGTGTACTGTATTTCCCTTTGTATAATTTTCAAATTGAATTGATTTTAGGATGATTATCTGTTTAATATCTGTTGCACCAACTAGAGTTTCAGCTTTAGGAGGTCAAGAAACCTCTGTCTTTTTCACCACTCTAGACTTAGAACTTAACCCAGTGCCTGACAGAGAAAATACTGAGTCTTAGTTGAATGAATAAATTAATGAGGAATGGCAGGGCTCCGACAGACACCCAGGTTTCCTGATTCAGAGGTGCAGTCTTTTTCTATCAATGAGTGATATGAGGGCATCAATCCTTAGGAATTTCAATCAAAGGGCATAGTCACCAACCACAGCCTCCCTTCCCCACCTCCCTTTTTCACCAGAGCATATCTTTGTGAAGGAAATATGCTTGTTGAAAAATGTCCCTAGTAATTATGATATACCTCCTGTTGAGAACTAAGAAACAACACTGTTATTCTTCCTCTTAATCACATGCTGCTACATACAAAAGAAATGCTCTGAGAAAATACAATGGTTTTATACTTGGAAAGAAAATGCCTAAAAGCTGAAGGTTCTGTCTTCAATCTTCCAAATGAATGGAGGCTTGAAGTTATAAGGAAAATCTGAGTTAATCAATTATCAATGACATGAGAGGACAGTTTATTTTATTTATCTATTTATTTTTAAATCCTCACCTGAGGATGTTTTTTCATTTATTATTATTACTAGGGGCCCAGTGCATGAAATTTGTGCACTGGGGGTGAGGGGTCCCTTAGCCCAACCTGCCCCCTCTCACATACTGGGAGCCCTCAGGGGATGTCCTACTGATGGCTTAGGCCCGCTCCTCATGGGGAGTGGGCCTAAGCCGCAGTCTGGCCTCCCTTTGTGGGAGGCTACCGGGCTGATCAGGGGAAGGCACCAGCTCCATCACCCCACTGCTGCAGCCACTGCCAGTCACCACAGCCACCAAGGTGTTTTCATCAACATGGACTCCAGTCCCTTCACCAAGAAAAAATGACAACTTTCTTTAGGCATTTTCAAGATGTGTCTTTTATAGGATATGCATTTCTTTCTTTATTTTTTTTTATCCTCACCTGAGGATATGTTTCCATTGACTTTTAGATAATGTGGAAGAGAAAGGGAAAGACAGAGAGCAACATCAAAGTGAGAGGAACACTTTTATTGGTTGCCTCCTGCATGAACCCTGATCTGGGCCCCAGCCAGGGAGGAGCCTGCAACCTAGGTACATGCCCTTGATCAAAATCAAACCCAGACCCTGCTGTCTGCAGGCTGAGGCATTAGCCACTGAGTCAAACCGGCTAGGGCAGGATATGACATTTCTTAACCCTCCAGCAGCGGACCTTCATTTTCTTCTCCAGAAGTGTGGTGGAAAAACCCTAGATCACCTTTTTGGATTCTTATTACCCAAGTTACTAAGAATATTACCATTGGCATACAGGAAGCTTAGCCAATGTGCAGTCAGAAAAGGTGTTTCCTCTATAGTTCACACTAATGACAGGCTGGGCCCTTCCCAGGCCTAAAGCCTCTGGCCGAAGCTTTAGGCCTGGGCAGGGTCCCTCTAGCTCCCTCTGATCACAGGCTCCGCCCCTGCCCAGGCCTGCTCAGGCCAAAAGCCTCTAGGGCAGGAGCAGAGCCCCAGCTCCCTGCAATCGATCGCAGGGGATCCCGCTCCTGCCCAGGCTGAAAGCAGACCCCCATCTCCCTGCAATTGATCGCAGGGGATCTGCTCCTGCACCAGGCCTTTGGCCTTGAGCAGAGTGGAGCCCCATCTCCCTGTGATCGATCGCAGGGGGTCTGCATTCGGCCTTGTGCAGGAGTGGAGCCCCAGCTCCCTGCAATCATTCGCAGGGGGTCCGCTCCTGCACCAGGCTGAAAGCCTCCAGCGGAGGCTTTTGGACTTGAACAGGAGCGGAGCCCCATCTCCCTGCAATCAATTGCAAGGGGTCCACTCCTGCACCAGGCCTTACCTCACAGTGACCTGGGTGCCAGGATGTTCCTGGGACACAGGCGCTGGGCGCCTATGTATGCAAATTAACCACCATCTTTTTTTGGGTTAATTTGCATAGTCACTCTGATTGGCTATGGGCGTAGTGAAGGTATGGTCAATTTACATGTTTGTCCATTATTAGGTAAGATTATTACTAGAGGCCTGGTGCATGAAATTCATGCACAGGTAGGGCCCCTAGGCCTGGCCAGTGATCAGGGCCGATCTGTGTGGCGACTGGCAGGGCGATCAGGGAGTCCCCCGCTGGCACCCACCTTGGCTGGCCTGGGGCCTGCAGGCTGGGGGCAGCTCCTGTGTTGAACATCTTCCCCCTGGTGGTCAGTGCACGTCATAGTGACCGGTCATTCCACAGGTAGTTCTGGTGTTTGGTCAATTTGCATATTAGGCTTTTATTATATAGGATTATAGTTATTATTATTTTAGAGAGAGGGAAAGACAGAGAGAAATATTGATGTGAGAGAAACACATCGATTGGTTGCCTCCTGCACATGTCCTGACCAGGGCCTTGGCCTGGGAGGAGCCTGCAACCGAGGTATGTGCCCTTGACCAGAATCAAACCCGGGACCCTTCATGCCGCGTATCGACACTCTATCCACTGAGCCAAACCCGCTAGGGGTGACAGTTTACTTTTAAACATTTCTGCATTTCTGGCTAGTAGATACAGTAGCTCCTATAAAGATAACTATGTAAGTTGCTACCACCAATGTTTTCCTAAGTGCTTCTGAACGGTAAAAGGCCCTTGAACTAAATGTCAGGCGTTAAGAATTGATAGTGATTCTCAATCACTGTCTGCAGGCCAGCATAGCCAGGGAATAAGAACCTAGCAGCTTCTTCTTCTTGGAGTCAGAACTAGCCCCTCCAATGAGAATGAATAAAGGAGAGGCAGAGCAAAGGAGGAGGAAGAGCAGGAAAGGGACAGAAACAGAGAAAGAGTGAGCGCAAGAGAGGAAGAGATGACTGAAAGTAAAATAATTTTCTGGGAATGTATATTTATATACTCACACACCTCAATGAAAACACTACTGGGTTAGAGTTATGTGTAAAATAAGGGCTTTAAGCTTGGCTGTTTCTAGTAGACAACTGATGTTAGCAGAAAGGAGTCCGGAAGAAAACCGTCCAGTCTGTTGAAGCTAGGTGCTGATCTTTTCCTTTCACTGTCATTTCTGCAGGAGTGTTCTCACTCTTGCATGAGTTCTGCCTTCCTCACGTCAAACCACCAACATATCAGTACACCCCTGTCATCTAGGTGAGCATGAACCCAAAATCCCTTCCCTTGGATTGTCTTAGCATAACTTAGGACAGAAAGGAATGAATTTGAGAGGCAGTTTAGAATTTGTGCTAAAAAAAAATTGTACACGAGAATGTCACACAATTCAAATACACAAAAAATGTACACATTGTGAAATTTTCCTTCTCAGAGATAGTCAGTGCTATTTCTTTATGCGTGTACAAACAATTCCTGCTCCCTCTTCTCCCACTCTACGCAATGGTATTCTATCTGGCTACTTGGAAATGATCAAAAGCTTTGGCTTTAGCAGGAACTTAGTAATTGTTAAGGCCAATCTCAAGTCTACCAGACTTTGAGAAAAAGCAGTTCATCTCTATGAAGTTTAATTTTTCTCATTTGTAAAAATGTAGAAAATGATGATTATCTCAGAGTGTTGCTTACCTAAAAAAAATAGTAATGAAGCACTTACTTAGGGTCCAATGATTCGGATATAGATAGTGTTCAATAAATGATAGTTATTACATGCGTTATCATTAAATGTATTATTGATATTTTATTAATTTCATTATTAAGAGAGGTCAAATTATGAATGATTATAGAAAACTCTAAAAGCACAAGCAGAGGTAAGTATCCTCAGGGAAGGATTTTGGTTCTAAATGTCGGAAAAATCTTGGCAGAGCTTTGTTGACTCCTAATCCCTGTAGATGTCAGGGACTGCATTCTGGTTCTTCCCAGGTTTCTTTTCCTTTGTAGTAGGATTGTCCCTCAGCATCTTCTCCTAGGGCGAAATTAAAAAAACAAAAACACAAATCCTCTGGTTCAAAATCCCCAATGTCCTAGTTTCCTTTTTCTTAGTTTATGTTAGAGAAACTCACTGAATTTATGTATTTATTTATTTATTATTTTAAAGTATATTTTTATTGATTTCAGAGTGGAAGGGAGAGGGAGAGAGAGATAGAAATATTAACGATGAGAGAGAATCATTGATTGGCTGCCTCATGCACGCCCCCCCACTGGGGATCAAGTCCACAACCCAGGCATGTGCCCTTGATGGGAATTGAACCTTGGACCCTTCAGTCTGCAGGCCGACACTCTATCCACAGATCCAAACCAGCTAGGGCGAGAAACTCACTGAATTTAACTGAACTCTCTCACCTTTGTGATCGAAGATGTCAGCTCTACTACTCATTGCTCTGGGTATTTATGAAGACTTGCTCATGGGAAACTCCCCAGGAAGAGCAGTGGTTAGGAAAATGATAACCACACCTTATCCACGCCAACACCTACCAGAAGAAGCTCCACGAGGGTAGGAAATGTCATGGTCAGTGTCACCCACGAAGTTTGGTGATTAGCAGAGTGCTTCACATAGAACCCATGCTTAGTAAGTAGTGATTATTGACTAAAGCATCGCTGGGTCATACAGCAAAGGACACTTGCTCTGCAGCAACTTGACTATGGCTGGCATATGTCTCAGTTCTTCTCTTACTACATATTCATGGTCCTTTAACTATTCTCAGGACATGGCTATTTCTCACTTTCTTAGTCTCTCTCCTCTAGATGTTTATCACCTAGACTCATTAAGGGACAAAGATAAGGAGCATTGCACACAAAAGAACACACAAACAAGCCAAATGGATCTCCAGAAGTCTTGCATCCTGACAAGACAGCATTAGCTTTTTTCAGGTATAAAAAACTTCCTTCAGGTATGGAAATCAGATACAGAAATCTTCTCTGTTAATATTGACCCATTTAAGTTTTTCAACATCAGTAATTGCCTGCCTTCCCCTATACTCTCTGTCATCCTCCCATCTTACCCCTCTACCCACCCCCAACATGCGCGCGCGCGCGCACACACACACACACACACACACACACACACACACACACAGAAACAAAACTGAAGAATATTCATTCTTCTCTGGTAATTTCATTCATTTTGTTTTGTTTTCTCAGCAGGGAAAATAATTGAAGGCAAGATAAATATTGTCTTTAAGAAGTTGTGAAATTGCTTTTTAAAATTAATGTATTTGAGCCATAACAAGAGTGATGAATCTATGCATATTAAGTTGACAAAACATCTCTCTCTCAATTGTCTCCTTCCTCTCTCCTCCTCCCCTTTCCCATTTCCTTATTCTCCACTTTCTCTCCTCCTCCTCCTTCTCCTCTCCCTCTTGTCTTCTCTCCCTGTATCTATCTCTTTTCATTCGAAGCTTCTTCTTATTGTGCCATTCTCTTATTCCTAAACCTTACCATAGGCAGAGTATTCTTGCTTCAATTGCTGCTATGACACTGGATTCTTCCTACATTTCCTGCATAGAAAAGTAATTACCATTTACAAGGACATGTCACAAAAAAGTGTGTAATGTATATTATATATGTGAAGACTAAACTTGGAATAGTATTCATGAACAGAAAATAACTCTCAGCAAATTCATCAACTAGGATCATCTTAGTGTTTCTATTGTGATGGAAAATGAGGAATAGTAATTTAGCGCCTGTTTTTACCCTATTAAGATTGTCAGTAATGGAGTGATTGATACACAGTGATACCAGGAAATACTAGTATACAATTGATTTTCACTTACGTGTTTTTTTCAAGGATATTGTCTCAGATCGGTAGTAATTACCGGAATAAAAAAAAAAGCTATTACAAGAAACTAAATAATGTTATTGATAATGTGAGGCTGATCTCAATTAATGAATGCACTAATTTCTGTCCCTTTTCCAAATCTACAGTTCTAGTTCCTCTTGTTTTTTTAACATTGTTATGCTAAAAGTAATAGTCATTCTATTGTTTAAAAATAAATGTATATGTTATAAAACTTCTAAATACAAAGGAATGAGTCTGAATTCTGTAGAGAATAATCTGGAACATGCTGAAGCTTTCTTTTATACATCACCTTTATACACAATTAGGGTGGGAGTCAGGGGATAAGGAAAAAAAGAAAGTGGTAAGAAAGCCACACAGCACATGTTTTAGTGTCTACATATTAGCACATATTTTCAGATGAGCTTATAGGGGTCAGAATATTTGAAATTGTGACTGTTAATGAAAATCTGAAGTATAAGTCATATAATTTTTCTTTTTTGCCTTTATAGTTTCTGTAACAAATCTGAAACATTAAATGTAAAAAAATGTTACCATTAAATCTCTTTTTACCAAAATAATTATTTTAATGATAAACATGGCTGTTTAATGAATATTCTTATACCAATGAAAATATTACATATGGCATATGTATGCCCACTGGCAGAGAGAAACATTGCTTAATTTTATGTCTTTTTACTCAGTAATTATTAAATTACAAAGCCTTATCTATTTCAAGTGTGTTTTGTAAGTAGATACAGCACACAAATATAGTATAGCTCAGGCAAAATATGTTATCAGGTTACTGAAGACAATAAGATACATTAATAGGAAGTATCTTGATCCCAAGAAGTAGCAATTTCCTCAATGGTGCAGAGTGAATTTCATAGCAATAAGGATTATTTAAATTAGAAACCAGACTCTACTTACCTATCAGTTAGTTTTATTGAAATAGAGGACAAATATAGAACATACTGGCACCAAGTAGTCCTAAGGGACAATATGAAAGAGATACTTGTGTTTCAGACAAATTTCTTGGTCTTGAATAGCTGTGAAGAATGTTTATTTTAACACTCAGTCTGGTGTCATGCATATATTGATCAATCAATTAATGTCAATAAAGGGTGGATGTGTGAACAGCTGACAGAGTAAGGAAGCAGATTTAAGTAAGTCATCAGTAGCAGTGCTTGACATTTGGGAGAAATGCAATGATTTTTCTTTGATGGTTGTAAATCTACTATATCTCCCAATTTCTGAATAGTTACAAACAATGTAAAGCTGTATTGCTGCCTTCATTCATATTTTATGTAGTTGCTGATATGTATTTAGAAAATAGAGAATGAACCCATTGAGCATTTTTTTCATAAGTCTCCTGACCATCTGTATGTCCACTTTGGAGAAGTGTCAATTCAGGTCCTTTGCCCATTTTAAACTGGACTGTTTGTCTTCCTGGTGTTGAGTTGTATTAGTTCTTTATATATTTTGGCGATTAACCCCTTATCAAATTCATCATTGGTGAATATATTGTCCCATACAGTGGGTTCCATTTTCATTGTGTTGATGGTTTCTTTTGCTGTGCAGAAGCTTTTTAGTTTGATATAGTCCCATTTATTTTTTTTTTCCTGTTTTCCTTGCCCTCAGAAAATATTGGTAAAAATATTACTCTGAGAGATGTCTGAGATTTTACTGCCTATGTTTTCTTTTAGGATTATTATGGTTTTGTGACTTATATTTAAGTCTTTTATCCATTTTGAGTTTATTCTTGTGAATGAGGTAAGTTGGTTGTCTAGTTTCAGTTTTTTACATGTACAGGTCTAATTTTCCCAACACCATTTATTGAAGAGACTGTCTTTACTCCATTGTATGCTCTTGCCTCCTTTGTCAAATGTTAATTAACCATAAAAGCATAGGTTGATTTCTGGGCTCTCTCTTCTATTCCACTGAACTGTATGCCTGTTCTTGTGCAAGTACCAGGCTATTGTGGTTACAATGACTTTGAAGTAATATAGTTTGATATTTAGTATCGTGTTCCTTCCAACTTTGTCATTCTTTCCCAGATTGCTGAGGCTATTCGGTGTCTTTTTGTTGTTGTTGTTGCTCCATATAAATATTTGGAATATCTGTTCTAGATCTGTGAAATATGCCATTGGTATTTTAATATCTTCCATTGGATTGGAAAAACTCATATCTACCATGAATATGGTATATGCTTCCACTTTTTTGCATGTTCCTCTATTTCTTGCTTTAATGTCCTATAGTTTTCTGAGTACAGGTCTTGTACATCCTTGGTTAATTTTATTCCTAAGTACCTTATTTTTTGTTATTGTTGCAATAGTACACAATAGGAAATGGGATTGTTTTCTTGGTTTCTCTTTCTGAGCTTTCATTATTGGTGTATAAAAATGCCATCAATTTCTAGATATTAATTTTGTATCCTTCTGTTTTGTTGAATTTATTTATTAGATCTGGCAGTATTTTGGTGGAATCTTTAGGATTTTCTCTGTGTAATATCATGTCATCTGCAAATACTGACAGTTTTGCTTCCTCCTTTGCAATTTGGATGCCTTTTATTTCTTCTTCTTGTCTGATTACTGTGGCTAGAACTTCCAACACTATGTTGAATAAAGGTGAAGAAAGTGGCCATCCAAGGATGTTCCTGTTCTTAGGGGAAATGTGTTTAGTTTTTTCCCATTGAGTATGATATTGACTGTAGGTTTTTCATATATGGCCTTTATTATGTTGAGGTATGATACCTCTATTCCCACTTTGCTGAAAGGTTTTTATCAAAAATAGGTATTGGATCCAATTAAAATATGGGCAAAGGACCTAAATAGACACTTCTCTAAAGTAGACATATAGATTGCCAGGAGACATATGAAAAAGTGCTCAAAGTCATTAATCATCAGAGAGATGCAAATTAAAATGATAATGAGGTATCATCTCACACCTATCATAATTATATCATCAATAAATCAACAAATGACAAGTGCTGGTGAGGATGTGGAGAAAAGGGAACCCTAGTACACTACTGGTGGGAATGTAGACTGGTGCAGCCAATGTGGAAAACAGTGGAGTTTCATAAAAAAAATTAAGTATGAATTGCCATTTGACCCGGTGATCCCACTTTTAGGAATATACCCAAAAAACCTGAAAGACCAATCAGACAGAATATAGTATACACCTCTATGTTCATAGCAGCTAAATTTACAATAGCTAAGATCTAGAAAGAGCCCAAGTGCCCATCAGTAAATGAGTGGATAAAAAAGCTGTGGTAACTTTTAGCATGTTTTCATATGTCTCTTGGCCTTCTGTATGTCATCTTTCGAAAAGTGTCTATTTAGGTCCTTTGCCCATTTTTTTATTGGGTTGTTTATTTTCCTTTTGTTAAGTTGTATGAGTTCACTATAAATTTTGGAGATTAAACGCTTATTGCAGATAACATTGGCAAATATGTTCTCTCATGCAGAGGGCTTTCTTGTTGTTTTGTTGATGGCTTCTTTTGCTGTGCAGAAGCTTTTTATTTTGCTGTAGTCCCATTTGTTTAATATCTACTTAGTTTCCATTGTCCTAGGAGCTATATCGGTGAAGAAATTGCTTCAGCATATGTCTGAGATTTTGCTGCTTGTGGATTCCTCTTAATATTTTTATGGTTC
Source organism: Cnephaeus nilssonii (assembly GCF_951640355.1). Lineage (NCBI taxonomy): Eukaryota > Metazoa > Chordata > Mammalia > Chiroptera > Vespertilionidae > Cnephaeus > Cnephaeus nilssonii. The sequence goes on along the minus strand of NC_137074.1, from coordinate 68,207,176 downwards.
CCCATTTTATGTTTAAGTCCTTTATTCATTTTGAGTTTATTTTTGTGTATGGTGTAAGTTGGTGGTCTAGTTTCATTTTTTTGCATGTATCTGTCCAATTTTCCCAACACCATTTATTGAAGAGACTATTTTGACTCCATTGTATGCTCTTCCATCCTTTCTCAAATATTAATTTCTGGGTCAATTTCTGGGTTCTCTGTTCTGCTCCATTGGTTTATATGTCTGTCCTTGTGCCAGTACCAGGCAGTTTTGAGAACCATGGCTTTGTAATATAGCTTGATAACTGGTATTGAGATCCCTTCAATTTTGTTCTTCTTTTTCAGGTTTGCTGCGGCTATTCAGGGTCTTTTTTATTCCATATGAATTTTTGGAGTGTTTATTCTAGGTCTGTAAAATATGCCGTTGGTATTTTAATGGGAATTGCATTGACTCCATACATAGATTGCTTTGGGGTAGTATGGACATTTTAATGATGTTGAGTCTACCAATCCATGAACACAGTAAATTCTTCCATTTGTTTATGTCTTCCTTTATCTCTTTTCTCAATGTCCTGTAGTTTTCTGAGTACAGTTCTTTTTACCTCTTTAGTTAAGCTTATTCCTAGGTATCTTAATTTTTTTGTTGCAATGGTAAAATGGGATTTTTTTTAAAGTTTCTCTTTCTGTGAGTTCATTATTGGTGTATAAAAAAGCCATAGATTTCTGGGTGTTAATTTTGAGATGACAATGAGGTACCATCTCACACCTATCAGAATGGCTATCATCAACAAATCAACAAATGACAAGTGCTGGCGAGGATGTGGAGAAAAAGGAACCCTCACCCACTAATGGTGGGAATGCAGACTGATGCAGCCACTGTGGAAAACAGTATGGACTTTCCTCAAAAAATTAAAAATGGAACTCCCATTTGACCCAGTAATCCCACTTCTAGGAATATATCCCAAGAAATCAGAAACACCAGTCAGAAAGAATGTATGCACCACTATGTTCATAGCAGCACAATTTATAATAGCTAAGGTCTGGAAACAACCTAAGTGCCCATCAGCATATGAGTGGATTAAAAAAAACCATGGTACATCTACACAATGGAATATTATGCTGCTGTAAAATAGAAGGAACTCTTACCATTTGGAACAGCATGGATGGACCTAGAGAACATTATGCTAAGTGAAATAAGCCAGTCAGAGAAAGAGAAATATCACATGATCTCATTCATTTGTGGAATATAATGGACAACATAAACTGATTAACAAAAATAGATCCAGAGACATAAAAACATTTAACAGACCATCCAACCTAAGAGGGAAGGTGAAGGGGTGGGGGTAGGTGGGTAAGAGATCAACCAAAGGACTTGTATGCATGCATATGAGCATAACTAATGGACACAGACAGTAGGGAGTTGAGGGCATGTGCTGGGGAGTTGGAGCAGCCGGGGGAAAAAAAGAGACATATGTAATACTTTAAACAATAAAGAATTTAAATTTTAAAAAGAAGCTGTGGTACATTTATACCACAGAATAGTATGCAGCAGTATAAAGGAAAGATCTCTTACCCTTTGAGACAGCATGGATGGACCTGGAGAGTATTATGCTAAGCAAAATAAGCCAGTCAGAGAAAGACAAGTATCATATGATCTTATTTATGTGGAATCTAATGAACAAAGTAAACTGTTGAACAAAATAGATCCAGAGACATAGAAGCATGGACTCAACTGTGGAATCTCAGAGGGAAAGCATGCGTAGGTGGGAAAAGATCAACCAAAGAACTTGTATGCATATATGCATAACCCATGGACACAGATACTAGTGTGGTGATGTCCTGGGGCAGGGTGTGGGTGTGGGCTAGAAGGCATCAACGGGAAAAAAGGGACATCTGTAGTACTTTTAACAATAAAGATTTTTTTTTAAATCCCAGCTTTGTCACTAATGAGAAGTATGATCCTGGATAAGTTAATCTTTTTAGATATGCCTTTACCTGTAAGGTGAAGATTAAAATAAACCTATATTATAGGGTTATTTAAGGACAAAATTTAATGAGTGTATGCATGGAACATTCTTCTTACTTTGAAAGCACTCAATAGTGGTTATTGTGATTGGAGACAAAAACTAGCTTTATTTAATTAAAAGTGTTTAATAAATATTTTTTTCTATGATTGAAGTCATACTTTTTTGTTAGTGGTGTTAACATTTTTTAAAAAATATATTTTATTGATTTTTTTACAGAGAGGAAGAGAGAGGGATAGAGAGTTAGAAACATCGATCAGCTGCCTCCTGCACACCCCCCACTGGGGATGTGCCCGCAACCAAGGTACATGCCCTTGACTGGAATCGAACCTGGGACCCTTGAGTCCGCAGGCCGACGCTCCATCCACTGAGCCAAACCAGTCTCAGCAGTGGTGCTAACATTTTAATAGTGTATTCTCATCTATATGCTTTGGGAGGGCTGGCAAAAGCGAGTTAGATTAGTCTTTCACTTTACTCTTCCCTCTTTAGATCCCCTGTACTTTCCCTTCAGTCTACAATACTCCCATGTAGACACAATGTTAAGGGACATGAATCTCATGACATTTATACTAAGGAATTTATGATATTTGTGATGTCCATGGCAGATTGTTTCTTCAAAGATTTCTAAGTGTGTGTGTTTGAATTTTGAGAGAAATTATCCTGGCATGGTTCTTTCTTTCAAATTGTCCTGACTCTCAGATAATAAGGAGCCTGCATGACTCTTTCTAAAGTCAGCTCTGAAACGGTGCTATTGAAGAAAAAATTATTCTTAATTTATATTTGTCTCTTTCCATGATTATGCACTTATCTTTTAATCAGACTCATGTCTCCGTGTTTTATTTCATGAATAAGAATGTACAAATGGTTATATGTGGACTTTGTGTTAGAGAAAGGGTTATCACCTCTGAGCAAAACTAATAGCCTGACTAATAATGTCAAGTTAGGCTTATAATTAAAAATGATTATTTGAGTGGTGTTTTAGGTGTTTTATTTCTTGATGGTTTTATACAATTAAAAGCCTGAAACCAGTATCTCTCTTCCAATAATAAGGTTTGGCCAAAGGTGAGAAAGAAAACAAGACCAAGCAAGGAGCTAATAGATACCACTGGCATATTTAGTGAAAATATTCAAATTTGATCTTGCTTATAAATACATTAAATCATTCATCTGCATTTTTATTGAATGTCAGGGCAGCATATAATTAGGTAAATAGTTTGTAATTATAGAGTACCCTACCATAATTTAATAGTCTTCTGCTTTTTTTTTTTATCCTCACCCAAGGATTTTTTTCCATTGCTTTTAGATAGAGTGGGAGGGAGGGAGGAAAGAGATAAGGGAAGAGAAGGAGAGAGAGAGAGAGAGAGAGAGAGAGAGAGAGAGGAGAGAAAGGTGAGAGAGACACATTGGTTAGTTGCCTCCTGAATGTACACTTACAGGGGCCAGGGAATGAACTTACAACCCACGTACGTGCCCTTGACCAGGAATTGAACCTGTGGACAGAGTGATGCTCTAACCACTGAGAAACACTGGCCAAGACAAATTAATACTCTTCTTATGCTTTGTTTAATGATGTTTAAAATGTTTCATTTCTGTGGAAAGCACCATGTTTCCTTTCAAAGAGGGCCAAGGAATGGTTTCAAAATTACAGGGGGTTGTTTTTATATAGATGCTATAAATTGGTAAATCACTCTTTGCTGATCATCTAATAAAAGCAGAGTAGATTACAATAATTTATGCATTTGATTATTAGGGAATATGCTGTTCTTAGAAATTCATATTCTTATCACCCTGTTATTTATCCTAACGAAATCAGTTAATATGCACCCAAAGAGAAATCTATCGATAAAGAAGTAACATGTCAGTGGATTTGTAAGTAGATAAGAGCCTTGCCACTCACAGTGTGGCCCATGTATGAGTGGCATTGCATCATCTGGAAGTTAGGCAGAAAGGTAGAACTGCAGGCTCTACTTTAGACCTGCTGAATTATGATAATGACATATCACCTCACTTCTGTTATAGTGGCTACTATAAAAAAGGCAAGAGATAATAAGTGATGAGGATGTGAAGAAAAGGGACCCATTGTGCACTGCTGGTGAGAATACAAATTGGCACAGCCACTATGAAAAACAATGTGGGAGTTCTTCAAAAATTAAAAATAGGAATATCATATGATCTAGCACTCCAATTTCTGGATATATATGTGAAGGAAATGAAATAACAACAACCAAGATATTGAAATAACTTAAGTATCAATCAGTAGATGAATGGGGAAAGATTTTTTATATAAATAGGGGTGGACAAACATAAGTTTATAGTTTTGAGTAAGAGAAACACAGAGTTTATTCTTGTATTATCATTTATTGATTGATTATTATATTATTTATTGTTATTAACCTACCTTTGCTAACCTGTGTGTATATAAAATGGTAGGCATATAATGGAATATTACTCAGCCTTTAAAAATAAGAAAATACAGCAATTTGTGACAACATGGATGGACCTTAAGGACATTATGTTAAGTGAAATAAGTCAGAGAAAGAAAAATATTTTATTATCACACTCATGTGGCATCTAAAAAAAGCCAAACTCATAGAAGCAGAGTAGAATGGTGGTTGCTGTGACAAGGGTTGGGGGATATGTGGAAATGTTGGTCAAATGGTACAAAGTTTCATTTATAAGATGAATAAGGTCTGGCAATCTATTTTACAGTATGGTGACTATAGTCAATAATACTGTATTATATACTTGAAAATTGTTAAGAATATAAATTAAAATTTCTCATAACAAAAGAATTTGTCATTATGTGATGTAATCTGTATGCTAATTAAGCTTATTATGGTAATCATTTTGCAATGTATTTGTGTACCAAATCGTCATGTTGTATATACCTTAACCTTTCACAATGTTATGTGTCAATTATATGTCCACTAGAGGCCTGGTGCACGAAATTCATGCACTCGGGGGGTCCCTCAGCCCGGCCTGTGCCCTCTCGCAGTCCAGGTTACCATACCAAGGGGAGCGGGCCTACACCATCAGTTGGACATCCTTAGCACTGCTGAGGAGGCGGGAGAGGCTCCCACCACCGCCACTGTGCTCGCCAGCCGTGAGCCTGGCCCAGGGCTTCTGGCTGAGCGGTGCTCTCCCTGTGGGAGCACACTGACCACCAGGGGGCAGCTCCTGCATTGAGCATCTGCCCCCTGGTGGTCAGTGCGTGTCATAGTGACCAGTTGTTCCACAGTTTGGTCGATTTGCATATTAGGTTTTTATTATATAGGATAAATCGAACCTGCCACATTTCAGTGTATGGATTAACACTCCAACCAATTGAACCACACTGGCTGGGCTAAATTTCTTTTTAATTACAATTTACATTTAGTATCATATTTATGTATATAGCACAGCAATGATTTTTTTAGACATGATCTGTCAAATGTGTTTTGTTTACTTGTTATTTTTTCTTCTGCTATAAAATTTGCATTGAATACTAAACATGAAGCAATTTCTTACTTATTTGTGTCTGTAACTGATTATTTAAAATATTTATTACTACTTTATAAAAAGTATATTAACTAAGGTTAAAAAAGCTAAAATGTTTTTTAGAACTATCATCAGAATCTAATTTGAAAGTGAAAAATAATGAGAAAAATATATTTGACAAACTCGGGGCAAAAACTTATAGATTCTATAAATTCAGCCCAAAGAAAGAACAGGAGCATCTGGAAACTGAAATAGCAACATTATGTCATAAATCATAGAATTTCATAGATAACTTTAGTTGTAATTTACCTACGTTTATAAAGTATAAAATGTCCATGTATCTCTGCCAAATGGTCTGATCTGATGAAAGGAATCACAGAGGATACCACTCAGAAGTGAGTCCTCTTGATGTCCTTCTTTAGGTAATGCTTTGTCATCCCTTACTATGTCACTGTATCTGAAGAATGTATTTCTTGATCAAGTATAGCAGACTGAATTCTTTGGAATGACAAATTCATCAGTGCTCTTCTTTTTGAATTATTTAAACAAGGATATGCCACCTCAGTGATAGAGCTCAAAGTTTAAGTTTCATATTTTTCAGTATGTTGGACTTATTCAGAACCCACAACAAGACAATAAAAATGAGACTTTAGCCATTTGCATAGTTCCAGAAGGAATAAATACCTTGTATTTTAAGAAAGGAATACAGTTAGCAATAACCCTATATAATAAAAGCCTAATATGCAAATTGACCAAATGGCAGAATGACCAGCAGAATGACCCGTAGCTATGATGTGCACGGACCACCAGGGGGCAGACGCTCAACACAGGAGCTGCCCCCAGCCCTGCCCCAGGCCAGCGAAGGCGGGTGCCAGCGGGGGGCGGGGGCGGGCAATCACCCTGCCGGTTGCCCCACAGATCGGCCCTGATTGCCGGCCAGGCCTAGGGACCCTACCCATGCTTGAATTTCATGCACCGGGCCTCTAGTATATAAATAAGGAAACAAATAAACCAATAAATAAAACCTACAGTGCCAGCTAACACACTACCCTTGTCTAAAATGTTAGAGCTTCAGTAGCATGAATTTCTTATATTCCATTTACAGGATATTATTTTGCTTCAGTATGGAATTTTCACACTGTGAAAAGTTGTTGAGTGATTACTGATTTCCCCAAGTAGGATGGATCGAACATCTTATGACTGATAATCTGTATTCCTGTATATCATTGCTCCACTGCTTTAGAATATTCTTGACTTATTGATTAGGGGTACCTAGCCAGCTACTGGATTGTTTTTCTGTTGCTATTGGGTAGTAGATTTCAGGTATTTTAGTAATGCAATTTGTATCTCTGTTTACATTGAACAAAATTGAAACAGAGGCATGAATACAGAGACCAGACTTATAGCTGTCAGAGGGGAGAGGTTTTGGGGGACTGGATGAAAGAAGATTGACGAATTAGCAAAAAAAAAAAAAAAAAGTATATATATCTCACATAGACACAGATAGCAGTGTGGTGATAGCCAGAGGAAAAGAGGTGTGGGAGATACATGGAGGTGGGCAAAAGGAGCGGGGTGATGATAGAAAGAGACTTTGCTTGGTGCAGTGGGTGCATGATGCAATGTGCAGATAATGTTTTATTGAGTGTGCACTTGAAACCTGTACGGTTTGGGGAACCAATGTCACCCCAATAAATTCAATTAAAAATAAACAAGTAAATTTTAAAAATTTAATCACCTTTAGCTTATGAAAACAGAGATTTCAACTTGAGATTTTCATTCATTTGGGGAGAACTGTAAGTTACAAAGTATTATTTGAATATTTGTTTCTCCTTTATCCTAGGATTACCCAGGTACTATCTAGATTTCATATCTCTATTTCCATTCAAGTAGATTTCTATGCAGGCAGTTCTAAGCTGCTAGCATGATACTACCTTCCAGTGAAGGCAGTACTATCTCATTTAATGCCTCATAGAGGTGCATAAAGCCTGTCATTTTTGCAGCTTATTCTAACTTTTCCTTAGGAAAAGTAATTTTATCTCACTGAGGGTAAGAGTATTTTATAAGGACCTCAGAATTTTAGAAATTAAAGAAGTAATAATAGTTAATGACACTTACTAACATATGGTTAATCGAATGCTAGACCTAAAGTAGATTGGGAAGGGAGATAGGCAAGCACTGAAGTTCACAACTTGTTAATCCTCCATTGCTATTTCTTTTAATTACTGCCCCGGAAGAGTCTCTGGAATTTCTGTCATTGAGAAAAGGCCATGAAAAGAAGGCTATTTAATAACACAGAGACGTGTTTTTGAATTCCAGTTCTGCCTTTGACTTTCTCTTGGACATTTCATACGTGAACCCCACAAATTATCTGCTGAGATGAACTCCCCATGGTCAACCGAGGGCCCAAATTTATAAGTGATAAGAACCTAGCAGCCACTTGCTGACAGGGGCCCCTCTGTTTACTGGGAAGAACCTTAGGTTGATCTCTTTCTTGGTTTCCCACACTATGCCTTGACTGTTTAGGCCATTTGAGTCACCACTGCAGGGAAACCTTAGTTTTATCTTTCTACCACTGGATTGAGACCTGCCCCATCCAATCAGAACTGCAAACTTTGGATGCCTTATATACATAAAGCGGACCTAACTGGGAACTTGGTAGGGAACTTTTAGTATAAGCAGTGGCCTCCCCTTTGTCTCCACGGAACACAGTTTAGGTTGTTACTTGAATCTGTCTCCCGGGCTTCAGCTCCTTTTTGCTCATATACTTTTTATTCTTTATTACAGTCCAAAATTATTATTATTTTTTTAATATATTTTATTGATTTTTCACAGAGAGGAAGGGAGAGGGACAGAGAGCTAGAAACATCGATGAGAGAGAGACATCGACCAGCTGCCTCCTGCACACCCCCCACCGGGGGATGTGCCCGCAACCAATGTACATGCCCCTGACCGGAATCGAACCTGGGACCTTCCAGTCCGCAGACCAACACTCTATCCACTGAGCCAAACCGGTTTCGGCGAGTCCAAAATTATTTTTGTATACACATATAACCTTTCTAAATTCAATTCCATTGTCTAATCTTAGTTATCACACAGTATGGTAGTGAGCATGAAATGAGACAACCCAGGTGTAGTACACAGCAAATGTAAAGAATGCTCCATAGCATGTCATTCCCTCTGTGTTTCTGTAGAATCTACAAGACATTCCCTGACTTCACTTTTTTTCTCATTAGTTATAAAAGTCAGGACAGGGGCAGGATTTCACCTTGCCCTGGAGGAGAAGGTCCAGAGCAATGTCTTCAAAGCAAATGTGGGGACTCTGCTGGAAGATTGCTCCTCTTCCTGGCTCTTCAGAGCACCAATTTCTTTTTACTCTCCCCATGTAAAGTTCCAGCTGAGTCATGGTGAGTTTGTATTGGAGGTAAAGGGCTGACTGGAGGCTATACTGGGCTCTAAAGCATTCTGGTTACTAAAGTGCATGGCATTTTTATTGTGTTGTCTTATTTTCCATCTCTGCTTTTTTCTAAGTTTTGCACATACACAAAATACATCTATAGCTTGGCCAGAGTGGCTCAGTTAGTTGAACTTTGTCCTGTGCAATGAAAGATTACTGGTTCAATTTTCAGTCAGGGCACATACCTGGATTGTGGGTTTGATCCTCAGTCTAGGGGTGTACAGAAAGCAAACAATCAATGCATCTCTCTCACATAGCTGTTTCTCTCTCTCTCTCTCTCTCTCTCTCTCTGTCTCAACATTTCTTCAGGTGAAGATTTTAAAAAATACATCTATGCAAATATACATGTATACATGCTATTTTATTTTAAGTAATCACATATAAATTAACATAAGCTACTATAAATTACTATGATTATGCACACCTTTTTGTCTCCATCAGTGGCCAACTTAAAATTTTCTGTGGCTTTGAATTCCGTTACTAACAATTTCCCATTGCCATCTACGTAGCCCCTTCTTCATGATTACCCTACAGCTCCTGAAAACTGAAGACTCCAGCCTCCCTTCCCTCTGACATCTCTGTAAAGCTTGCTGGCTTTTTCTACTCTTGGTTCCTGGCTGGAAACATCCTATTACAAAGCTTTAGCATACTCTTCTCCATCATATCCTCATATCCCATTTTTCATTCTTACTCTAAATGCCTTCCTAGGACTAAAGATTTAGTACCTGAATTTTAAAGCTAGAACGCCATATTTACTTCTTCATGGACTCTATTCATTTGAATCTATTTATCAATTATTATCTGTACCACTGTTTCAAAGTTTTTAAATACTATCTAATATTGGTATGCTTTTTACATATCTATTCTCCAAACCTGGATGCTAAACTCTTAAGTGCCATTATTTATTACCTAATGCATCAAAGTCCCTCAAATCTGACAATACCCTGTATCCAGAACAGAGCTACTCACACATAGAAGATAACTGTGCCACCTTTCTTTACATTTTTGAGTTGGGCTGGTCTCAAAGTATAATTAATTAAATAATAAATTTCATTGATGCTATGCAATCTGATGACTAAATTCTGCTGCTGCTAATTTATTTTGATATTTTATGTATTTTACATTCTAATCAATTTTACCTATTTGATATATATTACATGCTAATCAATAAGCATTAAATATCTTACCCAGCTAATCATGCTTATTATACCTAGTTTATCCTTTTAACATGCCTAGCAGGAAAATGGGTCTGTAACTTGAGATAAAGATATCAAAGCAATATTCTGCTAGCTAGTCTGTTGGTTTGGTGAAGTGGGTTTTTGCTCAGTTCCTAAGGAGAATGAGAAGTTAACATAACTTGCTTCTTTTTATTTTTTTTAATCACTAGCATTTTTCTCAATGCCTGATATATGAGAACTCAAAGTTTGTTGAATAAATGAGTAAATGAATAAGAAACTGAAATTCAATTCAAATATTCAGACTAAACATAACTAATGTGCTTCAACAAATCACAATTGTGGATGACTTTCTGGAGTTTAATTCAATCAGAAAAAGAGAAATTATAGGTACTAGAGAATAAATGAACCTTTCTCATATATGTTAGTATGAACTTTCACTGTATTTAGTTTCTCAAAAACATCCATGGGCAATTTTAATATTTTAATATTCCTACTATTTTAAGGATTGTACTCTCTTCATAGCATCAGCCATCGGGATCAACCACAAAAGCTATAAGTGGTAGATATCATGTTGGCTTTTAAGGCTATCTTTGTGGAAAAATTATCTTCTAACCTAGAATGGTATTTCTTACTATTATTAATTCTAAAGCTGATTATACCAGGTTCAGCATGAGCCATTGGTTATACCGTATGTATTATTCTTTCTTAATTGTCCAACTGAATTGCAAAGTAAATCTTGATCAAGACAGCAATTATTTCAAGTAATACTTGTATTTGTAGATTTCATGTTACACATGTGCCCAGTACCTTATATGTGCCAATTAAAATCTCACACTCATCTTTTTTCCTAATTTATTAAATGCCTATCAAAACATAAAACACCTGAAATAAATGAGATATAGTTTTACATATAATTATTACTATATAATTAGTTGTATTTATTTTTATCTTCAAGTTCTCTTCCTCTCCATCCCCACATCAGAGAAGATTTGTGTCATTTTTACTTTATTTTATCTAATTTATACTTGTAATTATGGTCTCTTTTCATAAGTTTTTTTGTTTTTCAACTTAGGATAATTTTTTTGAGGGGGGTCCTTTTCTTCAGTAATAATAACTAAATTTTATGCACTACTCTCATTTATTTTTCTCATTTAGTCCTAGGTATTATTATCTAATTTTATAAATTAGTATAAGCAAGGCTCAGGAAAACTACATAGCTTGTCTTAGGTAAAGTAGCCAGAGTCTCTCTAGACTTGATTCCAAAGTTTCCTGCTCTTTATTCTATTCCAGCATTTCATAGATGCTTACTGGTTTATGTAGTTCTTCTTAAATGTTTGACAAGATTTCTTGCCGATAAATAAGTTTAACTCACTGCTGCTATGTGTTAACTTTTGTGAAAAATATTTTTGAAAAATATTGACTTTCTTTAGTTGTTTTACTCATTTAGTGTGTTTTACCATGTAGATGAATTATGGTAGTCACTATCTCTGAGTGGTTGGTCATGCAGAATGCTGGGAAATGAGAGAATCAACTATCATAATGACATCCATGAATCTAGATCTTAGGAAGTGGCACTACTATTTTATAAAATAAGGCCAGAATGTATTGATTATTGTTACTTATAGCATGAGTTAGCCAGTGGATAAGATGTCTTGTTATTAGGTCCTCTTTAAGGATAGCATTGATAGAATCTTGCAAATGTAATCTTGGAAAATTATAGGTGCTCTATAGACCATAGATATATCAGACTAGAAAAGTCCTCTAAAGCTGAAACATGCTATCCCTGTCTTCTGAAATAGCACACCTTATCTTGGATATAAAATGGAATTTTATTTGTCTCCTTAAGTTAATCAGCACATTCTCTGGAAGGGGAAAATTCTGGTCAATGTGTAAACAAATCCTTGATACTATTAATGCCGGTGGTCTTGATCCAACATCTAGAAGGGTTCAGTGACCTGGAGAAGGGGCTGTGCGTAAATTAAATAAGAGTCCAGAGACGAAACATAATTTTGAAAGGCATATTGAGGAGTCAGAGAAAGGCTTAGCTAAAGGAACTAAGTTCTCCTCATCTCAGGACCCCTTGCTTTTTATTAAGACAATTTGTCCTAAGGCAAGGTGGAGATATACACATCAAAGGGTAAGGTTTGGTATAGAATCCATTGTCAGATTGGAAGACTTACCTTCAGCTGTTCAGGTGTTTGGCCAGGAGGAGGCAATAACATGTAGATTAAGATGCCCTGAGCTGTCTGGCAGCAAGCAATCATCCTTTTCAGGTTTGGGGAAATGCCTTTAGCCATTCCAGCAGGTGATGATAACATATGTGACTCAGCCCTTGTTGAGTCCCCAAGTTCCATCAACCTTTTGATGAAACTCTTGCAATTATGACATGCTGGAATTGGATTCCAGCATACTATGTTCTGGTTATTAGCATCTAAGTACCATTTGCTTCCTTAACAAAAAAACAACAACAAAAAAAAAAGGATGACACATATAATTTGTTTTATTTTTTTTACCAAAAATATGGAAATTACATATAATTTTCATAATAAAAGTAAAGACTCTCATTATTACAGGCCCATCAGGATTCTTGGAAGATTTTGTTGCAAGTGAGAAGAGATGTGAACTGATTATGTGGTAAGCATTATTTAGTGTGTAAATATGAAACAATTATTTTTTATCCAAAATGAGGTTGACTTGTACTATGCAGTCATGAGTCTTTTTCTAACAATAGAATAAGAACCCCACTAACTCTCACAGTCTTGTGCTTAATTTGAATTCTTGAGATTTCTTTTCAGACTTAGTAAGCTGAAAAAAACCTTATGCTTCTATGAATGTAAATGACAAGACTGATGTATTTTAAAAGAAGATTGTCATAGCATAAAGATATGTGTGTATTTGCACATGTGTGCATATATATATATATGTGTGTGTGTGTGTGTGTTTGTGTGTGTGTCAGTATGAGTGTATAATGTATTCTTTCTTCTTTAAAAATGGCCAGGAAATATTAGTCATTTTTAAGCACATGCCAAGAACAAAATAAATCACAGTTAAAATAAATAGTTTTTATTCTTTTGGAAAGTTAAGGCAAGTGTCTGAATATAGGACCTGTAATAGAATTGCTTTCTGCAGCAGAATTATAGCATAATTACTGGGGGGACATATATATTTTTTACTACTCTGTCAGAACTTTCTACTATTTTTTATCCCTTAGAAAATTTTACTGCACTGAACTCATAACAGAGGTCACGGTCCACATTCCAACAAATAAATAAGTATAAAAGTAATAATATTAAGCCTTAGCCTGTGTGGCTCAGTTGGTTGGAGCATCATCCTGTACACCAAAAGGCAGATTTGACTCCCGGTCAGGGCACATGCCCAGGTTGCAAGTTCTATCCCCAGTCAGGGTGCGTGCAGGAAGAAACTGATTGATGTTTCTCCCTCACACTGATGTTTCTCTTTCTCTTCCCCCCCCTTTAATCTCTCTCTCTTTCTCTCTTCCCTCCCTACTTCCTTCCCTTTTTCTCTCTGGAATCAATTTTTAAAAAGTAATACGTAATATTAAATAGAAAATCTTGTAGCTATATTCTATATGGTAATGTAGAACTATCCTTAACCCTTACTTTAGTTATGCTGATTAATCACCCAACCTACTCAAGATTCAATTAAAGAATTTAGTAGTGTACAGTGCAAAACTATCTACTCCCATAAAAAACTCTTTATTTTTAGTTATAGGTTCAAAGAATCTTCTGGGTCTTTATATTTCCTAATCTTTTCAATAGAGCAAAGTGAATAAATATGCCTATCCAATCTTAGTATTTGTAGTTGAAGAGAAGAATGCTTAGTATTAAAATAAGTTCATTATAGATTTTAAGCAAAGTATATTTCAAAGAACCATTTACCATCCAAGAGGCAAATACCATTATAAAGAATCAATTATATCTTCATTAACTATTTAATAATAGAGACATTGCTCATCTATATTCCTACACTTAGTGTTCAATTTATATTGTTTTTATCATTTGTATAGAATAGGGAGAAGGCTGAAATATTTTCTAGCTATATATAAAATATACACAAGTTCTACCATTCTAACACAATTTAATAACCATATACCTTCAAATTTCTCCATATAGTTATGTATTCTATTAGATACTATTATTATGAAATATCATGTGTATGAATGCATATAACATATATGTTCAGTTTGTAAAGGGTAATTAATAAAACCCAAGATGCCACTGCTTGTCTTCAAAACCAGTGCAACCATTGCTGCTTCCCAACCTTTCATTCTAGAATCAGTCACTATGCTGACGTTTCTGGTTCTCCTTCTCTCATATTTCTCCCTAATTTTACTTACCTGGATATATTAGGGATTTGCAAATCTAGAAGGCTCATTTCTTTATGTACTCACCTTCTTTATGCCTAGGTATTAATTTTTGTCTTAAAGCTCACCTTTAAAGTTTTTATGTAGCTTAAGTTTGCTCTAGACATTTTCCCCGAGTATTTCACCTTTTTGCAATTTTTCTTTGCCCTTGTTTTAAGTATGCTATTGAGTATGGCATGTGACTAGATTTTGTTTTAATAAGGCCTGTCTGAAATTATTTTAAATTGAAAATTTTAGTTTATTTACTTTTATTATGGGTACACTTGGATTTGTTCTGCCATCTTGCTTTTTTTCTGGTCTAGCTTTTACTATATTGATTCCCTCCCTATTGTCCTGTCTTCTTCCAAAGGGAAGTGGATGTGTTTAGTTTCCTATATTTAACCAGAAAATTAATACTTTTTAACTGTTTTGTTATATTGTATATTAGTTTATTGAATGAACTTGAGTAAGGATGGAGGGACATTTTTCATGTTCCTCTCATTTCTTAATTTTTTTCTGTATTTTGTAGGTGCTTCATGAGTATTCATTTCCATTAAGTTCAATCATTTATACAAAAAAAATCTCATACCAAATAGCAACTGCTATACTAAGTATTAGAAATTAAAATTTAATTAACATATGATATTCTATCCATTCATATTTTCTTATAGTTGATTCTGAAAATGTCTATTTCCATTTAGTCAATTCATTGATTTATTGAGATATCTATATATATAAAAGCCTAAGCGACCATTATGACTGAATGACTGGAACAACCGGATGACCAGTCACTATGATGTGCACTGACTACCAGGGGGCAGATGCTCAATACAGGAGCTTCCCCATGGTGGTCAGTGCACTCCCACAGAGCCAACCACCCATGGTCTTTCCCCCTGGCCAGCCAACCTCCTATAGTACCTGCCTCCAGGCCAGCTGGCCCCCATCAGCCCCTGGTGCTAAAACATTCATAGATGACCTGCTTCTGGGTTGGGGTTTCATTCATACCAGAGCAGCTCCCTCACTGCAATCTATTGAAAGTCAACCATCGACACAAGAGTTTGTCTCACTCCCATCCTCTCCCTTCCCCAGGGGCTGCCCGCCTTCTGTGGTGGCAGTGCGGGGGCAAGGGGGGCAGTGGGGAATCGTGTGGTGGCAAAGCGCCAATGATGGCGGCGGCATCTGTTCCTTCTGCACCCGACCTAGCGACTGTCGTCTTCTCTCTCTTGGGGCCCTGGGCTGGGATGGGGAACTGGGGGTGGGTGGTGGCAAATGCGGCCCAATTCCCAGGGGGGCCGAGGGCTGGCTCCCTCTTCAGGGCCAGCAGCCAGCCTGTTGTGGTCCCTTCCCCCGGCTGGCAGGCCCTGATCAGCGTGGCCCTGATCAACACAGCCCCGATTAGCCCTGATCACCGGTCAGGCCTAGGGACCCCAGTCATGCACAAATTCAAGCACCAGGCCTCTAGTGACTATATAAAATTACGGGGGTGGGTCCATTTTGATATTTACTTATTTATATTTTAAATAATTACTTTTAATAATGTAATAAGTACCCATGAAATCATCACTCCACAAAAAGAAAACTAAGATATTGTCAATAATCCATTTCTTACCACCTGATTTTGCTGTCCCAATAACTCACACTCTGACTTCTCATTATCCAAGTTAACCATCATCCTAAATCCCTTGTTATTTGACCCTTGTTTAAAGTTTGTTTCTTCCAGGAGCATCCACCACCCCATCCCATTGGTATTTGTGGAAGAAATGCATCATAGCTGCTTTAACTCCTTCCTTTTCAGACACTTTCTATGGTCTAGCCACCTAAGTTTGACTCAAAAAGACACTTGCACAGAGATGACTTGAGAACAAGGGACCATGCATTCTGCAGTTTTCCCAATGGTACTTTACACCATGTATTCCTAGTGGTTAGTTTGTCAGTGCACTATTGCACAGCTTGGTGACATTTATGCTGTCTGTTTACAAAGGAATAGTCACTTTTGAAGGAGCTTAATTTTATTAGTTAACTGACTAATTGGGCTTTCTGATGAAAATGCTAACATAAATATCACAACTTGTGATAATATTATAAAAGGTAGTTGTGTTTGGTGTTTAAGTATAAATGCATAAGATGAATTTTATGTGCTAGGACAATTAAATCTATAATGATAAAGTGAAAAGAAAGTGAACATAGGAAAACTTCATAAATAACTGAAAATTGAAACTTACTGGGCACATAATGTTTTTGCTCTTACTCGTCAGTGTATTGTCTAATACAAAATTCTGTCAACTAGTGGCATGTCTTTTTTTAAATCTAGGAATGTAACCTCTTTGACAAAACAAGTAAGTTTTAAAGAAAATTAATTATTGGATGCAAAATGCAGAGAAAATTACAAAAATACAAAAGCATCATTTCAAGGTGTCTTACTTAGGAGAAAAATTGTCACAAATCACATAACTGCTGAGAATGCTAAATAGTGGAATACATGGTTAATATTATGATTAAAAAGAAATCTATACTAATAAAAGCATAATATGCTAATTAGACCGGAGAGCCGAATGACCTTCTGGACATCATACTGGACGTCCTTTCGGACAAAGCTGCGGTGGCGGGAGAGAGGCAGAGATGGTTAGGGGTGATCAGATTGGCAGGGGAGTGATTAGGGGGCAATCAGGCTGGCAGGGGAACGGTTAGGGGGCGATAAGGCCTGCTGGGGAATGGTTAGGGGGAGATCAGGCCGGCAGGGGAGCAGTTAGGGGCATCAGGCCAACAGACAGAGTCAGTTAGGGGCGACCAGGCAGGTAGGCAGAGGCAGTTAAGGGAAATCAGTCAGGCAAGCGAGTGGTTAGGAGCCAGTGGTCCCAGATTGCAAGAGGGATGTCCAACTGCCAGCTCAGGCCTAACCTGGCAGTCGGAAATCCCCTGAGGGGTTCCGGATTGGAGAGGGTGCAGGCCAGGCTGAGGGACCCCCCATGCACAAATTTTGAGCACTGGGCCACTAGTCATTTATAAGTTGATAGTGTTAGAAATCACATAATCTAAGTATATGATAAAAATATATAAGGTTAATTATCATATATTTTACTTTAATTTAAATAAACTATTCATTTATGGAGACTGAATCAGTGTATCTCTATTTATAGGAGTGAGAACTGTTGATCACTTTTTCTTCTGTTTATCATGAAAAGCCTATAAGAAAATAGAAGAGTTTTTTTCCTTAATTTATTCATTTATTGATTTTGTGAGCCATTAGATGGATGAGAACAGGTGCAATGATATCAAACTAATAGAGTACCAGCTATGTATTTAGCAAGTATGGAGAGTGGTAACACATTTTTGAAATATTAGCACTAACTGATAATTCACATATTCCTTTATTTATGGAGAAAGCTCATAATTATCAATAAATCTTGGTTCAGGGTTGAAAAGCATAGTAAAAATGTGCATACCTTTCCATTACAGGTATTTTAGTGTGCACATTTTCAGGTATGCTGTTTGATTCAACTCTGCATGAGCAGGCAACCAACACTTGGTGATTCAGACTCACTAATTACAAGGCAACAGCAATTGATTAAAATGTGAGCATATGATTGAAGATTTTCTTTGAACTATTGGGAAGAAACAGGTTCTCCCCCACCTCTACCTCTCTTTTCTATGGGTTATTGAGAGGATAGAATCTCAGCCATTACCAACTTAAAAGGAGAGTTTGGCTTAAGAATGGAGCCAAAAATGAAGGAAACCGGTCTGAGATATGGAGAAGGCTTGATCAAGTTACAGGGAATTATTTGGGCCAATGGATTTATTTGTAATTGAAGTTACATTTGTTATGAATCTTTAGTAATTTTTTTTCTTTAGCCATCTTCAATGTGGTATTTTGTCACTTGAAAGGGAAAGCATCCTAAGTACAAAGCATAATGT
Source organism: Cnephaeus nilssonii (assembly GCF_951640355.1). Taxonomy (NCBI): domain Eukaryota; kingdom Metazoa; phylum Chordata; class Mammalia; order Chiroptera; family Vespertilionidae; genus Cnephaeus; species Cnephaeus nilssonii. Next base: position 68,188,790 of record NC_137074.1, on the reverse strand, counting down.
GGCAATTAGGAGCCTAGATTCTGATGTCAGGCTGAATAGGCGTAAATCCAACCCCATTATTTGCTTATTATACAGTCTAGTACAAGTTTCTTGATGTCTCTGTGCCTCAGTTTCATCATCTATGAAGAAAGGCAACAGTATTTACCTCAGAGGGTTTTTGTGATGGTTAAAAAGGATAATATAAGTAAATTATAATATCTGTATATTAGATATATGTAAAATAACTCAGTATATCTGGCATATGTTAAGGACTCAATGTTGATTTATTATTATTTTTTTCTTTGTTACCATTTATAGTTTATAGATGAATTGTTGCTCATGAAAAACTTCATTTAAATCTGCAAGAGTACCCACAAATGCAAAAACACATTTCAGAGTAGAATAAGATAGAAGAATAAAATGGGAATCCATTCAATACAATTTCAAATGGAAACTTTAAAAAAATATTTCAAGTTCTAAGAAGTTCAAGTAATTTACTTCTAGTGCTCCTCAGCTAGGTATCCCACAACCAATGTTTGTTTAGAAGGTAAATATTGACCTAGCAAATTGTGCAAAGCAGAAAGGGCTGCCCAAAGGCATATATTATTTTGAGAGTTTACGGAAGATGATTTTAATTTATTTTTTTCTCAGGCATGCAACAGAGGGCTGTGCATATCTTTCCATGAAAATCTCTTAATAATTTCTGCATCTATATTAGATTGAAATGCACAGATGTCAGGCTGCCAAACAGTTGCTGCCATTTAATGAATAAATGTAAAGTTGAATGTTTTAAAAATTCAGTAAAGAGAATTAGAATATGAAACTGATGAGATGTGGAATCTGACGATGGTTCAAGCCATGTATCATATAGTCTAATAGAAATAGTTTGTTGAATGGTTTTAATTAACATTTTTCTTAATGGTAGTCCTAAAATAATCATTTGAAATAATTGAAATATTCTGTTTTATTTATTAAATGCATGGTTCTCTAAAGATGGCAAATTTCTATGGTATCAAAAATGTAGAGAAATACTGATTTATGGGAGTGAGGTTATAGATCTGCAATTTTCTATATGGACCATTTAGAGTCTAGGAAAATTTTGGAGATCTCATCAGTAAACATAAGCATGTGAGCACTAAGGACATTCAGAAATTTGTGTATCCATCTAGTATGTATTAAAATTATAAGCATTTTATAAAAATTAATTTGATTCTTTTAGATAACTTTATAATGTAGATATATATATCCTTATTTTACAAATAAGAAAACTAAGACAAAGAGAAATATACTAATTTGTTTAAGATCATAGAGAAGGCAAGTGGCAGAGTCAGGATTACCAAACAGGGGATCTGGTCTGCACACTTAACCGATACACTCTTCTGCTTCTCATTCTTAGAAATCACGTGACAAAGGAATTATCCTAAATTATCTCCTGTTTGTATTTTCAAGTCTCATGTACCCCTCTATACTTATCACATTTCAGGGCAACATTACCTAGGAAGATAAAATGTGATCACCAAACTTTGATATAATTTGTGTGTTAATCTAAAGCATTTTCACTGTTCTTCTCCTCTAAAATCACTTACATCTAATTTCTCTTTCAAACATATACTCCAACTTAGTCAACTCAGCCAGGGTTTTTACTTAAAAAAAATAACAGTTTTGCACTATCCATCTCCAAAGTGAATTGTCTGGCAACATGTGTGTACTTTACATTATTTAAAAATATTTTCACATTTAAAAATGAGATCTTAAATGTCTCAAGAATAGAGATAGAATATTAGTTTACAAATTAGATGGGAAATAGTGTCTATCAGTTTTGTTCACATACATGTATTGCTTTGTTCAGATCACATATCAAATTTTAAATGTCTATATGGTGAGTTCTTTATATTTAATTCCATTCATGCTAATTATAGTTATTCTCCACTCAATGACTATTTAATAAGGAATTGTTATTGACTTAAGTAGTTAAAAAGTGGTAAAATTTCCCAATGGAGTAAATTTTTCAGGGTGCATGCCGGGGTTCTTGTTCCAGCATTACAAAGGGTTCAGCAATCTGAAGAAAGGCTGTGCATAGATTAAATAAGAGTCCAAAGATGAAAGATAATTTTGAAAGACATTTGGGGGTCAGAGGAGCTTCAGCTAAAGGAGCTAAAGTTCCAAGTTCTTCGTTCTTAGTTCTTTGGCTCAGGACCCCTGCTTTTTATTAACACAATTTTTCCTAAGGCAAGGTGGAGATAATACACTTCAAAGGATAGGGTACAGAAGCATTGTCAGATTGGAGAATAGCCTACAGCTATTCAGGTGTTTGGCCAACAGGAGGCAATAACATGTAGACTGAGAAGCCCTGAGCTGTCTGGCAACAAACAGTCATCCTATTCAGGTTTGGGCGAAGTGCCCTTTAGCCACTCCAACAGGTAATTACATATGTGACTCAGCCCTTGTTGAGCACCCAGGTTTCATCAACCTTGTGATGAAACTCTTGTAATTATGATATGCTGGAATTGGCTTCCAGCAGGTACACATAGAAATTTTCTCTTTAACTTTTTTGTTTGTTGACCCAGAGGTCTGTGGGATCCCAAGGTAACTTGCTGGCCTTTTTGGGTTCTTGTTACCTTGTCTTAAAACTCCTGCAGTAAAATATCTTTTATCCTAGGATAATTTAAATTATCTTATCTAATAAAAGAGTAATATGCAAGTTGACTGTCACTCCAACACACAAGATGGCCGCCTCCATGTGTCAAAGATGGATGCCCCCATGTGGACACAAGATGGCCACCACAAGATGGCCACCACAAGATGATTGGCAGGGGAGGGCAGATGTGGACGATCAGGCCAGCAGGGGAGGGCATTTGGGGGCAATCAGGCCTATAGGGAAGGGCAGTTGGGACAACCAGGCCTGCAGGGGAGGGCAGTTGGGGGAGACCAGACCTGCAGGGGAGGACAGTTGGGGGCAATCAGGCCTGCAGGGAAGGGCATTTGGGACAACCAGGCCTGCAGGGGAGAGCAGTTGGGGGAGACCAGACCTGCAGGGGAGGACAGTTGGGGGCAATCAGGCCTGCAGAAGAGGGCAGTTGGAAGGGACCAGGCTGGCAGGGGAGGGCAGTTAGAGGTGACCAGGCTGGCCAGGGGGAGCAGTTAGGGGTGACTAAGCCAGCAGGGGAGGGCAGTTAGGGGCTATCGGGCTGGCAGGGGAGCAGTTAGGCATCAATCAGGCTGGAAGGGGAGTGGTTAGGGGGTGATCAGGCTGGCAGGCAGAAGCAGTTAGGGGCAATCAGGCAGGCAGGGAGGCGAGAAGTTGGGAGCCATAAGTTCTGAATTGTAAGAGGGATGTCCTACTGCCCATTTAGGCCCAATCCCACCAGGTTTGGACCTAAACGGGCAGTCAGACATCCTTCGAGGGGTCCCAGATTGGATAGGGTGCAGGCTGGGCTGAGGGACACACACCCCCATGCACAAATTTTGTGTACTGAGCATCTAATAGATTATAAAAATGGGAGGTGGATAAAACTAATACAAAGTTATACATTAATTATATCTCAATATAAAAATATGTATATTTATAAATAAAAAATTCATCAATAAAAATGAATGAATTTCTTCTATATTTAAGAAGGAGGAGGAGGAGGAATAAAGTTCCATAGAGATTGCTTAGAAGCCAAACATCTATACTAATAAAAGGGTAATATGCTAATTTTACTTTCTGGGAGACCTTCCAGACATCCTTCCAGACAAAGCCATGGAGACCTTCTGGGAGACCTTCCAGACATCCTTCCAGACAAAGCCATGGTGGTAGGGCTGAGGCAGAGGTGGGGAGGGGCAATCAGGCCAGGAGGGGAGGGCAGTTGGGGGTGATCAGGCCAGCAGGGGGGGCATTTGGGGTTGAGCAGGCCAGTGGGGGGGCAGTGGGGGCAAGCAGGATGGCAGAGGGGGCAATTGGGGGCGAGCAGACCAAGGGGGGCAGTTGGGGGTGAGAAGGCCAGCAGAGGGGTGCAATTGGGCGTAATCAGGCCAGCAACGGAAACTATTCAGCTAAAACATTGATATAAAATGACTGCTGAGGGACACCCCCCACCTTGCACAAATTTCATGCACCAGGCCACAAAAATCATGTGTAACATGCTAAAATGACTGCTTGGCTAAAATAAAGTTTTAACTTTGAATTATTTAAATCAGAAAAAAAGAAAGGACCAAGGACACCAGAGACTACTTTGAACCGTTTTTCATAAGTTACTTATGAAAAGTATAATATTCTTTTGTTTGATAAGAATATTAAGGGTGATTAGAGGCGATTATCGGTTAGGGGCGATCAGCCAGGCAGGCATGTGAGTGGTTAGGAGCCAGTGGTCCCAGATTGTGAGAGGGATATCCGAGGGGTCTCAGATTGGAGAGGGTGCAGGCTGGGCTGAGGGATACCCCCCACCTTGCACAAATTTCATGCACCAGGCCACTAGTATATATATATATAAAATCTCAAACCATTATGTTGTACCATTTAAATGTACACAATATTTGTCAATTATACCTCAATAAAACAAATAAAAATAAACAATAAAAAATGAAAAAGAACCAATGGATTTGAGAAATAGAGCTCAATTAGAAATCACTGTAAAGATATGAAATCTCTTGATTCTTTGGAAATTGTCCCAACGGAAACTATTCAGCTAAAACATTGATATAATGATCTGACAGGTAAAATACTGATTCTAATACCAGCTTTAGCTGCAATCCTCTGCCCAACACTAAGAGCTGCATCACTAGTGACTACCCCCAAGGCCCATCAGAATTGGTGCTCCAGCCCTGCCCCCCAACAAGACACATGCCCTGATTTTGCCCATACATGCACTTTTTTATCTGCCCCATAAAAGCAATGCTCTGACATTTCTATTTCATTAATTTGTTCCAAATACATTAACTGAACCCCACTAGCATTAGAATTAGGGAAAGTCAGATATGGTTCCTGTCCTCATGGTATCACAGCCTAAGGGAGCAAAGGAGGCATCAATTAAATAACTGCACAAATGTTAGTATTATAAAAGAATTTTAGTCAATACTGACTTTTTGTGCTAAAGTAAATATTTAAGAAATCATGTGTAACATGCTAAAATGACTGCTTGGCTAAAATAAAGTTTTAACTTTGAATTATTTAAATCAGAAAAAAAGAAAGGACCAAGGACACCAGAGACTACTTTGAACCGTTTTTCATAAGTTACTTATGAAAAGTATAATATTCTTTTGTTTCATAAGAAATATTTCATGCCACATCACACCCATTAGGATGACTATATTAAAAATTAGAAAAAGACAAGTGTTGGAGAAGATGTGGAGAAATCAAAACCCACATCGTCCACTGTTGGTTGAAATGTAAAATGGTGTAGTCACTATGGAAAATAGTTATAGTGGTATCTCAAAAAATTAAAAATAGAATTACCATATCCAGTAATTCCACTTCTGGGTATAAATATAAAAGAACTGAAAGCACTATCTCAAAGAAATATTTGTCCATCTATGTTTATAGCAACAGTAGAGGCCCGGTGCACCCTCTCACAATCCAGGACTGCTGGCTCCCAACTGCTCACCTCCCTGCCTGCCTGATTGCCCCTAACCGCTTTTGCCTGCCAGCCTGATCACCCCCTAACCACTCCCCTTCCAGCCTGATTGACGCCTAACTGCTCCCCTGCCAGCCCGATTGCCCCTAACTGCCCTCCCCTGCAGTCCTGGTCACCCCTAACTGCCCTCCCATGAAGGCCTGGTCATCCCTAAATGCCCTCCCCTGCAGGCCTGGTCCCCCCTAACTGCTCTCCCCTGCAGGCCTGGATCCCTCCCAACTGCCCTTCCCTTCAGGCCCGGTCACCCCCAATTTTCCTCCTCTGCCAGTCTGGTCACCCCTAACTGACCTCTCCTGCAGGCTTGATCGCCCCCAACTGCCCTTCCTTGCAGGCCTGGTTCCTCTCAACTGCCCTCCCCTGTTGGCCATCTTGTGGCAGCCATCTTGTGTCCACATGGGGGCAGCCATTTTTGACCACATGGGGCAGCCATCTTATGTGTTGGAGTGATGGTCAATTTGCATATTACTCTTTTATTAGCTAGGATTATTCACAATAGCTAAAAGGTTGAAGCAACCCATGTGACAATCAATGGATGAATGAATAAACAGAACTTGGTATAGACATACAATATTATTTAACTTGAAAAAGGAAGAAAATTCTGACACATACTGCAACATGGATGAACCTTGAGGATGAACTATTTTGCTAAGTGAAATAAACCAGTTACACTAAAAAACAAATTGTATGTTAATTTAAAGTATTTTCACAGTTTCAATGTATGATTCCACTTATATTAAGTCTATAAAGTAGTCAGATTCATAGAGACAAAAAGTAGAATTGCAGTGCCATAGGGTTGAGGGAGAGAATGCAGAATTGTTTAATTATAGTTTCAGTTTTACAAGATGAAAAGGCTCTTCTGGAGATTGTTTGCATAATAATGTGAATGTGTTTAACAATGCTGAACTATACACTTAAAAATGATTATGGTGGTAAGTATTTATTTATATATTTTTTAAAATTATGTTTTTAGATTAATATCTATTTTTTCTTAATTTTACTGTTGACACTATTACAGATGCCTCATTTTCCCTCCTTTACCCCCTCCACCCAATCCCCATTCCAGTTTCCCTCTGTTCATCACCACACTGTAATCTATGTCCATGAGCTATACATATACGAGAGGCCCAGAACGCAAGGAATTGTACGCGAGTAGATTGCTTCCACTTGCCTCAGCTGGCCGCCCCGCCCTCCGCTGCTCATAGCTCTCTGCCTCAAGTAGCTTGCACCCTGCCCTGCCCCCATGAGAGCCGCTGCTCATTTGGTTATGAAGCCATTACGGGGTCATGACCATAGGCCTTTTATGATATAGATGTTTTTGGGCCATCCCTTCACCTTTCATCTAGTCTTTCCTCTGACAACTGTCAGACTGTTCCATGTATCTATGCCTCTGTTTCTATTTTGTTCATCAGTTTTTTTGTTCATTAGATTCCACATATAAGTGAGATAATATTTGTCTTTCTCTGACTGGCTTATTTCACTTAGCATAGTAATCTCCAGGTCCATCTGCTGTTATACCAGGTAAAATTGGATAAAAAAGCTGTGATACATATGCACAATGGAATACTATGTAACCATAAGATGATACATTTTATGTTATATATATTTTACCACACATATAAATAAAAATAAACAGGGAAAAATTATTTCAGATGATTACCATGTACTACCAGGGTTTAGAACCACTGTGTTTGCCTATACCAATGACACTCAAAGTGTGGTCCCTGGATCAGCAGCATCATGATGATGTGGGAACTTGAAAAAATTTATTAAATGTTTTATTCACCCTACTTAATGAGACAAAGCCTAATCTACATTTATATTGGGTAATCTCTGTTTCTCACTACAAATAAAATTCATAGTAAAGTATTTTTTGTGTAACATAAATAAAATTAATATAGTATAGGAATTTAAAAATTTTCAAGACTATTTTGTATTTATCTTATAAGATATTTATCTATAAAGTAAATAATTTCACTTTTAAAGATTAGTTCAAGACATTAGTAACACAAATGGAATTGGAAAAAATAATTACTGTAAATGAATGTGAAACAGTTATACACATTAGCTCTGACTGGTGTGGATCAGTTGGTTGGTGTGTTGTCCTGTACACACACTTAAAGGTAGGAAGTTTGATTCTTGGTCAGGTCACATACCCAGGGTTTGGGTTGGATCCTCATTGGTCGGGTTATGTACAAGAAATAACCAATCGATGTTTCTCTCTATCTCTCTCAAAAAAAAAAAAAAAATCAATGAAAAACATATCCAAGGATGAGACTAAAAAGAAAGATATACAGATTGTTTTATGTGAAAAAAATGCATTTCCCAAGGATACTATTCAAAAAAGTTTTTTTTTCCCCATTTTATTAAGATACTAGAGGCCTGGTGCACAACATTTGTGCACTGTGGCGGGGAAGTGGGGGAAGCCTCAGCCCGGCCTGCACCCCCTTGCAGTCCAGGACCACTCAGGGGATGTCTGCCTGCCGGCTTAGGCCAGGTACTTAGCGCTGCCATGGAGGGGATTTGGGAGAGGCTACCACCACCACCACTGGGCTCGCCAGCCATGATCCCTGCTTCTGGCTGAGTGGTGCTCCCCCTGTGGAAGCGCACTGACCACCAGGAGGCAGCTCCTGTGTTGAGCATCTGCCCTCTGGTGGTCAGTGTGTGTCATAGCGACCAGTCGTTCTGCCATTCAGTTGATTTGCATATTAGGGTTTTATTATATAGGATAATTGACATATTATCACTGTATTATTTAAAGTATGCAGCAAAATTATTTAATATTTATATACTGCAAAATGAATACAAAAATAAGTTTAGTCAATATCTACCATCTTACAGTTACATTTTTTTCTTACGATGAGGACTTTTAAGATTTACTCTTTAGGACTTTCAAATACACAATATAGTATTATTACACACTGAGGCCCGGTGCACAAAATTCATGCACGGAGGGGGGTTGTCCCTCAGCACAGCCTGTACCCTCTCCAATCTGGGACCCCTCGAGGGATGTCTGACTGCCCGTTTAGTCTGACATCCCTCTCACAATCCAGGACTGCTGGCTCCCAACTGCTTGCCTGCCTGCCTTCCTGATTGCCCCTAACCGCTTCTGCCTGCCAGCCTGATCACCCCCTAACCACTCCGCTGTCAGCCTGTTTGCCCCCAACTTCCCTCCTCTGCCGGCCTGGTCACTCCTAACTGCCCTCTCCTTCAGAGTTGATCACCTCCAACTGCCCTCCCTTGCAGGCCTGGTCCCTCTCAACTGCCCTCCCTTGCAGGCCTGATCCTTCTCAACTGCCCTCCCTTGCAGGCCGGGTGCCTCCCAACTGCCCTCTCCTGCTGGCCATCTGTGGTGGCCATCTTGTGTCCACATGGGGGCAGGATCTTTGACCACATGGGGGCAGACATATTGTGTGTTGCAGTGATGATCAATCTGCATATTACTCTTTTATTAGATAGGATAGAGGCCTGGTACAGGGGTGGGGGCTAGCTGGTTTGCCCTGAAGGGCGTCCCGGATCAGGTGGGGGTTCCCTTGGGGTGTGGGGCGGCCTGAGCGAGGGGCCTGTGGTGGTTTGCAGGCTGGCCATGCCCCCTGGCAACCCAAGCAGAGGCCCTGGTATCTGGAATTTATTTTCCTTCTACAATTGAAACTTTGTAGCCTGGAGCAGAGCCAAGCCTGGGGCTCCCTCCGCGGCCGGCAGCCATTTGTGTTGGGGTTATAATTGAAACTTTGTAGCCTTAAGTGGGTCGGCCCGGCCAGGGTGTGCGGAAAGCTTTGCTTCCCCTGTTGCCGGCGGCAACCCTGGCCTGCTCTCTCAAGCTCCATTCTGCAGCCATTTCTGTTTGAATTTGTTTACCTTCTATAATTGAAACTTTGTAGCTTGAGTGGAGGCTTAGGCCTGGCAAGGGCAGGCGGAAAGCTTGGCTTCCTCTGTTACCTAGGAAACCTTGCTCTCTGTGGCTGTAGCCATCTTGGTTGGGTTAATTTGCATACTCACTCTAATTGGATGGTGGGCGTGGCTTGTGGGCATGGCTTGTGGGTGTGTCGGAGGTATGGTCAATTTCCATATTTGTCTATTATTAGGTAGGATGGGCAAATATTTGGAGACACTGGCCATGGTGCTGAAGCTGATATCTAGCTGTCCTCTGGTGTTCCAAGCATTACCTTAGTTTCTGGGGTGGTCTGGGGTGGCAAAGATCATAGTGAGACAGTTGAAACATTCAGAGCACCAACTAAGTATCAGGTGAAATGGAAATATTTCAGTATTTTTATAACTGGCCTGAAAGTACTGATGAAGATTAGCCATGGCTATATTTTATTTTGTTTTGAAAAGTTCATGATCACGTGTGACTGCTAAATAACTTTAATTATTGTTAACTAATTTACACAGAAACATTACACTAATCATTACACAGAAAAATTATAGACTCAGAATAAAAATCAGAAAGAGTCAGGAGTGGTTCAAGATAAGCATGTAATCTCACAAGATAATAATAGTTCATTGGTTTGCATACCATACTCTTTAAGCCATGTTAAATAGGCCAGGAAAAGGCGTGAAAAAATGCTTATTTCCTTTGTGGAAGAGACTAAAGAAAAAAATACTAAATAAATAAAATCTAAGGAAATAACAATTCAAATCAGTTGGTTTCAATTTTGAGGATTTTGAACATTCTGGTAGATACTATTTCAATAAATATTTCTGTATAGTAGATATATCATATTATGTTTCTAATCATGGTTGATAATTACTATTAACTTTACATTGACATAGGAAACTTACCTTACAAGTGTCTTTTTGTAAGGAGAACTCTATGCTGCATCTAGTAAAAATAGAAATATGAATTTTCTCAGGCTGAAGAAATATTAGGTTATTTGTTTTATGGCTTTAATGAACCCTTTATGAAGTTAGTAAAAAATAACCACAACTATTACTTAGAGTTGTCATTTTTTCCTTATACTTGAATCACTTCAGAGTCAGTTACTGACAAGGTACCCCAACATTACAAAATATTCTAGAATTGCTGAAACCGGTTTGGCTCAGTGGATAGAGCGTCGGTCTGTGGACTGAAAGGTCCCAGGTTCGATTCCGGTCAAGGGCATGTACATTGGTTGCGGGCACATCCCTGGTAGGGGGTGTGCAGGAGGCAGCTGGTCGATGTTTCTCTCCCATCGATGTTTCTAGCTCTCTATCCCTCTTCCTTCCTCTTTGTAAAAAAATCAATAAAATATATATTTTTTAAAATTCTAGAATATATTTCCTACAAACTAGATATTATTTTACATAATCACACTACAACCATTAGAATCAGAAAATTAACAGTAATATTCATGCTATAATCTAATAAGCAGACCAACCTCAGTTTTTTCAATTGTCCCAATAGTGGCCTTAATAGTAAAAGTATCCAGTTTATGATCATATCTTTCATGTGTTTGTTATGTTTCTTTAGAGTCCTCCAGTAATTTTGTAGAATGTTCCTTAATTTTGGTTTGTTTATTCTTGATTACATTAAGGGTATACACTTCTGCTAGGAATACCCCAGAAGTGATGCCTTATTTTTATTGTACCTTTTCATGTAGTACACAATGTGTTAACTTTGATCACTTGAATAAAAAAATGTTTGCCATGTTTCTCCACTGTTCATTACCCTTTCTTTTCTATATATTAATAAGCATTTTATTGGGAAGTATTTGAAACCATGTAAATATCCTTTTGTTCAGCAAACATTTACTCACTAATTATAATATCTATTTGTGTTTCTTGGTTGATGTAATTATTTCAAGTATGTTGTCTTAATGTGACTTTCTGAATGAATTATTCCTTCTAAATTTGAATATTGACATCCTATATAATAAAAGCCTAATGTGCTAAGTGTCCAGTCGTCCAGTCGGCCATTCAACCAATCAAAGTGTAATATGCTAATGATATGCTAAGGCTGCTCAACTGCTCTCTATGACATGCACTGACCACCAGGGGGCAGACAGCCAAACAGTCAACCAGTCACTATGATGTGCACTGACCATTAGGGAGCAGACACTCTTACAGGTAGGTTAGCTTTCTGCTAGGGTCTGGCCAATCAGGACTGAGGGAGATGGGCCGGACATGCCCTGGAGCCCTCCCGTGGTCCCTTCCTGGCTGGCCAACTTCCTGTGTCCCTCCCCAGCCCCGATCATACAACAGTGGGGTCCCTCAGCCTGGCCTGTGACCTTTCGCAATCTGGGACCCCTTGGGGATGTCAGAGAGCTGGTTTTGGCCTGATCCCACAGGCCAGGCCGAGGGGACCCCACTGATGCATGAATCCATGCGCTGGGCCTCTACTTCTACTATAAGTGACATTTTTCTACTTTCAATTAATTAACTAACTTACTAATTAATATCAGTATAAACTGTTAGATTACTATTTTCTTTAATAGCTAAAATCAGTAACTACTGTTATTAATTTAACTATATATTTAGCTTTAAAATAAGCTTTTAAAAATATAACTTACCTACAATAAATGAAACTATTTTAAGAGTATTGTTCTTAGTTTTGACAAATATATACATTGAAAGCACCAAACCAATCAAGATATAGAACATTTCTTACACCTTCAGATGTTCCCTCCCAAAGGAATGCAGTCAACCTCTCCATCCACATCACATGGCCGCATGCAACTTCTCTTGTTTTGAGTCAGTGCACTTTGAAAGTGCCATTTTGCCTATTGCAAAATTTTATATAAATGGAACCCTATTATATGTACCCTTTGGTTTCTGGATTTTTTGGTCATTATGTTTTTGATATTTATCTGTGCATTTTACTGTATCAGTAGTTTGTTGCTTTTTACTAGTGTGAATTTTTCATTTATATACCAAAATTTATTTATCCATTTACTGATTATTGGATGATGTACTCCAGGGATGGAAATACTATCATAGATAACTATACTTTAATATAAATGAGTGTGTGAGAAACCTAGCAAGACCCATTTGTTTAAAGTCCTCTGCGTGTCCCATTGTTAAAGATGCCCCAGCAAACATTTACCAAACCTTTGATTTTCCATTTCCAAATGAACTGTCTTCTTACCCTTTAAAGTCCCAAACCACAATTATCCTCTCCCCTCCCCGCTCTCTTCTCCTTAGCTGCAGAATGGCATATAAACCTTAACTGCCCAATGCCTCTTAGAGTCCCATTCTTGTAACACTCCCAAATAAAATAAAGTTTGGATATTTTTCTCTTGTTAATCTGTCTCATATTAATTTATTAGCCCAGCTAGAAGAATATAGAAGGTAGAAGGAAAGTTATGTTTTTTTGTGTCCTCACACTATTATATACACTGAGTGGCCAGATTATTATGACCACCCCATCAGTACTTTGTTGGGCCACCTTTTGCCTTCAATACTGCGGCGATTCTTCTTGGCATTGACTCCACAAGATGTTGAAAGGTGATGCAAGGAATCTGACACCATGCCTGATGAATAGCACTGTCCAGTTCTGTGAGATTTGATGGTTGAGGAACCAGCTGCCTGATGGCTCTTTTAACTTTGTCCCACAAATGCTCAATTGGATTGAGATCTGGTGATTGTGCGGGCCACCTAAGCAAGGTAAAGTCTCCCTCATGTTCTTGAAACCACTCCTGCACAATACGAGCACCATGGCATGGCGCATTATATTGTTGGAAGAAGCCATCTCCATTGGGATATGCCATCAACATGATAGGATGAACTTAATCAGCAACGATACTTAGGTATGTTGTGCTATTCAGATGTTGTTCCACATGAATTAAAGGGCCCAAATCATGCCAGGAAAATATGCCCCAAACCATAACACTGTCCCCACCAGCTTGAAGGGTTGTATTCATGCATGTGGGGTGCATGCTTTCATGCTGTTTCTGCGAAATTCTCACTCTGCCATTTGCATAATGCAACTGGAAACGTGACTCATGAGACCACATGACTTTTTTCCAATGCTCGACTGTCCAATCCTTGTGTTCCTGTGCCAATTGGAGACATTTTATCTTGATAACTGCAGACAGCAAAGGTGTTCGAACAGGCCTTTGGCTTCCATATCCCATATGATGCAGTGTACAGCTAATTTGCCTACGAACGTCAGATGGTCATAATAATCTGGCCACACAGTGTAAAGTAAAAAGTAGACATCTTCCAGTCCAATAAGACAAGATGGTGCTCCTAAACTTTTAATGTACAATAGATCATATTGGGATCTTTTTAAAATACAAACTCAGCCTAGAGTAGAGCCTGAGACACTGAGTATCTTACATGCTCAAAGATTATGCCAATGCTGCTGTCCAGGACCACACAGCAGTTTGATATTTGAGTTACTGACTACTGACTTGGAAAGTAAGAAGATCAGAGGTGGGAGTTTTTGTTGGTATTGTTAATCTAGATATAGAAATTGCTAAATCTTATTGAACACATGTTACGGAAAGAGAGAGTACAAAAAGATACAGTAGGTGGATCCATTCTTACGGGAAAGAGGTCCTTATCATTGCAAGAAACAGGGTAATAGGTTAGTTTATGTCCAGAAAATAAATGCTTTGGAAAATTCCCCTGTGACTTGTTTGAGTGATTTCCCTATAGATCTCCTACCTGGATTTCAATTTTGATGTGGAAATTTAGGTCAGGATCAGAGACTCAGAAAGCCCACAAATGTATCAAGCATCCTGAGTTTATCATAGTTATTAAAGAGCTGCTTGCTCCAATAACTTGTCAGAAACAGTCATTTCTCTCCCCAAGTCTGTGTATGATAACATTCAGCTTTCAATCTAAAGGAGTTTTGTTTAATGCGAATCTTTTATGATTATTTAGAAAGAGATAAGTTACTGAAATAGAGAAAAATAGACTACTAGTGAATTTGGCTATCATTTTAATACTAAGAGAACCTGGGTATTCTGTTTTCATGAAGTTATAAGGCATTAAATTATCTGTCCAGAACTAATAATTGCTTATTTGTTGAATGGAAGTACATAAAGGTATATTCCTTGGATTTGGGGATCTATTCATTCCATTTAAGGAGTCATAAGTATACTTATGCTCTAACTCAAATTCTGTCCTCATGTTTTAAAACATGATTTGAGAAGAGATTTTTGTTTTGTTTCAGCCTCACTCTGAGATGTTCAGAATCCTCCTTAGAGAGAAAAACATAACAACCCAAGAGATCCTGAGTAAAATCAGACTCTTTGTACAAAATCCTCTTCTATTAAGGGTCATGTTTTCTGTGCCTTCTAGGAGCATTCTTGTGCTCTTGTAATTTTTCACTTGCTCTTTTAATAATGCTGCTGAGAGACAAAAGCACACAGAGGTGTTGCCTGTAAACTCACAAAGACTATCATGATTTAAAGGCATTCAGAGTGCTTTCCAAGATTTTCAAGTTGTCCATTTCACTTACAAAAGATCTCTCAGATCAAAGGCAAGAATTCTGAGAAAATAATTCATATCCTCGCTTCCCATTTATTTTGTCATTTTAGAATTTGATAAGAGGAAATATGTGAGGAGATTCCATCCTTCCAATTTGCTATCCTGAAGAGTATTTTCAGATTTCTCTCTTACCTGGTAAATACTAATAGCTCAAAAATAGTGTCTATATCATATTTCTTTGCTATTGTCAGTACCAAAAGGCTTCTACTTAGAACAGTGACTAAGAAAATGCCTTCCATGAACTTAAAATCTTTCCACATATTAACCACTTACTTATCAAAACTCCCATAATGTAAAATAATAATAATAAAAACACATTTAAAATGGGTTATCCCACTTTTAGACATTAGGGGACTACAGTAATTAATTTCTGAAGGTTGTAGAGATGAATTATTATCAATGTTGAGGCAAAGCAGAATGCCTGACTCATAATAGGTTTCAAAACCATTTATTGCCTAGATTATGTGTGAATTACTTGAGCATAAATTTATACACTAATAGACTTTTTGTTGTGGTGGTGAATTTGCCGCACTCTTAGAAAGGATTTTATTTCCAGGATGTCTTTAGATCCTCAAGGCAGAAGTTTCTAAGCCTCCGGCTATGTCTCATTTAGGCTTTTCTTTCAGAAAGTCTCTTTCCATGTGTTCTTTCATCTTAAACCATGGATTTATATAAGGTTTAATGAAATTTGACATTTTCCCACAATTTCTCTCCTCTAGTTCTTGACAATTAGGATTGCTAGATCATAATGGCAGGAATGTAACTTTTTAAAAAATTATATTTTAATACCAAATATGCCTTGTTTTCTTGGTAGGATATGGCCAATAGCTCATACTTAGAGCAAATATCTATTGCGAATTTGTATGTGAGTTCTTTTGGTGATTAGAAAGGTTTGACTGATGATATTTCTAAAGAATAATTCAATTGATTGATTTAATTAAATTCATTACTATTTTGAGGATATTTTTAGGCTTAGGGCCCATTAATATTTTTTTTATCTTCATTGTTGAGAGTATTACAGATATCCTTCTTTTTCTACCCAGTTTCCAGTTCTTGCACTGATCTAGGCCTTCACCATCTTATTGTCTGTGTCCATAGATAGTGCATATATGTATATAACTTGTTTGTTTAATCTCTTCCTCTTCCCCCTCCTCCCCACCTTCACCCCCAAGAACGCCCAGCCTATTTCATGTTCCATGCCTCTGGTTCTATTTTATTCATCAGTTTATTTTGTTCATTAGATTCTTCTTCTTCCTCTTCTTCTTCTTCTTCTTCTTCTTCTTCTTCTTCTTCTTCTTCTTCTTCTTCTTCTTCTTCTTCTCTTCTTCTTCTTCTTCTTCTTTGTCTTCTCTTCTTCATCTTCCTTCTCCTCCTCCTCCTTCTCCTCTTTCTTCTTCTCCTTCTTTTTCTTCTTCTTAAAGAATAGACTTAAACATTTCATGTAATGCTGGTTTGGTGTTGATGAGCTCCTTTAGCTTCTTCTTGTCTGTGAAGCTTTTTATCTGACCTTCAATTCTAAATGAAAGCTTTTCTAAGTAAACTAATCGTGTTTGTAGGTTCTTACTATTCATCACTTTGAGTATTTCTTGTGACTCCCTTCTGGCCTGCATAGTTTCTGTTGAGAAATCAGCTGGCAGTCATATGGGTACTCCCTTGTAGGTAACTAATTGCTTTTTTGTTGCTGCTTTTAAGATTCTCTCTTTGTCTTTAACTCTTGACATATTAATTATGATGTCTTGGTGTTTATCTTGTTTGAGACTCTCTGGGCTTCCTGGACTTGTAAGTCTATTTCTTTCACCAGGTTGGGGATGTTTTCTGTCATTATTTCTTCAAATAGGTTTTCAATATATAGCTTTCTCCCTTCTCCTTCTGGTACACCCATGTTGTGAATGTTGGTTCACTTGAAGTTGTCCCAGAGGCTCCTTACTCTATCTTCTTTTATTTATTTATTATTATAATTATTTTTTTTTGATTCAGTGTAATTTACTTCCTCATCTTCCAAATTGCTGATTTGATTCTTGGCATCCTCTGCTTTATTACTGATTCCCGGTAAATTATTCTTCATTTCTGTTAGTGTATGCCGAATTTCTGACTGGTCCTTTTTCATGTCTTTAATTTTCTTGATATTCTCATTAAGATACTTGAAATTCTCACTAAGTCCCTTGAAGCTCTCAACTTATAGAAGTGGGAAAAGTTAACTATTTTTTTAATTTTATATTTGAAATTAAATTAGGCTTAGATAGTAGTTGCAAAAATAGTACAGAGAATTTTTGTATATCACTCACTCAGCCTTTCCTAATGTTAGCACCATGCATAACCATAACACAATTTTAAAAAATAGAAAAGTAACATTGTTATAATACTATTAACTACATTGCAGGTTTTATTCAAATTCCACCAGCTTTTTCACCAGGACTCCCCCCACCCCCTCAGGTTTCCATCTCTTCTATTTCTATAATGATGATATCATGGATCTCACATTGTATTTAGCTGTGACTTATTTTTCTTTGCTCTTCTCTAATGTGTGACAGTGCTTTCCTTTTTCCTTTTATTTCATGATCTCACCTATTTTGTACAATGTTTCTCAATTTATGTTTGTTCAATGTTTTATCATTACTAACATCAGGATATGATTTATTGGTACACAAATGCCACAGAAATGATGTTTAATGTCATTAATTCACTATTGAAACAAGATAAATTAAAGAAAATGTTTTTAATATATCCTCTATTATTTTGTTCTGCTTTGCTTTTATTTTTTTGTACTATAAAAATGATATTTAAAAATAACATTTTAATAATGTTATTTCCTTGGGGTTGAGACTCTATTAACATACCATAGGCATTTTTTTTTAAAGAAAAATGAATGGATGTTTTAAGAAACACAACGTTTAAGAAAAAAAATCCAGGCATTTTAGGAGCCATCTTGTAAAACAAAGTTAGCTAAATTCTGCCCAGCCGGCATGGCTCAGTGGCTGAGTGTCAACCTGTAAACCAGGAGGTCATGGTTCAATTCCTGATCAGGGCACATGCCCAGGTTGTGAACTAGATTCCCAGTGTGAGGCCTGCAGGAATTGATGTTTCTCATCATTGATGTTTCTATCTCTCTCTTCCTCTCCTTTTATCTCTGAAATCAATAAAGATATATATTTTTAAAAGGTAGCTAAATTCACCAAAAGCATAGCATGATTATGTGTTATTGAGGCTGGACAGTAAGAATCTAGGAAAATCCCTTGGCAAGTAGAATGGGGAAATGGAGAAAGATAGCTAAACAATTTAGAGTTAGATGCAAAAGTTCTTCTCTCTAGAGATAACATCTAGGCCTCAGTTGTATTTCATCTCCAGGTCCAGAAGAGCAGCAAAACCAGGAGGGTGACATGAGAACCAGCTGCAATGACCAATGGCCCCCAATCTTGGTACTGACTAATCAGTAGAGACGACCACCCTGAAAGAGCACACCAGGAAAATCCTCTCTAATAAAATGGTAATATGCAAATTAACCATCACTCCGCTACATAAGCCACGCCCACCAGCCAATCAGGGCGAGTATGCAAATTAACACCATCCAAGATGGCTACAGCCACAGAGAGCAAGGTTTCCCAGGTAACAGAGCAAGTCAAGCTTTCCATAGCCGTTGCAGGCCTAAACCTCCACTCAAGCTACAAAGTTTCAGTTACAGAAGGTAAACAAATTCAAACAAATGGCGGCAGAATGGAGCTTGAGAGAGCAGGCAAGGGTTGCCGGCGGCAACAGGGGAAGCAAAGCTTTCCGCATACCCTGGCCGGGCTCACCTGCTTAAGGCTACAAAGTTTCAATTGTAGAAGGTGAATTAACTGCCACAGAGATGGCTGCCGCCCCGGAGGGAGCAGCAGGCTTGGCTCCGCTCCAGGCTACAAAGTTTCAATTGTAGAAGGAAAATAAATTCCAGATACCAGGACCTCCTCTTGGGTTGCCAGGGGGCGTGGCCGGCCTGCAAACCACCACAGGCCCCTCGCTCAGGCCGCCCCACACCCCAAGGGAACCCCCACCTGATCCGGGACGCCCTTCAGGGCAAATCAGCTGGCCCCCACCCGTGCACCAGGCCTCTATCCTATCTAATAAAAGAGTGATATGCAGATTGATCATCACTGCAACACACAATATAGCTGCCCCCATGTGGTCAAAGATCCTGCCCCCATGTGGACACAAGATGGCCACTACAAGATGGCCAGCAGGAGAAGGCAGTTGGGAGGCACCCGGCCTGCAAGGGAGGGCAGTTGTGAGGGACCAGGCCTGCAAGGGAGGGCAGTTGAGAGGGACCAGGCTTGCAAGGGAGGGCAGTTGGAGGTGATCAACCCTGCAGGAGAGGGCAGTTAGGGGTGACCAGGCTGGCAGAGGAGGGAAGTTGGGGGCAAACAGGCTGGCAGGGGAGCAGTTAAGCATCAACCAGGCTGGCAGCGGAGTGGTTAGGGGTGATCAGGCTGGCAGGCAGAAGCGGTTAGGGGCAATCAGGAAGGCAGGCAGGCAAGCAGTTGGGAGCCAGCAGTCCTGGATTGTGAGAGGGATGTCCGACTGCCAGGATCGGGCCTAAACGGGCAGTCGGACATCCCTCCAGGAGTCCCAGATTGGAGAGGGTACAGGCTGGGCTGAGGGACAACCCCCTGCCGTGCACGAATTTCGTGCACCGGGCTTCTAGTGGATAAATATTCTGCTAAGACCTCCCCTAAGATTCCTGACTACAAGAGAAAAATAAAAACCTCAAGGCAAAGGACCAGCATGTGATCTCCCTTTGGGGAACACACCTATGCTATTCCCTTCGCACTTTTCTACCCCCCCCCCCCCCCCGCACACACACACACAGGCATGCATCTCCTAAACTCTATGGGACCCCAAAAAACTTGCAACCTGCAGAGCAATGGGCAATGGCAGCTCCTCTGGAGCTAACCGCCTGAACCTGTCTCCAAGTCCTCCTTTTCTCTCACTTCTCGGTAAGCTAAAGCAGCCCAGCGTAGGCTTTCCTGTTACTTCTTCTATGCTAAGCCCTTCCTTGTTTCACTATCCCAACTTTAATAAATGAACCCTCAACATCACCTGGTCTCATTGTGTGAAATGTTTTCAACATGAAGTCAAGAACCCACACACAACTGGCTGGCCCTAGTCAGACCTGCTCAGGGACAGATCCTCTGTTGGGTAACATCATCATTACTCTTTCAATAGCCTATTACATTTTATAGGTTTATTCTAAGTATTTGCTGTGTGTACACCATTTCTATTTTTAAATGGATTTTATGATCAATCTTTACCTGTGCTTCATGTATGTTAACCAGAAGTGGCAGGATGATTTAATTATGTGACCAGATTACAAACTATATCCATCCTGGGTTTAATACAAAAGTGACTGCCTGCTTATCAATATTATTAAAAACTAACCCTTTTATTTTAATAGTCTGTGGCATAACAATACTGAGAACTTTAAGTACAGTATCTTAACAATTTTCACTAAAACACATTGAGATGAATATCATTATGATACCAATTTTACATATGAGAGATGGAACTTGAATAAGTGGGTTCAATTGCTCAGAGGTCCACCACAGGAAAGTATTAGAGTCGATATTTGAGTGAAGACAATCTGACTCCAAAGATTGTCCTCATAATAAGCATAAGCTA
Source organism: Cnephaeus nilssonii (assembly GCF_951640355.1). NCBI lineage: Eukaryota > Metazoa > Chordata > Mammalia > Chiroptera > Vespertilionidae > Cnephaeus > Cnephaeus nilssonii. The sequence goes on along the minus strand of NC_137074.1, from coordinate 68,168,139 downwards.
TAGACACTTTCTCTTCACCAAGAAAACTGGTGTATGGCACCTAAACACATGAGTTTTTTGACTCATCAGATTCATAATGTTTTAATTTGGGGCTAGGTAGGGGAAAAAATATTTTGGTTACTTTCTTCAGGCAAAATAAAGATAAAAAGCAATGTGATTGATGAAGATAATCATTTACAAGACATAAAGGGGGAAATAAATCTTCATTAGAGAATTCAAAAGCCCAAGTCTCTTTAGTCTGATTGATTTACTTTTCCCTTTTTAAACTCTCAAAGTGCAGACTGTTCAGGAATTGGTCTCTGCAGTCTGAGGAGGAGATCAGAGAAAATCACTAACTTTCAGAATGATAATAAATGGAGGATCACTCAATTTTAATGTATGTATATGATCTTCATGTGAAAGTATGAAATCACACTGTTTCTTAGTGAAATACTTAAGTATCATGGCAAAATTTTATTTTTGCCCAAAATGCAAGGATATAAAGTGAAGCCAAACTTCCCCTGCATCCACTTGCTGACGTCACTGGGTTAAAAGATGCATTGAAGACTCCTTATTCCTTCTGAGAGGAGAATGTATTTCCATTATTTGTATACATTATCACATTAGTGAGGAAGAGCAGCCTGAACTTTCCTAAAGCAGGTGAACAGATCTTTGAAAAGGTAATTCAGGATTCCTGACACATTTAAACCCCAGGCTTTTCACCTGGTCCTACAAGTTCAAAGACCTTACATTTGCAAGAACTATTTTTGCTAAGAGTCAGTCCAAATTATCTAATATATGTAGATTAAGCACATATGGAACAATATTAAAACTTTTTTTGGAGAAAACTTTAAGAAGAAGTAAATGGATTAAAAAATATAATAAATAGTGATTAATAGAGTTAGAAATAATTGATATATTCATTTCTTGGGTCTCATGTAAAAATCTAAACTTTGCTATAATCACCTATCTTATGGCTAAAGTCAGCCTATGGGTTTTACTCATATTTATATTTGTCATTGCACATTTATTGATCACCTATTCTATAACTTTGTTATGTAGGGGTTGAAAAGACAAGTGAAATCTTTTATTTCCCACCACAGAGTTTATAATCCAATGATGGTAGGAATAATAAGATAGATACACAAAATGCAAAGCAAAAAGGTAAATGGCTTAAGAAAAATACAAATAATGAATAATCTAGAGAGAGAGAGAGAGGCAGAGAGAGAGAGAGAAACTATATGTTTGGGGTAGCTATAGAAGCTTCCTGGATGAGAAAATTTAAGATTAATTTTAAGGGATTGTAACAAGTAAGAAAGAAAGGACAAAATGGAGGGAGAAAGGAGTGAAAGGAGGAATGAAGGGAGGGAGGAAGGAAGGAAGGCCTTCTAGAGAGCAGGAGTGTAAGGGAGAAAAGTAAGAAAGTACAGAGTGCAGGTATGTTCAGGTCCTTTGAAAAGCAGAATACATAAATGAAGTAAATGATAAAGTAGTAAGAATTTAGAGGACTTGGTAGCTCCGAGTGTAGAAGAAAATTTAAAGATAAGTTTGTGGTTTAAAATTACTATATGTTGCCTGGCCGATGTGGCTCAATGGTTGAGCAACAACCCATGAACCAAGAAGTCCCTGGTTTGATTCCCGGTCAAGGTGCATGACCAGGTTGCAGGTTCAATCCCTCGTGGGGGTTGTGCAGGAGGCAGCTGATGGATGATGTTGCTCTCTGATTGATGTTTCTATCTCTCTATCCTTCTCCCTTCCGCTCTCTAAAAATCAATAAAAATATGTTTAAAATTATTACATGTATAATGGTAGCCTTATTTAAAGAAAAAAGCAAGGCTGGACAATGCATTTATTTTAGGAGCAGGAAAATATTTGCTCTTATTAAAAGGTTTAGATTAAAGTGCCTGCTTGAACATTTGGGCTTCCCCTGCATCCACTTGCTGACGTCAATTATCATTGGGGCCTTAAAAGGAAATGTAAAGAGTTTTAAGAACTGAAGTTATAAGATGTGATATCAAATCTTAGATCTTCTAAGTTGTATACCCTTAGGCATGCCACAAACTCTTTGAGCATCCTTTGATATTCACTATTAAAAATGGAGATGAAAAGTGGTTTTAATCTACAAAACTGAACAAATCCAATATGTTCCTGTTTATACTGTCTGCATAAAAGTAATAGTGGAAGCTATTGTTAAATGTAAAGACTAGAAGAGGTCTGAGAATGGTTAAGGCAATTGCTGTGTTAGATTCATGAGGGGGAAATTTTTAATCATCACATGAAATGTTGTGTCTTGACATATTTTTATAGTTTTACTAAGGTCCTGGTGCACAAAATTCATGCACTGGGGAGGGGTCCCTCAGCCCAGCCTGCCCCCTCTCACATACTGGAAGCCCTCAGGGGATGTCCTACTGATGGCTTAGGCCCGCTCCCCATTGGGAGCGGACCTAAGCCCCAGTCTGGCCTCCCTTTGTGGGAGGCGACCAGGCTGATCAGGGGAAGGCGCCAGCCCCATCACCCTGCTGCTGCAGCTACTGCCAGTCACCGCAGCCACCAAGGTATTTTCATCAACACCGACTCCAGTCCCTTCACCATGAAAAAATGACAACTTACTTTAAGCATTTTCAAGATGTGTCTTTCATAGGATATGACATTTCTTTCTTTATTTTTCTTTTTATCCTCCCCTGAGGATATGTTTCCATTGATTTTTTCCCCTTCCCTTCAATCCCAGGCTTAGCCCCTTCCCAAGCCTAAAGCCTCCACCCCAGGCTTTAGGCTTGGGAAGGGGTTCTCAGCCCTCCGCACCTCCAATTGCAGGCTTGGCCCCTTCCCAAGCCTAAAGCCTCTGCCCCAGGCTTTAGGCTTGGGAAGTGGACCCCTGCCCCTCCCATGGCCGGCTGGGAGTGACCTGGGTGCCTAGGAGATTCCTGGGACCCAGGTAGGTATGCAAATTAACCACCATCTTTGTTGGGTTAATTTGCATACTCACTCTGATTGGTTGTGGGCATAGCAGAGGTATGGTCAATTTACATGTTTCTCTATTATTAGGTAAGATAATAAACATATGCATAATTATACAATCTATTGCTAGACTTTACTTGTTTTTAACTTTTAAAAATTATAAAACTTTAAAATTTTATAATCCCTTACTAAGTGCTAAGAACAACCTTTTTGTGATTTTATGATTCTATTTTTTAAATTTTATTTTTAGATTATAGTCAACATAGAGTATTATATTAGTTTTCAGGTATACAACATAATGATTAGACATTTGTATATTTTATAAACTGATCACCATGATAAGTCAAATATCCACCTGTCACCATACATAGTTATAAAAATATTATTGACAATATGGTGTTCATTACATCTCCATGACTAATTTTGTAATTGGAAGTTTGTACTTCAAAATCCCCTTCACCTTTTGCACCTTTCCCCCAACCCCTTCCCATCTGACAACCGTCAGTTTGTTCTCTGAATCTATGAGTCTATTTCTGTTTTGTTTTGTTTATTCATTTGTTTTGTTTTTGAGATTACAAATGTAAGTGAAATAATCATGTATTTGTCTTTATGTCTCACATTTTATTTAGCATGATATCCCATAGATCCATTTATGTTGTTGCAAAGGGCAAGATTACTTTCTTCTTTATGGCAAAGTAATATTCCATTATTCATTTTATATATATATATATATATATATATATATATATATATATATATATATATCCTATCTAATAAAAGGGTAATATGCAAATTGATCATCACACCAAGGCACAAGATGGCTGCCCCCATGTGGTCAAAGATGGCTGCCCCCATGTGGACACAAGATGGCCGCCACTAGATGGCCTCCACAAGATGGCCTGCAGGGGATGGCAGTTGTGGGAAGTTAGGGGTGACCAGGCCAGCAAAGGAGAGCAGTTGGGGGATACCAGGCCAGCAAGGGAGGGCAGTTGAGGGGGGACCCAGGCCTGCAGGGGAGGGAAGTTGGGGTGGGACCCAAGCCTGCAGGGGAGGGCAGTTGGGGGGGACCAGGCATGCAGGGGAGGGCAGTTGTGGGCAATCAGGCAAGCAGGGAGGGCAGTTAAGGGTGACTGGGCTGGCAGAGGAGGGCAGTTGGTGGAGACAAGGTAAGCAGGGAGGGCAGTTGGAGGGGACCAGGACTGCAGGGGAGGACAGTTGGGGGGGACCAGGCTTGCAGAGGAGGGCAGTTAGGGAGGACTAGGCCAGCAGGGGAGGGCAGTTGGGTGGGGACCAGTCCTGCAGGGGAGGGCAGTTGGGGGGACCAGGCCTGCAGGGGAGGGCAGTTGGGGGGGATCAGGCCTGCAGGGGAGGGCAGTTGGGAGCCAGCAGTCCTGGATTGTGAGAGGGATGTCCGACCGCCCGTTTAGGCCTAAACGGGCGGTCTGACATCCCTCAAGGGGTCCCAGATTAGAGAGGGTGCAAGCTGGGCTGAGAGACACCACCCCCAGTGCAAGAATTCCGTGCATCAGGCCTCTAGTGTGTGTATAGATATAGATATAGATATAGATATAGATATAGATATAGATATAGATATATAGATACACACACACACACACACACACACACTGAGTTGCCAGATTATTACGATCTCTGAACGCATAATAATCTGGCCACTATATATATATATATATATATATATATATATATATACACACACACACATATATATATACACACACATTTGCCCTATCCATTCATTTATTAATGAATAGCTAAGTCCTTCCTCTATCTTGCCTATTATAAATAAAGCTACAATGAACATAAAGGTGCTATCTTGAGAAAAAAGAACAAAGTTGGAGGTAGCATGCCTCCTGATTTTAAACTATACTATCTATAATAATAATATGCTAATTAGACTGGACATCCTTCCAGATGACTTTCCAGCAGAAGCCGGGGCTGCTAGGGAATCCTGGGTCCCAGGTGCCTGCTGGCAGCCAGAGGGAAGCTGGTGCTGGCAGCCAGGGGAAGGAAGGCCTACTCTTGCACGAATTTCATGCAGCTTTGAGTAAGGCTATAATAATCAGCCTGGCTGGTGTGGCTCAATAGTTGAGCATCAACCCATGAACCAAGAGGTCACTGGTTTGATTCCTGGTCAGGGCACATGCCCAGGTTGTGGGCTGGATCCCCAGTAGGGGCATGTAAGGGGCAGCTGATTGATGATGTTTCTCTCTCATTGATGTTTCTATCACTCTATTCCTCTCTCTATCTCTTAAAAAAAAAAAAGCAATAAGGCTATAGTAATCAAAACTGTATGATGCTGGCACAAAAATAGATACTTATATCAATGGAATAGGATATAGTGCTCAGAAATAAACCCACACCTATATGGTCAATGTATCTACAAAATATGAGGCAAGGATATACAATGTGGTAAAGGCAGTCTCTTCAATAAATGGTGCTGGGAAAAATGAACAGATATATGTAAAAAATTAAACTAGACCACTTTCTTATACTATGTGCAAAAATAAACTCAAAATGGATTAAAGACTTAAATGTCAGACCTGAAACGACAAAACTCCTAAAAGAAAACATAAACAGTAAACTCTTTGGCATCAGTCCTAGGAATATTTATATGGATATGTCTCTCCGGGTAAGGGCAACAAAAGCAAAGATGAAACAAATAGGACTACATCAAACTACATAGATTTTCCCTATGAAGAAACCACCAACAAAATGAAAAGCCATCCTACTGAATGTGAGAAGATATTTGCAAATGATATGTCCTATAAGGGGTTAATACCCAAAGTATATGAAGAACTCATTTAAAAAAAATATGATTGAAAAATGGAGAGAGGACCTGCATAGATATTTCTGAAAAACAGACATACAGATGGCCAACAGACACATAAAAGATGCTCAACATCACTAATCCTCAGGAAAATGCAAATCAAAACTACAATGAAATGTCCCCTCACACCTGTCAGGATGGTTATTATCAAAAAGTCAACAAAAAATAAGTTTTGACAAAGATATGAAGAAAAGGGAACCATCATGCATTGTAGGTGGGATTGTAAACTGGGGCAGTCACTATGTAAAACAGCATAGAGCTTCCTCAAAAAATTAAAAAATTGAACTACCATACGATCCAACACCCCACTTCTGGGTATTTATCCAAAGAATTCATGATTCTTACTGAAGTTCCACAACATGTAAAAATGATTTGGGTATAATTAAATACATTTGTATTTCTGCTACAAAAACATACTTAGGGATACTATTGGGATAATTAAAGATTAAAAATTGCTTCTGATCAGTTCAGGTCCATTCAGTTTTGTTGCCAAATGAGTTGTGATGGAAAAGTAATGAAAATCTTTCTGTTTAGATCTATGTAGATATTTAGAATTGTGGAATGTGGTATTGCCATTTAACAAATGAGGATACAAAATCTTTGATTGCTTAAATAATTAAACAAACTCAACCATTATTCTTAGTTGATAGACTGCCTGTAATCTACTCTAGCTTTTTAAAAATGTTCTAGTATAGATTTTTAAACATCATCATAACCCTGTATATGTGCATGCTTAAGTAAGTAGGGAATTGGATATAATTGTCTCCATATCACAGATGAAAAATACTGAGGTTCAGGGAGGTTTAGTGATTTACCTAGTCACCATGTTGGTAAGAGAGAACAATAATTTAAATCCAGATTTTCTTCCCCCTCTACTTTCTAAGCAACCTCCTATAGTGATGTTGATAATAAAGAATCACTTGTGAATGTGTCTTTACTTTTCTAAAGTGCATGATTCTGCCTATTGGTGTTTTTTCAGTTAAAGAAATATATGCCCTTATCTGTTTTCTGTGTTCATTTTGCTTTGAACTCATATGTTAACATGTAGATCACAGTTAATTCCTTTCCCACCCTTTGTTTTATAACATGTCAAAGCCCCAAGGTTTGAGCTAGTGACTTGAAAATGTGATGTCCGTGGTTTTATGGAAAAAGGAATAAAAAGAAGCTGGACTGGAGAAGACACAAACTTTAGTCATTGTTTCAAGAGTCATCTTTTTAAAGGCAGGAATCCAGGCCCCTTGATATGAAAACTAAGTGAGAATTTAGATTTTAATTATAGACTTCTGCAAAGTTTACTCTTTGAGTTAACCCAGTAAGCAGCAGCTTTTTATAGAGACCAAATCATTCAGTTTAACACTCCAAACTGAAAAATCACTGCTATGATTTTTTTATTATTAAAAGAAGTTTCTTTTTGAGCTGCAGCTATAATAAATAAGGTAATATTTTAATTGAATTAAAAGTTATAGGACAATATAAACCACCTGTACTCAGGACTCAAGGTAATTAACTTCCAGTGAACAGCGAGTGTCAGAGTGAGGCAGAGGAATATACAAAGGTATAACCATGGAGCACAGAAGATCAGCAACCCTATTTGTCTTGACCAAGTAATTGATACATATGGTCTGGAACTCATCTGCCCAGGTTCAACTCCCAGGTCTCCTGTGATTCACTCTGCAGCCTTTTCAAAGTCATGCCTTCCTCTGGGCCTTGGCTTTCCTCATCTATAAAGTGAAAGTTGATCTACATGTACTCAAAGATTCTTTGCAGTGATAATATTCTAAGATCCCAAATGTTTATGAAGAGAACAATTTAAAAGGATCTCAGTAGTAATTAAACAAGGTGGAAAAGGAAACCAATATCATGTAAGCTAGAAGTATTCAACCTCAGATGTGAAGACTTGTTAAATGTTTAAAAAGTTTAATGTACAGATCTTTCCCCCCCTCCCCCCAAGAAGGGTTCGTGTATCTGACTCAGACTCTAGGTATAATATCACTTTGATTAAATGTTTGTGATGTCACTTCAAAGTATGCCACTCATCTAGTCTGATTTGATTGTCTGATTTTTGGATTTTTGGTTTTATTTTATATTCAGGAAAGTATATCATGGTGCTATTCACAGACTGTTTTTTAAAAAACAGCACAGAAATTCTATACATTCATATTCTATAAGAACATTATACTTTTGAGAGTATAGCACTCAGTATAATGTGATGAATCCATGAAAAATATTTAGCAAAGTAGATGATGCAATACGTGATTTCTTGCATTGATAAGAGCTATAATATATGGGTGTCTTTACTCATTACTATGATTTGGTAATTATTTATGTTGGACACATATAACATCTTTTTATCATCCTCCTGAAAGTCAACAAGTCTAACAACTCCTTGTAGGCTTTCAATTATTCATAGTCTAAGCATAAAGATGAGAAGGTTTAGGAGTAGAGTCTATAGATGAAGAGAAGAGAACATCTTTTATGTTGGCCAATATACAAGTTGGATTATTTTTACTGGTCACCATTGTTTTTTAATTTATTCTTTCTGAAGAGTAGTGAAAAGAATACAGTTAGAAATCACAATAATTTGGTTCTAATCCTGGCTTTCTACCAAATTGTATGTGTAGAACATGTAATTTAAAGCCTCTGGAATTCAATTGCCTCATCTGTAAATGGGATGATTCATTTTATAATTCTAAATTATAATGTCTTTATTATTCTATAACTAGAGGCCTGGTGCACAAAATTTGTGCATGGGGGGGGTCCCCTCAGCCCAGCCTGCACCCTCTCCAATCTGGGACCCCTCTGGGATCGGGCCTAAACCGACAGTCGGACATCCCCCTCACAATCCGGGACCACTGGCTCCTAACTGCTCACCTCCCTGCCTGCCTGATCACCCCTAACTGCCACCCCTGATAGCCTGGTCACCCCCAATTGCCCCCAGCCAGTCTGGTCACCCCTAACTGCCTCCACTGCCGGCCTGGTCACCCCACACAGCCTGCTGCTCAGTCATTTGGTCAGCCCTCATTAACGCCCCTGCTGGCCTGGTCGCCCCACGTAGCCTGTTCAGTCATCCATTCGGTTGTTTCGGTTGTGATGGTTGCTTAGGCTTTTATATATATACTAGAGGCCCGGTGCACGAAATTCGTGCATGGAGGTCCCTCAGCCCAACCTGCACCCTCTACAATCCAGGAGCTCTCAGGGTTGTCCTACTGATGGCTTAGGCCCACTCCCCATGGTTCTCTGCTCTCTGCAGGGCCTGGAGGTTTCCCTGCAGCCATGGAGATGAAGTCCCCATGCCCTGCTGTCTACTCTCTGCCTGCTGCTGCCATGCGCCATGCAAAGGAAGCCCCAATGCCCTGCAGTGTGCTCTGTCTGCCAGGCCTGGGGGCTTCGCCAACACGGACACACTAAGGAAGCCCCAATGCCCTGTTGTCCGGGCTCTGTCTGCAGGGCCTGGGGGTGTTCCCACCGCCATCTTGCTAAGGAAGATCCCATGCCCTGCTGTCCGGGCTCTGACTGCCATGTCTGCGGACTTTGCTGCCACTGCCGCACTAAGGAAGCCCCCAAGCCCTGCTTTCTGGGCTCTGTCTGCTGGACCTGGGGTGTTCCCGCCAACTCTGCTCTAAGAAAGCCACCATGCCCTGCTCTATGGGCTCTGTCTGCAGGCCTAGGGCTTCCCCACTGCCACAGTGCTAAGGAAGCTGCCATGCCCTCCTGTCTGGGCTCTGTCTGCAGGGCCTGGGACTTCCCCACTGCTGCACTCAGGAAGCCGCCATGCCCTGCTGTCCAGGCTCTGTCTGTAGGGCCTCAGGCTTCCTGGCTGCCACGATCAGGAAGCCGCCATGCCCTCCTCTCTGGGCTCTGTCTGCAGGGCATGGGGCTTCCCGGCTGCCGTGATCCAGAAGCCGCCATGCCCTCCTCTCGGGGCTCTGTCTACAGGGCCTGAGGCCTCGATCAGGAAGCTGTCATGCCCTGTTCTCCCCGCTCTGTCTGCAGGGCCTGGGGCTTCCCGGCTGCCGCGATCAGGAAGCCGCCATGCCCTGCTCTCCTGGCTCTGTCTGCAGGCCTGGGGCTTCCCCTCTGCCGCATTGCTAAGGAAGCCGCCATGCCTTTCTCTCTGGGCTCTGTCTGCAGGGCATGGGGCTTCCCGGCTGCTGTGATCCGGAAGCCGCCATGCCCTCCTCTCGGGGCTCTGTCTGCAGAGCCTGAGGCCGTGATCAGGAAGCTGTCATGCCCTGTTCTCCCTGCTCTGTCTGCAGGGCCTGGGGCTTCCTGGCTGCCGCGATCAAGAAGCCGCCATGCCCTGTTTTCCCCGCTCTGTCTGCAGGGCCTGGGGCTTCCCGGCTGCCGTGATCCGGAAGCCGCCATGCCCTGCTTTCCCTGCTCTGTCTGCAGGGCCTGGGGCTTCCCGGCTGCCATGATCCGGAAGCTGCCATGCCCTCCTCTTGGGGCTCTGTCTGCAGGGCCTGAGGCAGCGATCAGGAAGCCGCCATGCCCTCCTGTCCCAGCTCTGTTTGTTGGTGGGTCGGGCCAGACACTCCAGCCGCGGTGCTGAGGTGACTGGGCGCAGCCATCTTGTGGCTATGGGGGCCGCCATTTTTGTTGTGGAGTGATGGTTAATTTGCATATTACTCTATTATTAGATAGGATAAATTAGTTCAAATACCTTTCCCAAATGCTTGAACCTAGGTTCCTACGAATCTAAATGAGAAATGTCATTTTGTAACTGATAATATGTAAAAGTGTTAGAGGCAAAAATAGAATGTTTGGGACTAGTTATGGTTATGGGAAATACTAGTATAATCAAGCTCTGTTAACTGTGATTGCCTTATTCTGGTTAAAAAAAGAACATTCTAATCTGGCTGAGAGTGTGTGCCCCCAGGACCTGGGAGTCAATCTTAAATTTGGGAGTCAAACTTGAAATGCAGTCCATCCCTAGTCAAGAACTACCTAATATCATGGAAAGATTAACAACCTTGTTGCCCAAACAATGGAATATCACCCCAGGTCCTCTCGAGCCCACCTTGCCTCCTTCCCCATGACTGTGATTCCTGCTTCTCCATGTAATTGTTGTCCTACCCTATTTAAGCAGCTGGCTTATGGGGAGCTGCAGAGCAGATTTTTGTGGATGACCTGCTGCTCTTCCATACTGCTGGCAGTACTGGAATAAATAAATGCTCATATATGATTCAACCCTGTCTCTGCTTAATTGGCTCAAGTAGTGACAGGCAGCACAGACCCATTGATTGTCTGGTTACAAAAGGACTCTGATGTGGTTCTTCAATAATTCTAAAAATCACTTCATTAAAATAGGCATTAACCAGTCATTTTTGAAAAGGTAAAAAAAAAAAAAAAGGACATAAAATCACCATCAGTAAGACTTGCCTTTAGAAAACAGAGAGATGAATGCATGTTATTGTGTACTCTCAGGATGTAAAAGGGTTTGTGATTGCATGACTGATATTCTTCAAGCCTAAAAGTTGAGCTAAAAAAAAACAACAGGAGGTTTTCCATAAAACTAAGCCATGTAGATTTCCTGTGTGTGATACAGAGGAAATCCCACACCTCATCTATCTTATTTATAAAATTTTAGAACATTTATAGTAAATTATATGTACCAGTATAACCATAAGGGCTACATAATACAATGATATTACAATCATTAAATAATGGTGTGTGTGCATGCCCACACATAGGTATCTGTGTGTTAGAAGGAAGAAAACAATGAAGAAATAAAGGAATAGAAAAAACTAAATTAGTATACAATTCTAATTGAATGTGTTAAAGAAAGCGATCTTTTAAAAAATAAGTTGTGTACTAGATGAAGAGGTTTTAATTAATAATTTGCATTTGAATTTACTTCCATTTAGCAGTGGTACATAGGACATCATGATCTATATGTCAAAAAAAGGCACTTAGTGTGTGAAAAACCTTACAGATAATAAAGAAGAGAAAAAAAAATGGTGCAATGTAAAGTTTAACCAAATTACTAACTTAGAATCTAAATAAATTTACATATCAGAGTGCAGGCATGTATTTGGAGCAGTTTCATAAATCAGACTTAGTCTGAAAAGGCAAAGAAACACACATAAAACTTTTATCCAAATACAAAAACCTTAGCTTTCCTAGAATAAAGAAGCTCTTTAGTTGTGGGAGAAATTATAATAGATGTAAACATCACCTTAGTAACATATATCATTGTTACAAACACAGGCACTAAAACACTTAAACATAATAAAAAAGCAATATTTTAGTTCATTTTCAAGGACAGGAAGTTAGCCAAGTTTACAAACATATTAACCACTTATGAAACATTCAGCCTAAAGAACTAGTTCCTTTCTATAATTTTGTTTCCTATGGCAGTGTTTCTCTAAATACCAGCAGCACTATCTGGGAACCCCTTTGAAATGCAAATTCTCAGGCTCCACCCCAGACCAACTGGATCAGAAAATGTGGGGGAAAGCCCACCTTACAGGTGATTCCATGTACTTGAAAAATTGAGAAGCACTAGTTTAGTAACACAGTGGAGAAATTGGAGAGTAACTCTATGCTATCATCATGAAAACACTATGTATTGGGTTTCATATTTACATTTCTTTCACAACCCTCAAAAGATTCTACTGAGATTGCTAAACAAATAAAGATACTTCTATAGATTGTTTTATCCAAATATATAAAGAGTCAGGGTCCCTCACGACCTAAACAACTGAACGAACCACCGAACAGGAGGCTGCATGGGGCGACCAGGCCAGCCTGGGGTGGGGGGGGGGGGGGGAGAGCAGTGATAGATGATCAAATGACTGGGCCCTGGGCCCTGCCCCTGGGCCCCGGCTGGGGCACAGCAGCAGAAGGAAGCTATGGGCCCCAGCTGGAGTGTGGTGGAACTCTGGGTCTTCCATGATCGGGGACATGGCTGGTCTTCAAACCCGAGGCCCAGAGCTCCCTGTGGCAGCTGCCCCCAGCCGGGGCTACAAACTCCCTCCAGAGGTCCCTTCCGCCGCCACGATCTGGGGTGTGGCTGGCCTTCAAACCTGGTGCCCAGAGCTTCCTGTCACCACTGACCCAGCCAGGGCTCAGAGCACCCTCCAGAGCTTCCTATTGCTGCCTGAGTGGGCACGTGGTGGGAGGTGGGAGGCGGGAGGCAGGAGGCAGGAGGAGGGAGGCAGGGCATCAGTCTGGGTCCCGCCTCCCACTCCCACTGGCATGGTGGGAGTCAGTCTGGGGAAACTTTCTCAGACTTTCTTGGTGCTGGGACTGGATGCATCCGAGCTCATGGCAGGCTCTGCGGAGGTTCCTGGTGGCTGAGGGTGCAGAGCTGGAGTGTGGGCGTGTGGGTGTGTGCATGAGTGTGGACCCAAGTGACACACACACACTCACATGCCCACACCCACAGGGCCCTTGGCCTTGCCACCCGACCCTCCCTGGACTTCACCCTCCAGCCTGGATCCTCCTGGTCCCGTGCCTGGTGGCCTGTCCCCACCTAAGGTTTCTCAGTAACACAGCATTCGGGATGCGGGAGTCAGAACTGGGAGTGACAGCATGGTCTCCCCACCACCTGCTGTCCCCGCCAACCCGCCTGAGGGAGAGGACAGGGAAGGGCACCAGGGGCTCTTACTGCTCAGGGTTGGTGGGGAAGCGGCCAGAGGGGACACAGATGAGCTGCCCCACCCCACCCCACGGCCCGCCCAGGGCTGGCCCCACCCTGTGTGCCCTGCCCCATCCCCAGAGTGCAGGGGACATCGGGGTGCACCCTTCCCCCAGCTGGGAGGGTCCCCGCTGCGCTTCCACCTCCTTGGGAAACTGCTTTTCCAGCTCTGTCCCTGTGGGAGAGCCACAGGGGCGCCGGATCCCTTTCCTTCCTTCCTTCAAAAGTGCCCTGGAAAGCGTGCAGACAGCTATGCCAGGAAGGGGTCGCTCAAGTTCAGCAAGAGTTTGCAATTTGCCGAAGGCACGTTGAACAGTTTTCTCTTACCCTGTTTGTGGGAGTGTAATCTGATTTAAAACCAATGGACTAAACGAACAGAAGCACTTTCTAGAAAGCCAATTTGGAAATGTGGCTCAAAATCCAAGTGAATTACTTTGGGCCAGGAGTTCCATGTCTGTGAATGTGTCCTAAGTAAACAATCAAATAAGCAATTATGTTTGCTGTAGTTGTTGATGCCAGGGGAAACTGGAAACAACCTGCCCCACAATAAAGGGTTAGTGAAGTAAACCATAGTAATGTCAAACAGTCAGGGATAACACTGTAGTCATTAAAAATTATGTCTGTACATCCAATTCATTGACATGAAAAGAAAGCCATAGCCAAATATTAAGTGGAGGGCAGGGGAAGCCCAGAAGAGTGCATGTATATTCATATGTGTGTATATTTTATATGTCAGGGAAATAATAGTTTTAAAAACATTGGTTCTTCCTGAGCTCTGCAATTGTGAGTGTTAGCAAATTGTGTTTCAGGTGTGACAGGTGTCCTTTGGTGTCCCATACACACAGACATCCTTGCCCATTTTTGATTTTCTTAAAATATTCTGGAGTATTTTTTTTAAAATATATATTTTATTGACCTTTTTACAGAGAGGAAGGGAGAGGGATAGAGAGAAATATCGATCAGCTGCTTCCTGCACACTCCCCACTGGGGATGTGCCTGCAACCAAGGTACATGCCCTTGACCGGAATCGAACCTGGGACCCTTGAGTCCGCAGGCCGACGCTCTATCCACTGAGCCAAACCGGTCAGGGCAAAATATTCTGGAGTATTTTCAATACATATAGAAAAGTAGAGAATAATGTGACAAATACTTACCTATACTAATAAAAGGTAATGAGCCAATTAATCTGGACATCCTTCTGGAAAAAGCCACGGTGGCAGGGGCTGAGGCAGAGGCAGTTAGGGGTGACCAGGCTGGCAGGGGAGAGAACAGTTAGGAGCAACCAGGCTGGCATGGGAGGGCAGTTTGGGACAATCAGGCTGACAGATAGGTGAGCAGTTAAGAGCCAGCAGTCCCAGATTACAAGAGGGATGACATCCCTTGAGGGGTCCCAGAATGGAGAGGGTGCAGGCTGGGCTGAGGGACCTCCCCCATCCCCCCATGCATGAATTTTATGCACTGGGCCACTAGTTATTATATAAAATAATTAAGTCATCAGGTGATTAAGAAAGTTTTACTATTAGTTCAGTGAAATAAAACATATAGAGATTATCTTCTACATAATGGCCATTAAGCTTTGTTTGTAGCCAAATATCCTGTGCCCCAACTTTATTGTATAAATCCCATTAAGCTGACCAAGGAAAAGAGAAAAGAATCATTCATATGTAGGATATAATGATCAACATAAACTGAGGAACAAAAATAGATCCAGAGACAAATGGCAGGGAAGGTGGAGGTTAGAGATCAACCAAAGGACTTGTATGCATGTATATTAGCATAACCAATGGACACAGACGTTGGGGTGGTGGGGGCTTGCCTTCAGGGGTGGGAGTGGCCAGTCAGTGGGGGGAAAAAGACGTATGTAAATCTTTAAAAAATAAAAATAAGTAATAATAATAAAATGAAAACAAATTGTGTGTCTAGCTATAGTAATATTGGACAGGAACAACTAAACCAAAAATCTTATGAGAGAATCTAGAAGAAAGTGACAAATTTCAGTGGGACATTTGAATTCCTCATTACCAATCTTGATTATTTTTTCAATAATGACTATGTGGAATATAAAAAACTTTATCATCATAATCAGAGTTTAGTAACATATGGTAATTATATAACATACTAGATATACATATGTTAATCAACAACATACTAGATAATGAGAGGGTGAAAAATCCACAATGAACAATCATTATGGTTCAAAGGTATGTGACTTGTAGCCTTTAAAAATAAATCTGATTAAAAGTGAATTGTGGTGAGTAAGAGTATGGAAAAAAAAGAATAAGAATACGCCAAAAATGTTTCATAGAAGCAAAAGTTAATCTTTTAAAGATTAGCTTATTCCTTGCATGTTATTATACTTCCCTATATCTTTGAATTTTTAGCACAAGATTTATTCAGTATTCTGTGCAAAGGCATTTAGTCATTCACTAGGTATTTCTAAGGATGAGTATGTACTTCTACTTGTCATTTAGGATCCTCCTACACATTATGTATGTACTAGGGGCCCAGTGCACAAATTTGTGCACCTTGAAAGGCTGCAAGGCTCTGGTGGGCACAGGGGCGGGTCTTGGCCCATTCTCCACACCCCTGCCTGGCTCCTCCCTCTGCAGCCCCCGGTCCCCTGTCTGCCAGCAGCCCCGCTCCCACTGCTGATGGTGCAGGCCCTGCTCACACCCGCTGATGGCGCGGAGTGACTGGGGCCAGCGCCAGCAGCAGGTGCAAGTGGGGCCAACGCCATAGCAGGTGCAAGCAGCAGCTGCTTCCCCAATCGCCCCTCAGGAGCAGCGAGGTGGAGAAGCACTGAGGGGTGATCAGATCCGGCAGCCACTGTTCACACCCATTGATGGCACCAAGCAATCAGGGCTGGCAGCAGTTGTGAGCAGCAGCTCCGGCACCAGCAGTGAGTGTGAGCAGGGCTGGCACCGGCAGCAGGTCCAAGAGGCAGGTGGGACCACAGCACATGGGAGCAAAGAATGTTCAGTAACTACCCGAGGCTCAACCCAATGTCAGCAACCAGCACCCCGCCTTGGTCTGGCGCCCCCAATCACCTACTCCACCATCCTGCCATGCCAACACCTGCCATGTTCCATGTTCTGCCACCTACTGCTGACACCTGCCATGTTCCATGTGCACCCCTGGTGGTCATTGAACGTCATAGCAACCGGTTGTTCGGTTGGTTGTTCTGCCATTCGGTCTATTTACATTTTTGGGTTTTATATACACTGAGTGGCCAGATTATTATGACCACCCCATCAGTACTTCGTTGGGCCACCTTTTGCCTTCAATGCTACAGGTAATTCTTCTTGGCATCAACTCCACGAGATGTTGAAAGGTGATGCAAGGAATCTGACACCATGCCTGATGAATAGCACTGTCCAGTTCTGTGAGATTTGATGGCTCTTTTAACTTCGTCCCACAAATGCTCAATTGGATTGAGATCTGGTGATTGTGGGGGCCACCTAAGCAAGGTAAAGTCTCCCTCATGTTCTTGAAACCACTCCTGCACAATACGAGCACCGTGGCATGGCACATTGTCTTGTTGGAAGAAGCCATCTCCATTGGGATACGCCATCAACATGATAGGATGAACTTGATAAGCAACGACACTTAGGTATGTTGTGCTATTCAGATGTTGTTCCATACGAATTAAAGGGCCCAAATCATGCCAGGAAAACATGCCCCAAAAAACTGCCCCCACCAGCTTGAAGGGTTGTACTCATGCATGTGGGCTGCATGCTTTCATGCTGTTTCCATGAAATTCTCACTCTGCCATCTGCATGATGCCACTGAAAATGTGATTCATCAGACTATATGACTTTTTTCCAATGCTCGACTGTCCAATCCTTGTGTTCTTGTGCGAATTGGAGACGTTTTATCTTGGTAACTGCAGACAGCAAAGGTGTTCGAACAGGCCTTTGGCTTCCATATCCCATACGATGCAGTGTATGGCTAATTTGCCTACAAATGTCAGTTGGTCATAATAATCTGGCCACTCAGTATAATAAAAGTCTAATATGCAAATCAACCGAATGGTGGAACAACCAGTTGCTATGACGTTCACTGACCACCAGGGGGCAGATGCGTAACATAGGAGCTGTCCCCAGCCCACAAGCCCCAGGCCAGCCAAGGTGGATGCCAGCGGGGGGTGGGGGGCCCTCCCTGATTTCCCTGCCGGTCGCCCCACAGAGGGAGGCAACCAGCAGTGGCTGTGAGGGGCAGGGCCAGCGAGCCAGTGGTGCTAGGCCAACCAAGGGGGCTGCCAGTGGGGGCCTCCCAATTGCCCCGCTGGTCATCCCACAGATCTCCAGCCAAGCCTAGTGGCTCTACCCGTGCATGAATTTCTTGCCCCGGGCCTTTTTGCCTGGACTAAATATCATCTTGCATTCTTCCCAGTAAATTCTAATTCATTGGTTCTGGTCTTCTCCATAGCTCTAGGTATGACCTGTAACATTCTATGCAACAGGTCATATTGAATTTCCTCACCAACAAAGGAACAGAGCCTCAGATTCATAAGAAAGCCACTCTATTACTTTGTTATCACACTATTTTTTTTTTCCAACCATGAAGTCTCTTCATGTGAAAATAATTCTCAGGCCTCTGGAACCATGTTGATTTTCTTATATATTACCTCTGTTGCAGCAGAAAATGATGCAGCCTGCTCCTTCTTAAAAAAACACACACAATTATGGCACGTCCAGGCAGCACTGGGGACTCCATGGATCTGGTCTTGGCTCCAGACAGTCTCTGGTATCATCCAGGGGCAGGTGGAAGCTCAGCCAAACCCTTTCTGGATGCCTTGGATCCTCTTGGCCAGCTGCACATCCTTCACGAAGAGCGTAACACGGCCAGCATGTAGGGAGAGGAGATAGGCATCCTCAAAGAGATGTATTAGAAATGCTTCTGCTGCCTCTTGTAGGACCAACAGGACCTGGGCTTGCCAGTGAAGTCCATGCTATTTTCACTGTTGTATTAGAAGTCAGTAGGTCAGTCAAATCAAGACCATCCAGTTTTGTTTTAAGGAGACAGTCTGTAAAACTAATACAGTTCTTCCACCTATTAGATGCTTTCATTCTCATGATCAGCTGAGGTGCACAAAAAATAAAACTTGTATAAAAAAAAAATGCCAAGGACATGATCAAAGCAGGTTAGCAACACTGCAAATCTCAGTAGATGAAGGGACCCTGGGACAGTGGCTTTCTCTAAGGGGCTGCTCCGCCATTTCTCTTCTCAACCTATTTGTAAATCTAGAAAGATATTTGCTTAGAGGTACTTCTGACAGTGGGAAGCTGTCTTGTTATGTAAAATTAAGACTCCAACTGAATATGTACAAAAATTACTTTAAATCTTCTACCTCTCAAAAAATTTGAGAATTTGCGACATCTGGTAAAAACATTCAGTCAATAAATATGCATACAATACTCATAATACTTAAAAGTTTTATTTAGGATACTGTTGGGAATATGTACATGAACAAGAACGAACACAATACTCACAGATGGTGATAAAAAATAGAAGGAAATATGTAAACAAAAAGATGTAATGGAAATAAACCAGGAGTGGTAGGTTATTTTAGGTCAGGCTGATGATTGAAGGCCCCTTGAAGAGGTGGTGATGTTTGAAGTAAGTACAGCTAGAAACTAGGCAATTGAATGTAAGGGAAGAGAGAAAGAGAAAGTAAGGAATCAGTAATGACTCCTATGTTTTTTTTCTTAAACAATATGGTTTGTTTTGTGATTTACTAAGACAATGGATTCATAATAAAAATGAATGAGTGGATGAATAAATGAATGAAATTATTAATGAAAAAATGAGTGAACCTATGAAAGTTTCCCTGAATTATGAATATGAGGATATTTGAATGATACCCTGACATTATCACAATGCCCCTTCCAGTATTATTCCTCATACATTCTACCACGATAGAGTCAAAGCACCTTGACTCTTTCTTATGACAAGATGAGTTATTTCACCCTCATCTGGGGCATTCTCTGAGAGATTGGCAGTGACCCTATCCTCTCTCTTTACTTATTAATTCTTATAATCTTACATTTATTCTAGTAGGCACAACAAGTTCTGACAATGCTGAAGGAAGAAGATATGCTATGAATTTTTAAAAATCCTCATCAGAAGATATGTTTTTATTGATTTGAGAAAGAGAAAAAGGGAGAGAGAGAGTAACATCAATGTGAAAGGGAAATATTGATTGGTTGCCTCCCATACAATGCCCCAACTGGGGATCCAACCTGCAACTTAGGGATGTGCCCTGACTGGGAATCAAACCCACAACCATTTTGGTGTATGGGATGACACTCCAATAACTAAGGCACCTGGACAGGGCTATGCTGAGATATTTTTAGAACACTTAATTCACAAGATAATACCTGAAAAGTTGCTTTAAAATGTGTGGGAAATGTCTCACTAATTTAATAACACAGCAGCATATCTTTGGTTCTATGAGTACATATGGAACCACAATGTTGTTTGTCTCCACCATCTCTCATGCTGAGTTCTCCACATATACTGACATGTATTGGTTTCAGATGAAAGGAATAGCTATGTGTTCATGTCCTGTGGTCTGTGAATGGAATACAAAGTCATAGTCCTTAGTTGCAGAGAACTGCAGGAAATGTGTTGTGGAAAAGCAGTATGAGATTATGTGAATTATGGCCTTTCAAGACATCAAATGAAAGAAGTACATTGAGAAGCATGACGCTTTTGTCTAAGTACAGTTGTATTTGGATGTCTTGGATTCCTACAATCTCCTAACACCATTGTCCCATTAATATTTGCATATTTGATATTAAGGTTTATTTTTTAAATTATGCTGATTATTCTTAAGTATGGACAACCATAATACATATAATTAACTGATGATTATTTCTTGCACAGGATTACTTAATTTTTTTATTAGAATACACATAAATCAGCTGTGGAATCAATGACTTAATTAAAAAATATGTACTACCTAATATTTACAGTATGCAGCAAACATGTGGTATTACTTTTTCTTAAAGTTTAGTTGATTGCTTTATCCTTGAGCTTTTCCTCAGGTTTTTATCCACCTTGAAAGTAACAGAATAGCAAGGTCCTGGCTGGTTTCTATCTCTGAGGGAAGAGAGACTATTCATGTATTTCTTATACAGAATGGGCTTAGATTCATTGATGAGTGGCTTTTGGTCTTCAAAAGAAATGTATTTAATTTATTAACACCTGTTTCTAGATGTACTAGATATTTATCATGGCTAAGTACCATAGTTTTTCATTTTATGATTTAAAACTGCAGCTGTCATAGAATATTATTTAAATAAAATATGATTAATAATTTTATTTTAAATTATAAATATGAGATATGCATCTTATCCAAAGCACATTTACTGAGGGACTGAGGTGCCTGTTAGAAGAAAACACACACTAAGAAAAGAGAAAGTCAAGTGAACAAATATGACCCATACGAAATCCTAGTTTCTAGTATAGCAAAGATCACTCAGATTTGTTTTGAGGTCCAGATATCTATGGGCTCATGTTTTAGTCTTATGTGCTATAAAATATATTTCACTAAAAAGCCTCTATAACAATGTTAGGGCATGAGCAGAATCCTTTGAACATTCACTTGGAAAAGTAAAAATAAATAAAATAAAGTAAAAGGAGAAAAGCATTTCTTTGCCATTGACTAGAAGAAGGCTGGTCACCTTCACCTGGAGGGATTCACAGAACCCATCACTTTCATACCTGGACTCTGAGCACCAACTGCCTGGCAGTAGCAGCATTTGGATGAAGAGATCCTAGTGTTTCTCAATAAGCAGGGGACCTAGGAAAAGAAATATTCAGAATAAGTGGTTTATGACTTAAATTCTTCTTGGTGATAGTGGTAGGAAAATGGCAAAGTGAGAGGAACAGACTAATAATATGTGATTTGAATTCTATTTTATCCACTTAATGTGTAACTTGGGTAAGTTATATTTTTGAGATTGAGTTTTTTGATCCATATATATATATATATATATATATATATATATATATATATATAATACAAATATATACTGTATATATGTTTGCTATGAAAATGAAATTGCACAACAGATATAAAGCACCTAGCACAGTGCCTCACTGATTGAATGAGTTCGAAATGTTAGCTTTCTTTCTCTCTTTTTCTTCTCCATATTGACTAAGAATCAAAGAGAAAAAACATAAGGCAAATAATAGGTAGAAAAGAAACCTAAATAAAAAAATGAACAAGAGAATATGATCTATATAAAAAAAATGGGAAAATATAGGTAAATAAGAGAGAGGGCTGAGCTTTTGAACATATATTTGGTTTATAGAAATCATATTGGAGAAAGAAGAGTTAGAAGATGAAATGATTGATGGTAGAGAAAAATTAATTAAAACAAAAAATGGAAGAAGGATAAAAAACTTATGAGAAATTATAATGTACTGAAAATACTTGTATATTAGTTTGCTAAGGACATTTAGAAACACTACTCAAGGGAGTTGTATAAAGTAATTTGAAATGATATTTTTCTTAATTTTTTTAAATTAAATCCTCCCAGAAACCTGGAGTACAACAGGCATAACACATTCAACAGTCAAACACTGCAGCAGAGTCTGTGAAAGAAAACAAATACAAAAATAAAAAACAGAGGGTTGTTTGAAAAGAAAAAATTTAACGACTATGATACCAGATATCTTATTGGTGATTGAAGTCAATCCAATATTTTACCAAATAGTTATATAAACAGATATTGAAACTATGTGTTACAAATGGGATCTATAAGAAAGAGTTCTGATTCATGTATTAGAACCCATACAGATAATAAAATAATTCTTGGTGAACCCCAGAGTCATATATATATATATATATATATATATATATATATATATATATATACACATATGTACTACATCAAAATGACAAATTTATACAGATGGCAGACAATAGCTATTAGCAATTAAATGGAATTATTAAAATTCTTCAAATTACAGTTAAGTTCATTTAGATAGTTTTCTGCTCTTTGATCATAGTTAGCCAAAAGATACTCTGAGAGTAGATATTTAAAACACATTTTTTTGAAAGGTCATTAATGATTCATAAATGTTTTATGAAAATGTAAAAGTGCTTTTCTCCTCTTGACTCAACTCACTGTAGAGTAAAATTTCAATGTTTTTTAAAAAATATTACTTATTTGAACTTTAAAAAAATGCCAGTAGTGTAAAGTTAAAGATAAGTAATGGGCCAATATAAGTCAAGTTGTACCTTCTTTATCATTAATGTGTATAGATTGAATACTTAATTATAATGTCATAATCAGTCATCCATGTCTACATGCAGTGATTAATCTAAAAAACTGGCAAAAAATGAATAGTGATGGGATTAGAGTATTTCCCATGCTCCTATTACTAGGGCAATCATTTAAAAATATGCATATGTATGGAGGTAATAGAGGGCAATTTAACTGATACATTTCACTTCTTTATAGCTGTCAGTGGTGAAGATGCATATTATTTCTCTCCTTAGACCAAATTGTTAGCAGAACATGGAGCATAATAGAGGTTTGCAGTTAAAGCCTTGAGCCAGAGTCACTACCATCACCCCCATCCCAAATCAAATCATTTTTTAAAAAAAGTCTCTTGATTTTTAGAGAGAAATATCAATATGAGAGGGAAACATTGATAGACTGTGTCCTGCATGCCCCCCACCCCCACCCCCACCGAGAATCAAGCCCAAAACCCGGGCATGAGCCCTGACTGGAATCCTTTTGGTGCACAAGATGATGATCCCCAACCAACTGAGCTACACAGGGTCCAACCAAAGGAGCTCTAGCTGGTTTGGCTAAGTGGATAGAGCATCAGATTGCAGACTGAAGGGTCCCGGGTTTGATTCCGATCAAGGGCACATGCCCAGGGTTGTTACAGCTCCATCCCCAGTAGGGGACATGCAGGAGGCAGCTGATCAAAGGTTCTCTCTCATCATTGATGTTTCTATCTCTCTCTCCCTCTCCCTTCCTCTCTGAAATAAATAAAAATATATATTTTTAAGACGTATAGGAAATGATCTTTCAGTTTTGCTGCTACCAAAAGGACTGGTTTGTAAACCAAGAAAATATGCTTATTTTTCTTAAATTGAGGCCCCAAATGTCCACTGTTATTTCAAAATCTCCAGTAATCTCTTCATTTATTTCATAGGAAACAGTGGCTACATTTACTTCTGAAATTTATTATGAGTATCTACCTATCTGTATGCTCACTTGTTGAAAAATGTTAAAACTGGATCATTTCCATTGGTGGCAACAGTTGCCTCTGGGGTCAGAGGGGTTAAACCCTACACTGTTAATACTGTGTATAAATAAAACAGGGTCTTTTTCAAGTTTTAATGTTTGGTATTCCTGCCAACTTGACTAACAAAGACTAAGGAGAGAAAGAGAGAGAGGAGAGAGACAGAGAGAGAAAGAGAGAGAGAGAGAGAGAGAGAGAGAGAGAGAGAGAGAAAGAGAGAGAGACTTATTGGAAGGGATACTTCCTACTGAGAGACAGTGCTTTCCCTAAAGTTATTTTTCTGCCTCCTTTGTTATGTTCACCTTAGCAGCTATTGTCAGACACCCCAGTGTTCAAGCCCTGCTGGAAGTTGCTACTATTGAAAAGAATGGAGAGTCAGAGATTTAAGAGGGTTTCCTGGTGGTTATGGAGAAATTCCAACATTGCTGGAACTTCTGAGCTACTGTAGTTCCCAGTGAGGATATTTACTACCAGAAGACCTAATGCATTCAAGTCATTTAAAGAGATGTTAAAGGGATTTCAAACTGGAGTGGGTGAGAAAAAACAAAACAAAACACAAGTGTAGGAACAAACTCCCAGCTAAACTGTGGTAGGAATACAAGGCAAACAAAAAAATGTCAATTTGTACATTGAGGTTAAATAATTCTCTTCCTCTCATGGGTGTCTTTGCTTTCTATCTTGCTGGGAAAATTCAAGCCAATGAGTGCTCAGCACCACATCTACTATCCTCCTGACATCTGTATCTACACATTCTGGCTTCCCTTCTGTTATGAGCAACTCTCTCGATTACTTTTTAAGGATAAATTCTCCACTTAGTCCAAATCCCATTTCCCTTTCTTACTCAAGGATTTTGCTTGAACAATTTTCCTCTATCTCTTCCATATCAGCAAGATTCTTTCCTTGATCTTGCCCATTAACATTCAAAAGGTCCAATATTAATCATGTCTTAAAAATAGTTGTCCTGATCCCAAGTCAATTGTAGCTACTATTTCAATTTCACTCTTTGTCCTTATAGCAAAATGCTCAAAAAGTAATCAAAACTCATTACCACTGATCCTTTCTTCCTAGACATCCTGAAATCAACTACAATGAAGATTTTATTCCCACCACTGCAGTTTTACCAGTATAACCAAATGCCTACATGTTGATAAATCCAACAGTTAATGCTCAGTCATTATCTTACTTAAACTTTTAGTAAGTTTTTTTTTAATGGCTCATATCCCTGGTTTTATACTAAAAACTGGTTCCTCTTCTGCATTCTCCTTTCCTGGTACTTCTTCCTCTAAATTTCTTTAGAATGCCCCAAGATTGAGTCCTTTGATTGCTGTGGTTTTAAATAATACTCATGTAATGATGACTCCTAAAATTTTATCTCTCACCTGACCGTCTTCTGAATGCCAGATTCATATGCAGGGGTGGGCAAAAGTAGGCTAAGAGTTATAATACAAATAAATAATATAATTATTAATAAATAATAATACAAGAATAAATTCAGTTTTATGTACTCACAACTTCAAGCCTCCATTTACACATCTTGTATTCAGATGCCTTCTTCATATCTCCTTTTGGATGTCTAATAGACATCTCAAACTCAATATGTTAAAAAAAAAAACTCTCATAATTCACATTGAATTCACTGGCAAATTCTCTCATCTTTACCTTTAAAATATATCTTAAATTGTACCACTTTCACTGCCAGCACCATGGGCCTACTCTCTTCATCTCTTGAAAGCACTGCCATTTGCTTCCTACTTTCCTCAATTTCTATCTTGCCGCCTTGTAGCCTATTCTCAATAGAGGAGCCAGAGTGATACTATTAAATGTAAATTTAATTATGTGTCTTTTTTGTTCAAAAACCTCTGATGCCTCTTCATCTCATCTATACTAATAAAAGCCTAGGTGGTCCTTGTGCCCTCGCGCGACGACCTCACATCTCACAGGATGGATGCCCCCACATCATCACAAGATGGCTGACCCCACGTTGTCACAAGATAGCCATTACAATATGGCCACCACAACATGGCCAACAGGGGAGAGCAGTTGTGGGCAATCAGGCTGGCAGGGGAGGGCAGTTGGGGGTGAAAAGGCTGGCAGGGGAGGGCAATTGGGGGCAATCGGGCCAGCAGGGGAGGGCAGTTGGGGACGACCAGGCTGGCAGGGGAGGGAAGTTGGGGTCGATCGGGCTGGCAGGGGAGGGCAGTTGGGAATGATAGGGCTGGTAGGAGGGCAGTTATCTGTCAATCAGGCCAGCAGGGGAGTGGTTAGGGGGCAATCAGGCTGGCAGTCAGAAGTGGTTGGTGGTAATCAGGCAGGCAGGCAAGTGGTTAGGAGCCAGCAGTCCCGGATTGTGAGAGGGATGTCCGACTGCTGATTTAGGCCTGATCCCTGAGGCATCGGGCCTAAACTAGTAGTTGGACATCCCCAAAGGGGTCCCAGTTTGAAGAGGGTGCAGGCTGGGCTGAGGGACACACCCTCCCATGCATGCACGAATTTCGTACATGGGGCCTCTAATTTAGAATAAAAACCAAAGCCTTTTTCCATGGTCTAGAAGGCCCTACAAAATCTGTCTCTCTAGTATCTCTCTGGTCCTATCTATTCCAGTTGTGCCTCTCACCAGTTCTGCTCCTTCTATGCTGGGCTTCCAGCTCCTGGAACATGCCAGCCTTTCTCTGCCATCAGTGCTTGGTCTTAATGTTTCTCTGCCTGATCTGATCTTCCTCCCAGTGCTTGTAAGGCTTTCCTTTAAGATTTTGCTCAAATGGCATATTTTGTAAGGAGTTACCAGACTACCCTACTTACAATGCAACTCCACATTGCCCTTTCCTGCTATTTTTCTTTCCTGTATAGAATGAACTACCTTCTAATAAATTATAATATCTTCCTTTCTCCAATAGAATGTAACTTTACAAGGGCAGCGATTTTTGCACATTTTTCTACTATATTTCAAGTACGTAGTGTATGGCATGTGGTAGGTTCTAAAAATACATCTGCTAAATAAATATATTTTAATTGGGCTGAGTGAAATCTGCACAGCTTTCTTTTTCTTTAATTTTGAGAAGGAAGCCTTTTGGATCTCGTTTAGCTCCTCTTTTAAGTACACAACATAATTGAGAGGTCCAAATACTTTTTTAGTTTTCATAAATCTTTTCACTAGCCATCCAATATATTTTTAGGCAGTTTTAAAACTTTATTGTGATATTTTCAAATTAATAGAGCGGTTGAGTCAGAATTTTGGAGTCATACTATCAGAGTTTGATATCAGCTCATCAACTTTCTGGATGTGGGCAGCTCATTCAATACCTCTACTGGTACATTCAGTATCCTCTTCTGTTAAATGGGGATAGTAAAATAATAAGCCATTGCTGGTGTCTGCTAACCTAATTCTTGTAACAGAACACTGCTTGCTCTGTAATTTTATTTTCTGCCTCTGTAGTCCCTGCTTCCACTGAACCAAACCAGCCAGGGCTGCTTTGTCCTTTCTAAAACATGTAAGAGATCTTAAGTCAACAGGGCTCACTTAAATTATCTATATAATTAAGCATTTCTGTTCCTCTGTAAATGAGAATGATTCAGGATTTTTCTAACCTTTCAAACTCAAATGTGTTTATGCCATTTTTGAAGATAACTATCATTATTAAGCCTGTGATATTCTCACTGGAAGAGATTACTTTTCATTACATAGCTGAGTCCAAATGCTTTTCACTTGAAAGTGAACAGCTCATTTATCTGAGTGTTTTATGATGTCAATGTCCTATAATTATTCCATTATTCTTTAATTAAATAATAACACAAGGAATTATATTAGTGAACATACTAAGGAGGCAACATGCAAATGAATTATAGGGTGATAATACCTGAAGCAGTAACTAGAGCAAGGAGTGTATAAGGAAATAAGATTATTACAGAGGAGTAAAGGTTTAATTTTAAAAACTCTCTTCTTTTCTAAGATAAATGAATATGCTAAGATCTGGGAAAGTTAATTGAATGTCTTTCAGTCCAAGGCTTCCCATTGTACCTGAGAAACCTCTTCAAAATATTAACCAATACTACTTTCAGATTCTTCTGTTGTTTTCTCTGGGCTGTTACGTTTGAAATTTTTACTCTCAGGGTGTGATTCACTGAAGTTAAAAGATTTTCTCTTTCATTGGCTATCCAACTTCTGTTTACTTCAGTCTCACCTGTCTGTTGGCTTTTCAATATTAATTAATTAATGCAAAATAAGAATTACTGTGGCATTAAGTGTTCAAAGTACTTCCCTATCAGCCTTTTGTGTTTCAGAAACATGTGAAAATCTTTCTTCTAGATGGCCAGGGTAGGAGACAACAGTTCTCCTTTCAAATATGTTGGATGCAATGCCTACTATTGACATTTTATTAAAAGAGAAGAAACTCAGACTATATTCCACATTTTCGCAGCAACACTAAACCCATTGGCAGAGATTCTGCTCTTGTCAGGCCCCAAGGGGTGTAATGGGTTCAGTGAAAGTCACAGACCTAGGACTGTTTCTCCACTAAGCTTATATGGCTTTGCCCTTGCTGCCATTGGGTCTAAGAACCCTGCTGCTAAGTCTCTTTTAACTTGGTCCAATGTGAGTACTTCCATGAATATCTTTGGAAGAAAGCACGTTCAGGATGTCCTAGATTCTAAGATGTTTAAGACTCAGTGTGACTCTTAACTCTTGTACTTTTTAGAATTTTAAAAATAAAATGAGAATTTACACCTGCCCATGTAGTTATAGATATTTCTGCTGAAGGTTTTCAGAAACGTTGTCCTGCTATGACATTGTCAGTCAAGACTGATTAAACCCAAGTACTGGGAGGGAGGGGGGTTCCATAATAAGAATCCTGACATTCATGTTTTTTGAATGTGAAGAAAACACACACTAGTGTATGTGCAAAAGGAAGACTGGTAATAGTAATATGAACTACAATTCATTGATCACATAATAGGTACCGCACCCCTACTGTTTTCTTCATATTATTTTTACATTCATGAAATTTTGGTGAGGTAATTATAATCATCTCCATTTGGTAGTCAATAAAATTCAGGATCATTGGGTTTCAGAACTTGACAAACCTCATACAGTTGGTAACTTTTAAAGGATGGCTCTGAATCTAAGTTTCTGATCACATTGTCACTGTCTAATTGTCACTAATTCTATTATTAGAGTTTCACTCTGGTCCTGAAAAATTTACCCAACTTATTTAATCTTTTTTAATCTCTGATATTCTTCTGTAAAAATGATAACTCTCATCCATCTTGTCAACATAAGAAATGTTCAAACCTGTAGAGAATTTTTATGAATTTTTTTGAGCCAAACTGATGATAATTGCCAGGAAGCAAACTCTCAATGGATTGAGAAAATGCTCTTGAGAATGGCAGTTTTACAGCTTATTTTTTTACATTAGAATCAAAGGAGAAAACATAAGGGAGATTACATGAAATACATTGGTGGTAGATTAGGGAGGTGGGAGAAAGCAAAGCAGGAAACTCAGATTGGATAAAAAGTAAAACTGAGAGACAAATATGTACTTTTTTTTAAAAACATTGGCTGGTATAGGATAGTTAATAATTAATATTTACAGAACATAGAGGTGGTATTTATGGAAGAAGATACCAATGAGGGATTCTGTGATCTCCTTGCTCTGGTCTGGTGGGTGTATCCTGAGGGGAAAAAGGGGATTACTTTGATATTCCAAGATGCAAAAAGACAATAGACAACCAGGCCACTGTGGCTCAGTGGTTGAACATTGACTTATGAACCAGAAAGTCATGTTTCAATTCCCAAATTGAGGGATTGATCCCCAATGTGGGGTATCCCAGAGGCAGCCGATCAATGATTCTCTCTCATCATTGATATTTCTACCTTTCTGTCCCTCTCCCTTTCTCTCCAAAATCAATAAAAATATATATTCTTTAAAAAGACAATAGATAGGCTTACTTAAGGTAAATACATTTGGAAGCCACAGGCCTCAGATGTGACTACCAGCCATGATTCACTTTTAGTTAGGAATTTGTATGTTCAGATCATTGGAGCCATCCATTGGGTTCTGAGTTCATAGGGCCTGCTATGCAGGCCTCCCTGATCTTGTCAGGTTTAGTATGTGCTCCATTTTTAAAATTTATTTATTTATTTTTATTTTTAAATATATTTTTATTGATTTCAGAGAGGAAGAGAGAGGGAGAGAGAGATAGAAACATCAATGATGAGAAGGAATAATTGATTAGCTGTTTCCTGCATGCCCCCTACTGGGGATCAAGCCCACAACCTGGGTATGTGCCCTTGACTGAAATGGAATCTGGGACCCTTAGTCTGCAGGCAGACACTCTATCCATTAAGCCAAACCAGTTAGGGCATGTAGCCCCTTTTTTGGTCCATAACATCAAGGGACTCAAGTGAAATTAAGTCATGCATATTAATAGCTCTGTAAATTATAAATCACTATAAACATCTTAATATTACAATAGATTGCAAAAACTATTATTATTTCTCAAGTACCTGTGGGAAATAACAGAGGTCATAAATAAATCCAAATCAAATTCAGTTTAAATTGGGTCAAAACACAGTACAAAAGTTACTTGACTTAAATAGATTTATTTGGTTCAAATTAAACCCTTTATTTACAAACATATTTATCAAAAACATTTTTCCAGACATTATCCAAAAGTAAAAATTGAAAGAAATACAATAATTAAGGAACACTAAAGATAACATAAATTCCCTTATGAACAATGGACAAAAGTTTATTCACTTTGTTAAAATAGACCAATTTTCCATACATAGCAAATTTTCTACAATAGAGTCCATTTTTTTCCATATTAGAATGGGGCCTTGTTTAACCAGGCACAGTCCAAGTCTCCATCTTATCCCTTCTTCATCCAAAACTCCAACATCTATGACAGATGCAGTTTCCAACTACAAGATCTTTGCCTATACCACTCCTCCCTCACCCCATCCTAGGTCCCTTCAAGGCTATCAACAGAAGGAAGTAAACATTGGCCCAGAAGATTGCAATTCTGACAAAACTTCATAGTAACTAAAATAGAAGAGTACATTGTCCTCACTTCAACATGTGATCATGTTTCCCAAGTGTCAAATAAGAGATAACCTTTGGAGAGAGAGACATATTTCAAAAGGGGCTTTATTGCTTTTTCTTTCATCTACCTCTCTCTCTCTCTCTCCTCCCTCCAATAAATAGATAGATGATTAGATGATAGATAGATGGTAGATAGATGATAGATAGATAGATAGATAGATAGATAGATAGATAGATAGATAGATAGATAACAGATAGATAAGGGAACTATAGTTTTGCCACCCTGAAGTTGCCTTTTGGGGTATTCATTTTAAACTAATTATTAAGAATCAAAAGACTCAGAAAGAAATTTTGTCCCTTCCCTTTCCTTCAGGAAGGGAATCTTAGGATGCTTACCTTAGCCTAATTCTAATTGAGTATGGCGGATGGGATGGCTTCAGGCTCCTGATAGCTAGATCTCCCGTGTCTCATTGAAGCAAGATTTGCCTGCCACGTGTGCTCTGCTCTTCCTTAATTTCCTGTAAATCATCCATTCTCAGTTTTGAAATCTAAGATCTTGATCCCATTACCACCTTTTCTCCCTTTGTCCAAAATGACATATATACTCTATTTTGCCTCACTGTCTTTGGAATTTTCATGAATTTCCATGGGTACATATTAAAATTTGATTTTCTTCTGCTAATCTGTCTGTTAATTTGATTAGCCCAGTTAGAAGAATTTAAAAGATGATAGGAAAAAGTATGATTTTTTTTTCTGTAATTATAGGATGTGCTTTGACTTCACTTCCCATTCTAACTTTCCATTTCTTGAGCCTAGTTTCAAAACAATTTTGTTTTCAACCTCAGATGGCACAAGATAGTCAAACACCGACAGTGGAAGAACAGTGGGTAGGGGAGCATGAAGAAGGGACACTGAGTCTGAAAAAAAGGTGAGGCTTTATGTGGTGTTAGAGACAGAGATTATAAGGCAAAACTTCTACCTATATTCCCAACACCTAACACTGCCACATTCACCCAATTTTTCTGAAAGTGAGTCATATATAGTAAACCTGAACTCTAAGACTATATTCCCACATAGCTAAAAACTGAAACTGTACCTTTCAATAACCCATGGGATTCTCCTTGTTACCATACTACTTATGTGCAGGGGAGATGTGTGTGAGTGTGTGTGTGGGAGGAAGGGGTGTTGGGGAGAGGGAGGTTGGCCTGGCCCCAGTGCAGTCTGGGATCTTTCTGGAGTTAGGTGACCTCCAGGTTCTTGACTCAGCCAGGAAAGATTCCAAAGATGAGTCAGAGTGAGAACAAAGCAATTTTTATTCAGGTAGAGAAAGAGAAAGAGGCCAGGGTTCAGGAGGCTCTGTGAAAGAAGCAAAAAGTTCATGTCCTAGTGGAGGAGTTGCACTGATGGCCAGTTAGTTCCTGGGATTTTATGGGTTTCCATTTTGAATTTTGTGGTGCCAAATTCTGTCTCTGCTTCCTGATAGGGAGGGGACCTTGCTGTTGTGACTTCCAGGACCCCATAGGGGTTTCCTGCCCTAAATTGTTTCCCTATGATCATGTGCAGAAGCGAGGGGCTTTGGTGAGAGGATATCAGCTCCTACTTCCTCACACCACTTGTCGGGATTGTTCCCTAACTTCTCTCTATCCTGCCCCATCCTCTCCAGAACTCTGATGTTTCTGTTTTATATGCTTCCACCCCGTGGATGACTGTGGTCTGTTATATTTGGTATCTGAGGCAGATTTGTTGACACCTTCATTTCACAAGCAACTAGCTGTTAATTCTTGGAAAACATATTCCAACCCTTTTAGTGTTTATAACAGGTGACTGATGAGAATGTCATAGAAATGTTCATTAAGTATAATAGAGAACTTGATTGGAATTTAGATTTGTGAATCCAGAACTGGGTCATGCATGCTAGTGAGACATAGTTTAAAGAAAAAGGGATAGAAACTCAAGAGATCCAAAGGTTGCATCAAGTCTTATGAAGGGGTAAAGTTTCTGCCTATGTGTTATTGGAAAATCTTATGTGTAAATAATATACTAAAGTCAACACCCTGTATGTCATCCTATATAATAAAAGCCTAATATGCAAATCGACCGAACAGTGAAATGACCAGTCTCTATGACCAATTGCTATGACGCACACTGACCACCAGGGGGCAGATTCTCAATGCAGAAGCTGCCCCCAGCCCACAAACCCCAGCCAGCCAAGGTGGGTGCCAGAGCGGGCCACCCCCTGGTCACACACCTCCGGTTGCCCCGCAGAGGGAGGTGACTGATGGAAGCAGGGACAGCTGGCAAATGGGCAGTGGGGCTGGTGGGGTGATTGGGGTGTGGGGCCGGCTGGTGAGTGGGCCAGCGCTGCCCACCCCAATCGCCCCACAGGCCGGCCAAGGTGGGTGCCTGTGTAGGCCCCCTGATTGCCCCGCTGGTCACCCCACAAATTGGCCCTGATCACCAGCTAGGCCTAGGGATCCTACCCGTGCAAGAATTTCATGCACTGGGCCTCTAGTCTTAAATAAGTCATTGTCAATTGTGATTCAGAAAGAAAACACACTAAAATTTCAAGATATCTCAATCTAAAGTTATCATTTTTTAAATAAAGTCACAAAGCATGTATTTTTCAGTTTAGAAAGAGATCTATAATAAATTTTATAGTTTTAAGTAATGTCTCATTTTTGCTATTTTATCTTCTTGGGAAATATATCAAAAATCTAAATGAAATTTAATTATTTTATTTAAAATACTGTTTTTAAGCATGTAAGAATATTAGCAAAATTTTGAACACTTGGAATAGTATGACTCATTTTATTAAATACTAGAGGCCTGGTGCACGAAATTTGTGCATGGGCTGTGGGTGTGGGTGTCCCTCAGCCCAGCCTGCACCCTCTCCAATCTGGGACCCCTCGAGGGATGTCCAACTGCCTGCTTAGACCTGTTTGTAGTGAGTTATAGGTCAGATAAGTAGTGGTGAAATCATTTCCCAATTTATTATTAAAGGAAGAAAGACACATTTTCAGAGATGATGATGAATCTCATTTTGGTTACCACATGATTAAGGGACCTGTGGAATATCTTGATAAGATGTCCACTGAGGAGATAGAAGTTTAGGTGGGAATGTAGAATTGAGGTCTGAGTTGGCATTATTTGCATATAAGGTGTAGTTGAAGTGTGTCTGTAATACATTAATCAATTAGTTCATACACAGAAAGTCAGGAATAATGATTGGTACATGGAAGGAATTCAGTAAATGTTACCTACTACTATGATCCCTCAGGAAGAGTTTACCAAGTGCTAAGTGGGACAGACCTTAGAAAAAGTCATGTCCTCTGAAAGTCATGCTATAAAATCAATACATAATGAATGAGGACTGAGATATGAAAAGTCACTGTAAAGAAAAATGGCTCCCATAAGACTTGCCTGGAGTTACTAATATAAGTATTAATATTACCTGGGACACTTGCCATTGCAAGTCTTTCTCATTATTTATTCATTTTTCATTTTAATTATTATTATTTTTTGTATCATGACAGATACAAATAAACATTCAAAGTAAGGAAACTCCCAAGTGTTAGAACAATGTGTTCCAGTTATATTTCATGTTGGCTATCTAACAGGCAGTATGTGCTGATGACACAGACAGCAGCTTCTGCATATGCTTATTCCCCACAGTATTGGGGATGTGGTACACTTTAGATAAACATTTGATGAATGAATAAATAAATGGATATTTACCATGTTCACTGTTCAGTTGTAAAATGATCACTGTTATTAATTAACTAGAGGCCCAGTGCACAAAATTTGTGCATGATGGGGGGTCCCTTCAGCCCATCCTGCACCCTCTCCAATCCGGGACCCCTTGGGGGATGTCCTAAACTGGCAGTGGGATATCCTTCTAATAATCCAGGATCACTGGCTCCTAACGCTCACCTGCCTGCCTGCCTGATTGCCCCCAACTGCCCCCCCTGCTGGCCTGGTTGCCCCACACAGCCTGCTGTTCAGTCATTTGGTCATTCCTAACTAACCCTCCTGCCAGCCTTGTCGCCCCACACAGCCTGCTGTTTGGTCATTACTGTTACTGTGACAGCATCCCAGACAATTTGCATATTCCTCTATTAATAATATAGATTAATTAATTAACATTTCCTGAATGTAAACCTGATTGGCAATTGGTTGACTAGCAGTGGGGAATTAGTGTAAAGAGATCACAGGTGAAGGGGAGAAAGGCATTTTAATGTTGAGGTTTGGGGAGTCAATATTTGGGGATTCACAGAAATTCAGAGGTCTTGGTCTGAAGACCAAGAGTAGTATTCATAAAGAAGGCCAGAGGGTTAGCTCTAAGAGGTACCAGAGCTATGAGAAGGCATGCAGCCTATTTTCAGGCTCTTTTATTTAGTACAGTAGCCAGACTTTTCTGGATTAAAGGGTCATCCATTTCTGCTTGGAGAATGTACTGTTGAGAGCCACCTCAGAAAAAAATTCCCCATGATGAAAGTATCTCCATGTCATAGATTGCATCTTTCGTATTAGGACCTATATGGCACCATGGTGAAGAATCTTTTTACATATGGGGTAATTCAGGAAAAGACAAAACATGCCACACAGAGCACAAGTTTTCCCATTTGAAATGATAACTGTGTGAAGGGCACTCGTGCATGTCTTACTGAATAAAAGCAGAGATAAGATGCCATTTCTTCTTGGTCACTAAAATGTTACTACTTGTCATACATGAGAGGTGGTTATAGAAAGCAGTTTACTACACAGTGAATTAACTTTCAGTTTCACATTTGCTTAGTGTCACTTGTGTGCCAGCCTCTACATAACTGAGTGTCAGGAGGGCAAGGGCAGGGATTTTCTCCCCCTGGGCATTGAGGATTTAGCCTTGAACTAAATCAGAGCTAAACATGGTTGCATTTGACTAGGGGAGGAAAATGTGGGCTAAAAGAAGGAGAAAATTCACTTCCCTCCCCTACTAGTAAGTACAACATGGTAGGCATGCTCCATAAACACTTAAGTCTGGATTCATTGGTACTCTGAGATGTGGACCAATTGTATGCCTCGGGCCTTCCATTGCACTGATGTACTGAATATATATGTGTATCTTCCTCTTCACCTTTCTATCTGCTAGACCCATACTTTTTCTTTAAATGCAGCTTAAATATCACGTCTTTCTGAAATTTTATCAACTAACTACAGAAACAATTTACTTTGGTATATCATTGAAATTCTACTGCAATTTATTTTCATTATTATTTACATATTTATCATTGACACTAACTTATGAGTTCAAGCAAAAATTAAGCAATGACCATGTTTAATTTCTTTGAAAATCCCAGGTGTAATACAGTGTATAAAAATGTAGGCCCACAAGAAACACTTGTTGAAAAATGAACTTTTATTTTCAAAACTCAATTCTTGTCTCAGAGTTTACATTTTGTAGTTATTTCACAACTCTTGCAGAAAAGTCTAGGTCCTTAGATAATATTTCTGAGGATTCTAGATCCTTGTCTTATGTTCATATTTGACCATTTCACCAAGAAATCTCTCCCATGACAGAGAATGTTTTAGGTGCCCAATGTCATCACCTCCATTAAAGAGTCATTTTCCAGTCTCACAACACTTCCTGTCACTGAAAGGTTAGACTGGATAACAGAAATCAAAATAATCTAATTAGTTTTGGGGAACCATTTTGAAAAAAAAATATATTGAACAACTGTAAAAATTAGGAGGCTCTCCATGGGATGTATATTTATTTACTGGTATTCATTAGGGAAAATACCGAGCTGCTCCTAGCAGTCAAGCTAGCAGAATGCAAGAAATTATATACTTTGTTTGTCTTGGTTTCCACAACATTTGTAATCT
The DNA here is from genome assembly GCF_951640355.1 of Cnephaeus nilssonii. Taxonomy (NCBI): domain Eukaryota; kingdom Metazoa; phylum Chordata; class Mammalia; order Chiroptera; family Vespertilionidae; genus Cnephaeus; species Cnephaeus nilssonii. The sequence continues at coordinate 68,131,541 of NC_137074.1, read as the reverse complement.
CTACAAAGCAGAGAACAGCTGTTATTCCGGCAATCTGCAGTATATTTTGGGCAAGTAGGGCAGCAGGGTGACTGATGTGCACTGTAATGGCATTATAAGTGACTCACTGGAGTGCAATTATCAGTATAGTTGCCACATGCTTGGTTTACGTTTAGGTTAATCGGTTCCTTAGCAGATTTCACTCTGTCTTCCTCTGGTACACTTGAACACTTTATTCTCTTGTTTGGGGAACCTAGGCATAGTTTATTTGAGTTGTCCCCTGGTTAAATTTTGTACGTCACCTTTGCTGCAATTTTCTGTTTTACCTGGATCCTGTTTGACCTCATAGACCAATTTGCAAACTGTGCTACTGTGCAAAATGTAATCATGTATGAATTCCCAAGGCCTCATGCATCTTAGCAACCAGGAGCCTCTCCAATGAGCACGCTAGTTTCTTTATTTTTATTGTTGACACTATTACAGATATCGTCATTTCTCCCTTTTCTCCCCCCGCCCCCACTTTTCTTTTCTTACTCACTATTCATGGTCATTGGGGCATGCAGGGAGGGGATGGTGTTAATTCTTTACATGGAGTGGGTATCTCATAGGCAACCCATAGGCCCCGCAACTTGCAAATGACCAGAAGAGAGTGATTTTTGGAGCACTCCATGAACTATTGCTAACATTATAAAGGCAATACCTTCAAATTCTATTCATTTACACCAGCAAAACTGATAATTTTCCTCCCCTACTAACAAATCTTTAATATATTCCTACTTGTTTTAGACAGAATTTTAATTTTATTAACATAGCAATCATGACAGACAGATTCTGCTGTGTCCCCACTTATTCCCACCTCTGAGTGTTTATGCCTTGTGTTACCCCCTCTCCTTAAACATGGGCAGAATCTGTAACTTACTCCTAATCAGTAGTATGTGGCAAAGATGATGGTATGTGATTTCCATGATTATGTTATATTTTGCTGGTGTAATCACTCTTCAGACTTGCGGTGCCTTGATGAATGAAATAAGTGGTCATAATAGGAAAGCCCAAAGGGCAAGAAACAGTGGTAGGTCTTTAGGAATGGGGACAACAGCTAGGAGCTGAGGGTGGCTTCTAGCCAACAGCCGGCAAAAACAGCTGATTTTAAAACTCACACACACACACACACACACACACACACACACACACACACAACAAAAACAAACAAACAAAAAAAAACTGATGCTCAGTGCTACAGTTGTAAGAAACCAAATAGTGCCAACAACTCTGCGATCAGGAAAGAGGGCTCTTCCCCAGCTGAGCTTCAGGCCAGAATACAGCTGACTCCCTGACTGTAGCTGTGAGACCCTGAACAGAGAACTCAAGTAAACTGTGCCCAGACTCCTGACCCTCATACATTTTGAGGTAATAAATGTGTATTGTTTTAAACACTAAAGTTGTAATTTATTACACAGCCAGAGAAAACTAATATGACAACCAAAGGCTTCTATAATTGTAGTTACCCTTTTAGCTTCTCTTGACACTCACGTGTGTATTGTAAATGCCTGTCACACAAGACTATCCATTAAATAGTCAGGAATTTTATCTGCAAAATGCAGATATTATGAAACTCACTGGTGTACAATTTTCTTCATTGTAATGGTGGATAATGATACTTGAAAAGTTTTTGTATTAAATTATTTGACACATGGAAGCACTTATTGTAATTTTTGGAACATTGTAAGTACTCAGTAAATATTAATTTCCCTTCTTTTTCACTTTTATTTCCTTTCTAAAGTGTCATTTTCATCCCCAGTCTCTGTGGCTTAGATCTTCTTGTTTCTTCTTTCAAAACTGCCCTTCACACTCATCTTCATGAGCACAACACCCCTAAACTTCAGCTTAGATTTAATTACTCTATGAAACAAGAATCTTAAACATATAATGTAAATTGTGATTAAGATATAAAGTCACTTACAATTATGCTTCTAAAGAAGTTAGGACATGTCTATGCAAAAAGCTGAGTGTCTATCATAGTTATATGTGTTTACACTCTAAGTCTTTCTGGAATATGGTTCTTCCTCCTGGTCTTATCAGTTATTGAGGTCCAATGAAGGTCAGCTATTGGGAATAGGTCCTTGAGAGGTGAAACTTCTGCTTCTTTTGGCAACCGTATCACTTTTTTCACTTGAATACACCATTGCAATAGGAATAGATGAGGAGATCTGAAATTTATTTGATTTTTTAAAAGAAATACGATTGTAGAAATAATATTAAGTGGGATTATTAACTGGTGAGGGATGGTGTGGGGATAATTTTTACTGTTGTTAACCAATTCCAATATTCTGTCTAAGCACAATCACACATTCCATAACTCTCCTCATATAGATTATGCTTTATCTATATTACATTCTTTCATATGACTTACATGAATTTTTCATCCATAAAATAGGCAGTCAAGTCTGGAAGAAAAATAAGACAAAAATAGTACGTATGGAATTAAAATGTTCCATTGAATGAAAATAGAAATGCCAGTTTCTTACCCCTGATTAAACCTCTTTTTTGCTCACTGTAGTTGTTGCTTTTAGAATGTATATGTCTTGGACATCTCAAATTATCATATTAAACTTTTTTCTTCTCCACCCCCTCAAATATATACATGCTATTTCTTTTTTGTGAGAGTTCTCTAATATAGCTGGCAAAATAGTAGTTACATGAAGAGAGACTGGCTTTGAAGAGGAAAGGAATGCCTCTATTTTTTTTTTTTATTCACTAACCTTTTTAGGATCCTATTTTCTTTACTTTAGATAACATTGCTTTTGTTAGTCTATTGCATAGTGACTGAGTGCAGCTTTTTCTGTAAATGTTGCACATGGGTATGCACTACGTTGAGTGTCTGTCTAGCAGTGACAGGAGGGAAGATGTTCCACTACTTGTTCAGTTGTTCCCAGGGGCTTTCGGGCTGTTGCCATAAATCTGTAGTCTGTAATCAGGATATTTACCTCCTCTCTTTCTTTGTAAATGTACAAATCACTCAGCCACAATGTTATTTTATAAATGTTACCTGGATGTTTGACTGTTGAAGCTATGATTTGTCTGGTTATGTTTGTGTAATAGAATATGAACATACTTGAACTATTAAATAAGAAAGGAAATAAAATAAGGTTCAGTCCTGCTCAAATAAAATAATGTAAGATACAGTCTAGTTAAACTTCCCTTGATGTATGGTTAGCTTGAATTTATGGGTTGAAATCCACTAAAAAGGAAAACATACAGATCCCTTTAGCTATTTCAGAGAGAGACTATGCTCATTCAGTGGGAGGAATGGTTTCATTCTGAGTCAATCTTTGGAACATTTGTAGTGTTTATTTATATCTAAATCCTACTACAGGAGTTATCTCCCGTGTAAAAAGTACATATACTATTCTGTTATATAACAACACATTTTAACCAAGAGAAAATATATTATGAAGAATTAAATGCTGACAAAAATGCCCTTCTGAGCTTCAGTTGAAGTACCTTGTATTTCTCAGTAGTGTCCCACACTTTGTCCTGTATCTCTCACTATTTTCTGTCAAATAAAATTAACTAGAATGCTTTCATAATGCCATATGTTTTGTATATATTATCCCATTAATTACTCCAAAGACTTTTTGTCCAAATCCCTAAGATTTCCCATCAGAAAAACATTCATAGGACTGCTTTCTTGTAAAGCTTAAATGTGTACCAGAAATCCACAATCCATAAACCACATTGAGAAGGATATTTTGAAGAATGGAAAGCTGGAACTACTTGGCTGCCTTATCTCTTCTGACTTTTTGTTGCTTACAAATGCTTTTATTTTTTATTAAATTTATTGGGGTGACATTGGTTAATAAAATTATATACATTTCAGGTGTACTTTTCTTTAGTACATTATCTGTATATTGTATTATGTATTTACCACCCCAAGTCAAGTCTCATTTCATCACCATTTATCCCACCTTTACCCTCTTCTACCTCTTCCACACACACACCCCTGCCGTCCCTCTGGTAATCACCACACTGTTGTCTATGTCTATGAGTTCTTTTTGTTTGTTTGTTTTACTTGATCACTTCATCTTTCATACTGTCTTCAAATATTTGAGTGTCTGGAGATAAGGATTATGTTTATTTTATGTGTCTCAAAGAGTAAAAATAGGGTCAATGGAGAAAAGGAATTGAATTTTACTATTTTACCTGATTTTCATACTTTGGGCATCACTAAGCATGACAAGCAAAGCCTTGGAAGAGCTGTCATAGAGGAGACTCAACTAACAGATGAGATATTAGACCAGATAATCTTTAAAGCTACTTGAAGACATAAAATTTGATGGTTAGAATCATTTAAGGACCAAGCCTCCAGTTTTTGAAACTGTGATCTGTTTACTGAATGACCACAGAATGGCCTTTCTTCTTCAATCTGTAACACACTTTTTACTGACAGTATTTATCATTTTTTTTTACCATTAAACAACACTGTGATAGATTAGAATGTTCATAAAGAGAATCAGTGATGTACAAAGAGATGAGAAAGTATCATGCCTATGATCCACCACTGATTGGATCATATTTTTTAATAAAAGCGACTCACTATCAATGTCCTAAGGAAATAATCATATGATTAAACATGGAGTATGGGATGTATTTCATTTTAGTCTTAAGAATTGCTCCTTTTCTCTGATGAATGCCTGTTTTCCCTGAGTATAAGCCTTGTTTTTGTGATATGCTTTCTGGATAGGTACATGAAGGCCATTTTAATGGCCTTTAAATCATGGTTAATTGAGCTGTATATTACAGATCATGCAGGGAGAACAGAGGGTAAAATATTTAACTGCAGCAGTGTTTGACTATATTCTGCGCAGTGAGAAAACCTGAAGTCATTTTCAAGGTCCACCATTTCTTACTTCTTTTCAGTCGGGTCAAATTTCTAAGCTTTCTAAATCTCTGTTTTCTGGCTGATGAAAAGAAAATAGGATTCCACTGAGTCTCCTCTCTACCTACTCCAGGACTTCTGTGAAGATCAAATGAGATGAGACACGGGGAAAAAGCTTCACAGACATTTGGTTAAAGTGTGAAATGTTTCCACTTGGCTATAAAGCAAGTCATGTTCCTGAGCTGAAGAAACTCCAAGGAGGCTAGTCGCTAGGACGAAGAAGCTGGGCGTTGCTACATGACATCATTACCCGGCGCCCATAGTGACCATTTCTGAGCTGGCCATGGGGTCTGGGCAGCGTCGGCTGTGATTTGATGGGCTGTTGCTCTGAGGTGGTGGCAGGGCCTGTGTCCCAATGGTGGGAAGTTGAGTGTTGCTTTGTTGGCTCCAGGTCTGTGCTGCCATTTCTCTGTAAATGGCCAGTGTGCGTCTTGGCAGCTCCTGCATTGAGCGTCTGCCCTCTGGTAGTCAGTGTGGGTCATAGTGAATGGTCGAATGGGCAGAGGGAGACTTAGCATATTAGCCTTTTATATATACAGATAGTAAGCTAAAATTGTGGACTCTGGGAAATCCAAAATCTGCAGAGGGCATGGGCAGGCTGGGGATCCAGGAAGGGCTGATGTTATGATTCAGGTAAAAAGACCATCTTCTGGAGAATTCCTTCTTGTTATGGGGAGCTCAGTCTTTGGTTATATTAGGTCCTCAACTGATTCGATGAGGCACACCTACATTATAGAGAGAAAACTGCTTTACTTAAAGTCCACTGGTTTAAATGTTAATCTCATCCAAAAATACCCTCACAGAAACATCCAGAATAATGTTTGAACAATCATCTACACACCATAGCCCAGTCAATTTGACATATAAAGTTAACCATCACAACAGGAGTGTATACATTGAGAGCTTCCACCATTTGAGTTTCTTTGTCTGGAAATGATCTTTTAGGAGTTCTCTCCCCTCCTTCCTCTGGACTGTTACTTGTAACATCATGCAGCATATTTTTAGCATATAGTAAACTGTAATTCAGGGTTTTGTTTTATGGATATTCCACTGACTTGTCACTGTTTTCTCTAGAAAATTTTATACCTTGTAATCATTGGATATAAACTTGCCCAGTCTATCAGAAACAAACTTAACTTTAAACCTTATTAGGTACTTTCAACTATCTTACTAAGTTGTTGGGTATTTTAGACCTATGCTATTCAAGTGTGGTCTGTGGATCACAGCACTGGTTTAGACTTCTCATGGTGAGAGGCCTACTTAGAGTGAAGATTTTTAAGGATTTATATCTAAATAGAGGCCCAGTGCATGAAATTCGTGCATGGGGGTGGGGGTCGCTCAGCCTGGCCTGTACCCTCTCCAATCTGGGACCCCTTGGGGGATGTCCAACTGCCAGTGTAGGCCTGATTCCTGCAAGATGGGCCTTAAACAGGCAGTCGGACATCCCTCTTGCAATCTGGGACTGCTGGCTCCTAACCACTCACCTGCCTGCTGGTCTGATCCCCCTAACTGCTCTCCCCTGCCAGCCTGATCTCCCTAACTGCTCTCCCCTGCAGGTCTGATTGCCCCTAACAGCCTCTGCCTCAACCCTGCCACCATGGCTTTGTCTGGAAGGACGTTGAGAAGATGTTCGGTCTAATTAGAATATTACCCTCTTATTAGTATAATTTTTTCTATATTTTGGTTTGGTTGTATGAAATTTCTGAAACCCTATTCCATACGTATAAGGATTTATAAATAGTAGTGATTATACAGATTATTTACATTATAAAATCAGCCTTTAATTAAACTGATTTGAAAGCCTATAATGATTATAAGACATATATATGTTTTTAAAGTTTAATCACTAAAAATATCTTACAGTTATTCTAATTGCTTACCTGGTAAGTGGTCACTCTGATTGACATTAGTGAGCACTTTATTATTTGGCAGAAAATAATTTTCAAATGTATATTTTAATATTATGAGGTAATCAGTAATTTTTTAAAAATTAAATACTTTGTACTTACCTCTGTGAAATGTTACTCAAAAATTAAAAGTAGGTACACCAATAGTGAATTTACAGAAAGAGAACTAATAAAAACAATCCAATTTACCATTGCACCAAAAAACTTAAAATACCTAGGAATAAACTTAACCTAGGAGGTAAAAGACCTACACGCGGAAAACTACAGGACACTGAAAAAAGAGATAGAGGAAGACATAAACAGATGGAAGAACATACCGTGTTCATGGATTGGTAGAATCAACATCATTAAAATGTCCATACTACCCAAAGCAATTTATAGATTCACTACACTCCCCATTAAAATACCAAAGGCAATTTCACAGACCTAGAATGAACTCTCCAAAAATTTATATGGAATAAAAAAAGACCCCAAATAGCTGCAGCAATCCTGAAAAAAAAAAAAAAAAGAACAAAGTAGGAGGGATCTCAATACCAGATATCAAGCTGTATTACAAAGCCACTGTTCTCAAAACTGCCTGGTACTGGCACAAGAACAGACATATAGACAAATGGAATAGAATAGAGAACTCAGAAATTGACCTAAACCAATATGCTCAATTAATATTTGACAAAGGAGGCAAGAACATACAATGGAGTTAAGACAGTCTCTTCAACAAATGGTGTTGGGAAAATTGGACAGATATATGCAAAAAAATGAACCTAGACTACCAACTTACACCATACACAAAAATAAACTCAAAATGGCTAAAGGACTTAAATGTAAGATGAGAAACCATAAAAAAATATTAGAGGAATCCACAGGCAGCAAAAACTCAGCTATATGCCGAAGTTCTTCACCGATACCGCTCCTAGGGCAATGGAAAATAAAGACAAAATAAACAAATGGGACTACATCAAAATAAAAAGCTTTTGCACAGCAAAAGAAACCATCAACAAAACAACAAGAAAGCCCACTGCATGGGAGAACATATTTGCCAATGTTATCACCGATAAGGGTTTAATCTCCAACATTTACAAGGAACTCATACATCTTAACAAAAGGAAGATAAACAACCCAATCAAAAAAATGGGCAAAAGACCTAAATAGATACTTTTAAAAAGAAGACATAAGGAAGGCCAAGAGACATATGAAAACATGCTCAAAGTCACTAAACATCCAAGAAATGCAAATCAAAACCACAATGCAGTACCATCTCACACCTGTCAGAATGGCTATCATCAACAAATCAACAAATGACAAGTGCTGGAGAGGATGTGGAGAAAAAGGAACCCTCGTGCACTGCTGGTGGGAATGCAGACTGGTGCAGCCACTGTGGCAAACAGTATGGAGTTTCCTCAAAAAGTTAAAAATGGAACTCCCATTTGACCCAATGATCCCACTTCTAGGAATATATCCCAAGAAATTAGAAATACCAATTAGAAAGGATATATGAACCCTTATGTTCATAGCAGCACAATTTACCATAGCTAAGATTTGGAAACAGCCTAAATGCCCATCAGCAGATGAGTGGATTAATAAACTGTGGTACATCTATACAATGGACTACTACACTGTGGTAAAAAAGGAATTCTTACCATTTGCGACAGTATGGATAGAACTGGAGAGCATTATGCTAAGTGAAATAAGCCAGTCAGAGAAAGATAAATATCACATGATCTCACTCATTTATGGAATATAATGAACAACATAAAGTGATGAACAAAAACAGATCCAGAGACAGAGAAGCATCGATCAGTCCATCAAACCTCAGAGGAAAGGTAGGGGAGGGTGGGGGTAAGGGAGAGAGATCAAGCAAAGGACTTGTATGAATGCATATAAGCCTAACCAATGGACAGACACCAGGGGGTGAGGGCATGAGTAGGGGTGTGGAGGGGCAATGGGGGGATAAGGACACATATGTAATATCTTAATCAATAAAGAAAAAAATTAAAAACAACAAAGTTAAAAGTTGGACACAATATGTCCAATTTAAATGGTTTATTTCTTGTCTCATTTAAAATATTCATAATAGTACCTTCCTTTGGGTAACATATATATTTGTAAAATTTGGAGTCCTCCTTTTCACATTATTAAAAATATATTTGAAGTGTTTGTTAATTACTTATTAGTTTTATATAATGATTCCCTAATGTTATTAAGTTCAACAATCTGCCTAGCCATGTACTGTGGCTCATCTATACCCTCCTCATGTATAGTAGAAGTGATTATCTAATATTTATAACATATTTATATTATTTTATATATAATGTGTTATGCACTTGTGGTGTTTTTTACATAAACCTCACAACAGTATGACAAAGTCTGATGATTGATGATTTATAAAGGCTAAAACAAAGGCTTAGACTATTAGATTCAACACTGAAAAGTAAGTGTTAAGGTTCACATTTCATAAAAACTAAAACTTGGTGACAATTAGGGCTTAGCATTCAGGGACACATCTGGGTGATTCTATAGTTTGCAATTTTGCCAATGCTCTTGCTCATAGACCCATCCAAAGATCCAACGGATATGGAATGTGGCCATCCAAAGACTCAATGGAACAAAAAGAAACCGCACTTTGAGTAATAGTCATTGGCTTCTAAATCTTAGCTAAAATGGAAAACTTCATATATAAGATCCATATCCAAAAAAACATACTAGGTTGTCTAAAAACAATAACAACAAAAATAACATGAAAGTCAACTACATCTTGAAGCAAATGGTTTCATATAATTTTGCCATATAAAGTGAGTTTTGGTTTAATTATACTTTTTTATCCTTATTATATCACCTAATTATGTATTCCATCCTTATTTCTATTATCAGAATTACTTAATAATGCCTTAAATGTTTATGTATTTTCTAATATAGAAAAATATTTGTATTTTACTACTTGAGTGGCTTAGAACTCAAGTGCTTTTATGTTGCTCCATTAAATATAGGAACAGTTCAGAAAGAAAAGAAAGTAAGAAATATTTTATAAGAGTTCACTTCCTTGAGGCTGTACAGTTTTAAGAATTCCTATCTGGAAAATACATAAATAATAGCACTGTTGAGGATTGCCTCATGAATGTTAACTCCCCTGAACCTCTAGATTAAGACTTTATCCACCTAAATAGACAGAGAAAGTTGTGAGACAGAGAGAGGGGGCTAGGAGCTAGGTGAGGGGGAGTAAGGGGCATAGAGATATATAGAAATATCTTGCCACCCATTTGATGTGGGTGCCAGTCATGTGCTGTGCTGAAATCAGGCTGGTAATGGAGATGTAGGGGGTGCAGTACAACCCCTTATACTCATCAGATGCTGTTATGAGACTACCCCTTACAGTCATCAGCTGCTGTTATGTCTTCATGGTTGATAGCAATCATTAAGGAAAATGACTTAAATTAAGAGGGTTAATGAGACAAGTTATAGTGTTGCAACTGCAATTGATATTCATCATCTTTCTCTCCTACCACCCAGATTTCACTCACCCACATCCATATCAATTGGTCAAAGTTATTTACCTGGTGAATAAATCCAGACTTTTATTCCATCAGGTCTGACCCTTGAATACCTTTACCTTATCAGATTGTGTTGACACAATTGCCCATTTACTTTTGTCAATGAAAACAGAACAACAAAATTACAATAGTGAATCTAATTTCCAGAGATACTCTTCTTTGCCTCTGTTATATAAAAGCAATATATATTCTTCCTTTAGTATATATCTATCATATATGTATATATATATGAAGATAGGAATTTTACTTTGATCCACTTCTCCCCCTATCCTATATAATAAAAGGCTAATATGCAAATCGACCAAATGACAGAATGACTGGTCACTATGATGCATACTGACCACCAAGGGGCAGACACTCAATGCAGGAGCTGCCCCCTGGTGGTCAGTGTGCTCCCACACGATTTTCATGCCAGTCATGTGCAGGGCCTCTAGTATAAAGATAATGAACAGACTTCTCTACTTCCTGAGATGAATTTCCTGACTGCTGTCCTTAAAGTGTCTACCTACCTATAAGTGAAGGTGAATGAAACAGTAATATAGTTTTATTCACTTCAATAAATAGAGATGGCCCATTTATTAACCAAGCCAGAGTTTCATTTTTCTCCATCCATGTTTGAAGATACCTTCCTACCACCCCTACCATGCCCACCTGTGAAAGCTTAAATGTGAGCTAAAAGAGGCACTAAAATGGTGGACAACATGGTTGGTTAGGGACAATTGTCCATACAATTTACTTGCATAGGTCCCATACAAAATGTATTATCACTAGTAATGATAGTTGGTGCTGCTCCTGCTCAACGCAGTGAGTTGGAAGCTCTGACGATACCAGCTCACTATGAGCAGCTCCAGGTGCAGCCACTTGATGTCTCAGTCTGATGCTTGGGCTCCACTAGGACCACAGGAGCACAACAGGAGCTGCTTTTGAAACAATTATAAAAGAAACAAAATTACACCAAAACTCTGAGTCTGTGCTGCAAATCTGCTGGGATTTTCCAGAGACCACACAGGCATCTTTTTCTACAACCATCTGAGTGCAGTGTATCTTCCTAGGGCATCCAGAGTACTTGCCACACACTGCTCTCCAGGTCCAATAAATGTGATATCATCAGTATAGTCAATAAATGCTTTGCAGACTGTCAGGACAAAGGATGTCCTTGCAGATCATAAGTCACTAAGAGCAGGAAAGCTAATAGGGTGCCCTGGGACATGGCAGTAAACTGTAAACTCCCTTGTAAAAACAAACTCCTTCCCTCCTTCTTATTTATTAAGGTAGGAAAGAATGCACTTGCATATCAATAGCTACAAAGTCCCTGGGCTAAATTGATCTGTTCCAGTAAGGATATAACATCTTTTATAACAACTGTTACTGTGGCTACCGCTTATTAAGTTTATTATCTACCCTTACCATCTATGACCTATCTGGTTTTTGTCACACAGGGAAACATGGCAAATGTTGGGAACCTTAACCCTTGCACACTTTAATTATTTGAAGGGGCACTAACCTATGAAATTTAAACTAGAAAAAATATTGATTATAATTCACTATGTTAGATGGGCCAAACATTTTATACAGCCCTTCCTACAATAATGATACTATTCCAAAAGTCAGAGAAGACTTTTTGATGAAATGGCTACAGAGTGAATCCATAATCCTACTATACCACTCATGAAAGAAACCTGGGCCTGGATTCCACTTATAATGGCTTTGTAAACCACTCTTATGGGGGGGGGGGGCTTGGTAGTCACTCAGGTCTGGATAGTTTCCTTTTGACAGTATACACCTGCTCAGGTAAATGATCGCAGAGTTGGGGAAATGTTTGGGGAGTATCAGTCATAAGGTTGTGATGGCATTACAAGAACCTGTCTCCAGAAGACATGGACCTCTCTATATTGGTGGGCTTTCTGTATGACACCCAGCTCAGACCAGAAAAGAAGGTGAGGGATCAGAGCTCTGCAACATATGAAAGAAACTCCCTCCCAACCTCCCAAGTAATCTGCAACAAAAAAAACATAACTGAATTTATTGCTTACTGAACAAAGAATAGCTGGTTTTGGAAAGCACTGTGTCTCCAAACAATGATTTCATGTAGGATTTTGAGAAGCATAGAACTCAGGGATTGGCTAACTTTCAGCCAAGGAAGTTTTCAGGGATTGTGTAATTTTCAGTGGAGGAAGCACAACTATGGAAGCAGCCTGTTGATTATCATGGGCTGCTATTGGTTGGCTGACTTCAGAAGCATGAGTACTGAGGCAAGGATGTTTAACTGGCAATAGCAGTACCTTGCTCATGGATGGGGCTATAACTAAAGAAGAATCAATATTTTTTATAAAATGTCCAAAAGGAACTTTGCTTCTCAAGCAGCAGTCAAAAACCTTTTGCTCACCACACTTTGATTTTTTTTTTCTGATTCCATAAGCTAAAGTGTGTGGTAGCCTTTGTCTATTTCTCTTGCCCCTAAAAATATAATGGCCCATTACACATTGTCACAGAACCCTATAGCCAAGACACCTGGTTACCTTGATGCCTGGTAAAATAATTACACCTACTTTGATTCCGCTATCCTCGAATCTTATCATTCTTATTGACACTAGCATATTCAGTTCCCTGGAAGCTTTTTACTTTCAAATTTGGCCTCACCAAAATAGTTACTGCCAAGATTCTCAGGGATGCCAGTGACCTCCCTCACCAAGGAATTCCTCAAGGCCTTACACAAGGTGTTTCCTTTGGGCCCTGCGAGCAATATAGTAAGTGGGAGTTCTCTTGTATAAAATTCTCTCCAGCCATGCTTACTTACATCCCTGAGTCTTTTGACCACTTCCTAAATATTTTGCAAAGGTAGTCCAGATCGCCACATTATTTATTATGGCCTTTGTCATTTCCAAGCTGTAAGGAGCCCATATCAGGAGTGTATCATACAAGTTACTGAATCATACATAGGCAAATGCTCCCATGTCAGTACTAAATTCTTGCCTATTCAGGTTTAGACTGGTCCAACACAGTCAATTCTACTCTCCCATGTGTTCCACTAGTTCTTGCTGGTACACTGTAGGCAGGCCATACAAATCTTTTGGTAGGAAAGCAGAGACTAAATGTTCCTGCTCGAGAAATTCTGAGCAATGGCCCTAGTTATTGGACTCTAAGTAAAGAGGTAATGCAAGAGAGGGTCTTGGGGAAGAAGAGCATCATGTAATAAGGTAACTACCTGGGGTGAAGTTTTTGTATGGGCTTTAGGAAGGATGGATAACTCTAGCAAGGTGGGGGGAAAGATGCTTCTTCCTACTCACAGGTTTCTAGCTAAAATGGGGTTTGTCACTAAGAGGCACATTCACTCTAATGCTTCTTTCCAAAGCTTCAAAGGCCACTTCTTTCTGAAGTCCTTGACTTGATTGAAGATATTCTTTGACATTTGTGAAAGTAGAAAACTAGAGATATTTAAGAGTACAATAGTATGAGTTAGAGGTTTGTAAGAGATTGGATATACATTTTTTAGATAATTTCTACTCTGGTATGAGAGATGTGTGAATGTGAACAAAATAAAATGCCACATGCTAATTGATATTATGCAAATTTGGGAATTATGTTTTGGGACTTAGAACGAAGAGCAATTAAGTCTACTTTAGTAGAGAGGAAATTTTATCCAAAAAAAGGAAAAACAGTTCTTGGTAGAAAGAACATTAGTACTAAAGTGAAGAATACAAAGAACTTGGACTATCCAAAAAATGGTGAAGCATTTGGTGTGGCAAGAGTAAGTCTCATGAGAAATGAGGAGAGAGGAGTAGAATACGATCAAGAATCCTAAGAAGAGTTATTTGTGAATCAATTGTGAAAAACTTGGTATTTCATTTTTCAGTTTTTATGGAACTAGCATTGGTTCTGAAATAGGGGGATAACACAATCCACATGTTTTTTGTTTGTTTGTTTTTAACAGACTTTGATATTTTGTAGCAGTGTTGATATGGGGTAGGAAAAGCAAGCAAGGCTAGTGGTAGGAATACCAGTGAGTAGTACATTGAACACATCCAAAACAGAAAGAATAAGAATGAATACCCAAACTTAGGTGGAATAAATTGAAACGGGAAGCTGGATTTATGAGTCATTGTTGAGGCTTTTATAACTAGATTTTAAAACCTAAATTCTTCAACATGTTAAACTGAAATATTAATTTTAAAAAATAATGAAAATAATTTCCCAGTAGCACTACACTTTCGGGAGATGTTAAGTGAAAGGAAATGTGTAGTTATCTAGCAAGATAGGTTCTTGACTTACATAAACATTGCTTTGTCCAACTGGGAGCTACACAGGCCAGAAGAGCAAGATGACGGTAGGTTCTGGGCCCCTGTAGGCACAATTTAACTAGCCTTCCCAAGTGGCCAGGCTCGACAGAATAACCCAGAGCTACCTAGTAATTTGAAGAGTAGTGTTTGAAGTATAGCAATTTGAAGAGTAGAGATTTAAATAGTAGTATACTATGTGCAATATATTATATTGATTTAGTATATTGGTTTCCTATGGCTACTGTAATAAATTATTTTTAAAAACTTGTGATTGAAATAATAAAAGTTTATTCTATCATTGTTCTAGAGAACAGAAGCCTAAAATCAGTTTTGCTAGGCCAAAATCAAGCTGTGGGTAGGACTATGTCCTCTAGAGACTCTAGGGAAAATCTGTTTCTTTCCTAGTCAAGTGCATTCTGGTGGCTGCTAGCATTCCTTGGCTTGTAGCTGCATCTCTCCAATCTCTGCTTCTGTGGTCATACTACTTTCTCCACTTTTATCTATATCAAATCTCCCACTGCCTCTCTCTCTTATAAAGATAGTTTAGAACCCATAAGGATAATCTAGGATATTACCATTTCAAGATCCTTAACTTAATCACATCTACAAAAGTTTTTTTTGTTTTGTTTTGTTTTGTTTCCAAATAGAGTGACATTCACAGGGTTCAGAGATTAAGATGTGGAAATCTTTTGGGAGGATAATATCCAGCCTACCACAGATAGAAACACCAAATGTTAATGAAATTTCAAAACCAAGATCAGTATGTTTATAAAGTAAGGTTGAAGAAAAAAATGGAATAATCTATACTAATAAAAGGGTAATATGCTAATTAGACTGGGAGACCTTCCAGGAGACCTTCTGGATGTTCTTCTGGACAAAGCCATGGTGGCGGGGCCAAGGTAGAGGTGGTTAGAGGCCAAGAGGGGAGGGTAGTTGTGGGTGATCAGGCCAGGATGGGATGGCAGTTGTGAGTGATCAGGCTGGTTGGGGGTGGGACCATTGGGGGTAAGCATACCAGTAGGGGGGCCAGTTGGGGGTGAGCAGGATGTCAGTGGGGGTCAGTTGGAGGTGATCAGGACAGCAGGGGGGGGCAGTTTGGAGTGAGCAGGCCAGCAGGGGAGCAGTTGGGGGCAAGCACACTGGCATGGGGGTCAGTTGGGGGTGATTAGGCTGATGGAGGGGCTATTTAGGGGTGAGCAGGCTGTCAGGCAGAGTGGTTAGGGGCAATAAGGCAGGCAGACAGGCAGGCAGGTAAGCAGATGGAGCCAGCAGTCCCAGATTGAGAGAGGAATGTCCAACTGCCGGTTTAGGCCCGATCCCTGTAAACTGGCAGTAGGACATCCTCCGAGGGGTCCCAGATTGGAGGGGGTGCAGGCCGGGCTGAAGGACAAACCCCCCCGTCCATGAATTTCATGCACCAGGCCACTAGTATTGTTCAATGAAAAGAGATAAGCCACATAATCATATTGCTTATTCAATTAATGATTGACATATTTTATTATTTCTATATATTTTTGAAAATATATTTATTTAAATTTGGTATCTATTCTTTTTTTAAAAAATATATTTTATTGATTCTTTTACAGAGAGGAAGAGAGAGGGATAGAGAGCCAGAAACATCGATGAGAGAGAAACATCGATCAGCTGCCTCCTGCACACTCCCTACCGGGGATGTGCCCGCAACCAAGGTACATGCCCTTGACCGGAATCAAACCTGGGACCCTTAAGTCCGCAGGCCAACGCTCTATCCACTGAGCCAAACCGATTTCGGCTAAATTTGGTATCTATTCTTGATCAAAACTCACAATAAATTAGGACTCCAATGTGGACACATACACCAAAATTCCCAGCATTATGCTTAATGGTGGGGCAGAGATGAAATGAATATAATCATTCTCATTCTAGTAATAATAGCATAAGAATGACCTTTGTCACAACTATTATTTACCAACTAGTGGCCCAGTGCAACAAATTCATGCACGGGGGGGGGGGGGGGTTGTTCCTCATTCTGACCTGCACTCTCCAATCTGGGACCCCTCAAAGGATGTCCTACTGCCCGTTTACAGGGATTGGGCCTAAACCAGCAGTCGGACATCCTTCTCACAATCTGGGACTGCTGGCTCCTAACTGCTAACCTGCCTGCCTGCCTGCCTGCCTGCCTGATTTCCCCTAACCACTCTGCCTGCTGGCCTGCTCACCCCCAAATGCCCCCCTGCCAGTCTGATCACCCCTAACTGGCCCCCCTGCTGGTCTGCTCCACCCCAACTGCCCCCCCTGCTCACCTGCTTGCCCCCACCTTCCCTCCTCACTGGACAGCTCACCCCCAACTGCCCCCCTGTTGGCCTGCTCACTCCAAACTGCCCCCCCTGCTGTCCTGATCACCTCCAACTGACCCCAACTGATGGCCTGCTCACCCCCAACTGGCCCCCATGCTGGTCTGCTTACCCCCAATGGCCCCTGCCATCCCATCCTGGCTTAATCACCCCCCTGGCGACCCAAGGTCCCAGCCCCTCCTTTTTTGCTTTTTCTTTTTTTCAGTGCCTCCTTGAGCGGAGGCCAGGGCTGGCTAGAAGCAAGTATCTAGGATTTATTTATCTTCTATAATTAAAACTTTGTAGCCTTGAGCAGAGGCCAGGGCCAGCCAGGGCAGGTGGGAAGCTTGGCTTCCTCCATTGCCGGGGCAACCCAAGCCTCCTGCTTGCTCCAGCTCAGTAGCTGGCCACCATCTTGTTGAGTTAATTTGCATACTCGCTCCTGATTGGCTGGTGGGCATGGCTTGGCATAGTGGAGTGATGGTTAATTTGCATGTTTCTCTTTTATTAGTGTAGATGCTCAAGTGAATTCAAACAACACATCAGGTAGGAGAAAAAAATAAGAGGCATAGACTTGAAAATAAAATATCATTTTTAGATGACACGTTTATTTACCTGGAAAAACTCCATGTTAATTAGAGCATTATTATAAGTGTTGAGAAATTTTAATGTGTGTGGGTATATGATTATTATTAAAAACACAATCATTTGCATTTATAAACATTGAAAGTAAAATTAAATAAGAGGCTTTAAGATAGCATTATGTAATTAAATAACTAGGAATAAAATTAGAATAAATTTGTTGGATCTATGTGAAGAAAATGTTTAAAACACAAAGTGTTGTATATTTCAAACATACAAAATTAAGCAAATAATAGGTGAATCTGTGTACTAGTACAGACATTATCCAATTATAACAATATTGTTTCATCTACACTGCCATCCATATTATTTTAAATAATTTCTAGAAATGAAATTAACTCATCCACAAATATTTCTGTATGTATTTTTAATATCTTAAATATCCAATGATCTTTTAATCCCTCTATTATTCATATCTTAATATCATATATTCAATTATCATTTACAATATCAAATTTATATGTTTACTAAAGCAAGTATATTTACATGTTTTATATATTTAAGATATATATTATTATAATTAAAATTTGTATATATGAAATAAATATGATATATGTTTGATATCATGTTATAATTGTTTTTGTTGAAGAAACTAAAACCTGAGTCATTTGTGCTGTGTAGCTTCATACAGTGTCCTTCAACTTACTCCTCTGATGTCTCTATTTCCTCTAAATTGGATCTACAGCCTTGATCTAATTTGAGTTCAATTTTTTGGCAAGAATATTTTATAGGTAATTTAATGTTCTTCCATGAAGTGATACATAATGTCTGGTTGTCTCTATTTTTGTAATATTAGCAACTTTTCATGCTCAATGACTAGATTCATTCAATGGCTAGAATTGCAAAATAATGATGTTCTAAGTCAAACATTAATCCTTAACTTACTTGCTGAGATAATTCTTTAAAAAGGAACTTCTCTCCAGTGACAGAATGCATGTAGAAAAAACAGGATAAAGTTAAGTTTTTCCCGTAGTTAGCAGTTTGCAAAATAATGTATTTTTTCCTAGCATCTTTCAATGGGAACCAATTTGAACTTTTAAAATATTTTATTAATTCATGGATTTAATAATATATGATGTGTTGCATCTGTTGTGGTTATTATAGCTATCAAAATCAGTGAGAGGATCTTCACCAGAAAAGATACAATTATAATATAACATAATTATTAATTTCTTTTATCCTTCATTAAAGGAAAAGTCTAACATAATGAAAACATCAATGATCCCACCCTCAACAGAGTGATTACTAAGAGCAATTTCATTTGTTTTCATTCCTTCTGTCCTGATGCTGTAACCTACTGGGGATGTGCAGTCAAATTACCATGTTCTCTTAAATCAGTTGGAATAGGTTCTCTTGATATTGATATGCCACCAACCAGATACAAAATGCATTTGTTTAATTTTATTTTCAGTTTCTTAATACTTCTTTTTAAAATGTGATTTTTGTTTTATGATCACATCAATATTGGGATTTCCAAAAATCAAGTCTCTAAGGTGATGAATATTCCAAGAAATTTAAGTTCTATATCTGCCTCCTGTATTGAGTCACCTCTTTTTAAAAATAAATCTTTAAAATTTTATGGCTATTGGTGCATTTTTAATATAAACATATGTATATGTATGTAATATTTACATTATATATGTATATAATTATGTTTCCCTGTTTGTCAAATAAATGACAGTATATCATACATACTTTACTCAATCTTTATTTCTTAAATTTAATAATATGTATTGAGTATATAACATAATTATAGAAATATCTCTTATTTTTTATTATAACTGTATAGTATACTACTGTGCAGATTGATATGATAGAGTCTTTGGGGTTTTCTATGTACAGTATCATGTCATCTATGAATAAGGACAGTTTTACTTCTTTTACAATTCGGATGCCTTTTATTTCTTTTCTTGTCAGATCGCTATATAGGCTAGCACTTCCAGTACTACATCGAACTGGAGTGGTGAAAGTGGGCATCCCTGTCCTGTTCCTTTTCTTAGGGAAAATGGATTTAG
The DNA here is from genome assembly GCF_951640355.1 of Cnephaeus nilssonii. Classification (NCBI taxonomy): domain Eukaryota; kingdom Metazoa; phylum Chordata; class Mammalia; order Chiroptera; family Vespertilionidae; genus Cnephaeus; species Cnephaeus nilssonii. Next base: position 68,111,928 of record NC_137074.1, on the reverse strand, counting down.
TTTTTGCCCATTGAGTATGATGTTGGCTGTAGGTTTGTCATATAAGGCTTTTATTGTGTTGAGGTATGACCCTTCTATTCCCACTTTGCTGAGCGTGTTTATCAAAAAAGGGTATTGGATTTTGTCTTCTTGCATTTGAAGAGACTTTGCCTGTGTGCCAATATGTGGTCTATCTTTGAAAATGACCCTTGTGCACTTGAGAAGAACGTTTATTCCATGGCTTTGGGGTGAAATGTTCTGAAGATGTCCATTAAGTCCACCTGATCTAGTGAGTCATTTAGGATTGATGTTTCTTTGCTGATTTTTTGTTTAGAGGATTTATCCAGTGGTGTTAGTAGGGAATTAAAGTCCCATACTATGACTGTATTGCTGTTGATCTCTCCCTTGATACCTTGCAGAAGTTTTTTATGTATTTGGGTGCTCCTGTATTGGGTGCATATATGTTTACCAGAGTTATATCCTCTTGTTGAATTGCTCCCTTTAGTATTATGAAGTGGCCTTCCTTATCTCTTGTTGTGGCCTTTACTTTGAGGTCTAATTTGTCAGATATAAGTATTGATACCCCAGCTTTTTTTTCATTTCCATTCATCTGAAAATTTTTTCCCATCCCTTTACTATCGGTTTGTGTGAGTTCTGAGTTTGATCTCCTGTAGACAGCAGATATATGGGTCATGTTTTCTTAACCACTCAGCTACCCTATGTCAGTGGTCGGCAAACTGCTGCTCATGAGCCACATGTGGCTCGCGAGCCGCGGTTTGCCACTCTGTTGACTAATGAGTTTGCCAACCACTGACCTAGACTCTCGATTCCAATAATTTCAGGCTGTTGTTGTTCCTTGTGATTAAGCCCCTATCCCAGAGGTTGGCAAACTCATTAGTCAACAGAGCAGCAAAACGCGGCTCACGAGCCACATGTGGCTCGCAAGCCGCTGTTTGCTGACCACTGCCCTATGTCTTTTGATTGGGGCCCTTAATCCACTTACACTTAAAGTTATTATTGACAGGTACTTATTTGTTGCCATTTTTATTCTTTATGTCTGTGTTCCTTCTTCCATTCCTATTTATTTTTTTTACAGCAGTTCCTTTAGCATTTCTTGCATTGCTGGTTTGGTGGTAATAAACTCCCTTAGTCCTTTTTTGTCTGTGAAGCTCCTGATTTCACCTTCAATTTTGATTGATAGCCTAGCTGGGTATAGTATTCTTGGATTCAGACCCTTGCTTTGCATGACTTTGTACATTTCATTCCATTCCATTCTGGCCTGATGTGTTTCTGTTGAGAAATCAGTTGATAGTCTGATGGGAGATCCCTTGTAGGTAACTTTCTGTCTGGCAGCCTTTAATATTCTTACTTTGTCATCAGTGTTTGCCATTTTAATTATAATGTGTCTTGGTGTCAGTCTTTTTTCGTTCATCTTGTTTGAGACTCTGTGAGCTTCTTGGACTTCTGTGAGTTTTTTCTTGCCAATATCAGGGAAGTTTTCTGTCATTATTTCTTCAAACAGGTTTTCTATTCCTTGCTCAGCTTCCTTTCCTTCTGGAACCCCTATTTTGAGGATGTTGTTTCATTTCATGTTGTCCCAAAGCTCCCTTAGGCTCTCCTCATGTTTTTCAAGTTTTTTTCCAGTTGCTGTTCTGCTTGGGTATTTTTTCCTACCTTGTCTTCGAACTCACTGATGCAGTCCTCTGCTTCTTCTAGTCTATTGTTGATGCTTTCTATTTTGTTCTTTACTGCAGCGATGTCATTCTTCATTTCTTGTTGGTTCTTCTTCATTTTCTCTTGGTTGTTACATGTTGTTGAATTTGTCTTCTATTGTTTTTACTGTCCTTATGACCATTACTCTGAATTCTTTCTCTGACAAATTGCTTTCCTCTGTTTCGCTTACTTCCTTTTCCTGTGATTTCTCCTTTTCTTTTGTATGGGTGCTTTTTCTTTATCTTCCCATTTTGCTCCTCTCAGGGTTTCTGGTTACGTAGCTCACTTTCTACCATGTTGACTTAAAGGCACAAAATACAACATGACAAGACACAACACAGAGGGCATCAAACACACATGTACTCCTGATACCAATAACCCCAAATAAAGGTGACCACCACAGAAAAGAGATTAGGGGAGAGAAAAAAGTGCAAAAATTATATTGAGAAAAGGAAAAAAAGGTAAGACAGAAAAGAAAGAGAAAAAAAAGAAGGGGGTAAAAAAAATATATATATATAGGGAGAAAACTTCAAAAAAAAACAACAACTAATCCAAAAAATGCAAACAACAAACACCCAGAAAAGTAGAATAGAAGCTGAATCTGAAGAGATAGAGCTTATTTCCAGAAAGTAAGGTCAAGGAATTGAATGAATGTAGAAATGGCCACGATTCAGTATATAGGAGGTAGAAAGAGAATGAGTATAGAAGAAGAAAAGTAAAAAACATACTAAAGAAATTTTGAAAAGTATATAAAATATATATAAAGAAAGTATATACATATATATATATATATATATATATATATATATATATATATATATTTATATATAAATAAATATTTTCCCTTTCTTTAATCTATCTATCTATGTATTCATCTATTTTTGGAAAAGGAGAATAGAGAATAGATAGGCCTGAGTTGGTGATTGAAACTAATTAAGCTATTGATAGAAGAAGAGAACAAGCAGGAAGAGGAAAAACAGAAGCATAAAAAATAAAATAAATTAAAAGAAAAAATACACTAACAAACAATCAAATAAACAACAAGACTGAAAGAAAAGAAAAAATGTTTGGCTAGTGAAGAAAGAGAAAAGAGAAGTGTGCATGGACTTGGAGCAGGGGAGAGGAAATTAGATATATGAGTAAGATAAATTTTTAACAAGGGAGTAAAAAGAAAGGTAGAGAAAAACTAGCAGGAACAGGGTAAGAGAAACAGGATTAAAAAGGGGAAAGTGAAGAAGAAAGTGTTGGCATAAAGGAAAAATTGAAATAGAGTAAAATAATGCTAAAATAAAAATAAAAATAGAATTAGAACACTAACCCCCCCAAAAAATGAATAAATAAAACAAAATTTAAAAATGGTAAAATAATAGTAATAATAATAATTAAAAATAAAAATATAATAATAAAATGTAAAATGAGAAAAAAATTTAGTTTCTTAAGTAAAATATGAAAAATAAAAAAGTTAAGTAGTGAAGTTCATTTGCTTCAGTGGAGCTTCAATGACCCATGGGGGCTGGTTTAAGACCCCTCTCTAGTGTTCTGCCTGGCACGTCAGGTAGTCAGCACAGTGTTGAAGTTCCCAGTGATCCACTGCTCCTCTGTGTCATAAACCACAACCTTTGTTTCAAGCAGGCGGAATCACTTTGCTCACTTTGTTTCTCTGCCTGCCTTCAGTTGTATTTACATAAGCATCTATTTCTGACAAAGCCTCTGGGTGGCGCTGTTTCTGTATTAGTTTCTGGGACCAAATGGCCCCTTAACTCAGTCCCCCAGGGCTCGCTGGGGGTGTTTAGACTCTTCATTTCCCTGCCAAACTCAGGACTGGGCTGGAGGGACGGGCTGTCCCAGAGCTGGTCTTCTGCTTGTCTCTCCCTACTCGGCTCCCCAATTTCCACAAAAACCACCTTCACCTGAAGTCTTGGTGTTTTTAATTGGAAGATCCTATGTACTGGGCTTAGCAAGCAAAACCAAGGAAGTAAAAAAGACAAAGCAACCACACCGCCTCATGTCTTTCTCTCCCTCCCCCCACCCCCCAGCACTGTGCAGCTGGTATAGAACTTCAGGCTGCCTTTCTGGGCACAGTTTCCCATGGCTATGGGCTTAGATCTACAGTCCCCCGCTGCCAGCAGCCCTGTGGACCTATTTCCACATTCAAGGGCTACACTGACCCCAAGGGCTGCGGATTTGGTGCAGCGCAGTCTCCCTCTGTGATTCTAGTCCTGGCTGCGTGCATTTCTCCCTCCAGCTTGGATCCCAGATCCCACCTTTCTCCAGGCGGGCTCTGACTTTTCCGTCCATGGATTCCTCACCAGCTGTGTTTAATTTGCCAATTCTGGGTGGATGTTATTCTATTCAGCTGTTCCTTTTATCTGCTGTGTGAGAAGTCACAGAACCTGTTTGCGTATTTGGCCACCACCTTGTCTCCCCCTGGACAAACTTTTTAGGCGCCCACAGCTGGGGAGGCTGGAGTCTTGGTGTTCATGGGTTCTCAGCTGAGGCAGCTGGTCCCTGGGCATTGTGGCTGTAGGGTCCCAGGAGCTACCTGAGCTCTCCATGATTGAAGGTAAGGCTGGGCTTCTGATCACAGCCACTCTCCCCTTCAAGATGGTGCGGTCTTTGCGGCAGAGCCGGCCACTCCAGGAGAGATTTCAGCAGTAGTAGAGCCTGCCCAGACAGGGGAGTCTGGTCCGCCAGTCCCCAACAGTCCTGTGAAATATAGCTGTCCCTCACTCACAAAAACAGACACTCCCTGCATGTCCACACACTCTCCTTTCACTCTCTTACTCACACACTATCTTGTTGACTACTATCCTGTCAGCCTCCATCTTGGATCTTCCATGTAAAGAACTTTTTAAACCTTGATTTTTGTTTTTATTATGTTTATGGAATTTATAAACTTGACAAATATACTTTTTATTACCTCATTAAGGTAGCTGGAAAATTTCAGTATATTTCTGAACTAAGTACATTATCTGAGCTCATCATAGCAGTGTGCCTTCCAGGGGACATTGACATCAATAGGAAATATTTAGGATAGTTTCCAATCAGAAATGACTCAACATTATTTTAACTATTCCAAATTACTTCTTTAAATCTTTCACAGAGTGGATAGACTTTTAAAAAAATATATTTGGATGACAAAACATGTTAAATATGTAAAGTATTTAAGATGCCAAGAATGTTGTAATGAAATGGTTTAGATTCTAGAAATAACAAATGTCTAGAATATTAACAAAATAAAAACTGAACAGAGCCTATATTGCCAAATATCTGGAAAGCAAGATTTAGTCATGATAATATGTTAGATTTTATAGTACCTTTAAATTTGCATAGCATCCTCCTCTTTATTTACTTGACCCCCACAACAACCCTGAGAGAAAGACAGGGCAAATCCAATCATCTCCATGAGAAAAGCCTAACTCAGAAAGGACCAGCTTTCTGTAGTGAGCATATAATTAGCCTATTCACTGGAAAATTTGCTACTTGTCCATTCTAATTCCATTACAGATATGCAGAAACCAATTTAAATGAGAGCAAAGGCTCAGTGTCATTTTGTGAGTGAATGTCTGACCCTGCCTTAAGCAAGCATTTAACTGGCTTCTTCAGGAAAGGTCTGAGGGAAATCTGAAAATTAAAGCACTATAGAGAGAATTGCTATTAAACTGACTCAAATATCAGCTAATCTTTTTGTAATGGAAAGTGTAATGATAGTTAAACTGAAGGACACTATACACACACAACACATGCACACACGCTAATACTAAACCATAATTTCAACTTGAAACTCTTAAAGTTACTGTCATTAGAGATAATGATGCAGTGCAAGAAAACTGTATAAACACTCTGTGAAATTGATTTTTTTTCCCTGTGAACATGAAGCAAGCTAATCTTCTGAAGCTATTTTGATCCTAGACTATGTGAAATTAAGAGTGTAGAGGTGAAATGTGTCCAATAAATTGTAGAATTTACTAGGAAAACTGGCATAGACACCAAATACTCCTCTGTAAAGGTGGATTCTCCTGTATTAGCAAGTAATGTGATCAGTGGGGTGCCCTCTGCATCCCGACCTATTATTAGTGAAGTGGAGTCTTTGGGGTGCCTTGGGGAAAACAATTTCCTGAAGTCCCACAAGAGGTGAGATATCTTGGAAAGTTTTATTGATGATGTAAAATTAAGGGGGTTCCCATCCAAGGTCTTATTTCCCTCTGGCTCTCCATGGAAAAAGTCCAATCTTGTTGAAAGGACTTTTTGGGATAAAATAAGAGTTTTGGGGGTGAAATAGGCAGGTTTAGGAAATTTTTAAAAATTAAGGGGTCCATGGAAAAAGCACAGGGCTACAGAGCTGCAAAAGGTACATTTCCATAAAATAAGGGGACTGGGAGCTGCAGAAGGGTGTACATTTATAGAATAAAGGGAAGGAAGCCCTTCATTCAAAGAGAGAAGAAGAAAGCCCAGAGGGAATAGGGAAACAATAAAGAAGGAGAGGAGGACAGCCTCACTTGTCCCATGTGAGGTTCGACCTCTGAGCTCAGGAGTTACTATAGCGACCAAATCAGAAAGGGATGGTGACCAGTCAGAGGGGATATCAAGGCACAAAGATCTGCAGCCTTTATAAACTGTAGGAAAGGGACTCAGTGGGACTCTTTACCCCTCTCCATGTGGGAGTCTGCTGGTTTCTCAATAAATTTCCACCTTTGCTACACCACCTTTCATCTGTGATTTCATTCTTCAACTCTACCAGACAAGAGTCCGGGAACCATCCTGCCCAGGGGAACACCATGAGTTTCAGGTCCAAAATTCCCGTATCATTGCCTTCAGCAGAGGTAGAATTAAGGTTACTGCTCAGAGTTTCCACACAGCCTAGCTTGTGTGGCCCAAGTGCCATCCATCAAAAATGAGTGGGTAAAAAAGCAGTGGCACATTTACACATGAAATAATACTTGGTCATAAAAAAAGAAGGAAGGAAGGAAGGAAGGAAGGAAGGAAGGAAGGAAGGAAGGAAGGAAGGAAGGAAGGAAGGAAGGAAGGAAGGAAGGAAGGAACTCTTACCCTTTGCAACACCATGGATAGACCTGGAGATTATTATGCTAAATGAAATAAGCCAATCAGAGAAAGACAAATACCATATGATCTCACTTATATATGGAAGCTAAAAAATAAAACAAACTAACAAACAAAATAGAAACATACTTAAAAAAATAGAAACATACTCATTGATACAGAGAACAGACTGACTATTATCCTCCTTCTATTAGAGCCCAGGGTGAATGGTTGCAAATGAGATTTTGTGCACTGGTCATTTGAGGGCACCCATGTCTCTAGCAGACTCTCATCTTTCCCTGGTGAACAGAATTCCTGCTGATTTTCACAATGGGCACCTCTTCCTGGCTCTGCTGCTCTGGGCTTGGGAGCTAGGCTTGGGGTTGGCACCCCACACTTCTCAGAGGGAAGCCCCACTGATGAAATATCCCTCCAGAACCTCAGCCACTGCCTGTGGGAGCGTAGCCAGTCCTTTTCCCATCTCTGCATTCCCTACCAGTCTTGATTTGGCTTCTGTTGTAAACCCCTTGGTTTGAAGACTTCTCTTTAGCTAGTTTTTAGTTGGTTATTCAGGTTGCTTGCTCTATAATTTAGTTGTAATTCCAGTTTTATCCTGGGAGAAGGTGAGTGTAACATTCACCTACTCTGCCACCGTCTTCTAAACTATTTTAAGATCTTGAAAGAATAGTTTTTTTAAACAAAAATTAGAAAGAATTAGTGTTTGAGATTATCATCTCAATCTGTCAAAGAATAAGGCCTTCTTAAAATCCTAAGATATTCAGTGACAAAATTCTTTACAACCAAGTTTGCTATATACTTTTCATTTCATTTATCCCTACTAAACAATCATTATTTAAAAAAGCAAAAAAAAAATGTTATGGAAGATTTCTTCGGTGAAGGCCTCCCTATTGTAAATAACAATAGTAACTGTTTACTTAATATCCACTGAACTGTAGGAATTAGTCCTTCAATAACTCAATCCCAGCAACCCTTCATTCAGCATATTATATCTATATTTTATAGATAAAAATACTGAGGTTCAGAGCCATCAAAATAAAAGTCTAAATGTGACTTGTAATTTTATTAAAAAGTGAGTTTATATTTTAAGTTATATTCTTTTTATTATTCCAGTCAGACTTTTTTCTTATTATTTGCTATATTCGATGTAAAAATAGATATAATTTAATATATGTTAAGATAGATAGCATAGATAAGCATTTGGGTCTTTATGTAAGGTATAATTCTCTCCAAGGAACTGAATATACAGTACCCAGTATATCCATATAACATTCACAGAGCCACTTCAGCATATTCCAGAGAAATTTCATATTGCCATGAGTTTCAGCGCTCAGGGAAGAGTAATTATTAGTTGAGTGCACTGAAGAACACTTTATTGATGTATGGGCAAAGGGCTCACCTATTTATCTTTGATGTGGAGCATTTAGCATAATACCAGGCATGTACAGGAGCCATTAAAGTAAAATTACAAGAACACACCCCAAATGAATGGCAAAAAGAGGAATGAATCATTACAAAATCATTTAGTGAATATTTTCTCTAATAACCATTCTTGCATAAAATCAGTTACAATATATTCCTTTATGCTCTAAAAATGTTTTAACAGTTAAAATTTTTTTGTGTTATAAAATGCCCTTAGATATAGCAGAAGAGCTGATGTACATTGAAGCTTTGCTATTTTATGGCAGTCTAAGTATATTCTTTGAGTAATCAGAACACTGATTTTTGCAAATAAAAATATGTTTATGAAAAATAAGTTTTTAAGAGACAGCATATTAAGATACAGGTGCTTATTTCTGAAATAAGGATTCTGAAATATAACATATAAACACTTAATACCTACTTAGAGGCAGTTATATATGTTGTAATTATATATTATTTTTATTACTTGTATAGAGGATCAGAAACTACTGTAAATATAGAAATAACATGCTTCATACCAAGTCTCACTAGACTTGAATTTAATTTTTTTTAATTTTTCAATATGATATCACATTTTGTAAGAGGGAGACTTTCTGCTGAAACATTTACATGTGTGATCCTCATAGGGAGGTAATCGTGATGGATGGATCTCGGCACCTAAAAATAAATGAACTTAGAAATAGGTGAAGGTCAAATGTTTTTGAGTATCTGAGAAGCCACTGGAATTTTCAGAGCAAAAGGACAAGTTGAATTGTAAAAAGTGTGTGACTTTCTTATTGGTTTACTGAGATAAGTAATTATCTCTGTTTTTACTTTTTTTTTTTTTTTTTTTTTACTTATGCAGTAGAATGGCTTTTTTTTTTCAGTTTAAGTGAGGTAAGTTTTATTTTAAAAAAAAAATGTCTTTGGCTCATTGAACTCTGAGTAACTCAGGTAGGTGTTCATGTTTACTGACATCATGATACAGCAAAAATGGAGAGAGCAAAAAATAAAGCATTGTCGCTTTTTAAAATTCTAAAGCCTCAGTAAAATGGAAAGCACTCATGCACATAGACAATTGCTGTGAGAGAATGTATGGAAAAAGATAAAAGATTCTCATGCTATAGTAGAGAGACATCCTGGATATGGAGAGAGTTGGAAGAAAATAAAGGAAATGTGATCAGTGATAGGATGGTCCCAGAATGAGAAACCAGATGTGGAGGTACCCAGTGTACCAGAAAGGGTCAGCATTGAAAATGCTTCCAGCCACGGGCAGCCACTTGAGGAAATCCCATCCATTACGCACACCTGGGAGCTGCACCTCAGTCATGCAGAACTCCAAGGTCTGGTCGTTGGACACCAAATATCAGCTGTGCCAACAATCAAATATACATTCACTCTCTATTGGCAGAGAAGACTACCCGAGGTGGCAGCCAGTGTCTTGCTTCCTTCAGACTTTCCATGAACAGTAAAGCCATTCGACTCTCCTTACACCTCACTGGATAGTCCTGTGTACAAGAAGTCTTTCCAATTTCCAAAAATATGGAAAAGCTCTGTAATATTGACAAAGAAAAATTGTACATGGCAGAGTTAAACAGGCAAAGAAGTCTTTTTTAAGTCTATTGCAGTGGGAGTCAATAGAAGTCTTTTTTAAGACTATTGCAGTAGGAGTCAATATTGAACACAACTCCAAATATAAGATGGACAAGTGCAGACTTATAAATACCAATGGGCAGGATGAAGAAATGGGTGAAAAATTAGTAAGAACTTGTTTAGGTATCAAGTGTGTGGGAAGATGAACTTGATTGGATTCTAAGGGTCAAGGGAGTGTTTCTAACCTGGCTTAAGAGGATTCCTTGTGAAAATTAAGTTCAGCAGGCCAAAGATGGGGACAGGACAAGGCCTATTGACAAAAAGTGCTCAGAGGAACGTTTGTTATAGTGGGAGTTGTTGTCAACGTCTAGAGGAAGAAAGTCCCATGGAAGAAGCAGCATCATCTCCCCCCACCAACCTCGCTGGCTAATCTCTGCCACACCATACCTTCACAGCCTTCCGGGCCCATTACATATGTATCATATCTTTGAACCAGAAAAACCTGAGGAACAAACTGCCTTGATAATATATTCTTTTCTTTTTTTCATGTTATTTGTTCTACCTGATGCCACGTGCCTAGAGCAAAGCTCCTTGCTGCTGGCCTGTATTGTGAAGGAAAATCATCAGGTTAAATGCTGTGGCATCTCAAATCTTCCAGCCCACCTTTCTTTAGTTTGGCACTCCAGCATTTAGCATGGTACCGAAAATATGTCTATTTTTTTAAAACTAACTTCCTCCACTCAGCTTTGGTGAATCTACACTACTGGTTCGAATCTCATGGAATTACCTGGGGAACTTTGAAGATATATAAATTCTCAGACACAGTACTGGGTGAAATGAATTAGAACTTATCTGGCATGGGTGGAGGACAGAGGCAGCCTTCATTTTTCATTTTTTGGTAATGTGATAAAGTAGTATCTCCAAATCACAGTTTTCATAGCCCTTTTAACCATTTTTGTGTTAAAATGTTGTGCCCTTTTTTTTTCTCTCAATCTTTTTTATCTAGTAATGACAACAACAATTTACATTCTATGGAACATTTACTATATGCCAGGCACCATTTAAAAATAAATAAATAAATAATAAAAGCTTTTTTACATGAACTACCTAATATACTCCCAACAACATGCTTGTAAATAAACACTCTTATTAGTCTTATTAGCTCCATTTTATGTATTAGTAAACTGAAACCCAGAAAGGTGAGAAGAGATGAGGTAAGGAGATTTGCCCAAGGCTAATATGCTCTTTAATATATATATACTGAGTGGCTAGATTATTATGATCTCTGAATGCATAATAATCTGACCACTCAGTGTATATCCTATATAATAAAAGGCTAATATGCAAATTGTCCCCTTGACCAGGAGTTCGACCAGCAGGCAGGCTGGCCAACCACCCATGTCCCCTCTCCCTGGCCAGGGGCTGGCTGGACCCCACCCATGCATGAATTCATGCACCGGGATTCTAAAATATATATATATACACACTGATTATTATGTGTGCAGAGATAATAATAATCTGGCCACTCAGTGTATAATATCCTCACAAGGGGAAAAAAATAAGAAACCAAAGTTATAATAAATGGCAAATGACACAAATAAAATGAAATCTATGATATTGAGATCATCATTGTTTAAAAGCTATGCTGTCTGACTCTGAACACACTCGTGTGCATGCATGCACTATAGAGAGGCACACAATGTACATAAAGTAAAATGCGGTTAGCTATTCCAGGAGATAAACTTGTAATGATACATGCAATTGATACTTCTTAGCTCAGGAGCTGTAGGTGTGAAAACCATTTTGGAAAAAAAAAAAGTTAAATAAAAAGCATTCCAAACTTTCATGTTCATGAACCATAATATATTCTGAACATGCTGTTGTTATTAAACTGGGGCACAAGATTGTGTGCACTTACATTGAGATAATTTATATTTTGAATCACATTAGCAACATTGTTGGCTCTACTAAGGAAATAAATCACTTTTTCTTTACAAATATGTATTGGGAACATATTATGCTAATTTTTAAGAATAAAAAAATAAATTATGTCTTCTGCCTTCAAAAACCTCATAGTTTCAAAGGGCTGAAAAGCATGTTAAACATAATTACAACACACTATGATTAACTGATAATAATGGATTAAAAGAATTGCTGGTACAAAGGAGGAACTGTTCAGCTAGGTGAAAGAAAGGTGAAATCTTCTCAGAAGCAGTAATATTGGAGTGGAACAGAATAAATCTACAAGTAATATCATTGTGATATTGTGCATTATGCACATGAAACTAGGTTTTAGTGCGGTAAGATATGAATACCTTAATCTAAAAGTTTCATTGGCGATAAACAATGCCTTTGAACAAAATAAATATCAGAAGCCATCACAATCGCCTTTCCTGATTGCCACTAAAACCTTACTTACTCATATTTGTCTATCATTTGATACTTTAGCCAATATCAAATGCTAGACAATACTTTAATCTTGGGTGTTCATATGCTTCCTCTATAAAAATGATATATCGTATCACCTTATGGCACCCTATTTGTTATCAAGGTTTTTGAGTTATACTTCAGAAACTTTGACAAATGTTGGAATATTATTTCTATATGTAGGAATAAAGAGATTGAAAAAGTACATAGGTTACTTGTGTTTTGTTACTAAATGATTCAATTGAAATACACAAGGATTTATTGAGCTTTTACTATGTGTATGACAATGTGATCCATGATAAGGATAAAAGAAAATCCATAATGCATAAACTTAAATAATTTCTTTCTCTGTCAGTGCTTAAGTAGACCACAGGATATTGGTTGTGAAGTAATTAAACACAAATTTAACACCCTTCATCTTCTCTCTTCCCCTCCCCTCATGCTGCTACAGGCAATACAAACAAAGCAGAGCCTCAGGAAATGTTTCTACCCAACCGGGAAACCCATATGCAATTGAGACCCTAATCAGGAAATGACCATCTTGTTGAAAAGGGTTTTAACTCCAGCATTGTTATCCCCTCATTATCACAATACCCATAACCCAGACATAAAACAGAGCATCTAGAAGGTGACAAAAAGGTCATTCAAAGTTACTAAGTAAATAACCGTGGCTAATTTACTGTTTTATTGCAGTAAACAAATGTCTGGATAAATTAATTAATAGAGTCAGTACTGAAAGTAAACTTATGAAATGCTGGAAAAATTGAATAAGAGCCATGAAACAAATAATAGCCTGTCCTAAGGCAGAGAGCCTGGGATAAGAAGGTGTGGAACATAGATATAAGATGATAAAAAATAGAACTAAGGCATATCTTTAATGAGGAAGAACTAGAAAGGCATATTAGGACTGCTTCACGATGGAGACTTTAGTGTTTGCTGCATATTTTCAGTAGAAATAAACAGGTTGTGAGCCATCATAAAGGCAAGAAAATGATTTGTTCAAATGCCTTAAGCCAAAGAATTGCAAGGGAACTGGATGGAACAGACCTGTTACAATAGGCAGTTGGTTAGATATTAACAAAAGATAAGGGAGCCAGACATCTGATTAAGCCTGATGGACTAGGAAAGATCAGTTTCACAGTCACTCCAGGCATTGCATGCAGTGAAACAAAAAAATGTGGGTGTTTTGAGTCTGAGTTCTTGTCTCCTGAAAATCAAAGAATGAAATTGCGGACAAAACAGATTAATGGAACTAAACTTTATTGGGAGAAGCCAGTCCTGGAAGAGGTGTATCTAGTGTTCCAGGAGTAGGCCAGTGTCCAGCGCTTCCTTCCCATGTTACAGTTGGAAGTAGTTTAGTATCCAAGCTAATTAAAGTCTATTAGTCCATGAGTGGCGGCCCACAAGGCCATAAGCCACATGGGCATAGGGCATGTGCTCCCCTGCAACAGGAATGTCAGGTATCCATTGTGCCTGAGGAGGGGGTGTAGGGGGGAACGCTTTTTTTTGTCTATATGCTTGCCTCACTGCCTTGTGATTGGTTATGTGCATGCTGTCTGTCTTAGTAATATCCATACATTTTAAAGTTCATGCCTCTCAGTTGCACCCTTTCTTCCCCTCCCAGTTGGGGTGTCTTAGTAACTCCCCCTAACTAGGTTCCTGGTTTCATGTCCTCCTCTCATGGTCCTGCCCCTATCTACTTAACATTTTCTGTCTCAGCAGTAGGCAGGAAAGATGCTTTTCAGTCATGTCATCCCAGGGAGCAATCTGCACCATCTACTGGATTGATGGAGGGAGGGAGAAAGCGCAAAGGGAAATTCCTTTCACTGAGTGCAAGTGCAGTAGAAGCCAAATGACAAAACAGAACTAGGATGCATGCACAGTAGAAGCCAAAATGGTAACCATAAATGGGGAGGGGAATAGCCTGGGAAAATCTTGGAAGAACATCTGATAGGATAAGAGTACAAAACCCTAGAAGATCCAGAAAAGGGATTGGACAGGGAAGCACGAGCAGAGGCCCAGGGAAAGACAGAAAAGAGATTGAGTAGTTTGCAAAAATACCTGCTCTTTTTCAAACTTAAGGGAATATGTAGAAGTTGAACAAAGGCCTGTCTCCATGGTAGCCACAACGGCAGCCCCAGCATTTATTGCAGTCTGAGTCTCATCAAGGCTTGGAGGCAGATAGGCAGGTGGGGAAAGGAGGCACAGAGAAGTTAAGTAACTTGCCCAAGGTTACACAGCTAAGAATTTTGATGCCAGCTTGGAGCAGAGACTGAGCTGAACCACTGGAGCTTCAGGTGCCAGTGATGGCACTGCATCTGGGGTCCTAACCCTCCTGAGCCTGGTGGGCACCAGTGTGGGCTGGTGGCCTCAGAAGCTGGATATCTTCTGCAGCCTGATGGAGCTGAACCTCCTGGTCATGAATGAGGCATCAGGCATGCTGTATCTGGGGACAGTGAACATGTTCTACCAGCTGAGTACTGGGGAAATGCCTCATTGAGTGCGACAGCCTCTTCAAGGGCATCTGTGACCTGCACACCTTCATGGAGCATGCCTGTGGCCTTCTCTCAGGCACATACTTTGCTTTGTTTACTTCTAAACTCTAAGGGTTCCCACCAGACTTGGAACCAGAAGAGCAGAGAGCAGGTGGCTGAGAACTCTCCTTTTGCCTCTATCCTTATAGCCACTATTCTAGTCTGCCCGCTCTCTTCCTATCCAATGGCATGGTATCTCTTTTCATTGGGCATAGCACTGAAGGGGAATATAAGACAATTCGGGGCGGGAGGGGAAGGGCTAGCCATCTGAATCTGTGCCAATAATCAGTATTCTGATGCACATTCTTGTTAGCCTATAATTAAGTCACTGCCCCCATCCTTATCCTTAGGCAGTAATCTGTTTTCCTGAATACTCCTAGTTTACAAGGGCCATAAGTCAAGAATTTAACAGCTTAGCCAGAGGGGAGGTCACTAGCACCACCCAGGCCAGGCCTTTAGATGTAATCTTATTTACCCATTCTAACTAACTTATGTTGAGCTGCAAAAGCCCACCACAAAAGTCCAGAAGTTAGGAAATAAAGAAACTAAGGGGATAAAAGTAAATCTTCCTCCATATCCATGACTCGGGCTTTGGAAAACTGACTCCCCTGAATCACCGTACTAGTACATCTGCAAATGAAGGGTTTTTCCTGAATCTTCTGAATACCCATTGCATGTTTTCCAGTCTCCTGGTAAATTCTGAAATAGTACCAGTATTGTTTAAAACCTTCCTACACGTGTGTGCCTGAAATTCCTTTCCCAAGACACCACAGAAGAACCTCCAGTAACAGACCTACTATTTAAAGTAAAGATTTTGATACTTTACCATAGGTAAATAAGGTAAGCAGCTCAACTAACTTTAGGGCCTTCCTTAAAAATCCTTCTGCTTTGGTAGGCCACACATTACATTCCCATATAAGAGGATCACTATTTTTTCTGAGAACTTACTGGAATTATCTTGATCTGATAGAGTGATGGTGTCAAGACACCTATATTAAAGAAGGCACATTTCATCCTGTTTAACATATTCACCCTCTATTTCATGTGACATTGTTGCAGAAATGCTCCTGGAAAATTGCACCAACAGTAGGTTTTTTTCTTCCAGAGGAATAATGTTGAGATCCTCTATCAGTCAGCTCGGTGCTTCCTTGGGGTTAGGGAGAGTTGAAGAAGGAAGGTTTTTATGATCACAAAGTAGCTCACACAGTTTCCCTCAAACCTCACATTACTTTTAATTTATTTCAACACTCACAAGTCTCCTATGAGGCTGTATCTCAGAACCTGGAGCAAAAAATCTATAAGAGCCTCCTAAGAACTACAACCAGGGACTAAAGAAGTAGGAATCAACCAAGTTTATTCTTACTATTTCTCATAGCTTCTCTCTCTCTCCCTCTCTCATTTTCCAGATTAGCTTTCCATACTTTAATATGTGTATACTACCTCACACTGAGCTCTACATGGACTTCTCAGGTAAAGCAATCAATGGAGGCTTGTCCAGTCACTCCAAGTCATGTATATTCCAAATAAATACTACTAGATAGTGAGAATACAATTGGGCCATCTTGGGGGTAAAGTGTCCCTTTCTGATTCAATCAGGTGCACCCAAGATGGTACTAGAGATTTGGATGATAACTGTAATGCACAAACAAAAGGATTGGCAGATGAAATATTTGTCCTCTTTATGTGCTGCTAACATTAATAGTGGCATTACTTTAGTAAAGCTTCTTCAGCAGTCCTGCTATAAAACCAAGAGAGGGGACTAAGGATCCCTAAGGTTGTTTCCAAGTATAACCAATAATTTCTAAACATTTCAAATCTAAAGTGGTAAGTATTAATAATACTTAATAATAATAGTAATAATGATTAAAGAATTAATGTTATTCATCAGTAAAATGACTAATTTCATAATGAACCATTGAGTATTTTCCATGTAAAAGGCAATTTATTATATATCATATAACATATGTTATATATTACATATGCTATAGTATAATATATTATGTATTTTTATATTATACTAGTGGCCCGGTGCACGAAATTTGTGCACTGGGGTGGGGGGTTCCTCAGGCCAGCCTGCACCCTCTCACAGTCCAGGACCCCTTGCTCCTTACCGCCTGCCTGCTCACTGCTCCTTACTGCTTGACTTGCTGCATCTGCCCCCTGGTGGGGAAGGACCTCAGGAGGGCTCCAGGGCATGTCGGGCCTGTCTTGCTCAGTCCGTATCGGCCAGACCCCAGCAGCAAGCTAACCTACTGATCAGAGCATCTGCCCCCTGCTGGTCAGTGCACATCACAGTGAGCAGTGAGCAGCCTTAGCATATCATTAGCATATTATGCTTTGATTGGTTGAACAGCCGACTGGATAATCAGACACTTAGCATATTAAGCTTTTATTATATAGGACACTAGAGGCCCAGTGCATGAAATTCGTGCATAGGTAGGGTCCCTAGGCCTGGCTGGCGATCAGGGCCAATCGGGGCCTTCCTTCCCTGCTGACCAGGGCCTTCCTTCATTCTGTGCCACCCCCTAGTGGTCAATACACATCATAGCGAGATATTGAACTCCCAGTAGGTCAAACTTCCAAGGGGACAATTTGCATGTTAGCCTTTTATTATATAGGATTACATCACATGTAATATAGGTCATGGCATTGTGTAATGCCATTTTATAATATTTAAAACTATTCCATGAGATGGGTACAAATTTATCACCAATAAATAACAAGAAGACTGACATTGGGAAAACTTAACTTGTTTAAGATTACTGGTATAAGCTGAATGTTTGTCTCCATTCAAAATTCTATGTTGAAACCTAATCCCCAATGAGATGGTTTTGGAAGTAAGGTTTTGGGAGGTGATTAGTTCATGAAGGTAGAGCCCTCATAAATGAGATCTGTGCCCTTATAGAAGAGGCCTGAGAGAGCTCCCTTACTCCTTCCACCACGTGAGGTTACAGTGAGAAAAGACTGTTTATGAACCAGGAAAGTTGTTTTCACCAGACACTGAATCTGCCAGAGCCTTGATTCTGGACCTCCAGACTTCAGAACTGTGAGAAATAATTGTTGTTTAAACCACTTGGTCTATGGTATTTTTGTTACAGCATCCGGAATGACCAGAAAGTGGGCACGTTATTGTAATAAATACCATAGAAGAGAGTTTGGAACTGGGTGATGGGCAGAGGCTGGAAGAGTTTTGAGGGGCATGCTAGAAAAAGTTTTCATTGCCATGAACCAGCCATTAAGGGTGATTCTGGAGGGAGCTCAGAAAGAAAAGAGTAGAGCTGTAAAGAAACCTTCAGTCTTCTTAGAGAATACCTAAGTAATACTGAACATGATGTTGGTAGAAATATGAACGGTAAAGGTCAATCTGATTAGATCTCAGATGGAAACGAGGAACATGTTATTGGAAAGTGAAAGAAAGGCCAACCTTGTTACAAAGTGCAAGGAATTTGGCTGAACTGTATTTCTGTTCTAGTGGAGTTTTTTTAGGAGGTAGAACTTGCAAGTGATTAAATTGGATATTTAGTTGAAGCTATTTTTAAACCCTCCTGCCTGCTTATAATAAAACCAGAGTAGAGTAAATCACTTAAAGACAGAATTGTTAAGCAAAAACAGGAAGCAAAACTTAAAGATTTGGGAAACTAATGGTGTGGATAAGAGTCCATTTGATTAGAAGATTAGTATGGATCAGCCATCTCAACAGAAGCCAAAAGCTAATCTCCAAGACAATGCAAGGATGACCCCAAAGGCAATTATCATCACTGGCACCACTCCCATCACAGGCCCAGATGCAAGGGTCCCTGGGGCACAGCAGATTCAAAGGAGGGGCTGTTGGCACCTGTGGGACTTAAGATTTCACTGCCTGGTGCCTCTTCTTGTTGCCAGTTCCTTTCCCTACACGCCAGTGCCAAGCTCCTTAATTGCCCCAGGTGTCACTTTGGTGGGCCCCTGTTCAGTGCAGTGTGCTGTGACTACCTCTCTGGAGTCTGCAGGCAGCAAACTTTGGCAATGTCCACTCAGGGCAGCTTCTGCAGTTATCAGAGTGCATGTGCCCAGGAGGCATGGCCTCCTCCACCTAGCTTTCAAAGAACAGAGCCACCTGGAGCCACAGAGGGCACAAGACTCCAGCCCTGGAGAGCTTCAGGGATGGCCCCTGCAGAGAGTTACCCTGGGCAGTGCCTAGGCAGAGAGACTATGTGGGGCCATCCTGCTGAGCTGTGGGCATGCAGCCAAAGAGGATGAGTCTCAAGCCTGAAGGTCTAATGGAATTTTCCCTGTTAGGTTTTGGACTTACATGGGACTGTCACTTCTTTCTTTGCTATTTCTAAGTTTTGGAACAGAAATGCCTATCTTATGCCTCTCTTACCATTGTGTTTTGGAAGCACATATGTTTTTTAGTTTCACAAGTTCACAGCTGGAGCAGATTTTGTCTCGGGATGAATCATACTTTGCTTGAGTGTCACCCATATCTGATGTAGATTTCATTTAGATGAGACTTTGGATGCAGGCTTTAAAATTGATTCTGGAATAGGAGAAAACTTTGGGGAACTATTGGGATGGAATGAATGTATTTTGCATGTGAAAAGGACATTAGCATGGTTGTTAGTTGTGAACCAACAGCTTCCCTGAGTATCATCACCTCTTACAGTTCTTTTGGTACTCACTCAAATAATATGATATATTGTTATTTCTCTGTGTATAAGTTTTATCCCTAAAGCAGATTCTACTTTTTCCTAATAACTTATCATCTGATTTCTCCCCATCGACTTTTATGGGAACTTACCCATTGTCTCCATTGAGTAATTTGAGCATAAGAACAGAAACCCACAGAAACTGGTAAAGGAAGTAGTTGCTTTCCTTTAATACTAGATTTCACAGAACATAAAGCCAGATCTCATAAGAAAAGTTTCTTAAACTATAAAATTGGTGTAAGTGATGTTGAATGATATTCTGGAATTGCAGTTAAGGCTAATTGTAAAGTAAGCTCACAACAGACTATTAAATGCTTTATATTCTAACTAGAGGCCCGGTGCATGAAATTCGTGCACGGAGGGGGGTTGTCCCTCAGCCCAGCCTGTACCCTCTCCAATCTAGGACCCCTCAAGGGATGTCCGACTGCCCGTTTAGACCTGATCCCTGGGATCGGGCCTAAACAGGCAGTCGGACATCCCTCTCACAATCCAGGACTGCTGGCTCCCAACTGCTTGCCTGCCTGCCTTCCTGATTGCCCCTAACCGCTTCTGCCTGCCAGCCTGATCACCCCCTAACCACTCTGCTGCCAGCCTGTTTGCCCCCAACTTCCCTCCTTTGCTGGCCTGGTTACCCCTAACTGCCCTCTCCTGCAGGGTTGATCACCTCCAACTTCCCTCCCTTGCAGGCCTGGTCCTTCTCAACTGCCCTCCCTTGCAGGCTGGGTGCCTCCCAACTGCCCTCTCCTGCTGGCCATCTTGTGGTGGCCATCTCGTGTCCACATGGGGGCAGGATCTTTGACCACATGGGGGCAGCTATATTGTGTGTTGCAGTGTTGATCAATCTGCATAGTACTCTTTTATTAGATAGGATAGAGGCCTGGTACAGGGGTGGGGCCAGCTGGTTTTCCCTGAAGGGTGTCCCTGATCAGGGTGGGGTTCCCTTGGGGCCTGGGGCGGCCTGAGCGAGGGGCCTGTGGTGGTTTGCAGGTGGGCCATGCCCCCTGGCAACGCAAGCGGAGGCCCTGGTATCTGGAATTTATTTTCCTTCTACAATTGAAACTTTGTAGCCTGGAGCGGAGCCAAGCCTGGGGCTCCCTCCGAGGCCCGCAGCCATTTGTGTTGGGGTTATAATTGAAACTTTGTTGCCTTAAGCGGGTGGGCCCAGCCAGGGTGTGTGGAAAGCTTTGCTTCCCCTGTTGCCGGCAGCAACCCTGGCCTGCTCTCTCAAGCTCCATTCTGCCACCATTTGTTTGAATTTGTTTACCTTCTATAATTGAAACTTTGTAGCTTGAGTGGAGGCTTAGGCCTGCAATGGCTATGGAAAGCTTGGCTTCCTCTGTTACCTAGGAAACCTTGCTCTCTGTGGCTGTAGCCATCTTGGTTTGAGTTAATTTGCATACTCGCTCTGATTGGATGGTGGGCGTGGCTTGTGGGTGTGTCGGAGGTATGGTCAATTTGCATATTTGTCTATTATTAGATAGGAAGAGAATTCCAGTGATCAACCCATAATGATGGCCAGATTTTTTTTTTCCATAGAGCTTACCGTTGATCATTCCACCACTCCCTTGTGAAAAAAAAAAAAGAGAGAGAGAGAGAGAGATAAATGGAAGAGTCAGAGGGTGTTGGTGTGGGCAGAGTGTACTAAAAATGATATGAGGCTACTCAGCATCACCCCTAAAACATTTCTCCTATTCTCAACCTTGGAAGAGAGTAAATAAGGGCTCCTTACCACTATCAAAGCAAGTTTGAGGACAGTAGAAGAGAATCACTAAGAGAGATTGCGGATACCTATAAGAAATAGAAGTGGCATCTCATTTCCTGGGTGGATGTTGGCCACATTGCAGAACTCGAAGGCCCATTATTGTGTAATTGTGAGTGAAGAAATAATGAAGAAGCTCTTGGCAGACTTTGACTTGCATCCTCTGAGTTTGGGGTGTTGTCCATTTGTTGTCTACAGGTTTTGGCAGACTGTGGGTCATCTGGCATATCTCATAGTATTAGGGCTTAGATGAAGCATATTTGGAGAAAGTTGGAGGCAACCTCCAGTCCATCCTTGATCTTTTCATACTCAGTTGCTGATAGAGGATTTCAGAAGTTACTGGATATTTCTTGGTGGAAGAGAGTGAATTAATGAATTGGTAGAAGACATAGAGCTGCTCAGACAGCTGCCAAACATGATATTTCTAACATTAAAAGCGGGATCAGAAACTGGACTTCAAGCAGGATCACATAAGGACAGAGCTGCCTCTGTTTGAGGGGATGATCAGCAGTAGAGGAGTCTAGGATCAAGTGAAGTCCATTCTAAGAAAATCACACTTACCGACTCCTCAGGGGCATCAAACATCAGACTCAGACTGAACCAAAATGTCCAGGGATATTTATCACCAAGTAAAGTGTAGGCACAGTTCCTCATTTTCATATCTTTCCTCTCCATCCACAAGCCTCTAAAAGGAAAAGAAGGGTGGATGGAAGTGTGGCAAGGTAGGAAGTAAGTGCTTTGAATTAGATACAGGACTGGGGTATTAAACTAGACTGAACAAAATTTTATCAACTGACAATGACCAAGAAATTATAGAATCTTTCTATGTCAAAGAGAAGGGATTCAATTGGGCACAATTTGAAATGAATAATTGAAAAATAAAATCAACTTATGTTAAAATCTAGTCTTATTAAAGTCGATGTTTACTTCTCTCTTAGGCTGTTTACCTTTTCCTCTTCCGATCTCTCATTCTTTTATTTACTTTACCTTTATCTCCTCTCTGTCTACATGTGTTTGTCCTTCCCCAATATAACTTAACATGGCCCCAAGCTTATATGATCCCAGTGAAAACCATCATCTGACTATGTGTCTCCTAATAGACATTTTCAAGAGAAGATATTAACTTGCTTAATTCATCTAGCAAATTGATTCTCCTTAGGTGCATCATTGGTCCAATTAACTTTGGCCATGATGTGAACACAGAGTACAATGGCAGCAAAAATGGAGGATTGTACATTTTCTTAGAAGGGAACATGGCAAGTAGATAATCATTGGGGATTACTCAGAGTGAATGTTCATTTAATATTTTGTAGGTTGTGATGCCTTTCATATGAGTCAATTCCTTGAATATCTATCTGTAACTTTCTGAAATCACAAAGTGACTCCCTGGTATTGCAAGGTGAATCACAATAGATCTATTACTACCTACCTATTGCTTCTAAACAAAGAGGAAGTCTTGTTAAGCAGTTCAGATATGACATCTGTTCTTAGTCAGGAAGAAGAAATGAAATAAGCAAAATAATCTTCCTTCAGATTACTTGCTCACGATTAAGCAAAGAGCTTCAGGTAAATGAAAAGTGCAATTGCATTAGTAATGTACTTGTTCCTCAAAGTGTGATAGAAAAATTACATATACAGCTGAATATCACTATTGGAGAAGCACTGAACTTCATGGGGACTGGCAGGCCTGTGCTCAGTATTATGAATGATATCTCACTCATACCATGTCCTTGAGAGCAGCTGAGAGCTTTGCATTTGATATGCAGCTGAGGAGACACAGATATGTGCTGGACACTATTTTCTTGTTACTTGGCAACAGTTTCTTTTTCTTCTTAGCAACAATAGAGAAAAGAGCTTTTTGAAAACTGAAAAAAAAAAAACAACACTAGAGACTAGAAAAAGTCAAAGCCTTTTACATTTCCTTTGGTTAGAGGACATATTAGAAAGAACGGGATTTAGCTATGGATAAAAGGAAGTATATTTGTTATCTAGTTATGATTATGTTCCTATTGAAATTTAACCAAAGGCTTGAATATCTTAGTCATCTATTTCACTCCAATATCACAGTTAGTTATTATAAAACACAGCCTTCTCAGTCAATTTATATCAAGGTCAGTTTTTCTAGTATGTGTGACTCACACTGAAAAGAGACATCGGGAAAGGCAATCATATTCAGGTAACCTCTTATTATTTGGTTAACTGACCACTGCCTGGGTTTCTCACTTAAGTTTTTAAAAGACTGAAGTTGTAGGTGGAGAAGAAAAAGAGAAAAACTGATTGATTTTGGCAAAATCTTTGACTCATAAAGAGATCATTAGTACTCCTCCTTTTGTCCTGGTGGAAAACTATGACTTTTTTAAAGCAAGAAATAAACTTTTATTAAGTCCCTAAGAATCTAGAATTTGTTATAGCAACTTCTGTCACTTAACTAGTATGCTAGTCTACTAAAAACAAAACAAAACAAAACCCCAAATTTATTAGATGAAATTATATATCACAGTTGGTCTTGATTGTGGGGAAACAGTCATTTTCTTAGCTGATGAGAGTGTCCACCAGGACTGTACAATGGTCCAACACTTTTACCAGACAATATCTTTGGTTTTTATAGGGAAATGCACAGATCTTGAGTTTAAATTTCTGTGAGATATAGTTGATGTGTTTCCCATGTAATCATTATTTCAATTGATATCAAACCTTTCTAACAACCCACAAAGTTCCCTCATGCCCCCTTCTAACCAATCTAAATTGCTACCCAGGCAATCAATCATTATATTTACAACCATAAATTGATTTTCCTACTCTAGGATAAATGAAAATAAGATTATAACATATGGATTTTTTTTTTGGTCTGGGTTTCTTCACTCAGCAAGATGACCACCCCCTCAATTCGTCTGTGTTATAGCATGTATCTATATCTATATATTTTATTGCTGAATAGTATTCCATACCACAATTTGTTTATTGATTATTTTGTTGATAGTCATTTGGGTTATTTCCAGTTTGGGACTATTATGAATAAATATTCCATTAACATTCACATACAAGTGTTTTTTTATGGACATAGATCTCAAAACTTCTTGGGCAAACATTTAAAAGTGGAATTGTGAGTCATATAATAAGTGCATGCTTACATTCATAATAAGCTACTGAAGTACTTTCAAAACAATTGCATCATCTTACATTTCCACCTCCAATGAACGAGATGCAATTCACTCCATATCATTGAGATATTATGTTGTTGTCAGCTTTAAAAACAAAAAGGAAATTTAGTGATTCTAGTGTATGTGAAATGATATGTTATGATTTTAATTTCCATGTTGATGATGACTAATGATCTTATGTGTCATATGTCTTCATTTGTGAAGAGTCTTTTCAATGTGTTTGTTCATTTTTTATTGAGTTATATTTTTGAAATTAATTTGTAGGAGTCCATTTTATATGTTCAAAATCAGGGATGGGGAACCTTTTTTCTGCCAAGGACCATTTGGATATTTATAACATCACTAGAGGCCCAGTGCATGAAATTCGTGCACGGAAAGGGGGAGGGGAGTGTCCCTCAGCCCAGCCTGCACCCTCTCCAATCTGAGACTCCCTCGAGGGATGTCCGACTGCCCATTTAGGCCCGATCCCTGTAAGATTGGGCCTAAATGGGCAGTCGGACATCCCTCTCACAATCCAGGACTGCTGGCTCCCAACTGCTCGCCTGCCTGCCTTCCTGATTGTCCCTAACTACTTCTGCCTGCCAGCCTGATCACCCACTAACCACTCCCCTGACAACCTGATTGATACCTAACTGCTCCCTGCCAGCCTGTTTGCCCCTAACTGCCCTCCCCTACAGGCCTGGTCACCTCCCAACTGCTCTCCCCTGCAGGCCTGAGTCCCCCACAACTGCCCTTCCTTGCAGGCCCGGTCACCCCCATCTTCCCTCCTCTGCCAGCCTGGTCACCCCTAACTGCCCTCACCTGCAGGCTTGATCACCCCCAACTACCCTCACTTGCAGGCCTAGTTCCTCCCAACTGCCCTCCCCTGCTGTCTGATCACCCACAACTGCCCTCCCTTGTAGACCTGGCCCCTCCCAACGGCTCTCCCCTGCTGGCCATCTTGTGGCGGCCTTCTTGTGTCCACATGGGGGCAGTCATCTTTGACCACATGGGGGCAGCCATCATGTGTGTTGGAGTGACAGTCAATTTGCATATTATCCTTTTATTAGATAGGTTATAGGCCTGGTGCACGGGTGGGGGGCAGCTGGTTTGCCCTGAAGAGTGTCCCAGAACAGGGTGGGAGTTCCCTTGGGGTTTGGGGCGGCCTGGGTGAAGGGCGTGTGGTCGTTTGCAGGTCAGCCATGTTCCCTGGTGACCCAAGTGGATGCCCTGGTATCTGGGATTTATTTATAATCTACTAGAGGCCTGGTGCATAAAATTCGTGCACAGGGGGAGGGGTGTCTCTCAGCCCAACCTGCACCCTCTCCAATCTGGGACCCCTTGGGGGATGTCCGACTGCCTGTCCCGTGGATCGGGCCTAAACAGGCAGTCGGACATCCCTTTCACAATCTAGGACTGCTGGTTCCCAACTACTTGCCTGCCTGCCTGCCTTTCTGATTGCCCCTAACCACTCTGCCTGCCAGCCTGATCACCCCCTAACCACTCCCCTGCCAGCCTGATCGATGCCTAACTGCCCTACCCTGACACCCCGGTCACCCCCAAATGCCCTCCCTTGCATGTTCCCTCTTTATTAGATAGGGTTTTTCTTTAGCATATTGGACAGGCCTAACTGGTTTGGCTCAGTGGATGAAGCATTGGCCTGCAGAATCAAGGGTCTGAGGTTCGATTCTGGTCAAAGGCATGTACCTCGGTTGGGGGAACATACCCAGTGGGGAGTGTGCAGGAGGCATCTGATCGATGTTTCTCTCTCATCAATGTTTCTAAATCTCTATCCCTCTCCCTTCCTCTCTGTAAAAAGTCAACAAAATATATATTATAAAAGAAGAAACATTTAAGATTCCTCCATATCTGCCCGGCTGGTGTGACTCAATGGTTGAGAACCAGGCTGCCACCGCTGGAAGGGGTTCAGGCCCTGGCCAGGCTGAGACCCCAGCCCAGGCTGCCGCCTCAGCCCAGCCAGGCTGAGACCCCTGCCCAGGCTGCCATCTCAGCCAGGCTGGGGATAGCCCAGTGGGGGTGTGCGGCTCCAGCCCAGGCTGCCTTCGCTGGCCTGAAGATCACGCATTGGGGGTGCACTGCCATGCAAGCTTGAGACCCAGCCCCACGCCGCCTCTGCTTTGCCCCGATTGTGCGGCTTGGGGGCGGGGCGCTGCTGGCCTGAGACCCCGGCCCCAAGCCGCCACCGCTTTGCCCCAGATCTTGCCAGGGATCACGCTGGGCGCTGGTGCCTCCCAGCCGGACACCCCGGGCTGCCGCCACTGGGCAGGGATTGCTGTGTGGGGGGAGGGTGCCTCCCAGCTAGACACCCTGGCCTGCCGCTGCTGGATGGACTTGGGGACTCCACCGGGGCTCGGGGCTAAGAGGACTGGGCACCGCCATCTTGTGGCCATGGGCGCCGCCATTTTTGTCGTGGAGTGATGGTTAATTTGCATATTATTCTTTTATTAGATAGCATTTCAAGGCCATACAAAATTATCAACTTAAAAACTAGCCTGCTATATTTGGTCAAATAATTAATTAACTCACTCCTAATGCCTTGGCAGGGCCAGACCAAATGATCTCGCAGTCCAGACATTCCCCATCCCTGTTCTAAATACTTTTTTCAGATTCTCCCATGATTGAGTGAAAGACCTGCATAAAACCCTAAGTTCTCAATCTCTTGACCTCCTTTACCCCAGGGTCATTACTTCCACTGCATTTGTATTAGCACTTCCACAGCTACTCTCAACAATTCATGACGAAATGTTGAAATGTTTAGCGTTTAGAGCTCTGAGAAGGAACAGTTCTCAGTGATGAAAACATTTCCACTTCCAATAATCTAACTCAGTTATGTTCATTTCACATGTTCAAGATAAATAGGAAAGAAATGAGAAAAAGGTAAGTAAAGACAAGCAGATATTAGAGGCTTTAATGAAGTCAGTGTTCATGGTTTAGTATCACTTAGACTATATCACAGACTTAAATATATCTTCAAATATCTTTTACGTGAGTTTAACATTGTTATCAGAAAGACATTATTGATCTCTCTCTCTCTAAAAAAAATTATATATATATATATATATATATATATATATATATATATATCCTATATAATAATAGCCTAGGTGGCATCACGCATGTCATCACAATATGGCCACCACAATATGACCACCCTCACATTGTAACAAGATGGCCACAACAAGATGGCTATCACAAGATGGCTGCCACAAGATGCCCGGTAGAGGAGGGCAGAGGGCAGTTGGGGGAGATCAGGCTGGCAGGGAAGTGGTTAGGTGTCAATCAGGCCAGCAGGGGAGCAGGTAGGGGGCGATCAGGCTGGCAGGCAGATGAGTTGTTAGGAGCCAGCAGTCCCGGATCGTGAGAGGGATTGTGAGAGGGATCCCTGATTGGAGACGGTACAAGCCGGGCTGAGGGACACCCCCCATGCAGTTGTGGGCAATCAGGTCAGCAGGGGAGGGCAGTTGGGAGGGAGCAGGCCTGAAAGGGAGGGTAGTTGGGGGCAACCAGGCCAGCAGAGGAGGGAAGTTGGGGGGGCAGGCCTGCAGGGAGGGCAGTTAGGGGCGACCAGGCTGGTAGGGGAGAGCAGTTAGGGGTGACCAGGCCAACAGGGGAGGGCAGTTGGGGGCAACCAGGCCAGGAGGGGAGGGCAGTTAGGAGTGTACAGGCCGGCAGGGGAGGGCAGTTAGGGGCAACCAGGCCTGTAGGGGAGAGTAGTTGGGGGGCACCAGGCCAGCAGGGAAGGGCAGTTAGGGGTGACTGGGCCAGCAGGGGATGACAGTTAGGAGCAACCAGGCCAGGAGGGGAGGGCAGTTAGGAGTGTACAGGCCGGCAGGGGAGGGCAGTTAGGGGCAATCGGGCCAGCAAGGGAGCAGTTAGGCATAGATCAGGCTTGCATTGGAGTGGTTAGGGGGTGATCAGGCTGGCAGGCAGAAGTGGTTAGGGGCCATCATGCAGGCAGGCAGGCGAGTGCTTGGAAGCCAGCAGTCCTGGATTGTGAGAGGGATGTCTGACTGCCCGTTTAGGCCCACCGGGCTAAACGGGCGGCAGTCGGACATCCCTAGAGGGGTCTCAGATTGAATAGGGTACAGGCTGGGCTGAGAGACACACACACCGACCCCACATGCATGAATTTCACACACTGGGCCTCTAGTCTATATATATAAAAGCTTAAGTGATTGAACAACCAAATGTCCGGAATGACCGGTTGCTATGATGCGCACTGTCCACCCGGGGGCAGACACTCAATGCAGGAGCTTCCCCCCTGGTGGTCAGTGTGCTCCCATAGCAGGAGAACCACTCAGCTGACTGACCTGTCCCAGTGGCCCCCCCAGCTCGGCAGCAGCCACTCACTCCCTCAGTAGTCCTTCAGGTCCAATCTCCGGAGAAAAGGCCTGTCACTAATGGACCAGTGCTGCTGGCACTATCCCAACAGCGCTGCGGGCCTCCTGGAAGTTGACCATGGGCACCAAAACCACTTCCCCTCCCTAGATGCTCTGCAAGGAAGAAACAATATAATAGCAACCACCAGGTGGATCCCAACAACTGGTGCAAATGTCATTGGGACAGATCTGGATACCAGGTGGGCAAGGGCATAACATAACATTAGTTTTAAATCATTTTATTACATAATTATTACTATTAAATGAGTATTAAAATTATTTTAAAATGGAAAGGATATAATTAACAAAATAAAAATGCCAAATTTTAAATTTAATTGCAACATCGCAATAAATCAATCCTCACTTTGGAGACAGTGCTCTATTTTTTTGCTTGGTTGTTCTTACATAGAACCCAATTAGAAAAACCCCAATACTATATCAGACCATGTACAAGTCTTATCTGTACCCATAATCAGGCTGTTGAACTCTGCTAGTGTAAGAACCACAAATGCAACTCTTATTATTACCCAACTGACTTTAATATATATATATATATATATATATATATATATATATATATATATATATATTTGTATTGATTTCAAAGAGGAAGGGAG
Organism: Cnephaeus nilssonii; assembly: GCF_951640355.1. Taxonomy (NCBI): domain Eukaryota; kingdom Metazoa; phylum Chordata; class Mammalia; order Chiroptera; family Vespertilionidae; genus Cnephaeus; species Cnephaeus nilssonii. The sequence goes on along the minus strand of NC_137074.1, from coordinate 68,082,619 downwards.
AGAGGGAGAGAGATATAGCAACATCAATGATGAAAGATTATCATTAATTGGCTTCTTCCTACACTCCCCTAATGGAGATTGAGCCTGCAACCCAGGCATGTGCCCTGACTGGGAATCAAATCCTGAACTCCTGGTTCATAGGTCGATGCCCAACCACTGAGCCACACCAGCCAGGTGACAATCTGACATTTTCAAATAGTTGCCTCAGGGAGTCATCTTTAAGATTAACTGATAACCATAAAAGGGCAAGAGGTACCATATCCAGCTATGGCAACAGAGAAGAATGAAACATATCTAAGCATGATCTTTATTTGTTAGCTCTAGACCAAAGTTGCATGAACTTCTGTACTTTTTATTTACTCCATTAAGAGTGTGAATGCTGGGAAACCAAGATGGCAGCATAGGTAAACACCTGAACTTGCTGCCTTGCACAACCACCTGAGACCCTGCCCCACCCAATTTACAATCCCACCCAAGCTGTGAGCAGAGGCTTTTGCATATGAATGGCCTGACCTTTTGCAATCTAAAATTACCTAACAAACTGCAGCTGGGTCAGAGAGCCACAGAACTTCCAAAAGAAGGCCCAAGGCTCCACAACAGCTTGAATTGCTTAACAGCTGGGCCTCATCTGGGCCCCTCCAAACCCCAAACAAAAAGAGGAATCTTCAGATCTCTCTGTAGTCCTGCTGAGTGGCTTCAGACAGAGGCTAAATTTGCACCTCCTTCGAGATCCAAGAGCCAGTGTACCCAGGGGTCAGAGTGGGGCCATCCAGATTACAACTTTTCAGATCCATAAAGGATACACTCAGGGAGCACCAAAGCCCCACTGAAGAAAGTCCTGCCCCATAAGGGTGTCTCCAGCACAGAAGTTCTCCCATCGTAGACACAACTGATCCTCACAGCCAATTGGCCTGGAGGTCAATTCCTCCCAGTGATACCAACAATAATCAAGGCTTAATTACAACAAGACTGTGCACACAGCCCACAAAGGGGTGCGCCAAGAGTGTCCACCTCAGGTAATTGGGGAGGCTGAGCCACTGGGCCCTATAGGACACCGAGCACACAAAGCCACTCTGTCAATACAGGGAAGCAGCCAAAATGCAGAGACAAAGAAACAGGTCACAAATGAAAGAAATGGAGGAAAGCAAACTACTGGATATAGAGTTCAAAACCACGGTTATAAGGTTACTCAAGAATCTTCTAGAAACCTCCAAGAAATTTAATGAGATACTTCAGGATATGAAAAAGGACCAACTAGAAATTAAGCATACACTGACTGAAATAAAGAATATTATACAGAGATCCAACAGCAGACTAGAGGATCGCAAGAATCAAGTCAAAGAGTTGGAATACAAAGAAGCAAAAAACACTGAACCGGGAAAGCAAAAAGAAAAAATATCCAAAAATATGAAAATAGTGTAAGGAGCCTCTGGGACAACTTGAAGCGTACCAACATCAGAATTATTGGGGTGCCAGAAGAAGAGAGAGAGCAAGATACTGAAAACCTATTTGAAGAAATAGTGACAGAAAACTTCCCCCACCTGGTGAAAGAAATAGACTTACAAGTCCAGGAAGCACACAGAACCCAAAACAAAAGGAATCCAAAGAGGACCACACCAAGACACATCATAATTAAAATGCCAAGAGCAAATGACAAAGAGAGAATATTAAAAGCAGCAAGAGAAAAACAGTTAGTTACCTACAAGGGAGCACCCATACGATTGTCAGCTGATTTCTCAACAGAAACTATGCAGGCCAGATGGGAATGGCAAGAAATATTCAAAGTGATGAATGCCAAGAAACTACAACCAAGATTACTCTACCCAGCAGTTATCATTCAGGATGAAAGTGAGATAAAGAGCTTCACAAATTAGAACAAGCTAAAGGAGTTCATCACCGCCAAACCAGTATTATATGAAATGCTGAAGGGTATTCTTTAAGAAGAGGAAAAAGAAGAAAAAGATAAAGTTAAAAATTATGAACAACAAATACATATCTATCAACAAGTGAATCTAAAAGTCAAGTGAATAAAAAATCTGATGAACAGAATAAACTGATGTATATAATAGAATCAGGGGCATAGAAAGGAAGTGGACTGACAATTCTCATGGGGGAGTGTCGGGGGTGTGGGAAGAGACTGGACAAAAATCATACACCTATGGATAAGGACAATGGGGACATTGGAGGGGGGAGATAAGCGCAGAGGGTGTGTGTGAACGGGGTGAAGGGGAGCTATGGGGGGGGGTGGAAAGAGGAACAACTGTAATAATCTGAACAATAAAGATTTATTTTAAAAAAGTGTGAATTCTTACTCAAGTCTGTGAACACTCTGTCAGTCAATACTGACTTCAATAACCCATTCTTTGCAATAATTATTTCCTCCTACCTTAATAATTAGTAGCATATCTACCTACCACAGCCCAGTAAATTCCTCCTGCTTGTGAAATAACAAGCTCATCAAAGATACAAATAACTAATTATCCTATATAATAAAAGGCTAATATGCAAATAGACTGAAAGGTAGAACAACAGGAACAACTGAACAACCAAACACCAGTCACTATGATGTGCGTTGACCTCCAAGGTGTGTGAGCAGAACATGGTGGGCATCAGCTGTGGCTGGATGGTGGAGCAGGTGAGTGGTAGCACCAGACCAAGGCGGGCAGCTGGTGGCTGTCATCAAAACGAGCCTTTGTTGGTTACTGAAAATTCTTTGTTCCCGTGTACCGCGGTCCTGCCCGGCACTCGCACCTTCTACTGGCACCAGCCCCGCTTGCACCCGCTGCCAGAACCAGTCCTGCTCACACCTGAAACCAGAGCTGGAGCCATTGCTTACACCCGCTGCCAGTGCCCAGTGCCTGTCCCAATCGCTTGGCGCCATCAGCGGTCGCGAGCCGTGGCTGCTGGCCCTGATTGCCCCTGAGAGATTGTCCACCTCCCCCTGTTCCTGAGGGGTGGTCAGGGCAGCTGCTGCCACTCACACCCACTGATAGTGCCAGCCCCACTTGCACCCACTGTTGGCACCAGCCCCAAAGGCTCCACGCCATCAGGGAGAGGCCAGGTGGGGGCAGGGAGGATGGGCCAAGACCCGCCTCTGTGTCTACCGCAGCCTTGCAGCCCCACAGTTCCTTTCAAGGTGCATGAATTCATGCACTGGGCCCCTAGTAATTTATAAATACATGAGCAGAATGTTTGAGCTGGAAATACAGATATTCTTATAGCTGATCAGAATGCTCTTGGACTATCATTGACATTTTTAATCTCACATGTTGCAAAATGATCTGTTTTTTTATCTCAGAATGATATCAAAGTTTTATTGTAATTAGATTTTTAATTTTATATTTATTCAAGTTTTATATTACATTTTTATATTGTACATGATTTTGTTTTTACTAATATTCTTATGAATTACTCTGTAGATTTAATACAAAAAACTCTTAATGTTTCCAAATTTTTCCTTTATTTTAATTTTTAGGATTTAGTTCAATATTACCTGATCAGAGCAACTTGTATATTTTTTGAAAAAGAAAATTCTGAAATCTGTTTGCAAGCTATAATATGGAATGGTAAATACAATAAAACTGCATAATTTGGACAACATTAGAGTGCTTTCTCTCATAACAGGAGGAATCGCTCAGTGTTTCTGGGGACCAAGAGCATTAATGATAAAGACATTTCTCAAAAAAGTGATCTCAATGGTCTTCTGTCAAACCAATAATGTCTCAGATATTTGATAATTTTATCAGTTTAAAAACTTTTTTAATGGTCTTATTTATTTATATCCTATCTAATAAAAGGGTAATATGCAAATTAACCATCACTCAGTCACATAGATGGAGGTGCCCATAGCCATAAGATGGCTGCACCCAGTCCTCTCAGCCCCACCGGAGTCCCCCAGTCCCAGGGGGTGGCCGCTGAGAGTGGACAGCTTGAGTGGCCTGGCAGAATGCTTGCTTTGTCGCCCTGGCGACAAGGCAAGCGTTCGACGCCAGGCTGTGGTTGGGCCTCTGGCCAGGCCAGGGCGTGGAACACTTGCGTAGTTGCCCCAGTGACGAGGCAAGCATTCCGTGCCTGGCCGCAGATGAGCCTCTGGGCCACGGAGAGCCTCTGGGCAGCAGGCGTGGAGTGGCCAGGCCCTGCAGAGAGCTACTGGCACAAGGATTCCTGCACAGGGCTACTTGTATTTATATAACCCTATACAGAAACATTTTGTTGCATTGAAAAAAGTAAGTTCTTAAAAATAAGTCTGATTCAGTCAATTGAAATCCCAACTTTCAACTCTCTGGCTATAAGAATTTACACATGCAAAGTTACTTACGCATGTCTATGAGTAAGTTTTCACATTTATAAAGTTAGAATTCCTTGCCTTGTTATTTTAAAGGTTTGGAATATCATATGTAAAGAGTGCCCACCTCCCAAAAACAGTGTACACCATTTAATAGCTGATAACACATTTAATTTTCACTCCTTTTCAGGTTAAACTGAGTGGAAATAACGAGCGAAGCCAAACTAAGCTTTGAACAAAGAAAATTTTTCCTAAAGAGCTACTAGACTTTTTTTTTATAGTGATACATAAAATATACTGTTTACAGTGCAAAACCAGCAACAGTTCACAAACTGAGAGTGCACAAATACCGAAAGAAATAACTCTTGATGTTTGTAATTATATTGTTTCACATTATATCAGTTTGAAAAAAGGTGTTGACAAAAAGTTATTGATATCTGTAGATTCTTTAAATGTTGAAAATGAACTGTATGTTAATAAGCATGGACTTTATAATCATTCAAAGTGTGTATACATTTTTGGGGACACCCTATATATATGATATTTAACAAGTAAGTGTCCAGAACTAAGTATATTATTACTTTCTTGCCACAAAACTGCTTTTTTCTCCTATAGCATGTTCTTTAGGCTAGGGTGGTATTCAGGAACTATCTGGTTTAATCATAATCCCAAGATCCGTGGCTCTCAGAGTTGCATATAGAACACTGGCTGTACAGCCCTCCCAACAACTTTGACTATCAAGAGACACTTTTCTGTCAGCAACAATGCCACTTCCCTCTATCAGCTAAAATTAATTCAAGTAGTATTTCTTCTCTTTGCGCTTATTTCCATTATCCAGCAGGAACACTGATATTAGTGGGTACCAAGTTGACCTTCAAGATTTTCAAGCTCAAATTTGGTATCTTATATCTGATCTCCAATTTCAGGATGAAATGGTTCATGAAACATTTTAAATTATAAATCATGGTTTGTTTGTTTTTGCTTGGACATGTCTTCAATAACTACAAAGGAATCTTTTTAATAGTCTTGGACAACAGTATGTGAAAGGAAACAGAAATTCTTTGCACAAGGTCATCGTCAGTTGGATCAGTGCTTGTTCTTTGGTCAATTTATTTTATTTCATTTTTAATAAAAACTTTTAATTGAAGTATAATTTATATACAATAAAGTATACCCATTTGAAATTTACAGTTTTATGAGTTCTTACAGTTGTACAAACCTAGGAAACCATCACCACAATCCAGATACACAATATTTCCATTGTCCAAGAGCTCAAGTGAAATACCTCTAGGATTTTCCTTACTACTTTGCAGTTCTTCCCATCCTCCTTCCCTGCCCTGTCCCAGGCAAATCCTGAACTGCTTTCAATCATTATAGATTAATGCATTTTTAAGAATTTATCTATGTACTAGAGGCCCGGTGCACGAAACTCGTGCACAGGGGGTGGGTGTCCCTCAGCCCAGCCTGAACCCTCTCCATCTGGGACCCCGCGGGGGATGTCCGACTGCCCGTTTAGACCCAATCCTGATAGGATTGGGTCTAAACGGGCAGTTGGACATCCCTCTCACAATCCAGGATTGCTGGATCCCAACTGCTCACCTGCCTGCCTTCCTGATTGCCCCTAACCACTTTTGCCTGCCAACCTGATCACCCCCTAACCACTCCCCTACCAGCCTGATTGATGCCTAACTGCACCACTGCCGGCCTGGTCACCCCTAACTGCCCTCCCCTGAAGGCCTGATCACCCACAACTGCCCTCCTTTGCAGACCTGGTCCCTCCCAACTGCCCTCCCCTGCTGGCCATCTTGTGGCGGCCATCTCTGTCCACATGGGGGCAGCCATCTTTGACCACATGGGGCAGCCATCTTGTGTGTTGGAGTGATGGTCAATTTGCATATTACTCTTTTATTAGATAGGATATTGAATTATAGATTATATACTATTTAGTGTCTGGCTTCTTTCACTCAGTATAAGGCTTTTGAGATCCATGTTGTTTTAACAGTACACTAGAGGCCCGGTGCATGAAATTCGTGCACATGGGGGGGTGGTCCCTCAGCCCGACCTGCACCCTCTGCAACCCAGGAACCCTCAGGGGATGTCCCACTGATGGCTTAGGCCCTCTGCAGGAAGGGACCGGGCTGATCAAGGGAAGGCTCTGCCCCCATCATCCCACTGCTGCTGCCACTGCTGGCCACCACAGCCACCAAGGTGTTTTCATCAACATGGACTCCAGTTCCTTTACCATGAAAAAAATGACAACTTTCTTTAGGCATTTTCAAGATGGCTCTTTCATAGGATATGACAGTTCTTTCGTCTTTTCTTTCTTTCCTTCCTTCCTTCCTTCCTTCCTTCCTTCCTTCCTTCCTTCCTTCCTTCCTTCCTTCCTTCCTCTCTCTCTCTCTCTCTCTCTCTCTCTCTCTCTCTCTTTCTTTCTTTCTTTCTTTCTTTCTTTCTCTCTCTCTCTCTCTCTCTCTCTCTCTCTCTCTCTCTCTCTCTTTCTTTCTTCTTTTTATCCTCACTTAGGATATTTTCCCATTGATTTTTAGAAAGCATGGAAGAGTGAGGGAAAGACAGATAGAAACATCAATGTGAGAGGGACACTTCGATTGGTTGCCTCCTGCATGAGCCCTGACCTGGGCTCCGGCCAGGGAAAAGCCTGAAACCTAGGTACATGCCCTTGACCAGAATTGAACCCAGACCCTGCAGTCAGCAGGCTGAGGCTCTATTCACTGCTAGGGCAGGCAGGATATGACATTTCTTAGCCTCTCCAGCAGCGGACCTTCATTTTTTCCTCCAGGAGTGAGGTGGAAAAACCCTAGGTCACCTTCTTGGATTCTCATTATGCAAGTTACCAAGAACGCTGCATGTGGCATACCAGGAGCTTAGCCAATGAGTGGTCATAAAAGGTGATTCCTCTGCAGCTCACACACAGAGGCAGGACTGCCGGTGCGCCTCGGCTGGCAGGCCCTGCTCCCCACTCTCTGTGGGTGGGCCTGCCTGCTCACCGTGGCCACTGCAGCCATGCCCTGCCAGGCAGGCCTGCCCTGCTCCCTGCTCTCTGCTGGCCTGCACCATTCGTGGCTTGCCTCACCACGCAGCAGTACCCTCCTGCCCACCTATGCGAGCAGCCTCCTCCTGAGCAGTCGGGACGGTTACGGAGTTCCAGCTAATTTGCATATCACCTCTTTACATATATATATATATATATATATATATATATATATATATATATACATTTGCTATCTTTCTGACATCACTGTATGTAGTCAATTTAATATACATTATTCAGAAATTACTATTTGATCAGCTGAAACACTGATAATTAATATCAGTTTAATTATCTATACTAAAAAAAGGGTAATATTCTAATTAGATTGGACATCTTCTGGACATCCTCTGGACAAAGCCATGGTCATGGGGGCTGAGGCAGAGGCAATCAGGCTGGCAGGGGAGCACTTAGGGGGCAACCAGGTTGGCAGGAGAGCAGTTAGGGGGCAACCAGGCTGGCAGGGGTCAGTTAGGGGGTGACCAGACATGCAGGAGCATAGTTGGCCAGCAGGGGGGCAGTTAGGGGGTAACCAGGCTGTCAGGGGGGCAGTTAGGGGGCAACGAGGTCAGCAGGGTAGCAGTTAGGGGGGGACCAGGCCAGCAGGGGAGCAGTTAGGGGGCAATCAGGCTGGCAAGCAGAGGTGGTTAGGGGCAAACAGGCAGGTAGGCAGGCATGTGGTTAGGAGTCAGCGGTCCCAGATTGTGAGAGGGATGTCTGCCTGCAGGTTTAGGCCCAATCCCTGCATCCCTTGAAGGGTCCTGGATTTGAGAGGGTGCAGGCCTAGCTGAGAGATGCCCCCCCATGCACAAATTTCATGCACCAGGCCTCTAGTAGTCAAGAGTTCCCTATTAGAAGTAAAGCTATGATGAAAAATTCTTTTGTAAATTAATAGCCATTTAAGCATAAGTAAAAATTTAATTGTTTGATATATGGATATGTTTTTGCAAATTAGGTTGTTAAAGTCATTTTAAACCTGAATTGCAAGTAACTCTACCCATTTCTAAATATTTGTTGTTTCTTGCAGCATACTGCATTTTATTTTGCTATCTACTCACATTCTTCTTTGAAAATAAATAACTAAAACTTTGAAGTTACCCAAGGGATAAAGGGTTAATTAACAATATAGATTTACATTCCTTCTTGATTGCCTAAAATTCTTATTTTACATGGCTTACATCAGGGATAAGGTGTTTATGTTCATTTATGTTAATTGTTGACCTTTTCTCTTGATTAACCAAGCCTGTATCCAATTATAGTTTGAGATGTATTCATGTTCACCGAACATAGTGTATATCTAGTCTAAAAGCAGAAATTAATGCCTTGTGTAGGTAGCATAAAACCAGGCATAAAAAGCAAAGATTTTCAATAAAAAGCTCTTCCATGTGAGAGCCATTGTTTTGGTATTATAATTCACTACAAAATAAAATTATATGAATTGTGAGAAACAGACAAATGAACATAAACTAACATTGATTAAGTGATACAGGCACACTTAACTAAAGAGTGGATTCATCTGATTGTCGAACATCTAATTCAACATTCCAAGGGCCTTTAACCAAATTGTGAAAATATAGAATTATCAGAGTTGAGGAGAGAAACCTCCCAATATTGTTAATACTATAGAGTTCGTGCTATAAGCATTGTATTTAGTTCTGGACATCATTCTTGATAGGGGATATTCATATGCTGGACCTTGTTTGGACAACAACCACAAGGGTTGCTGGGACCTCAGACCATGCCATGTAATTAATTATTGGAATAACTAGGGATATTTGACTTGGAGAAAGGCTGATCAGAAAATAAGCAAATAAACTCAATAGTAGTCTATAAATATTTGAAAGACTAATATTAAAGATCAGTTAGGATTTTTTTAAGACTTTCAGGGGATAGGAGGTAGGTGAAAAAATATGAACCTATAAATTTCATTTTAACATAAAAAAACCCTAATATTTAGAACCACTTAAAAAAAAAAAGTTTTCCTTATAAGAAAAGCATTTCTTATTACTGGAAATAGTCAAAGGACACTAAATTGTCATTCAGTTGTGAGACTATAGAATTATATTAGAAGATCTAATAGATACTTAAAATAACCTTGTAATTGGGTCAACACTATTCATATCACCTCTAAATTGGATTATTTCTGAATATATGGTACAAAATGTTTATAGAAGCTAATTTAAAAAGGGTTAAAACATCTAAAAGCATGAACTCTTTAGAAATAAATTTATCATACTAGGTACTAGTTCTATATACTGAAAACTACAAAATAATCCTGAAAGAAATGAAAGGAGACCTAAATAAATGGTAAGATATATATCAAGTTCATGTATTAAGAAATTCAATGTTTTTAAACTGTTACTTTCCCCCCAAGTTATTTATTGACTCAGTGCAATTTAAAAAATGCCAATAAACATGTTTTGGTAGAAATTGACAAGCTGATTTGAAACTGTACATGAAAATATAAACAACTTAAAATAGTTAAAGCAGTTTTTTTAAAAAATGTTAAAATAAGAACAAAGTTGGTAAATTTACACTACCATAATTTCAAAACTTTATACAGATATATTTATATATAATATATACAGATATACTTATATATAATACATATATATATATATATATATATATATATATATATATGCTATCACAGAAAGAAACACAAATTAATACAATGCAAAAATGGGCAAAATAAAATACTGGAACAGAAATTTCACAAAAGAAGAAATACAAATGGCAAGTAAATATTAAAAGGACGCTCAGTATCATTAATTATTAGGAAAATGCAAGTTCAAATTACAATTAAATAAAATTCCTTACCAAATATAGTGGCTAAAATTAAAAGACAACAACAAATGTGAACAAGGATGTGTAGCAACTTGAACACATACATTGCAGGTGAGAATGTAAAATGATGGATCCACTTTGGATAAGTATTCAGCAGTTTCTGATAAATGTAAATGTATACCTATTATATCCCTCAACAATTTCACTTTTATCAAAGAGATGTGAAACATCTATCCATTAAAAAGACTTGTACAGGAATATTTATAGTGGCTTTATTCATAAGAATCAGGAACTGAAAACAACCTATAATTTATGAGCAGATGAATTGATAAATATATTTTCATAAACTCTTACTTACAATGGAATACTAATAAAAATAAACAAGCAACTGATATAAGTTATAACATGAATGAGTATAAAAACATTGTTTTAGGAAATAGCCAGATGCAAATAATTTTATACTGTATGAATCCATGTTACAAAATATTAACAAGCAAAAATAATTTCTAGTAACAGAAAGCAAATTAATTATTTCCAGGGACTGGGATAGTTTGCATTGACTGCAGAGACACTTAGGAAACTTTTTTGGGGCCTAGCAATGTTTTATGTGTGAATCTCTGGGGGTGGTTACATAGGTATATTATCCAAATTCATTAATTGTGTACATACAAAGAATGTGTTGCATTTCTGTAAATTGTACCTCAATGTCTATTTTTTAAAACGGTGAAAAAATGTACATAGTAAAAGTAATCAGAATGTGAAAAGCTAATTATTATAGAAACATTTTGAGTGATTATTTTAAGAATAAACACAATAAAAACATTGCCAAAAGACTATTGAAGGATCCAAAGTCCCTAAAAACAAAGATGATACTCAAAGAATGGAAAAAAAAAAAAGAGATGGGAAAGAAGAGATAGAAATATTCATACTAATTGATACTTTTTCATGTAAATGATGACTAAATATGCTATATAGACATAAAGTATGATTTTAAAGAAAAATGGTAGTATTTTGATAACATTTCAGAAATGGTGTTTTCCTAAGTAATGTAATTTAGGACAGTCTTGAAAGAATGTTCTCCTGCTGCATCTTTCCAAACTGTCTTTTCAATAAGACATATGGCACTAATTATGGGATGGCAATGTGGAAGGCACATGTTGATTTTCATGTGCAAAAAATTGCATAAAATATTTTTATGACTATCATTATCATTTTAATAACATCTCCAAGATACTTGTTCAGCCTGGGAAAATTATTCAAATTTTGTCAATTGTAGCATGCTAAATGAAAGAGTTTGCTGTTATCACATTAAGAATAATAGTATTTTTCTTTACTATCAGTAGGGAAAATAGTAGGAAAATGAATTACATCTGCTGATACTAAAAAAAAAAAAATTCTGTATTACACATGCACACACACACATACATGAGTATGTATGTATATAGTAGATCCTCATTATTACATATAATATATGTAAACACACACACACACATACACACAGTAGATCTTCATTATTTAGGTTGTATATTTAGAAATTCACTTACTTGCTAAAATTTACTTGCAAACCCCAAATCAATATTCATGCAATGATTAATGGGAATGCTCAGAGAGGCAGAATTATTGTCACTTGTGTCCATTTACACCTGAGGTCAAAGCTCATTCCCAGCTGAGTTTGAACAAGGTGATGCTCTGTTCTGATGTTCTTGTTTCAGTTCTCATACTATAAACAAATGTCCTTTTCACAATATATTTAGTTTCATATTTTTCACTCATGTGTGCTTTTGGTTGGTAATTTTACTGTTTAAAATGGCCTCCAAGGAGTCCTCTGTCTGCTACTGTCATTTGCATATAAAGCTATGGCAGACTAACTTATTAGCATATAAGTAGGATGAAATTCAGACCCTTCACAGTTTTTGATTTAACACCCACTGCCAATGCCTTAGCTTAGGTCAGAAATATCTCCATCCTAGATTTATTTTTCTTCTCCTCAGTGGTCACTCATCTTCATACTGTCTCCCCTATTAAATATGTCCTCCCTACAGTCATCAGAGTAATCTTCTAAAACTCAACTGTAATGCTGACCCTTCTCTGATTAAAGCCTTTTAGAGGATCACTCAATTTGGAGAAGAAAATTACAACTTCTTAGCATGGCCTTTCACAATCTGAACCCATCCTGACATGAACTCAAAACCTTCATATTCTCTGACATTCTCACAAGGGCTATCCAAAACTCCCTTGCTTCTCTCTGCCTGGAATACCCTGTATCCAAGGCTCCACAACCCATCACTATTCCCACATGATGAATGCCTACTGATTATTTCAAATACCCAACTCAAATACTACCTCCTTTGGGGAGCCTTCCTAAACTCCATGATGAGTTAGCTGACTTCTTTTGGGTATCATGTCAACACTGCATATATAGCTCATATGACACACTGGTTAATATTCTTTGTTCACAGTTTTGTCTAAAAAAAGAAATAAAATGGCCTCTAAACATAGTGTCAAATTGTTGTCTAGTATTTCTAAATGCAGAAAAGATGTGATGTGCCTTACAGAGAAAATACAAGCTTCATTCAGGTAAGCTGTTGGCCCTGGGTTCAATGTTAATAAATTAACAATGTATATTAAACAAGGTTTCTATAAATAGAAATACACATAAAACAAGGTTATGCATCCATCTGTTGATGAAAATGTGACCAGACGCTCATAGGAAGCTAACTCAGTATTTCTCCTAAAAGGAGTAGTTCAGTATTCACTAATGCAGTGTTCTTGGTGACTTTATTGGACATAATTAACATGAATAATGAGAATCTTATATAATAAAACCCTAATATGAAAACTGACCGAACGACAAAACGACCAGCAGAACGACTGATTGCTATGATGCGCACTGACCACCAGGGGGCAGACACTTAATGCAGGAGCTGCCCCCTGATGGACAGTGCACCCCCACAGACTGAGCGACACTCCTACAGGGGGAGCGCCACTCAGCTAGAAGCCGGTCTCATGGCTGGTGAGTGCAGCAGCATTGGCAGGAGCCTCTCCCGCCTTGGCTGCAGGCAGGATGTAAGAAGCGAGGGGTCCCGGACTGCGAGAGCTCCGGACTGCGAGAAGGATGTCTGACTGCTGGCTTAGGTCCGATCCCAGGGGGCATTCCCCGAGGGGTCCTGGACTACAAGAGGGCGCAGGCCAGGCCTGAGGGACGCCCCCCCCCCCAGTGCATGAATTTCATGCACCAGGCCTCTAGTTGACTATAATATGCAGGTTAAGGTGGTGGACACTGAGTTATTTTTAGTAGTTTTTTTTTTGTTTCAATTACTTAAAGCAGTGACCATAGAATTATCAGGCAAATCATTTGGGGGTCTTCCTGACAATTTTATTGTATTTACCGTTGTCTATAACTGGGCGTAATGTTTCCTTGCTTTCTTCTGGCTAGAATTAGCACTTGAGGATCCAATGACTAGACAAAAACTATGGGCATAGGTACAGTCTGCCTTATCAGTGTACTTTTCTCTCATAACTGTTTTTTGAGTTCTAGGCTCTGCATGTCTGCCTGGATTTTTAATACCTGCTCGTTCTTTGCTACTTTAGCTGTCTTTTCTGAACTCCAATCCTAGCTTTATGGTTAAGGTGTTCTCTGTGCCTGGATAGCACCTATAACTCTTGTTTTGGTCCTTCCTAGATAATTCACACCATGGCTAGAGAGGATATCAACTAAATTAAGGCAGAGTGCTTTTGTATAACTACCTGAGAAAAAGACTTCCTTCCTAATGTGATACAAATATAAGCTATAAGGAAACAAAAGTTATGCATGCACATAGTAATAAATAAAAGTGACAGAAAGGCCACAATAAAAAGCTAGCAGCCTTCAGTTCTAGCTAATTCCTTTAACCTCACAATGCCTTCCTCAAAAATATACCATTTAAAACCATATCTATTTTTAATTCTTTTGCTGATTATTTCTCTAAAAAAAAAATAACAGGCAGGCCTGTAATATTATCATAGAGACATTACTTATTGACTATGTGTACTAATAATAGAGGAATATGCAAATTGTCCAGGATGCTGTCACAGTAACAATGACCAGCAGGCTGCCTGGGGTGACAAAGCCGGCAGGGGGGTTAGTGAGGGACATTCATAATATTGTTCAAATTTTCTTCATGAGTAATTTTGGGAGAGAAAGTTAGGAGGAGGAGGGCAGCAGGCAGCAGCACATGCTATTTCAAAATTAAGGCAGGAAAAGAAACTAGACTCTTTTTCATCATCCTTTGTTGACTTCATTTTTATTCCCATCCTTCATCATATTTTCATACTCTGACTTAGGGTTCTATAATAGGAATTTAATAAGAATCATTTCTCTCCCTGAGTTCCTTCTATACCATAGTTCTAACTTCCTAGGAATTTTCTTTCACTATGTATTTGAAAAACATATTTGACTATAAGGCACAGCATCATTTACATTTTTAAATTACAAATCTGAATACTAGTATAACTATAAGCATATGTATATATCTGAAATTATTTTTTCTTAAAAAAAGACTTATCTTTGTTACATAAGATTATTTTGAGAAAATATCAATATGGCATGTTAAGTTTGAGATGTTCATTAGCATCCAAGTGGATATGTTTTAAGTACGTGATTGTTTCTCTAAGTCAGAAATTCAGAGGAAGGTCCAGGGTGAAGATTTACATTTGCAACCCATAAGTATACAGATTGCCCTGAAAGCATATGACCAAATGAGGTAATAAGTGAAAAAAGAAAAGAAAATCTAAAAACTGAATTCTCAGCCATTTCAAATTTTATTTTGATTAGAAAATTGAAGAAGAACTGTAAAATGAAACTGAGAATGAGAATACGATGAGTTTATTATCATGTGAACCAAGTGAAGGAAATATTTCTAGGAAAAGAGAATGTTAAAAATAGTGTCAAATTTACAAAGAGATGAATGAGAATTTAGAATTATCTGTTAGGTTTAATAGTATGGGTGGAGATTGTGACCTTGTCAGGAGCAGTTTACATGAAACCAAGGGGAGAAAAGGAGTCAGAGAAAATTCTTATATTGACAGGTCTTATAAAGATATATAAAATACTATATAGAAAAATTAACATGTTTGCATTGTGCTAATAGTAATGTAGTACAGAGAGAGAAATTGTTACTGGCTTGCAAGGAGAAAATTGCTGAATCAGATGTCCTCTAGTAAGTGATTTACCTTTGGAGCAAGTTAGTTCTATATCTATCTATTATCTATCATCTATCTATCTATCTATCTATCTATCTATCTATCTATCATCTATCTATCATCTATCATTTAATCTATCGCATGGTAACAGGGGAGAAGCCAGAGTATATGGATTGGTAGGTGGTAGACACTTTGGAGTCTTGTAAAATTTATTTTAATTGCATCTCTTTTCTCAGAGAAACATGAGCAAGGTCACCAATCAAGAGAGCAGATGATGGAAGAGGTTTTTGATATTTGAGGAGAGAAAACATCAAGAATTCATTTCAAAAAGTAGGAGAGCAATTGACTCTAGAAGAAAATAGTTACAGAAAATTAAGCATATATGTTTTGTCATATTCCATAGACCTCTCTTTCAAATCGTATTTCATTACCACAAGTACTTGTACATACAAATGAAGCAAGTCTTTAAAGCTCTCTCCTTTTCTTCTAAAAACGCTGAGAATCATAGCTTTGCTGATTTGTGTTTACATATAAGTGCTAAATATTTTGTGTTATCCTAAAACTTAACTATGGGCATAATTAATTTAGTGCCATTTCCACCAAAAAGAAGACAAAAGCTTAAGAGAAATCATGGACAAAGTGTGCTGTTATGAGAAATGTGTAAGTTCTACTTAAGTTCAGTCAATATTGGTTAAGGCCATAGTTTTATTAACAATCTATTTTTTCTGCATTATTTCCATTATTTCTCATTTTTTAAGGTAAATTTCTTTTTTTTTAATATTTTTTATTGATTTCAGAGATGAAGGGATAGGGAGAGATAGAAACATCAATGATGAAAGAGAATCATTGATTGGCTACAATCCGCTCTCCTCCCCTCCTCCCTCCTTCCTCCTTCCCCCTCTCCTCCCACTCCAGGCATGTGCACTGATTGGGAGTTGAACCCTGATCTCCTGGGTCATAGTTTGACGCTCAACCACACCAGCCAGGCTCACTAACTCTTTAATATTCTCTTACTGACACAATTACTTCCATCGTTTTTTAAAATATATTTTTTTATTGTTGACAGTATTACAAATATCTCCCATTTTCTCCCCTTATCCTCCTCCTTCCCGTCCCTATGGTCACATCTTTTATTAAGCCCATCATGACTATCAAATTAAATTTATGAGATTAAAAGAAAATTTGAAGCATGCATCATTGAATTTTAATTATTTTAATAAAAAAATCCATGGTTTGTCAAAACCCATATAACTATATGGTACATAATTTTTAAAAAGATCAACCCCCAAATGAAACAAATACATTTATTACAAGTAACTTATTACAAATAAATGACAAGTTATTGAATAACATTACAAATGAATTACATAATAATGAGAAAATAAGAACTAACCTAAGAATCTTTGGAAACAGCATTTTTACTGGATATAGGTTAAGACAAAGGGAATGGTACACAAATACTGTTTTCTATTTGTGTTCTCACAGGAGCATGGGTTAGTCATTCAAAAACTACTTTATTTGTGTACCAGGATGGAACAAACAAGTACATATATTATAGATAATGAGAATCAGGTTCTCCCTGTCAGAAAAAGAATTTACAAATAAGGAAATGGTCAAAACTAGAATGAACCCTGTGATATGAGATTAGAATATCAGTATGAATCATGATTTTTAAAAGACTTATGTAGATAGATAAATAAATTAATGTAGATGCATGTGGGTACATAAAATGTGTGTGTGTGTGTAATTTCCTAACACTGTACCCTAAGAGGACTTAAAATAATTAATATCCTATCACTCTGATCTTGGTTTCTAAAGATCATTTTTAAATAAGGAACCAGAGCTCATTGGAGAAATAGTTGACTCCACAGCTGTAGCAGGGACAATACAAGATGAGCCTAGAGCATTTTGTAGTGCCAGAAAGTAAGGAAGTGCTCACAAAAGGCAAAGGAGCCAACCTGAAGGAGATCTTAATTTCAAAGCTGGAACAGATTATGTAACAAAATAATAACAATAGTATTAGGTTGTAACCTTTAGAATAAAATAATAGTCAAGATATAAATAATTGAATAAATAAATGTATGGATAAGGAGGGACAGTGTTTCCTTATCCAAGAGTTTTAGTTAATAAATTTAGAAGAATTAAGGGATAGAAAATCACCATTAGAACAACACAATAATATTAGTTGCATGATAGATGCTAAAAGCAGTGAGTCAAAGTTTGAGGAAAAGCCAGATATTTAGATAGTCCCAAAACATTCCCCCAAGACATTTATTAATTACAAAATGAAAGTAGTAATTTCACAGTAGGAAACCTGGATGGTGAAGGATAGCATCACTAATAATAGGATCTACCAATAGCAGGTACCCCTGATATTACACTTTTGTGGTATTCTTGCTTAAATGCATGACCACATTATGAGAAAACATCAGATAAACCCAAAATGAGAGATATTCTGCAAAATAATTTATCAGTACTCTTTAAAAGTATCAAAGTAATGAAAGACAAAGTGAGATGGAAGAGCTGTTCAAGATTGGGGGAGGCTGAGAAGATACAAGAACTAAATGCATTAGATAATTATGAATTGGATCCTGGAACAGAAAGAGGATATTAACAGAAGAACTGATAAAATTGAAATAAAGTTTGCTGTTTCATTAAAAAAATAATAAATAAAAAATTCAATTTCATTTACTTTTAGGCAAAGCACACATCTTTGAACTGCCTGCTCGGCCTGAAGCCCCAGAGGGCAAGGCCTATGCACACTGTGGTGGATCTTGAAGTATTTGTTGAGTAACTACATCAAAGCTCAATTTCATCTGTGACAATCTACACTAATAAAAGAGAAAGATGCAAATTGACCATCGCTACGCTACCAGCCAATAGGAGTGAGTATGCAAATGACCCAACAAAGATGGCCACGTCCATAGCGGCCAGGCAGCTGGCACCCAGCAGCCCCAAGCCCCACCATGGCAGCGCTGGGGCTGCGGGGGGGGCGGGGGTCGGATCATGGACACAAACCCTCAGGGAGGCCGGCATCCCACAGGCCCAAGCCCCACCATGGTGGCGCTGGGCTGCGGGGGCCGGATCGGGGATACAAACCCACAGGGAGGTCGGCACTTAGCAGCCCCAAGTCCTGCCATGGTGGTGCTGAGGCTGCGGGGAAGTGGGGGTCGGATCGGGCACACAAACCCGCAGGGAGGCCGGCACCCCACAGCCCCAAGCCCCACCATGGTGGCGCTGGGGCTGAGGGGTCCGGATCAGGGACACAAACCCGCAGGGAGGCTGGCACCCAGCAGCCCCAAGCCCTGGTATCATATAAACACAAACCCGCAGGGAGGCCGGCACCCAGCAGCCCCAAGCCCTGGTATCATATAAACACAAACCCGCAGGGAGGCCGGCACCCAGCAGCCCCAAGCCCTGGTATATAAACACAAACCCGCAGGGAGGCCGGCACCCAGCAGCCCCAAGCCCTGGTATCATATAAACACAAACCCGCAGGGAGGCCGGCACCCAGCAGCTGGGGCTGCGGGGGCCCGGATCGGGATACAAACCCCCCAGCAGCTCCAAGGCCCGCCACCATGGTGCTGGGGCTGCAGGGAGTGGGGTGGGGAGGGCAGCGGAGACACAAACCCACAAGAAACCTGTGGAAAGGGAGATAAACTATCATAACTTTATCTCCCTTTCCACAATATGAGAAAACTGCCCCTGGTTTATTTAGTGATGTGGCCTACACCTTTCTATAAGCACAGGGTATGTTATGACCACTCCCAGAAAGATCTGGTCAGAATACTAACTCCAGGGAATAACCTACTGTGGCAAATCATCTAAGAGAAGAAACAAGCTTTTGTTGGTTTTATTCTGAAGGTCAGAGAACATGCCATCCCAACATATGCTGTGTTGTTATATTGATTATCTTGAGCTGCAGATGCTTGAAAAATAGCAAATGCATGCAGAGGCTTTCAATGAAATCTCCTGATCTGCCCCAAATCGGACCCCCCTAAAGGAGCTTAAATGTCATAGGTCTCCCGTTCGGGAGAAGTATCATCAGGCAGAGAAGACTGACTCCTGTCACAGGACAGGAGAGTAGAAGTTGACATAACACCCAAACTTTGTTACAAACTATTTCCCCCAACACGCATTCATCTTTCCTAAATATCATTTACTCTCCTCTAAGAGGCCTACATCTCCCATCCCTTTCCCTAGGAAGAAGGTATTTAAATCTGCATTCTAAGCCACCTTGAGGAGTACTCATTTTTCCCTGGGATCTCCCACATATACATGAGGTACACATGTTAATGAACTTTTGTTTTTCTCTTGGTGGTCTGTCTTTTATTACAAGGGCCTCCACTAAGAACTCAGAAAGGTAGAAGAAAACTATTTTTCCTCCTCCATAATTCTATCTCAGGAAATCAAGTGCCCAGCTGAACAATGAGGTTGGCTCAAGTACCAAGCAGTCTTGGCTGACGGGAGGGAAGCTTCTAGGGAGAAATCAATGATATTGGCATCAAAGTGGGACGGAGGGCACATGCATGGTTGCTGGTGGGAGTTTAAAGTGGTTCAACATTTTTGGAGGATGATTTGGCAAATTTGATAGAAATGTTCAAGGTACATCCAAGAGTCTTCTACTAGGTATCGCATCTGCTGAGATAAAGCACAAGCGCACAAGCCCTGGTCAGAACCCAGGATGCTACTGCAGGCTCCCCTTCCATGATAGGAAAACCTAGGAACAACCTGCATTTTTAGGACAAGGTGGCATCTATACTAATAAAAGGGTAATATGTTAATTAGACTGAACATCTTCTGGACGACCTTCCAGATGTCCTTCTGGACATCCTTCCCAACAAAGCCATGTTGGCAGGGCCAAGGCAGAGGAGGTTAGAGGCGATCAGGCAGGCAGGGGAGAGCAGTTAGGGGGACCAGGCCGGCAGGGGAGAGCAGTTAGGGCAAACAGGCTGTCAGGGGAGAGCAGTTAGGGGGATCAGGCTGGCAGGCAGGTGAGCGGTTAGGAGACAGAGGTCCTGAGGGCTCCCAGATTGGAGAGAGTGCAGGCCGAGCTGAGGGGACCCCCTTCCCGTGCATGAATTTCATGCACCGGACCTCTAGTATATTATAATTACCTGTTGTGAGTTTTAAGTCCCCTCTCTTCCATTAGGTTCTTAAAGGCAAGGATCTTCTATGTAAAAACTAGATCTGGGACACAAAGATAAATGTTTGAAAAATGTGTAAGTGAATTTTGTTGAATATCTAATTTTAAATAGGACTCCTCCTTGTAGGGATAGCTGTAGACTATTTTTTTTTTTGAATTCTGATTATAAGCACCTCTGAGTACAAATATTTTTTGTGCATATTATTTAACTATGGTACAGTTTTGTTTTGTTCACCCCCCCATACCATCATTTCTGTCACAGGAAAACTGAGGATAGAAAGTGCCCTTTATTCATATAAATGGCATTGGACTCATTAATAAAATGAAAACACAAATAGAGATTTGATAATATTTTCCATAATATTGCTTTCTCCTCCATTATGATCAGCATCAAGAATAATTCTTGAGAAACCAAGATGGCGGCATAGGTTAAACACCTAACCTACAGCCTGGCACAACAATTTCAAAAACACAACTAAAAGTCAAAACGGACATCATCCAGAACCACAGGAAAGCTGGCTGACTGAAATGCCCACAACTAGAAGGAAAGAGAAATCCACAAGGAAAATCAGAGAAGCCGTAAAAGCTTGAGGTATGGAGACACGGGCGGAGACATGAGCCCGCGCGCGTGCGGGGAGGACGGGGCCGGAGGAAGGGGAGGCTGACGGCCTGGCTGGCGTTCTCTGGAGGGAAGGAGATAAAAGCGCCAGATTGTGCTGAACCCCAGCTCCGACTGCACTGAACCCCAGTTCTGGGCGAAACCCTGGGAAGCCGGGCTCAGGCTGGGGGAGTCTGGGCTGTGGGGCGGAGGCACAGAGGAGTTGCGCCAGAGCCGCGCACGGGAATGTGCGCAGAGGAGGGACTGTTGCCTGTACCTCTGGATTGCCCTAGCGGGAGGGAGACAAAAGCTCCTGACCGTGCTGAACCCCAGTTCCAACTGCACTGAACCCCAGTTCTGGGAGAGACCCGGGGAAGCCAGGCTCATGCTGGGGAAAGCTGGGCTGTGGGGCAGAGGTGCAGAGAGGCGGCGAAGAGTAGAGCACCGGAGGCACGCACGGGATTGTGCGCGGAGGATGGGCTGTTGACTGTGCCACTGAGTCGCCCTGGTGGGAAGGAGACAAAAGCGCCAGACTGCGGTGAGCCCCAGTTCTGACTACACGGAAACCCAGTTCTGGGCGAGAATCTGGGAATCCAGATTCATTGGGGGAGAGACTAGACTGTTTGGCAGCGCGCGAAACTCCAGGGCGCTTTTCTCTCAGAGGTGTTTGCTGGGAGTACGGAGGGACACTGAGACACAGGAACCTCATAGGGCGGGGCTGACGGGAAGCCAAGGCGGTAGGCTCCTCCCTGTAACTCCGCCCCATCCAAGCTGAACACAGAGGCTTTTACAATTTTGCAAGTCTAGTTGAATGGGACTGTCTCCCGGCATAGACACAGCTGATCCTCACAGCCAATTGGACTGGAGGTCACATCCTCCCAGTGTACCAACAGCAATCAAGGCTTAACAACACCAAGACTTTGCACTCAGCCCACAAAGGGGGGTATCAAGAGCGACCACCTAGGGAGATTGGGGAAGCTGAGCGATAGGGAGGCAGCCAAAAGGGGAAGACACCGAAACAGGTCACGAATATAAGGGATGCTGTAATTCCTGCTGAGGGGCCTCAGGCAGTAGCTGACCTACACTCTAGTGGTCGGTGTGAGATGACACCAGATTTCAACCACTCGCATAAGGGACACATTCAAGAGGCAGACGCAGTGAGCGCCAAAGCCTTCCTGCACCAAGACCCGGCACATAAACGTGTCTCCCGCACAGCAACTCTACCTTTATAGACACAGAGGGTCCGCACGGCCAATTGGCCTGGAGGACAATTCCTCCCAGTGACACCAACAACAATCAAGGCTTAACATACAAACAAAGACCAAGATGGAGGCATAGGGCAGAAGCCTGATTGCTGCCTACCACAACAATTTTGAGACTACGACGGGAGAGCAGAGCAGACACCATCCAGAACCACCGGAGGGCTGACTGAGCAGATGCTCTACCACTAGAATAAAAGAGAGGGGTACGCGGGATGAAGCTGATGCCAGTGACCCAAAGACCACACTTTAAAAACTACGGCTCAGGCGACACAATGGCGGCCTGGAATGTGCTCGGCGAAGTTCCCCCAGCTGTCTCCGGCTGAGGGGAAGGCTCCACTCGCTGCCGAGCACGGACAGACGAGCCCCTGGGAGACATGGGGTGGCAGACTACACGCTTGCTGACCTCCGAGTCCTTCAAGAATCTCAACGCCCCGGAAGCAGCCAGGTGCGTACGCTCGGCGACTGGCCACCGCTGCAGACCCAAGGGCCGACGCAGCCACCCCTAACCAGCCCGCCGCCGCGCACCGGGCACACCGGAGCTTCGCCGAGCCCGCCGCCCAACGAGTTCTGCGGTGGCTGCCCTGGAGCTTTGAGAAAATGGCCGAAGGAATTGCTGAGAGGGAATTGACCAACAGGAATTGGGATCAAGAAGACCAAACCCCGCTGGGTCCCGGATCCGGGTGAAGCCGCGCGCCCCTGGGTCCGGGTGAGGCTGGGAACTGGGTCAGGGTGAAGCTGGGTCCTGGGTCCAGGTGAGGCCACGCACCCCTGGGTCCGGGCGAGGCCATGCGCCCCTGGGTCCAGGTGAAGCTGAATCCTGGGTCTGGGCGAGGCCGTGTGCCCCTGGATCCGGGTGAGGCTGGGTCCCGGGTCCGGGTGAGGCCGTGGGCCCCTGGATCCGGGTGAGGCCAAGTGACCCTGGGTCTGGGAGAGGCCACGTGCCCCTGGGTCAGGAGGAAGCTAGATCCCAGGTCCGGGTGAGGCCATGTGCCCCTGGATCCGGGTGAGGCTGGGTCCCAGGCACGGGAGAGGCCACGCGCCCCTGGGTCCGGGTAAGCCTGGCCCCAGGTCCGGGTGAGGCCGTGGGCCCCTGGATCCGGGTGAGCCTGGGTCCCGGGTCCGGGTGAGGCCGTGGGCCCCTGGATCCGGGTGAGCCTGGGTCCCGGGTCTGGGTGAGGCCGTGGGCCCCTGGATCCGGATGAGGCCACGCGACCCTGGGTCTGGGAGAGGCCACGCGCCCCTGGGTCCAGGTGAGGCCACGTGCCCCTGGGTCCGGGGGAAGCTAGATCCCGGGTCCGGGCGAGGCCATGTGCCCCTGGATCCGGGTGAGGCTGGGTCCCAGGCCCGGGAGAGGCCACGCGCCCCTGGATCCGGGTGAGCCTGGCCCCAGGTCCGGGTGAGGCCGTGGGCCCCTGGATCCGGGTGAGCCTGGGTCCCGGGTCCGGGTGAGGCCGTGGGCCCCTGGATCCGGGTGAGCCTGGGTCCCGGGTCCGGGTGAGGCCGTGGGCCCCTGGATCCGGATGAGGCCACGCGACCCTGGGTCTGGGAGAGGCCACGCGCCCCTGGGTCCAGGTGAGGCCACGTGCCCCTGGGTCCGGGGGAAGCTAGATCCCGGGTCCGGGCGAGGCCATGCGCCCCTGGGTCCAGGTGAAGCTGAATCCTGGGTCTGGGCGAGGCCATGTGCCCCTGGATCCGGGTGAGGCTGGGTCCCGGGTCCGGGTGAGGCCGTGGGCCCCTGGATCCGGGTGAGCCTATGTCCCGTGTCCGGGTGAGGCCGTGGGCCCCTGGATCCTGGTGAGCCTGGGTCCCGGGTCCGGATGAGGCCGTGGGCCCCTGGATCCGGGTGAGCCTGGGTCCCGGATCTGGGTGAGGCCGTGGGCCCCTGGATCCGGGTGAGGCCACGCGACCCTGGATCCAGGTGAGGCTGGGTCCCAGGCCCGGGAGAGGCCATGCACCCCTGGGTCCAGGTGAAGCTGAATCCTGGGTCTGGGCGAGGCCGTGTGCCCCTGGATCCGGGTGAGGCTGGGTCCCAGGTCCGGATGAGGCCGTGGGCCCCTGGATCCGGGTGAGGCCACGCGACCCTGGGTCTGGGAGAGGCCACGCGCCCCTGGGTCCAGGTGAGGCCACGTGCCCCTGGGTCCGGGGGAAGCTAGATCCCGGGTCCGGGCGAGGCCATGCGCCCCTGGGTCCAGGTGAAGCTGAATCCTGGGTCTGGGTGAGGCCGTGGGCCCCTGGATCCGGGTGAGCCTGGGTCCCGGGTCCAGGTGAGGCCGTGGGCCCCAGGATCCGGGTGAGCCTGGGTCCCGGATCTGGGTGAGGCCGTGGGCCCCTGGATCCGGGTGAGGCCACGCGACCCTGGATCCGGGTGAGGCTGGGTCCCAGGCCCGGGAGAGGCCATGCACCCCTGGGTCCAGGTGAAGCTGAATCCTGGGTCTGGGCGAGGCCGTGTGCCCCTGGATCCGGGTGAGGCTGGGTCCCGGGTCCGGGTGAGACCGGGGGCCCCTGGATCCGGGTGAGCCTGGGTCCCGGGTCCGGGTGAGGCCGTGGGCCCCTGGATCCGGGTGAGCCTGGCCCTGGGTCCGGGTGAGGCCGTGGGCCCCTGGATCCGGGTGAGCCTGGCCCTGGGTCCGGGTGAGGCCGTGGGCCCCTGGATCCGGGTGAGCCTTGGTCCCGGGTCCGGGTGAGGCCATGGGCCCCTGGATCCGGGTGAGCCTGGGTCCCGGGTCCGGGTGAGGCCGTGGGCCCCTGGATCCGGGTGAGCCTGGGTCCCAGGTCCGGGTGAGGCCGTGGGCCCCTGGATCCGGGTGAGGCCACGCGACCCTGGGTCTGGGAGAGGCCACGCGCCCCTGGGTCCAGGTGAGGCCACGTGCCCCTGGGTCCGGGGGAAGCTAGATCCTGGGTTCAGGCGAGGCCGTGTGCCCCTGGATCCGGTTGAGGCTGGGTCCCAGGCCCGGGAGAGGCCACGCCCCCCTGGGTCCGGGTGAGGCCATGCGCCCCTGGGTACAGGTAAAGCTGAATCCTGGGTCTGGGCGAGGCCGTGTGCCCCTGGATCCGGGTGAGGCTGGGTCCCGGGTCCGGGTGAGGCCATGGGCCCCTGGATCCGGGTGAAGCCATGCCCCTGGGTCCGGCCGAGTCCAAACCAGAGGGACTCGGACCTGCATTACCACCATTTGTCCACCATCCAGAGCTGAGGGGTCAGTGCCGACATGTACTCATAAGGAACTGGTAGACATTGATATTGGGTCTCAAAAGAACTGTTGGTCCAGAAAGAAACTCACTACAGACTGATTCATTTGCCTGTCAGCATAACTATTATTGCTCATCTCACATTCAGTTCATATAAGTATATCTCTAGTAACACATGATCTCGCTCATCTAGGGGAAATGATGAACAACATAGACTGATGAACAAGAACAGAACCAGAAACAAGGAGGCATCGATCGGACTATCGGGCCTCAGAGGGAGGATAGGGGAAGGTGGGGGGAGAGGGGAGAGATCAACCAAAGGTCTTGTGTGCATGCATATGAGCCTAAGCAATGGTTAAGTTCAACAGGGGGTTGGGGCATCCATGGGGAGGGGTGTGGGATGGGAATGGGGGGATGAGGACAAATATGTGACACCTTAATCAATAAAGAAATTTAAAAAAAAAGAATAATTCTTAACTTTGAAATGTAAGCAAGAACTTGTTTTTTGTTAGTTTGTTTTTTGCTGTTTTGAAGGAATTTCATATATTATATTTGAGATGGGCTGAGAACTGACATAGAGAGGAGTAGCAATTGACAGTAAAAACAATTTATAATTAGTTTTCATGCTTACTCATAAGTTGTTATAGCAAACAAAAAGAATAAAATAAATAAATTTTTATATTAGTTTCTCTGAAAAGTATTGAAATACTATACAGTATTCATCAAAATTTATATTCTTGAAAAACAATTCTTCTTTTATTTCTTTTATTTTTTTGTTAATCCTCACCCGAGGATATTTTTTCATTGATTTTTAGGGAGAGTGGAAAGGAGCGGGAAAGACAGAGAGAGAAACATCAATGTGAGAGAAACACATTGATTAGTTGCCTCCTGCATGAGCCCTGACCAGGGCTTGGTTCGGGGAGGAGCTTGCAACCAAGGTATGTGCCCTTCGCTGGAATCGAACCCTGGACCCTTTGGTCCACAGGCTGATGCTCTATCCACTGAGCCAAACTGGCTAGGGTGAAAACAACTCTTGTTTAATTATTAATTTTCACTTATATAAAAGATGAAAATGGTATCATATAATCATCTCAACATTTAAATTAATCTTAATTTTAAAAAAGTGAAGTTTATAAGAGAAAAATTTAACCTCCTATCTAATAAAGAGGGAATATGCTTATTGACTGTCACTCCCTCACAAAGATGGTGGCACCTACAGCCAATAAGGAGGGAATATGCTAATTGACTGCCATGCCCTCAAAGATGGCACAGCCCACAGCCACAAGATGGAGGCGCCCAATCCCCTCAGCCCCCCAGCCGCCCAGGGCCAGCCTGAGGTGCAGGCAAGCCTCAGATGGTGGCTGCCCAGCCACTCAGGGCTGGCCCGAGAGACGACCAAATGACTGAACAAGCAGGCTGCGTGGGGTGACCAGGCCAGCAGGCGGGGCAGTGAGGGTGACCAGGCTGGCAGGGGGAGCAGTTTGGGGTGACCAGGCTGGCAGAGGGGGGCTGTAAGAGGCAACCAGGCTGGCGGGGGGGCAGTTGGGAGCAATTAGTCTGGCAGGGGGGCAGTGAGGGTGACTAGGCCAGTGGGGGAACAGTTGGGAGCGACCAGGCCAGCAGGGGGGCAGTTAGGGGTGACCAGGCTGGCACGCAGAGTCAGTGAGGGATGATCAGGTCAGCAGGGCAGGGGCAGTTAGGGGCGACAAGGCAGGCAGGCAGGTGAGTGATTAGGAGCCAGCGGTTCAGGATTGTGAGAAGGATATCAGACTGCCAGTTTAGGCCCAATCCCCTGACAGTCAGACCTCCCCCGAGGGGTCCCGGATTGGAGAGGGTGCAGGCTGGGCTGAGAGGACTGGGCCTCTAGTTTACAAATTAGAACAATGAAGGTATTTCCAATGAACATAATTTTAATGGAGAATTTCTGTATTACTTTAATTTTAAGGAGGGATAACATCATCACAATTTATTATAAATCCATTTTTAAAAGGAATAAGAGAAACAATGGAAGTGAATCAATTATTCCATAATAGATCAGTTTTTTTAATTAGTTCAAACAATTTAATCAGTTTTTTCATGTTAAATGTAACAATTCTGTGCTCAAAAGTCTAATCAAAACCTCTAACAATGATTATTTACCAACAATGAAGTATTTAATAGAAAATGACATACCTTGCATATTTTCTGTTTTGTTTTGTCATGGAGTTTCTTTATTTCCTCTGAGCACAATTTTCTTTCTGTATGCCTTAACTTCATTACATATGTGAGATTTTGATACACTATAGACAATGAAATCGATTTCTGGTTACTCATAGTTTTCTTTTCAAAATTTAACAGA
This sequence comes from Cnephaeus nilssonii, assembly GCF_951640355.1. Classification (NCBI taxonomy): domain Eukaryota; kingdom Metazoa; phylum Chordata; class Mammalia; order Chiroptera; family Vespertilionidae; genus Cnephaeus; species Cnephaeus nilssonii. Next base: position 68,054,790 of record NC_137074.1, on the reverse strand, counting down.
ATTTCCTGAGCAAGTTCTGGGTTAGATTTTGTCTTTTCATGAAATTAACACACATTGGGGGGGAAAAAAAGCCATTTTATCAACAAAGAGAATAAAAAACTGGCATCACTTGTGATTTCTAAAGGTGTAAGTGCTTTCAGGGCATAAAAGTGACACCAAATGGTAAAACATGATAGGTTAATAGGAAAATTTAAATGTCAATGGGATGCATATTCATAGATTAATTAGTTAATTGAATTTAGAAAATTAATATCAGCAAATAATCATTTATCCTAGCAATGTGACAGTGGGTCTCAGAGAAGCAAATTCAGAAAGTCTGAGTAAATGTGTTTGCATTATCTTTTGAAATAGGTTACTAAGGCTAGGGACCTGCCTCAAAGCAGTTGAATTACATGGTAATCTGGACTGAAATGCAATAGAAAGTAAGCACTAGAAAACAAATAGAAGTTGAGAATGATAATCCCGTAAATATTTACTCATTTGTTTATGAAATCATATATTTAGCAAATATATTTTTTCTGGTAGTGTGATCTAAGGCAGTATGATTTTAATTCTGAGGTTATAAAATACTCCCCTAATATTATCCCAAATCTAAATTAAAGTTTGGGGGACTATTTTGGAGATAGACACTGCATATACTCTGATATTACATGAAAATATAAGGTATAAATCATTGTAAAAAGTCCACTTCTCGGAAAAAAAATGTAATTGATTATAGGGTTTAAAATGAAAGGTATAAATGAGTGACTTGTTTTTTCACTTTCTCCTCTCTATTCTTTCCCACTGCTACTCTTCCCTTCCTTCCAGCAGTAATGCCTCTTCCTCTTCCAGAATAGTTTACTCTGAAAGTCACCACGTGTAGATCCTCGGTCCTCAGCTCTCACTGCACATGTCTCTCCTGAGGCTTTTACCTACCCATGGTTAATTAAATCAGAAGCTTGGGAGAATGAAATTTTGATATCTGCTGTTTAAAGAGCTCTCTAATTGCCCTAGTCGGTTTGGCACAGTGGATAGAGTGTCAGCGTCAGGGGTTTGATTCAGGTCAAGGGCACATTGCAGGCTCCATCGTGGGTTCGCACATGCGGATGTTTCTCTGGTCTCTCCCATGCTCTCTAAAAATAAGTTGATTGGGTTAAAATATCCATGGGTATTTTAAAATAAAAAAATATATAAAAATCTCTCATTGATTTTCATGTGTGGTTAAGTTTGAAAAACCTATCTTCTTAGAAAGAATTTACTAGGTAAGTCAGAAAGTTTTTTACTAATTAAACACCTACTATGTACTCAGCAACTGCCTTAGCATTATAGTCATTGGAAAGCAGTGTAAATGCTGCACTGCATCTTCACAGTACTTGCAAATTTACTGCATTAAACAATCATTTCTAAAATCTAAGTTAAGAAGTAACTGTGGGCTTATATTTCTTAATTTTTTTTAGAAAATTGCTGTTAATAAAAGTTAAATTTCCTAAGTTTTTATTTATTTATTCATATATTAAAATTTTTACAATAATATTACCTCAGTTGCAATCTGAAATGTTTTCTGATGGAAAATTAAGAGCCTCAGTTACAGCTGGTACTGCCTTAAAATTGTGCATGCAACTTAAAGTGAACTTTTGTTAAAAGCATACACTATGGTGTTAGGATGCACACATTCAAGTCTTAGCTTTGTGATTTGCTAGTTGTATTTTCCTGAGCCAGTTATTTAACTCATTTGTACTTTTATTACCTCATCTGTCAGCGATAATACTATTCCTATTTTATCAAATTGTTGTAAGAAAAAAAGTAATAAATTGTTGTGAGAAATATATGACTTTGAGTTCTTGATTTAAGGAAAGTATTTGTGGAAGTGTTAGCTATTATTATTATTGAAACAAAAAAACACACAAAAGTGGGTGTTTTGAGTCCGAGCTCTTGTCTTGCAAAAATTTAAGAATGAAGTCAGAGACAAAAGTGATTAATGGAACCAGCGTTTATTGGGATAAGACAATCCTGGAAAAGGTGTAGCTAAGGTTCCAGGAGCAGCCCAGTGTCCAGAGCTTCCTTTCCATGTTACAGTCAGGAGAAACTTAGTATCCAAGTTAATTACAGTCCAATAGTCCATGTGTGGAGGCCCACATGGCCATAAAGCACGTGGGCACAGGTGTGCTCCCCCACGACAGGAATGTCAGGTATCCATTGTGCGCTGCGCTGGGGGAGAGGGAAGGGAGCCACTCTTTGTTTGTATATATGCTTGCCTCACTGCCTTGTGATTGGTTATCTGCTCACTGTCTTAGTAATATCCATACATTTTAAAATTCATGACTCTTGGTGCACCCTTCCTTCCCACCCATTTGGGGGCCCTTCGTAACTTCACCTAGCTGGGTTCCCATTTCACTTCCTTCTCCCATGGTCCTGGCCCTCTCTACCTAATTTTTTTTTTCTGTTTTATTATGTTATAGGTTTTGTGTTTTACCATTTTGAAAGGCTATTAATATGTATTCATATGTTGCAGATTTGTATGCTATGTCAAAAATCTTGTGTAACCATTTGCTTCATATTGTTGAAAATGTTTTGGGGATGTCAAAATATGTGTATATCTATGGAGAGTAGGTTATAAAATGCAAATGTTTTCCTTTTCTTGGATAAAAATAGACTGAGAATCATTGGCATCGACCCAAAGAAATTTAAAAAGGGAGGAATTTGTATGAGCTGGCATACTTTATTGAATACTAATCAAAGAGGGAATGAGTTGAACTAGACATTGAAAGCACATAAAATTTTAATAATCGAGGGTTGTTGATGAACCTCAGAAGTAGACTTAACTGTGAAACATAATATAAATTCTACCAGGTGTCATGATTGTCACCATTACCTTAGCCTAAGATTCTGTTTTTGTTTTGACCTTAGATAATATAAAAAAAATACCTGTGTTGCCTGTTTATTTACAAGAAGAACATGAGTTCTTCAGCATATGTCCAAATTTCTCTACACCTCAATCCACTACATTGACAAATTTCAACATATCCAAGATCAGTCAGCCATACTCTAATAAAATGCACTAAAAATAGATTTCCTATATTATGATATTCAAAAGAGCTTTCTTTATCATTAAAAATACTAGTATATAAGAGCATCATCATCATCATTACCACCATTTTTTACTATAACGAGAGATGTATATTTTATAAGCAGCATGGTAGCTTGAATTTTCTATTATCCTAAGACATTATTTAATTCAATGAAATTTATTTTTTAATTTTATTGAATTTACTAGTGGCCTGGTGCATGAAGTTCATGCACGGGGGAGGGGGTGTCCCTCAGCCCGGCCTGCATCCTCTCCAATCTGGGACCCCTGTGGGATCGGGCCTAAACCGGCAGTTGGACAACCCCCTCGCAATCCGGGACTGCTGGCTCCTAACTGCTCACCTGCCTGCCTGCTTGATCGCCCCTAACCACTCTGCTTGCTGGCCTGATTTCCCCCAACTGCACCCCCCTGCCAGCCTGCTCATCGCCAACTTCTCCCCACCACCAGCCTGATCACCCACAACTGCACTCCCCTCCTGGCCTGATCACCCCTAACCGCCTTTGCCTCGGCCCCGCCACCATGGCTTTGACCAGAAGGATGTCTGGAAGGTCTCATGGTCTAATTAGTATATTACCCTTTTATTAATATAGATAGGATATGACATACTGCCATAACTATAACATATCTACCAGTATTGCTATATGAGAATACGTATTTTATGCGATAGGAAGGCATCTAAAACATTACATTGTATATGTTGTAAGTAGTAGGATATACTGTATTCGTAGCAATAATATACACCCTGTGACTTCCCTTTCTGATTTGGGAATGGTTCCCCAGTTCTTTGAATGTTTCCTGGCCCCTAATGTATTTTTTTGTCATTCAGTGTAACTTTATTTACTGTTTATTGCACATGTTTGAGGTCTTTAATTTCTAACCACTAAAGATTCAAAGGACTATTTTTTCCATGAAGTTTAACATTAACATTAGTGAATTCATGTATTCATGTGTTTTTATTGTAAACATCTGAATTATTCACATTGTCATAGATCCTGAACTCATAAGCGTGGACCATGCACAGGCTGGCAGCAAGCCAGGAAGCCACTCTTCAAGCAAACAGATACTCTGCATAAGGAGAAAAGTCATAGCACAACATTTAATGTCCAACCTGAGTCACCTCAGAATGCTATATATGTTGACTTCTTAATTCATATAGTATCGGGAACTCAACTGCTTGGTTGGTGACAGGGTTGACCTGGTTTCCGGAGGATTATTCCTGAAATAATTAAGGAAAGGGGGGCTCAATCTTTCTTCTTGGTTGCTTGCTCCTCCCCAGCACCTTCATCTTTCTTCTCGTCCTCAGCTTCTTGGGCATCTTCTCCTTCACCTTCACCTCCTTCTTCTTTCTCCTTTGGGTCCTCAGATTCTTCCTTGGCACCTTCTTCCTCTTCCTCTCCTTCCTCTTCCTCAGCCACTTCCTTTTCCTTCTTTTCTTCAGCTTCTCCTTCAGAAGGGGGCTCATCCTTTGCTTCCTCGGCTTTTGCAGCCTCAATGGTCTCCTCCACCTTGATCTGCTCCTCCTGGACGTGGCTGGTGTATTAAGAAGGGAAGAAGCAAGTGGACATCAAGTAGGAGCTGGTCTGTAAACCACTGAAGGCAGATTGACTAAAGACCTGGGAACTCTGGGAGTAGCCGCTGGCTATGCTTCCCATGCTGGTGAAACTGAGTCGGGTCTCCTCACCTTCCAAGAGTTTCCTGTAAGCTGCAATGTCAATGTCCAAAGCCTTCTTCACATTGAGGAGGTCCTGGTATACTTTTAAATATCGTGCCATTTCATTCTTTGTAGTTCTCAACTCATTTTCTAATTTGTTGATTGTGTCCTGCATAGCACTAATGTTGGTGTTCTTGTTATCCTCCAGCTCTTGCAGCTGCTTTCCCAGCGCTTCGTTCAAGCCCTGGCTTGCTTTGATCTCCAGGGTCTTGGCCTTGAGCAGGCAGCGGCTCTAGGACACCTTGTCCTTGGCAGCGCGCACCGCGTAGGTGTTCGTGGCATTGCTCTTGGTCAGCATGGTGAGCAACTCTTGTACCATTCTTCGGCATTCTGCATGTTCTTGGCAGCCAGCTTCTCGTACTGGGCGTGGATGTCCTTGAGCACAGCAGAGATGTCAGACTTGGAGAACACGTCCATCTCCACGGAGAGCTGAGCATACTGGATCTGCGCCTGCAGCTCAGAGATCTCCTCTTCGTGCACCTTCTTCAGAAAGGCGATTTCGTCCATCAGGCTGTCGATGCAGCTTTTCGAGCTCAGCACCAGCGAGAGCTGCCTCGTCTGCACCTTTGCGTGCCTCCATCAGCCAGCCCTCAGCATCCTCATGGTTCAGCACCTCTTCCTGGTAGCATGCCTGCAGCTTGCTCCCAGTCCCTTCTGAGCCCTGGTGCCTCCTAACTGCCCACTGCCCTCTCCTCGCCAGGGACAGGGAGCTGTGTGGTGGGGCACAGGCATCCCATTTTCATTAAAATGTTCAACTTGGGCCTTTTCCACTGGTATCCGCAGGTGGCCCGGGGGTAAACACTGATCCAGGAGACGCTGGCCACCCCTGCCTCCCCGGTCCCTGATCGATCCCAGCCTGGACCCCACGGGCAGTGTCAGGTGCTGCCTGTGCCACCTGCCCGATCTCCAATGGTGACCTGGACCCTGCGGGCGGTGTGTGGCACTGCCTGCCCTGCCTGCATATGCAAATTTACCACCATCTTTTTTTGGGTTAATTTGCATATCACTCCTGATTGGCTATGGGCATAGTGGAGGTACGGTCAATTAGCATCTTTCTCTTTTATTAGTGTAGATTGGGGTGACATAGGTTAATAAAATTCAGGTGTACAATTTTATAATACATCATCTATATATTGTATTGTGTCTTCACCACCCAAAGTCTTCTCCTTCTGTCACCATTTATTTCCCATTTACCCTCTTCTACTACCTCTCCCCACCCCCTTTCCCTCTGGTAATCACCATAACATTGTATGTGTCTACGAGTTTTTGTTTTCTTTTGCTTAATCCCTTCACCTTTTTCACCCAGCCTGCCCAATGCTTCTCCCCCATAACAGCTAGCTGTCAGTCTGTTCTCTGTATCTATGAGTCTGTTTCTATTTTGTTTTTTAGTTTATTTTGTTTATTAGATTCCATATATAAGTGAAATCATGTGGTATTTGTCTTTCTCTGACTGGCAAATTTCATTTAGCATAATAATCTCCAGGGACATCCATGCTGTCATAAAAGGTAAGATTTCCTTCTTTTTTATAGCCAAGTAGTATTCCATTTTGTAAATGTACCACATCTGTTTTGTCTACTTGTCTACAACTGGGCACTTGGGCTGCTTCCAAATCTTGACTATTGTAAAACGTGCTATAATGATCATAATGGTGCATATATCCTTTCCAATCAGTGTTTCAGGTTTCTGGGATATATTCCCAGGAGTGGAATTACTTAGGTCATAAGGCAGTTTCTTTTTTAATTAAAAAAAAAATATATTTTATTGATTTTTACAGAGTGGAAGGGAGAGGGATAGAGAGTTAGAAACATCGATGAGAGAGAAACATCGATCAGCTGCCTCCTGTACACCCCTTACTGGGGATGAGCCGGCAACCAAGGTGCATGCCCTTGACCTGAATCGAACCTGGGACCCTCCACTGAGCCAAAATGGTTAGGGCCCTTTTTTAATTTTTAGAAGTATCTCCACAGTGCTTTCCACAGTGGCTGCACCAATCTGCATTCCCACCAATAGTGCATATGGGTTCCTTTTTCTCCACATGCTCCCCAATCTTTGTTGTTTGTTGATTTATTGATGACAACCATTCTGACAGGTGGAGGTGATATCTCATTGTGGTTTTAATTTGCATTTCTCTTTATTTTAAAAACATTGGTGCAAATTTAACAGAAACCATCGATTCCTTTCTCTTAAAACACACTCACACACAACTGCATAAAATTTAAATATGTCATTGGGCCACAGAAGCCCAATCATTAACTTCTTTTTCATAAAACACCTTTCTTTATTTACGTGATAAATATATATCGAGGACCTACTGTGTGGCCAGAACTCTGCTAAGCTCTGAGTTAAAGCCAGGAACAAAAAAGACGTGCTCAATGCTTTTATGATGTTTAGAATCTTTGGGGGGTAAACAAGCAATAGTAGCTAATGAATATGAATTAACCACTAATACGTAATGAGTAAGAGTTTCCATGAAGGAAAGGAACTTGGTTTTCTGAGAGCACTGAAAAATAGATGATCAGGAAAGACTTCGCTGAAAACATAATGATTTAACTGAAATTTTAGGAATGAGTAAAATTTAATAGGCAAGGATGAGAGTGAAGAAAACATGATCTAGAAGGAAGGAATAACACGTGCAAAGTCTGTGTGGCAAGAAAGCAGGGTCTGCAAGGGACATTTAAAAAGGCTGCTTTGCTGGATATCGGGATGCAGACTGAAATGAGGATGGAGAGGTAAGAGTGTCCTTGTGTGACGCATTAAAGATTTTAGTGTCTATCCTAAGAGGACTAGAAAAAGTATCTCTTAAGTTCTTCCTCATGCCAACTTTACATAGTAAATTAGATTAAAAAATTAATGAAGCTCTGAGATCTTCAAAAAATATTATGTGTTGTTTCCTTACAAAATATTTTCTACTGTTTTCAACAACTTTCATAATAGTATTTAAAACCCAATTTATCTGAATATATGATGTTTTACAATCTTTTTGTTTTAACCTTTATTATTGAAGGTATTACAAATGTCCCCTTTTTTCTCCCATTGACCTCTTCTAGCCTGCCTCCACCCCCCCTGCCACCCTCTAGCCCCTTCCCCAGGCCTTCATCACCCACCCTATTGTCTGTGTCCATGGGTTATGCATATATGCATACAAGTTCCTTGATTGATCTCTTCCTACTCACCCACCCTCCCACTGCCTTCCAAATTTCAAAATAGGAAAACACTTTTACTAGAATAGTCATTTTCAAAGTACAACTAAGAGAAAATAAATTAGTAATTTTAAAACTTTTAGAATTCAACTTTGGGCCAGAATCCCCCTCTTCCACCACTTCTTTCTTATATTATGTAGCTGTGATTCTCTTTTCCATAAATCTATTAGAGAAATGTCATAATATAAAAAATATTCGTAATTAAACCACCACTTATTTAATTAGTCTCCACTCAGACATCCCTCTTAGTTTAACATAACATTTATCCTATCCCAATTACACCAATTAATTTGTAGAATTTTAATGTGTCTTGCTAATTTTCATACACACATACCTTATCATCTATCATTTATCTACCTACTTTGATTATCCAAAATTATTAAAAACGTAAGTCAATGTCAAACTTAAACTGTAAAATTTACAACTGATGCATGGTTTTAGGAAGTTCAAGGAAAGTATTCTGACATCTCAGACAAAATTTTATCAAATAAAGATTATGATAGCAGTTCACAAGTTATTGAACACTTATTGTGTAATAGTAGGCACTATTCTGAGATCTGTACCTATTTAATCCTCACAAAAACCTATTAAGGAGGTACTTTGGCTATCCCCATTTTCAGATGGAGAAAAGAATTTGCACAGAGGTTAGTAATTTGTTTCTGTAAGTTAGCTCAAAGGTGAATGAGCTGGTTAGGTGTCAAATGCAGTCAATCTGAACCAGAGCACAGAGCACTGGAATGTCTTTTGGAGTGACAAAATTAAACTAGTTTAAAATAAAGTAAAAGAACAATGATCTGATTGATATTTCAAAAAGAATGACTTAAATGTCAAAGGATTAGGTGGATCTATTGGGAAAACTGATAAGGTTCTTGGATAATTTGCAGAAACGACCATTTCTATTATTGTTTTAATATATAAAATTTAAGAATATTACTTTAGGCTAATATGTAATTTGACGAGAGTAACTACATATAAACAATTTATGCTTTCCAAAAATTAATGCACAATTTACTTTCTCTTAAATATGTAACACAATATAATTATTTTAAAATAAAAATTAGTAAAATTTTATAAAATTTTACTTTTGAGGTCTAATTAAAACATTTTTTTCACTATTTACTGAGAAATTTTGGTTTGCATTTGTTGTGAATACTTTTGTTTGGTTTGTCTTCAGATGTCTAATTCTCTGCTTATTTAGTTTAATTCCTCATTGCATCAAATACTTGTAGAATGCAGTACCTGCTTCCTATAGAATAATTTAAGGAACATTTCCTGTCATTGGCTCGGCCAATCATTCCCTAGTTCTTGGGACTTTGAATCTTGAGGGAGTAATATGAAGAGCAGGTAATACTGAGAAGTTATCATGATGGGGTGACCACAGGAGACACAGTATCAGGAATCTAGCAGCAGCAGTACTGACTATTCCTGACCATGGTAGATATTGGGTAAAACAGTGTTGTCATCAGTAGTGTTCCACTTGGCTGGTCCTATGGGGCGAACTTGGTGGTGGTTTGTTTGCTCAGTCATTCTCCCTCGGTGTTTGTCAAATTTTAAAGCCTTGCTATGCTTCATAAATTACATCAGCTAGGTTAGGATGTGGAAGATATTTAATAGGGGAAAATGCCTAAAGAGGTTGATGAAGGGAGAGAAAGCAGCAATCTAACAGGAAAGCCTTTAAACTGGTTCTACATCCATGGAAGGTGGGAAAAGGACAGGATTGGGTATTTTTGAGAGAGTTTAGGTCAGGTCAGTGAGATGTCTCTAAGAAAATGTTGCACATCAGAGAAATCCCACAAAGGGCAGAAATATCCCAGCTTCTCTATAGCACTTAAAAAAAAAAGACTTTATTAATTTTTTTAGAGAGAGAAAGGGAGAAAGAGAAACATCAATGTGAGAGAGATACATCCATCAGTTGCCTCTGGCACAGAACCCAAAAAAGAGATCAAACCCACAACTTGGGAATGTGCCCTGACCGGGAATCAACCCCACATCTTTTGGTGTATGGGGAGATGCTACAACCAACTGAGCCACACTAGCCGGAGCTATCTGTAGTGCCATTGTGTGCTCAGTTATTGGCTGGGAGCAGCTTGGAGGAAGCATGGTCTCAGGTGAATGTCAAGGTGTCTCCAAAAGTATATTTTCACAGCCACCACATTGGGTCTCAAGAATTTTCATCAGTTTTATAAATATTAGAGGCCTGTCCATGAGTTCTTGGTCAGTTAAGTTCCTGTAGGTAAAGCCCTGCAAAGTGTATTTGTGTGTTGGGGGCGGGCATGGAGGGCGACCATGGGAGGTTGGCCGCCCACCCTGAGGAGGGAGCTGGCCCTGCGGAGGGAGTCTGCCGCCACCCACCCCTGGTTCTCTGTCCCAGCCCAGGCCCGAAGGCCCCGACAGGGTCCAGAGAGGAGGTGACAGTCGTCGGGCCAGGCGCAGAAGGAATAGACACCAACACCACTGCTGTAGGCGTCCCACCACTGCACAGTTCCCTGCCTCCCCCCTCCTCCTTCCCTCGCTGCCCCACCGCCACAGCCACTGTGGCAGGCGTGCGGCCCCCGGGGAAGAAAGAGGACGGGAGTGAGACAAACCCTTGTGTTGAGGGCTGACTTTCAATAGATCGCAGGAAGGAAGCTGGTCTTCTATGTAGGAAACCCTGACCCAGAAGCAGGTCTCTACGAATGGTTTAGCACCAGGGGCCGATGGGGGCCCGTCAGCTGGAAGGAGGAACCGCAGGAGGTTGGCTGTGGGAGCACACTGACCATCAGGGGGCAGCTCCTGTGTTGAGCATCTGTCCCCTGGTGGTCAGTGCACATCAGAGCAACTGGTCGACTGGTTGTAATGATCGCTTAGGCTTTTATATATAAAGATTTCAAAAATATTCCACAAATATTTTCTTTCTGCTTAAGTCATCCAATTGTTATTGAAGATTGATGAGTGTACCATGTGCTTTTGGAAAATAATTATATAGTTTGTGAATTCAGCATTCTATAGATGTTAATTAGATCATGGAGATAAAAGGGGAGGGGAGTGGGTGAAAGTGTCCTGGAGTGCTGTGAATTTTAAGAAACCATTGGTATGGCCAACAGAGACTTCCTGCTGAACTTGTGTATTAGAGCAGTCTCCTGTCTCCCAGGAGAGGCCTGCCTTACACCTCCTTCAGTGCTCAGGCAGTGGCTGGGAACAGCCCATGGGAGGCATAGCCTATGGCTATATGTGATGTATTTCAGTGCACAGAATATGGAGTTCTTGGTCAGTTAAGTTCCTGTAGGCAAAGCCCTGTAAGGTGTATTTTTATGGCAACTACAGCATCATTCCATTCATATTTTTCAAATGTCTCCAAGGACATGTCCCTCCACTGGATATCTTTCATCAATTTGATGTCCCACATGCCACTCAGACTGGTCAGACTGGCATCCTCTTAACCTCTGAGGTGGTGAATGAGACAATCTTTTTTTTTTTTTTAATTTAAAGAGAGGAAGAGAGAGGGATAGAGAGTTAGAAACATCAATGAGAAACATCGATCAGCTGCCTCTTGCACACCCCCTACTGGGGATGTGCCCGCAACCAAGGTACATGTCCTTGACCAGAATCGAACCTGGGACCTTTCAGTCCGCAGGCCGACGCTCTATCCACTGAGCCAAACCGGTTTCGGCAAATGAGACAATCTTAAACCCCATCTTACTGCCTATCTTCTTAGATTACCCCTGACACCACTTTTATTCATTGAGGTCCTCAGAGAAGTAGACGTCAAGATGGGATAAGATATGCAAAATATTTATTGTGTAAAACACCTGGAAAAGGTAAAGGAAAGGGAGGTTGGGAAGGCTAGGAAAACTTCAATACCATGATGCAGGTCTGACAATTGTAAAAGGGGTTGGGGGGATAAAGATTGTATAAGAAGACTCATAGACTGCAGTACAGCTCTAACAAAGATTTAGGCAGGTTAATGAGGTGAACTAGTGTTGCCCATGGAAAGAGTCCCATGTCTCATAGAAATGGACCTATACTTATACCTCTACAATGATAGTTTACTGGCTGGAATCATTCTTTGGAAATGTAATTTCAGAGTGAATGTGGGAGTGGATTTAGGATAGGAGCTGCTGAGGTCATCAGTCAATTAAGTTTTCTACTGTAGGCACCATGGTCTCTACAACAAGAAGGCCTTTTCACACTCTACATTTTTGGCCAACTGCTTAATGCCTTGTATTAGTTTCCTACAACTGTTCTAACAAAATACTACAAACTGTGTGGCTTAAAAAGGCAGAAATTGATTGTTTTACAGTTCTGGAACCAGAAATCTAATATCAAAGTGTTGGCAGGGTCAGTTCCTTCTGGAGGCTCTGAGGGAGAAGCTATCCCATGCCTGTCTCCTAGTTTCTGGTGGTTACCAGCAGTTCTTATTATTCATTGGTCTGTAGTCATAATCTCTGCCTCTGTCTTCACATGACCTTCTCCAATATATCTTCCCATCACCTTCCCTCTGTCTATATTTCTGTTCAAATTTCCCTCTTCTTATAAGGACACCAGTCCTTGGATTAGGGCTCAACCTAATATAGTATGAGCTCATCTTAACTTGGTTGCATTTACAGGGACCCTATTTTCAAATGAAGCTACATTCTAAGGTTTCAGGTGGATTGAATTTTGGTGGAACATGATTCAACCCAATATTACTCCTTTCTCCCTTCTGGCCTAGCTAATTCTCAGTACTTATTTTTTTTAGATTCAGGCCAATTGTTACTTCCATGACTGGGTCCATTTTTTAAAATTTATATACCTTCATAACATTGTGTATTCTTTATTCCACTTATCACAGGGCAATTTTATTCTTACATTTGTTATTTTCTTATTGATAACTGTCTTCCCATGCTAAGCTGTATTCCTTTAGGGCACAAGGAATTTCTCATATGTTTTACTCACTATTGTATCTCTACAATCTAGCATAATGCTTATCACATATAATAGATAAAAATGATAAGTCATGAAAATGTAAACCAACAGCTCAGATTTTATAGTAAAGAATGAAAGAGGGATGGTGTGGGAGGGATAGCGATGACACTGCATAAACACTTCCACCCTCATATGGATGAAAAGGCAGCAATGATAGAAGTAACCCTTCCTCTGTTCACAATTCACATTTTAATTTTGCCACTAAAGAGTCTGCCCTAGATTGGCTTTGAACTTAGGTGAGGGAAGTTGGGAAACTGATTATTAGATACATGAAGATTCTTAAGACAAAAGTGAGAAAAGGAGGAAGAAAAATAGCAAGAAGAAATAGTGCACTGGCTAAGGTGGCTTGGACTGCCCTTTAGAGGGATGATTTAACCATACATTAGGAATGAATAAAGCAGATTCTGGCTACATGACAATAAGGATGTGTTATTCTATCTACTTTCATACATAGATTACAAGTTTCTTTTTCTAAAACAACATAAAACTGTACACTCCTAGCCCCACAGAGATTTCTAAGTATACTGAAATGAACTTCTCATTTTATATAGATGTGTAGATTTTGTAAGTGTGAAATAAACCAACCAGAAATGACACTGGTCAAACTGCATGAGAGCAGAATTGGAGAGAAACAAAGGGAATTTTAATAGCAATGTTAGCAGACAGAAGGCATAATCCACAGGTGGAGTCTTCAGTTAGATAATTAAAAATATGATCCAACCAATGAACAAGTGCAAAGAAATGCCATCTGAAGAAAATGGAGGAAATAGATAACCAAATGGAACCTAGAAGAAGAAAGAAACTGATGATGCACCAAAAAAGAAAATGTTTTATAAATCCACCCACAAGCCAAGCTGTCTTTTTGAAACTCATGAAATTTTTGCAAAAGTTCAAATTTCTATGTTAGTATTGTTTTAGGTGTAAAGCCACTCTCAGTAGTTTGGGTAGCAGAATGCGGGGAAGTCACTTGTTGATTCATTTCTTAGCAGAACTGCAGGGAAGGGTTAGCCGAGGATGCTGGTTTTAATTTTAGTTTAATATCCAACAGAATTCAGAAGCCTTTGCAAACTAGGCAGGACTTGACAGTCCTAAATACAGTAATTTTACTTCCAGTTCCTATTCTCTTGCAAACGTAAAACTCCTGATAAAATTCAAATGGTATGAATTATACCTAATATAACCAAAATACCAGCTCCTATGCAAAGTCATGTTGTAGACCCTAAAGAAATCATCCTGCCAGTCTATGGTTGATGACATCTTTTCACTTAAGAAAAACTGATGAGGGAGGAAGAGCTTCTGACAATTCCATTTGTGACTGTTCTCTTATTAACGACTTTTGGCAGTGTTTGATGCTACAGACAGTGTGGAAATAGCACAGTTTGTGTCCTTATGAGTTGGAAATGAATGGAGATTTGGACACAAGGGCAAAACAGAGGCCTAGAAATAGTGGGATAAAACATTCATAATACTACCGAAGGGAAAAACAGTTGTTTGCCACTCAGACTTTGAAACTCATTTAGGATTCATTTTGATCTACAATACTTAATTTAAATTGTTTCTACTACATCAGTGATTTTTATGTATCATTATTACCACCCCCCCTCCAATTACAAGACATCTTTCTAAATCTAGAAACCTGGAACAATGTTTTGAAATCTTCAGCACTGCATGGCTTGTTGGTCACATATTCTATGTTGAATATATATGGATTAATGGCTCATTAACTTGTTCTTTTACTAAACTCCTACATGGTTTGAAATGTGTTCTTTTGATTAACTTTTAGTAAGGGGTGCATGTTGTGTGTTGGAAACACATGGGCTTGGGCATCAACTAGAAATGGTTGCAAACGCCAAGTCTGCACTTACTGTTGTGTAAATGTGGATAGGGCACTTCCATTTCCTGAACTTCAATCACATTGTTTTGAACGATGCTTTAGCATTTTTAAGCATTATTGAAATACACAATTATGAAATAGAGGAACATAAAATAGGCAATTGATAAATCTGTATGTAATTCTCCTTATTTCTGTGTGCTCAGCCTACTGTTCACCAAATGCTACTCAATAATTATTTGTTGATGAGATCACAGAATTTCAGATAAGAGTTTACATTGGCAGTTGGTTTCCTACTGCTGCCTGTTTCCACTCTTGATCAGCTACCCTGCCATTAACACCATCATTATTTTTCCAGTTGGCATACATTTACTGACTTTTGCATGAGAAAAGTATTCTAAACCACTATTCTCTGATTTTCATTGACAGTTCCTTAACTTGTTTTCAAAGCTTTGTATCCTTTTGCTCTAAAAAAAAATCTGGAAGAAATATTTTTGCTACTAAAAATTATTGAATGAGAAACTCATCTGCCTTAAATGTTTTGCTAGTACTTTCTTTACCCCAGGCTTCAACCAACAAATAGAAGGAATGAAACTAGTAAAGAAAATGAGAATATCCAAACACCACTTCAAGCAGTGAAATTGATCAGTTTAACCTAGAGGGATAATGATATATTAGCTTCTTAGAAAAGGAAAAAAGAGGCACCATACTATGTCAATTATGAAGAACAGAAGTTGTTAAAGAGCTAAAGAACTACAGGGATGTAATTATGAGGAAACACAAAACTATTGGATTAATATTCAGCCTTAATAATCTGTGAAAGAAGGAATAAGAAAACTGGGTGAAACATGAATACCATGAATAGTCCTAATATTTAACTTCAACAAAGAAAAGACAATTTATTACACAAGTGTATACACACACACACACACACACACACACACACACACACACACATACATCAAATTTAATAGAGGAACACAGAATGAGAAAGAAAAGTCCAAAGCAAACCATATATAATATCCATAAATGTCTTTGAAAATTGATCTTATAGATAATCTGTTTCAATAATTCATCGGCAAATTACCCCATCCTAGTAGCATTCCTCCTTTGATTGAAGTACTACATCCTCAAGGGATGAAGTGCTATCTTTTAGAACTCTGTCAATTGGTAATAGGGTTAGCTTTTTATAGTGATCAGTTGTTTACTCAGAAGCACAGAAACCTTGGTTTCCTATAGACACACACACACACACACACACACACACACACACACACACACACACAGAGAGAGAGAGAGAGAGAGAGAGAGAGAGAGAGAGAGAGAGAGATCAATTTCATACATGTGACATTTGGAGGATCTAGGAAGGAATAACATGAAGAGATAAGGAATTCCTAAATATTTAAAGCCAAGTGTTGAGCTCTTGCCATTGTGATTTTTATACCTTGAGCACAAAAGCAATTAGTAACCTTGATGTTATCACAAAAGACAATAATTCCCAAAACATGTGGAAATAAAGCTTCAGCAGAAATAGTCTCCTCAGAAATGGCTGCCACTGATTCCAGGTCTTATATAGCACTAAATGATGGATTGATCTAGTTGTGTTAGAGAAAAAAAAAAAAAAAAGATACAAAACAAGAAGCAAATGCTTTAAGAAAAGTTCATTGAAATGTTACTAATGAGTAGGCCCTGTAAATTATTGCTTAAAGTGAGAAGAAATATATCATCTTTTTTGACGAGAGGTTTTTGATGCCAATATCATCTAAGAGGCACACTAATATAAAAAATAGCTCTGATAAGATCATCAGAGGCTTAGTCAGCTACCTTTTTAAGATTATATTTAACTCCTCTTTAAAAGGGGTAAGGATAATATAATTTAACATTTTTATACTTTGAATGTTGATGGAAGGATTAATCATACTTTTTGCTCCTACCCATGATGAAAAAATGAAGATGATTTTGGTATTTTAATTATTAGGAACCATGATAGTAAAAAAAGTTACTCCTAAATAGGAAAACAAATAAGGTAGAAAACTATAAGAAAATAAGGTGGCAGTATGTCAGAACTCTTACTAAGGAAAAACATCCTATATAATAAAAGCCTAATATGCAAATTGACCATCACTCCAACACACAAGATGGCTGCCCCATGTGGTCAAAGATGGCCACCCCCATGTGGACACAAGAGGGCCACCACAAGATGGCCAGCAGGGGAGGGCAGTTGGGAGGGACCAACCTGCAAGAGAGGGCAGTTGGGGGTGACCAGGTCAGCAGGGGAGGGCAGTTGGGGGAGATCAGGCCAACAGGGGAGGGAAGTTAGGGGGGACCAGGTCATCAGGGGAGGGCAGTTGTGGGGGATCAGGCCAGCACCGGAGAGAAGTTAGGGATGACTGGGCCAGCAGGGGAGGGCAGTTTGGGGCAACCAGGCCTGCAGGGGAGGACAGTTAGGAGTGACCAGGCTGGCAGGGCAAGGCAGTTAAGGGCAGTTGGGCTGGCAGGAGAGGGCATTTAGGGGAGACCAGGCTGGCAAGGGAGAGAAGTTAGGGGTGACTGGGCCAGCAGGGGAGGGCAGTTTGGGGCAACCAGGCCGTCAGGGGAGGGCAGTTGGGGGCGACCAGGCTGGCAGGGGAGGGCTGTTAGGAACAACCAGGCTTCAGGAGAGGACAGTTAGGGGCAATCGGGCAGGCAGGGGAGCAGTTAGGCGTCAATCAGGCTGACAGGGGAGTGGTTAGGGGGTGATCAGGCTGGCAGGCAGAAGCAGTTAGGGGCAATCAGGCAGGCAGGCAGGCGAGCGGTTGGGAGCCAGCAGTCCTGGATTGTGAGAGGGGTCCCAGGTTGGAGAGGGTGGCCCCCCTCCTGTGCATGAATTCCATGCACCGGGCCTCTAGTAGTTAGTATAAGGTCTTTCTCATATAGGTGCAGAGAGATAAATATGACAGAAGTGAATGTACCTGGCTTTCATGAAAAAGTGTACTTTATGAATCCAAGAATGGAGATTGACTAAAATATCTTAACCAGTTCACTCTTTAAGGCAGCTATCAATTTTAAAAGCCAGAGGCCTTGAGGCATAGAATAAAACAGGCTCAGGATTATAACAAAAAGCACATAAAAATCCTTTATGGTGTAACACTGACATGAGAAGCTTTGATAATTTCTGAAGAAATAGAATTGTATGTGCCAGCTTCCTCATAGATTAGCACTCTTCCTGAAGCCCTAGAAAAATTAGAATAACCTAAGAAAGAAGAAACACAAAACTCACCCAGAGCTACAGTGAAAGTGTTTCACAGAAGCTGATAATGTTCAACATGAATGAGCTTTAGAAGCTGTTTTACCCAACTTTTCAAAGCACATTTTCTAATAACTAAACTGTTCATTCTTTGAAAAGTAGTAAGATACTGGGCTAGCATAGTCATAGAATTTCATACCTTCAACCAGTTCTAGGTGTAAATTCTAGGTGAATGTCCCCGCTTGTCCATAAGCTGTTGTTAACAAAACCATTAATAATCCAGGATTATGGATATCAGTAGAGAACTATTGTTCTAAAAAAATTATTTTCTGTTTAAGAAAAATGTCTTAGGAAAAAATCACCTGTGTGCTAAATTATGATTATTTCTCTTTGCCTTTGAGCATACTTATGTAACCAATGTTGCCAATGTTGCTGTTTTTTACTTTCATTTTTTTGAACTACAATGTTACAAATTATATACAGCATCACCTGTCTCGCTTGTGGCTTATTTGTGATTTATTTCTAAGATGCCCATGAGGTCTAAGAGAATAATAGCTTATTATTTCTCTTGTATCCTGAGGTATTCTCATTTCTGCTTCTTCACTGATCACAAAATGTTTGCCAAACATTTGCTTATTGCCACTTCTGCACCACCCAAATGTTCATCATTTAACCTGTGAAATGTTTATCTTATTGCACTAGTTAAATTGCTCTGTAGTATTTCATCTTAAGAAATGATGAAGGAGAAATTTGAGGGAGAAATAAGTTAATACTTACATCAAAACAATCACTCGTCACCTAAATTAAAATACAGGGTATTTTAGTTTTAAATGTCTTTTTTTTTTAATCCTGTGGAAATTAGGAACAGGTGAAACTTGAATCAGGCCAATTTAATTAACTAGTGTTCCCTGACACAAATGCCAGCTATAAACAAGTCTTATGATTCAATTCACATGTTATCAACAGCAAGAAGAAATATTTATGAAGTTACGTGACTATATAAAGAATACTACTACATCCTCATAAAGATATTTAAAATGCCGTTTAATTATTTTAGGGGACTTAGAACATTTTAAAAAGTGAAATTCATTACTTAATTGTCAACCTTAATTTTTAGGTACTTTCTATTTTTCTTATAAACTTACTAGAGGCTTGGTGCACGAATTCATGCACCAGAGGCATCCCTGGGCCTGGCCTGCAGGAACAGGCCAAAACCAGCTCTCTGACATCCCCTGAGGGTTCTTGGATTGTGAGAGGGCACAGGCCAGACCGTGGGACCCCACCAATGCAAGATTGGGGCCAGGAAGGGATGTAGGAGGTTGGCCAGCTGGGGAGGGACCGCGGGAGGGCTCCAGGGCATGTCCAGCCCATCTCGATCAGTCCCAATCAGCCAGACCCCAGCAGCAAGCTAACCTACTGGTCAGAGTACCTGCCCCACCGGTGGTCAGTGAATATCATAGACACTGATCGACTGGTCGACTATCTACCCCTTGGTGGTCTGTGCACGTCATAGTGACTGGAAAACTGTCGGCCCTTGGTGGTCAGTGCATGTCATAGTGAGTGGTTGAGTGGCCTTAGAATATCATTAGCATATTACACTTTGATTGGTTGAATGGACGACTGGACACTTAGCATATTAGGCTTTTATTATATAGGATAAGATCTGGGGTTACAGCAGTTAGGAAGATACACATGCTTATTCTCAAGAGCTTATATTCAGAAATGAAACACAATATAGAAGTAACTAAAAAGACAATAAAATTCTAATGTAGATAAATATTAATCAAGTCATTCATTAATTCAATAAGGATTTATTGAGTTTTAAACATGCATTATGTTCTAGATGCTAGGGATATAGCTGTGAACAAGAAAGTCCAACTTTGCTACCAAGGAATTCATACTTAGTGGGAGAGGCAGATAGTAAACATCATAGCTCTTTGCGTATATCTTACTACAGATTCTGAATATATTAAAAGTAATGTAGGAGGTTGTGATAGACTGAAAAGAATAAGACAGGATTACTTTAAATGTTGTGTCCAACAAAGACTTCTTTGAAAAGGTGAAATTTAGAGAACTTTAAAGTATAACATTTTAATTCATAATTTTTCAATGCAAATATATATAAAACTTTTTATATCAACATTATATCATCATATGGCCTTTATAGTTTTCTTGGAATTTTTTAATGTATGTACATATATTATCTACAAATAAAGATATTTTTACCTTTTACTTTCCAATTTTTAAGGTTTTTTATGGCTTATTATTCCCTTATTTTGTGGTCTAGGACCACCAGTATAATGTGAACTAACAGTTATTGTGTTAATGACATACAAATATTAATCTGTAGTTTTTCTTTTTTCTTCTTCTTTTGTGTAATTTTTGCCTGCCTTTGGTTTACGGGTAATACTAACCCCCAAAAATGAGTTGGAAATTATTTCCTCTTTTATTATCTAGTAGTATTAATGTAGATATTGTATCATTTCTCCATTGAATATTTTGTAGAATTCACAAGCAATGCAATCTGGGCCTGGGTTATAACCTTTCTATAATGTTATTAATTTTGAATTCATTTTCTTTAAAAGATATAGGCGTATGAATCAGAGTATTTCTTCTCTAATAAATTTTATCAGTTGATTCTTTCAAAGAATTTATTTATTTTCATCTATATTACAAAATTTATTGGCATGCTTGTTTATAATAATTACTTATCAATCATACTTTTATATCCTGTCAGATTTCTAGTGATATCACTTACTTCATTCTTAACATTGGTAATAATTTTTTCCCCTTTTTTCTTTACCAATATGACTAGGAGTTTACTTTTTTAAAAAAATATATTTTTTTATTGATTTCAGAGAGAGGAAGAGGGAGAGAGAGATAGAAACATCAATGATGAGAAAGAATCATTGATCATCTGCCTCCTGCACTCCCTCTATTTGGGATTGAGCCTGCAACCAGGGCCTGTGCCCTGACCAGGAATTGAACTGTGACCTCCTGTTTTATAGGTTGATGCTCAACCACTGGGCACACTGGCTGGGCAGGAGTTTACTCATTTTGTTAATACTCTTCTAGTGTAATTGGTTTTTAGAAGTTTTTATTTGTTTTAAACCTCATTGGTTTTTGCTTTTATTTATTTATTTTTCTTGTTAGTCTATTCCTTCTAATGGCCTTGGGTTTTAATTTTCTCTTCTTTAAAAAAATTGTCATTGTGTTGCCCTGGCTGATGTTGGTCAGCAGTTAGAGCCTGGGCCCATGCACTGAAGGGTAAGGGTTTTGATTCCCAGTCAAGGGCATGTATCTGGGTTGTAGGTTCAATATCTGGCCCTGATTGGGGTGGATGTGGGAGGCAACCAATTGATGTGTCTCTTTCACATCAATGTCTCTCTCTTTCTCTTCCCCACTCCCTCCCTTCCAATCTAAAAAAATCAGTGGGAAAAAAATATCTTTGGGTGGGGAATAAAAATAAATAAACAAACAAACAAACAAACAAATAAATTTTCATGGTGTAAAAATAGATCACTAATTTAGAACCTTTTATTTTTTAGAATTTAAGCATTTTATGCTATAAGTTTCTCAATAACAATTACATCTCAGAAATTTTCACATTTTGTTTTCAAAGCATTTGTTTACAATTCAAAGAATTTTATAGTTTTTTTTATTTTTTATTTCACCAATAGTTTATTTATTTATTTTTTTCAATTACAGTTTATAGTCAGTATTATTTTGTTTTAGTTTCAGGAGTACAGCATAGTGGTTAGACAACCATATACTTTACAAAGTGTTTCTCCTGATATTTCTAGTGCCCATTTGGCACCATCCCTCATTATTAAAATATTATTGACTATATTTCCTAAGCAGTACTTTACATCCCTGTGATTATTTTATAATTGTCAATCTGTACTTCTCAATCCCTCCACCTTTTTCACCCAGCTCACAATCCCTTCCCTCTGGCAACCATTAGTCTATTCTTTGTATCTATGAGTCTGTTTCTGTTTTGTTTATT
Source organism: Cnephaeus nilssonii (assembly GCF_951640355.1). NCBI lineage: Eukaryota > Metazoa > Chordata > Mammalia > Chiroptera > Vespertilionidae > Cnephaeus > Cnephaeus nilssonii. Next base: position 68,032,807 of record NC_137074.1, on the reverse strand, counting down.
CATTTATATTATTCTTTAGATTCTACATGTATGTGAAATCATAGGGTATTTGACTTTCTCTGACTGACTTATTTCACTTAGTACAATACCCTCTAAGCTCATCCATGCTGTTGCAAATGGTAAGATTTCATTCTTTTTTATGGCTGAGTAATATTCTGTTGTATACTAGTATATGTATCCATTTGTTATTATTGATGGGCACTTAGGTTGCTTCCATAGTTTGGTTATCTATACTAATAAAAGCCTAGGTTGCCAACACCGGTTTGGCTCAGTGGATAGAGCATAGGCCTGCGGACTGAAAGGTCCCAGGTTCGATTCCGGTCAAGGGCATGTACCTTGGTTGTGGGCACATCCCCAGTAGGGGGTGTGCAAGAGGCAGCTGATCGATGATTCTCTCTCATCGATGTTTCTAACTCTCTATCCCTCTCTCTTCCTCTCTGTAAAAAATCAATAAAATAAAATAAAATAAAATAAAATAAAAAAAGCCTAGGTGACCCTCGTGCACGATGTCACCACAAGATGACCACCACCAGATGGCCACCACAATGATGGCCACCACAAGATGGCCATCACAAAGATGGCCACCACAAGATGGCTGCACGCACAGTGGAGGCAGGGCCTGGTGGCCGCTCTACACAGTGAGGCCTGGGGGTCCCATGGCTCTATGCAGAACGGAGGAGGCCAGTCCTGGCATCTCCACCACCTCGTGTGGAGGAGACGGATCCCAGCAGAGGAGGTGGGTCATGGCAGGGAAGGGCAGTTGTGGGAGATCAGGCTGGCAAGGGAAGGCAGTTGTGGACGATTGGGCCAGCAGGGGAGGGCAGTTGGGGGCAATTGGGCTGGCAAGGGAGCAGTTAGGCATCAATAAAGCCGGCAAGGGAGGGGTTAGGGGGCGATCAGGCTGGCAAGCAGGCGAGCGGTTAGGAGCCAGTGGTCTCAGGATTGTGAGAGGGATATCCGACTGCTGGTTTAGGCCAAATCCCGCAGGGACCTCCCCAAAGGGTCCCAGATTGGAGAGGGTGCAGGCTGAGCTGAGGGACACTCCCCCCCCATGCACAAATTTTGTGCACCGGGCCACTAGTTGTAAATAATGCTGCAAGGAATATAGAGATGTACATATTCTTTCCAAACAGTGTTTCAGGTTTCTTTGGATATATTCCCAGAAGTAGAATTGCTGGGTCATAACAGAGTTCCATTTCTAATTTTTTGAGGTAACTGCTTTCCACACTGGCTGCACCAATCTGCATTCTCACCAAAAGTGTACTAACTAGGGTTCCCCTTTCTACACATCTTCATCAACACTTGTAGTTTGTTGATTTATTCATCATAGCCATTCTGACAGGTGTGAAGTGACATCTCATTGTGATTTTAATTTACATTTCTCTGATGATTAGTGATGTTGAGCATTTTTTCATATGCTTATTGGCCATCTGTATGTTCTCTTGAGAGAAGTATCTAGTCAGGTCCTTTGCCCATTTTTTAATTGGATTGTTTGTTTTTTGGTGTTGAGTATTATGAATTCTTGATAAATTTTGGATGTATAATTGGTTAATATGTTCTCCCAATTAGGAACCAATGGATTATTTAGAAGTATGTAGTTTAATTTCCAAATATTTAGGAATATTTTATGTAACTTCATGTTACTAATTTCTAGTTTTATTCTGTTTTATTTCAATCTTTTGAATTTTTTGAGAATGCTTTTATGATTCAGAATATGGTCTATCATGCTATATACTAGCGTTCCCGTTGCAGGAAAAATCCTGCAATAGGGTTTCCTGCTGCACTCTACCCCACCCTGCCTGCTCTCCTCCCTTGTCCCCCGCCCCGGGATCTCCGCCAGCCCCCCTGCTTTTCTAACTTCTCCGCCAGCCCGCTCTCCTTCCTTCTTCCCTGGCCCTGCCTCCGCTCCTCCCATCTCCCCCGCCCCGCCTTCTCTGCCAGCCTGCCTGCTTTTCCCTTCTCCCCCGGCCCCGCCTCCGCTCTTCCATTCTCCCCCGGCCCCGCCTCCGCTCCTCCCTTCTCCCTCGCCCCACCTTCTCCGCCAGCCCCCCTGCTTTTCTAACTTCTCCACCAGCCTTCTCCCCTGGCCCCGCCTCCGCTCCTCCCTTCTCCTCCCCCCAGCTTGCTTGCTTCTCTGCAGCTTTGCTCCCTTCTGCAGCTCTTGGCTTCTTTCTACGCTGTCGCGATATGCAAATTAGCCGCCATCTTTGTTGGGATAATTTGCATATTCGTCCTGATTGGTTGGTGGGCGTGGCTTGGCTGGTGGGCGTGGCTTGGGCGTAGCGAAGGTGCGGTCAATTTGCATATTTGTCTATTATTAGATTAGATTCTGTGTACTTGACAAGAATGTGCATTGGTTATTGCTGAATGGAGCATAATATAAATGTCAGGTCAATTATGTTGTTGGTATTTTTCACATCTATATTCTTACTGATTTTTCATGTAGCTGTTCTATCAGTTTTTTATAGAGGAATGTTGAAGATTTCAACAATAAATGTGAATTAGTTCATTTCTCCTTTTAGTTTAATCATTTTTGTTCTTGTCATTAGCTAAGCATGCATTTAGGACTTTCATAAATTCCTGATTAATTGTCATTTGTGTGTGTGTGTGTGTGTGTGTGTGTGTGTGTGTGTGTGTGTGTTTGTGGAGAGAGAGAGAGAAAGAGAGAGAGAGACCTTCTTTACCTGTGGTATTAAATCTTGTTCTGTGGTTCACTTTGTCACATATTAATATAGCTTCTCTATTGATCAGTATTTGCATTGTGTATAATTTTATATCTTTTTACTTTTTTCTTATGTTTTATGCCTTTACATTTAAAGTGTGGTTCTTTTACATAGTATGAAATTGGGTATTTCTTTGTAATACACACTGACTATCTCTGTCTTTTAATTGATTATTCAAATATTTAATAAAATTTTGGTATGATTATGCATAAAGTTATCTTATTCGTTGTTTTCTAATTGGATAATCTGTTTCTTTTATTCTGTATTTTCATTCTGACTGCTTTTAAATTATGTGAATTTTTATTATTTTATATCCACTATTGACTTGTTGGTTATGTTTAATTTATTTTTTATTGTTTTTTAGAGTTTATAAAAAAAGACATAACTATATGCTGTCTACAAGAGCTTCTACTCAACTTTAAGGACATATATAGTCTGAAATGGAAGGGATGGAAACAGATTTTCTTACTGAAGGAAACAAACAAACAAAAAAGCAGGAGTACTAGTAGCTATACATATATTAGATAAAATAGACTTTATGCAAAATATTGTAACAAGAGACAAAGGTCATTATATAACAAAAAAAGTGGTCAGCTCTTCAAGTGGATGCAACCATTATAAATACTTATGTACCCAATATAGGAGAGTCTAAATATATAAAGCTAATATTAACAGATCTGAAAGCTAAATAGACAACAATACAATAATAGTAGTGGATTTCACTTCCCCGCTGTTACAATGGATTAATTGTTCAGACATAAAAGCAGGAAGATAACATTAGACTTAAACTACATGTATAACAAAATGGACATAAAAGACATATATAGCACTTTCCGTACAACAGCAGTAGAATAACCATTCTACTAAAGTACACATGAACATTCTGCAGGACATATCAAATACAAGTCTATAAAAGAAGTCTCAATAAATTTAAGATTCAAATTACATCAAGCAGCTTTTGAACCACATGGTTTGAAACTAGAATTTGCAAGACAAAACTAGAAAATTCACACATATGTAGAAATTAAATAAGATAGTTAAGAACAACAAATGGATTAAAAAATAATTCAAAAGAATATTAAAAAAATACACGGAGACAAATGAAAATGGAAATAGAACATATCAGGCCTGGCAGGCATGGCTCAGTGGTTGAGCATCGGCCTATGAGCCTGGAGGTCACAGTTGGATTCCTGGTCAGTGCACATGCCTGGGCTTCAAGTTTGATCTCCAGTGTGGTGCATGCAGATAAATGATTCTCTCTCATCATTGGTGTTTCCATTTCTTTCTCTCCCTCTCCTTTCCTCTCTGAAATCAATAAAAACATATTTTAAAAAAGAAACAGAACATATCAAAACTTACGTGATGTAGGAAAAGCAGTTTTAAGAAGGAAGTTTATAGTAATAAATGCTTATATCAAGAAAGAAAAAAGCCAAGGTTCTCAAATAAACAATCTAACTTTACAACTCAAGAAACTGATAAAAGAAGAATAAACTGAGCCTAAAGTTAGCAAAATAAAGGAAATAACAAAGATCAGAGCATAAATAAATGAGATAGTGACTAAGAAAACAAATAAATCTTAAAGCTAGTTTTAAAAAAAGGTAAGTAAAATAGACAAGCCATTAGGTAAACTCACCAAGAAAAAATAAGGACTCAAATAAAATTATATATGAAGGAGGAGACATTACAACTGATACTGTACAAATACAAAGGATCATGAGACTACTATAAACACTTCTTATATACCAACAATTTGGGCAACCTAGAACACATGGATAAGGTCCTAGAAACATACAGGATTTCAAAACTAAATCATGAAGAGACAGAAAATTTGTACAGAGCAATTATTAGTAAGGAGATTGAATCAATTATCAAAAACCTTTCAACAAACAAAAGTACAGGACCAAATAACCTCACTAGTAAGTTCTACTAAATTAAAGTAAAAGACTTAATAGCATTATTTCTCAAACTCTTTTAAAAATAGAATAGGGTAGAACACTTCCAAACTCATTTTATGAGGCCAGCATTATCCTGATACCAAAGCTTGACAAGGACACTACAAGAAAAATAGTAACAGGCCAATATTACTGATGTAAAATTGCTCAAGAAAATATTAGCAAACCAAATTCAACAGTTCACTAAAGGATTATACACTATGATCAATGGGATTTATTCCAGGAATGCAAGGATGGCTCAATGTCCATAAATCAGTCAACATAATATACCACATTAACAAAACCAAGAATAAAAATCATATGAACATCTCAATAGATGCAAAGAAAGCACTGAGGGATCTGGGCAGGGACCTGGGACTCAATCGATCGCCTCGCAGGTGGGATGGTGGAGCAGGTGAGGGGGCGGGGCCAGGCCACAGCAGGGTGCCAGGTGGGGCTGTGGGGCTGCGAGCCTGGGGGCACAAGCTGGGTCCTGATCCCTACAGGCCACCCCGACGGACCCCACCCATGCACGAATTTGTGCACTGGGCCTCTAATTTATTATAATTTCCAAGCATCACTAACATAATACGAAATTATTCTACACTCATCAATGCTGACTGAAATACTCTTAAGGAACAGAAGCTATACAGTTATTGGACAAGGTTTATTTATGCTATACATAGGACTTCCTCATGTCAGAAGTAAAATACTAAATATTTGTGTTAGCCATGAGTCTAGAGGCTTTTGTGCACTAAGAGAACTGGACATATAGGCAACTGATGTTTTACACCAGCTTGAGGAATGCTGCTCCTGCCTGTCAGAGGCCACACTTCACTGAAATGTATTGTTACTCAAGTGGCCACCTGCACCAATCAGTCAGTTATCACTGAAGATAGATGTACTTGTGGATGGAAACATCTTAAGTTTGTAAGCACTCATTGAAATATTCTAAGACATTTTTAGGATCCTGTGAACTGGCACAGTTTCTCTTGAAGTTGAAGAGCAAAGCATACGCAGTTAATAACAGAAGAATAGCTAAGAACACTTAAGAACCAGTGCTCTACAGACAAGGTGCCAAATTTCCATTCACCCTTTCAACCTAATTCTCTTAGAATTATAGAGCTCTTGTAAATATCAAAAGGACCGTTCAGGGTCTTTGAGGAGAAATGTGCTCAGTTGGAGCATTACATTTGTGTACAAAAATCAAAGGTTTCTTATGCTTTAGCTTTCCCATAACTTCTCGGGAAGTCATCATAGGAGCTACAGTGCAGATATACTATAGCTAAATGGTCTGTGCTCCTAGACTTTGGAAAGGATAGAATTTAATTCTAAAGTAAAGTCATGAACTGCGTAATGCTGTACGCATTTGTCAACAACAGACTGCATATACAATGGTGGTCCCATACGATAAGATTATAATGTAGCTGAAAACTTCTTATCACCTATAACATGGTCACTGTCATAATATCCTGGCACAGTGCTTTATTCACATATTGTACTGATGCTGATGTACACAGACCTATGGCACTGCCAGTTAGATAACAGTGGTACAGCACATACAACTGTGTGCAGCACATAGTACTTGATAATAAACACTATGTTGCTGATTTATGTTTACTATACTGTACATTTAATTATTATTTTAAAGATTTTTTCATATTTCTAATACGAATGTTTGAGATTAGTCAACAAACATATATGCAGAGCCCATGGACACAGACAACAGTGTGGTGAAGGCCAGGGGAGGGGAGCAGGCTGGGTGGAGGTGGGCAAAGGGGGGAAAATGAGGGACATCTGTAATAGTGTCAACAATAAAAAATAAAAAATAATGTTTGCTGTTTTACACCAACAGCAACCTCATACATGTATTTACCATATTTCTAGATAGTATATATTTTTTTGTGCTTGATTTATTCATGTGTTGTTTTGCACAGTAACATGCTATACAGGCTTGTAGCCCAGGAGCAATAGTCTATACCAGTGGTCGGCAAACTCATTAGTCAACAGAGCCAAATATCAACAATACGATTGAAATTTCTTTTGAGAGCCAATTTTTTTAAACTTAAACTTCTTCTAATGCCACTCCTCCAAATAGACTTGCCCAGGCTGTGGTATTTTGTGGAAGAGCCACACTCAAGGGGCCAAAGAGCCGCAGGTGGCTCGCGAGCCGCAGTTTGCCGACCACATGGCCTAAGACTGTTGTAGGCTGTACCATCTAGGTTTTTGTTAGTGCACTTTGTGATGTTCGTATGATTGAACTGTCTAGCAACACATTTCTCAGAACTTATCTCCATCATTAAGTGGAGCGTGACTGTATTGAAGAGGCCAGGAATTGGAATTAATAGATTTTACTTTAATGAGTTATTTTTTATTTGTACTTTTCAAATCCTATTAAACAACAAAAAATTCCCACCACACACTTGGTTGTGTCTTCCTGATGCTCAGACTATGGGTATAAATGTTACTGAAAGATAGTTTTAATCCACTGTGCCAGAGGTGGAAGAACAAAGCAGATAAGGCTGTAGAAAGTTGGCACAGATCTAATAGTAAGTAATGTTTCATGCCAAAAGTGGGCATTGTTCCTGCTATTATAAGAAAGGGGAAAATGAGTGGCAATTCGTTTTTTGGAAATGAATACACTACTACCAGAAAGAGTTGGGGGTGGGTATGACACAAAGGAAGCATATTGAATGAGCCCAACCTTTGTAATAGGAAGTGAGAAGCCATGTGGGAAAAGGCTTTTCAGCACTGGACTGCAGCTCTGTCTGAAATAAAGAACTCAATGTGTGAGAGAATGATATCCATCTACCTAGGCTAGGGGAAAGAGTTCCTGTTGCTTACTTAGGAGCAGGGTTGGTTTGTCCTGGGGTGGAGTCATCTTCCCAGAAAAAAAAAAATTGGTATAGAATAAATCAACTATGTTTTTTTAAAGGACTTGGCCATTCTCTTTTAGAATTTTTTAAGCAGGTATGAAAAGCAGTCACTAGTTATGGCTCAGGGCTGCCAAAAATGCAGATCTAAAAGAACTAGCAATAAAACAGGATGAAATCTTATTACTTATCTTCCCACACAACTTTCTTTCTACATGCCTACAGTGTGGCTGTGTTACAAACAAGAAGCTCACATCTATTTGGGGCTTTTGCCTGATTATGTGAAAAAACTGTCAGGTGGTGTCCTAGATAATAAAAATATGAAGACTGTTGCAGGTCAAATGCAGCGCCTATCACTGGCAGGCACATTCATAACCAGGTAATAAGTATGCTTCAAATCTAAAATTAGAGCATCCAAATCACAGGTTTAATGGAATGTCATTGTTATTGATCTTTATCAACCTTATTCCTTTGTCCCATATAAATTTTATATCGCTCATGCCTCTTTTTCACCCTCTCATCTTATTTTACTTTACTCCTTTTATGTGACCCAAATTGAACCTCTGTATTATTTTCTATATTGGTTAGACTTGTGTTCAATTGCAGGAAATGACAGTGGCTTCACCAAATAAGAGCTTACTTTTGAAATCTGGAGATAAACTGTGGTGGGCATGTGAAATAGTGCCATGCCCATGATGTCAGAAATGTCCCAAGACAGCTGCAATTTTCCTTCCACATCATCTACAGCATGGAACTTTCATCCTCATGCTTCCTAGATGCTGTTGTCTCTACAGGCAACCTCTCCACACGCCAGGGAAGAAAAAGGGGGGAAGAGGGAGAAAAAGTCAAAAGGAGCATTTCAGCTGAATCTTAATGCTTTTAAAAACATTCACATTTTTTTTTTTTTACATCACATCGGCCAGAGATGATTAATTAACAATGGCCCTGGAAGTTGGGACTGAGACAAAGTTGAATTTCTCCTTAGGAAAGATGAATGGTTTGGAGTAGATGGCTAATGTGTACTGCACTGGCCCTCCTGAGTTAACATTGTTTTCTGCATCCTGTTTTAGCTGTAAATGTACAGTTAGATTGCAATATTTGTCATTAAATTAATTGATCTATTACATAGCCCCTTTCCTAAAAACCATTAAAAATATCTTATACTAACTTATTACATACAGTGATTTTCAATGTTTAGTGTGCATTGGCAGCATTGGAGGGCTAGTTAAAGCTCCGATTGCTGGACCCCCATCTTGATTTTCTGATCAGATGTCTGGGGTAGGGTCAAAGAATTTGCAGAACTAACAATTTCCAAGTGATGCTGATGCAGCTGGTCCGAGGGCAGCACTCGAAAGGAAACCGTTGGGAAGTTTTGAAGGGAGATCTTATAAAATTCAACTTGAATTTCAAAGCCAAGCTTCGGTGGGGCATGCTTTCTACACCTTTACTGTTTAAGACCTGTTCTTATTGTTTAAATAGGTTATGGAAGGGTCAAAGTGATGTTTTATTTCATGTATTATTTTAATAGCATAAACAATAAGGAGTTATACTCTGAGTGCAAATATTTCAAATGACAGAGACAAAAAGCCTGTGCTGGCCACTGACCCCAGCCCAGTCCCTCAGTCACTTCCAAATGACCCCTGTTAGTAATTTGATGTCTATTTTCACATCTTTTAAAAAAAATATTTCTATTGATTTTAGAGAGGAAGGAAGAGGGAGAGATAGAAACATCAATCATGAGAGAGACATTGATCGGCTGCCTCCTGTGTGCCCCCCTACAGCAGATCAAGTCCACAACCCGGGCATGTGCCCTGACCGGGAATCAAACTGTGACCTCCTGGTTCATAGGTCCCTGCTCAACTACTGAGCCATGCTGCCCAGGCTATTTGCACATCTTTTATGTTCAATTCAATTATATTGTAATTTATTATATGCTACATATTAAAAGGGTAATAGGCAAATTGACCTTGATGGCAGAACAACCAGGAACAACTGTTCACTATGATGTGTACTGACCACCAGGGGGCAGGCATTCAGTGCAGGAGCTGCCTCTGGGTGGTCAATGTGCTCCCACAGTGGGAGCTCAGCTCAGGCAAGCCAGGCTGATGGCTGCAAGCGCAGCGGCGGTAGCGGGATCCTCTGACTGACAGCTTAGGCCTGATCCCCCAGGCAGCAGGCCTAAGCTGGCAGGTAGACATACTCCTAGGGGTCCCAGACTGCGAAAGGGCACAGGCCAGGCTGAGAGACCCCCCCCCCCCCTCCTGAGTGCACGAATTTTCATGCACCGGGCCTCTACTCTGTACATATTTACTTAAAATTTATTATATAGGGTTTAAAATATAAACTTCATACTATATACATTTTTCATGGCATTGCTTTTGTATGCTTAACAATGTCTTAGATTTTAAAATAAAATATGATTTTTAAAAATTAGAAATGCAGGTTTTGTAAAATAACAGCATTCAGCTACCTATTGAGTGTGGGCTGCTTAAATCCTAGCAATACAAGTGACATAAATTATAATATAAAGAACACCAAAACCATTCTCAGTTCATGTTGAAAATTTCTAAATAAACTGTGTTTTAACCTATATTTCTTTAGATAGGTTTTTCTCTTTTATGCTGGGAAAAATGAAGCAATTTATCAGTTTTTCCTAAGTTCATAAAAGTGACACATGTTCACTCTAGCAAATTAGAAAATAATACCACATGATATCACTTATATGTAGAATCTAAAGAACAAATTAAAGGAACATATAAAATAGAAATTGACTTATAAATACAGAGAACAGAGTGATGGATGTCAGAAGGGAAGATTGTTAGGGAGTGGGGTAAAAAATGGTGAATGGATTAATAATTACTAATGGGTTGTTACAAAATAGGCATGGGGATGTAAGGTAAAGCATGGGGAACATAGTCAACAATCTTACCTTATAATAGACAAATATGCAAATTGACCGCACCTTCGCTATGCACAAGCCACGCCCACCAAGCGAGCCACGCCCACCAACCACGCCCACCAGGAAACCCTTGCAGGGACGTTGGGGTGTGGCGGAGCCCAAGGCCGGGAAAGACACGGGGCGGAGGCTTTCCCGGCCTTGGGCACCAGTGGGGAGCCTGCACCGATCGCAGGAAACCACTGGGGGTTGGCTCCTGCGATTGGTAGCAGGGACGCTGGGTGCGGCCGAGCCCAAGGCCAGGAAAGCCTGGGGCGGAGGCTTTCCCAGCCTTGGGCACCAGCGGGGAGCCTGCAAGGATCACAGGAAACCACTGGGGGTCGGCTCCTTCGATCCTTAGCAGGGATGTTGGGTGCGGCCGAGCCCAAGGCCACTGCCCGGGGCCAAGCCCCGACCCTGAAAAAGGCAGAAGGCGGTGGCCACAGCCAAGGCCTGGGTCCCCGGTGCCTGCCGGCAGAAATCTGGTGCAGGCAGCCAGGTGAATGAAGGTCTATTGCACGAATCTTCGTGCAAATGGGCTACTAGTATTGTAATAACTATGTATTGTGATGAGTGGGCACTTGAATTATCAGAGGGAACATTTTGTAGCCTATATGAATGTCTGTTTGCTATGCTGTATACATGCCTGAAACTAATACAAAATAGTGTTGAATGAAAACTATAATTGAAAAATAAAATAATAATAGTAAAAGTATGAAAATGATAGGCATTCAAATACTGAAAATAGCCAGTATCAATATATTACTCCTTTCTAAGATATCTAACTTTATAACATCTAAGACATCTAACTTTATAACATGAAAATGTGTATAAGTACATATTTTAAATTGTGCTGTTATACATTATATTTTACCTTTTGCATTTTTATTTAATGTTATTTAATAATTTTAGAACCATAAATTTTCCGTTTTTGTGTAATATTCTTTTGTAATGGACCTTTTTTCCCTTGCTTATTGTACATTTACTTTGTGTTAAATTCCCATCCCCATTTATTGTCATAAACATTCTAATGTTTGTAATTATTAGTCTGATAGAGGTGAGAGGGGAGGAGGATGAGGAGGACTGGATGAAGGAAGGTGAAAAGAATGACCAAAGAACATATATGCCTGTTCTTGGTGCAGCCACTATGCAAACCAATGCAGGGTTTCCTTGAAAAATTAAAAATGGAACTGCCATTTGATCCAGTGATCCCACTTCTAGAAATATATCCTAATAAGCTTGAAACATGGATCAGAAAGAATGTATGATATATGCACCCCCATGTTCATAGCAGTATTATTTGCAATAGCTAAGATCTGAAAACAGCCCAAGTGCCCATCAATAGATAAGAGGATAAAAAAGGTGTGATACATTTATACAATGGAATACTATGCAGCTGTAAAAGAGAAAGATCTCTAACTCTTTGAGACAACATGAAGGAACCTGGAGATTATTATGCTAAGCAAAATAAGCCAGTCAGAGAAAAACAAATATCACATTATCTCACTTACATGTGGAATCTAATGAACAAAATAAACAGACAAACAAAATAGATCCAGAGACATGGAAGCATGTAACACACTGAGGATTCTCAGAGGGAAGGGGTGGGGATAAGGGATTAACCAAAGAACTTATATACATATATGCATAACCCATGAACACAGACAATAATGTGGCCCCTGCGGAGGGGGAGGAGTAGAGAGGAGGGGGTCAATGAGGGGGGGAAAGAACATCTGTAATACTTTCAACAATAAAGATAAGTTAAAACAAAAGAACACATATATGCATAGCCTATGTACTCAAACAACAGTGCGGTGATAGCCAGACAAAGGGAAGGTGGTGGGGGCTAAGTAGAGGTAAGTAAGGGGGGTTCTGGAATGGGGTCTGTAATAGTGTCAACAATAAATTTAAAAATAAGAAAAAAAGTCCAGCTGGTGTTGCTCAGTGGTTGAGTGTCAACCTATGAACCAAGAGGTCATGGTTTGATTCCCAGTCAGGGCACATGCCTTGATTGCAGGCTCAATCCCCAGTAAGACATGTGCAGGAGGCAGCTGATCAATGATTCTCTCTTATCATTGGTGGTTCTCTCTCTATCTCTCTCCCTCTCCCTTCCTCTCTGAAATCAATAAAAATATCTACGCTAATAGGAGAGAAACATGCTAATTGGCTGTACCTTCGCGATGCCCACCAGCCAATCAGGAGTGTGTATGCAAATTAACCCAGCAAAGATGGTGGGTTAATTTGCATATGCAGGTGCTGAGCGACTGGGGGCGGGACGGGATGCTTGAATTGTTCCGCACCACCCCAGCCGCTGGGGGCCTCTGGGCAGCATGGAAGGCGGAAAGGCCAGAGCGAAGGCAGTGCCGGCAGCTAGAGGAAGGAAGGCCCATTCTTGCATGAATCTTCGTGCATCGGGCCTCTAGTATTTAAATTAAAAAAAAAGAAAGTCTACATTACAGACTAGATTTTTAGTAGAAATGCTAACCCCAAGAATGTGAATATACTTATCTTCTGTTGCATATCATCAAGTGATTATCTAGTTACTATGAGTTTCAAAAAAACAAAAAATGTTGCCAGTATTAAATATCATCTAAGAATGTAAGTAATCCTATCTGGGTAACGAAATTGATTAGAACATCCTGATTTGTAAAGGTTGCAGGTTCTATTCTTGGTCAGGACACATACAAGAATCAAACAATAAATGCATAAATAAGTAGAACAATAAGTTGATGTTCCTCTCATGTATTATATACATGACTTTCTTTAATTGGCATTTTCTTTTATTTTTAATGAAATTTCTTATTGTTTTCTTTTAAGTGTTATTTATTTATCTTTAAAAAATTTATGTTCTGAAAATATCTAGCTAAATGTATCAGTATTTTCATTGTGAATTCTCTTAAAATCACTTCATTGAGATATGATTGACATACAAAAAATTGTACATTTAATGTATACAGCTTGTTGAGTTTGGAGATGGGCATAAACCTCTGAAATTGTCACCAAAATCCCTACCCTAAACATATATATCACTTCCAATAGTTTCTTACTGCCCTGTGTATGTATGTATGTATGTGATAAGAACACTTCATATAAGATTTACCTGCTTGGCAAATATTTAAATATACAATAAGGTATTGTTAACTATAGAGGCTCTATGCTAGAGATAAGATCTCTAGAAAATATTTATCTTATATAACTGAAACTTTGTACCTTTTGACAAACCTTGTGCCTTTCTATTTCCCTCTCCCTACAACACATGACAACCACCATTCTACTGTCTGCCTCAATGAGAGTGACTATTTCAGGCTCCTCAAACTATGTAAAGAACAGTACAGTCCTTGCTTTGGGAAAATGAGTTTAATTTCTCATCAGGGAGAGAATTTATGAGCTATCATGACCTTTACAGAATGAAAAGCACACAACACGAGGCTCACAGAGAGGAAAGGAATGATGAATGAAGATGTATGTGTGCATCACTTGGATTTATAATCTTGCTTATGAGCATGTCTTTATGTTTATTTAATATTTGAAGATAAATTATATCTATACATTTGAATAATGACTAAAACATGGCAAGATGAAAGTTACTAAAATGTCAAAATTAGAAAGTGCTAAAGATCACTAAAAATGCATCCTTGCTTTGACCACATCTACTTGTTAGTAATTTATGTGTGTGAAACTAATGCCATCAAAACAATTACATTAAAGGAAAATTTTTGAAATTTTTATTGAAATATTAAAATATTTTAATATACAGAAAAATAAAACTAAGTACAGAGCTCATTAATATTTTTCAAGGTGAATACAGAGTGGGGGAAAAGTAGGCTTATAGTTGTATGTAAAGCACAGAGTTTATTCTGTATTATTATTTATTAACTATTGTATTATTTTCCATATAAATAACTGTAAAGTTACTTTTGTCCCACCCTGTATACCATAGTAGAGCATGCAGATCAAGAAATATTACATCACTAGGACCACAGAATCACCCAAAGCTCTTCCTCAGTCACTACCCTAAAAAATAAACATTAACCTAACTTTTAACATCATAGATTCTATTTTTTAAATGTGTGCTTTAATAAGTATAAAGTATATAAACAATTAGGTAAGGTTATGGAGAAGCTGACTAGTAGACATGAATGAGAAGATACAAGTGTCCATCTAAATTTAGTATAGTTTTTACAGAATATTAATTAAAGTTTAATATATAATTTCTCATTTGTTATTTTGGAAGTCCTTTATTGTAAAGATTATTATTTTGTCTGATAACAAACAGCAGCCACATTGTCAGTGCTTATTCTGGACCTTCAGGTTGGATAAATTCAATTTCTTCTTGAGACACAAGTGTCCTTCTGTATTTCTGAGGTAATGTGTTTATTATTTCTGCGGTGTCAGGAGGACCCTGATGCATCAGCCAGGCTGGTGATTTACTTCCCTTAGACTGCTGTGAGGTTGAAGAAGAGTGAGATGGTCCTGCTGAGCTCAAAACTTCTAACACATTGGGTTTATGATTACTTCCTCTGTCAGGGAGCATTATTAATGGAGTATGGGGCTGACTTTACCTGATGACCCTGCTAGCCAATATCATCTTGTTGCCCATCATGACCCCCAACAACATATATTCTTTTTTTCTTGTTTGTGCATTTCATATAAAGTCATATAGTATATACTTTATTTCTGACCTCTTTTGCTCTATATTCATCAGTTTTAGCTATTTTATTATGTGCATTTTTAGTTTCTTTATTATAACTGCTGCAAAATATTTTATTTGGAATATACCACAATTACTTTATTCATTATATTGTTGGATATTTGGGTAGATTCCAGTATTGAGAGATTATGAATAGTGCTGCTATAAATATTCTTGTATGCATCATCTGGTGAACAGATGTATGTATTTCTGTTGCATATATACCAAGGAGTTGAATTGTTAGATCATAGGATCAGCCTATGTTCACTTTTCAAAGATATTGCCAGCCAATTTTTCTATATCGGTAAACCAATTTGCACTACCATCAGCAGTATATGAGAGTTAAGTTTTGACTGCTCCACATTCCCACCAACAACTTATTTAGGTCATTTTCAATTTTGCCATTCTTTTTAAAAGACAAATTTTTATTGATTTCAGAGAGGAAGGGAGAAGGAGAGAAAGAGAGAAACATCAATGATGAGAGAGAATCATTGAATGGCTGCTTCCTGCACACCCCCTACTGGGGAATGAGCCCACAACCTGGGTATGTGCCATGACCGGGACTTGAACCTTGACCTCCTTGTTCATAGGTTGATACTCAACCTGAGCCACGCCAACCAATTTTGCCTTCTTATTAATATATACAGGTATATTATGGTTTTATTCTGTATTTTCTCACTAAATAATAAAATTGAATAATATGTTTTCATAAGTGTATTTTCTTAGATATCCTCTTTTGTGAAAAATATGTTATGCCATTTGCTTAATTTTCTTAAAAGTTGTTTTTTTCATATTGATACTGATATGTAGGGATTTTATATATTTTGGATGGAAACTTTTTGTTGGACATACATATTGTTAATGTCTTTTTGTAATGCATAGGTTACATTTTCCATTTTAATGGTGCCTTTAATAAATATAAGTTTTAAATCCTAATATAGATGTACATGTGCACACACACATTCATTTTATTGTTGGTGTTTCCTTATTGCCTCTTAAGAAATCTTTGGGGTTCTAACCTAGCTGGAGTGGCTCAGTGGTTGAGGAATGACCTATGAACCAGGAGGTTGTGGTTTGATACTCGGTCAGGGCATATGCCTGGGTTGTGGGCTTGATCCCCAGTGTGGGGCATGAAGGAGACAGCTGATCAATGATTCCCTCTCATCATTGATGTTTCTATCTCTCTCTCCCTCTCCATTCCTCTCTGAAATCAATAAAAATATATTTTAAAAAAGAAATCTTTGGGGTTCTAGTCTAGATGGTGGCATAGGTAAATGTGGTACTCACATCCTCCACAACCACATCAAAATTACAACTAAATTACAGAACAACTTCTGGAGGCTAAGACCAACAGTAGTTATCATATCAATTCAGCAGGGCTGAAAATCAGCATCATATTGCCCTGCTATTGGCCAAATGGCTCAACCCAATCCCCTATCCTGATAATTCTTTTACTGTTTACCAAACTTTACCTTTGATATGCCTATATGCATTCCTAAAGGGAAAATGTGTATTCAAGTGAATAAAAGCAAATGGGACTGAGAAGTCAGGGAGCCTCTCCACTAGCCCCTGGCCCCCCATGCCTTCTAAATTCATATTTCTTGTCTAGTGCATTCGTTTGTGCGCCGCCCCTTCTCTAGATCCTGAATCCTCACTGCAAAAGGTTACGGCATTGTGGCGCTCAACATGGGGCATCTGGAGAAGAAGATTTGCCTGAGCAAAAAACGAAGAAAAAAAGAAATTCACCAGAAAGGTGGGAGGTTCACCGAAAAGGTGAGAAAATTCAATGCGCACAAAGCCCTTGCCAGCTTCGGAGTCGCAAACTGTAAGTGGATGAGAACGTCTTTTATTTCATCCAGGTTATAATGGGGAAGAATTCGAGAAAAAGGCAAAAACATAATTGTAAATTTTTAGCTTGCATGCTCAAGGATAAAGGAATTAAGATGTCAAAAGGTACTCTCTTAAATCAGGCTCAGGAAAATGAATGCCCTTGTCATCTTTAACTATGTGGGCTCTTGTTCGAACTGCATTATGCCCAATTTGTATTGGGGATCAAAAGTCTGTAATATTTAAGGCCCCAGATCCTCCACCTATAGTGTGGAAAGGCTAAACAGCTAGAGAAAATGGGCTATCAGTACTTTTCAAAGGAGTCTTTAATGCTTTGTTTGAAAATTACCATCTGATGCCTTGGGACAGTCAGATTTTAGCAAAAGTAACTTTAGATGCCAGTCAATGCTATGGAGAGAAGAATATGATACAATCTGTGAACAACAGACTGAGATCTAGGCTGCATTCTGGCTGTAAGTCCCAGGCAATATAAAATATCTGAAAGATCCATGAAAAAAAAAAACCCTCTAATTTATTAAGTCTCTGCTATGTACTATGGGCATTTGTCTGTTGATTGTTGTTTTATCTGTCTTTCTTGTTCGGTTTAATTTGTTTATTGTTAGTCTATTAAGCATGCCTTTAATTTAATTTAATAGAAAAGAAACAGCCTAACCGGTTTGGCTCAGTGGATAGAGCATCGGCCTGTGAACTGAAGGGTCCCAGGTTCGATTCTGGTCAAGGGCATGTACCTTGGTTGAGAGTACATCCCCAGTAGGGGGTGTGCAAGAGGCAGCTGATTGATGTTTCTCTCCCATCGATGTTTCTAACTCTCTATCCCTTCCCTTCCTCTCTACAAAAATCAATAAAATATATATTTTTAAAAAAAGAAAAGTAAAGAAACAATAGGTGGCCAGACCATTACTAAATTTTCCCAGAGCAAACAGAATGTGGGGATGAGAAAAGGGAGAATATAAGCAGTACACGTGGCTGATAACCCAGGTCCTAGGAAAATTCCCTAGACAAAGGGAAATAACTAAAAAAGGCCCCAGACCATTAATTACTAGTCTTTTGGTGATCCTGTAAAATGGATACCCACTCTCAAGAGTGTTATTAAAAGTCTTATTTTATCCATGTTTTTATTTCCCAGTCTGTCATTTGAAATTTGGATAGATGAGACATTTCACACAATTTAGGGATGCATCTGGGATTTCTGTACCTGTGAAGAGAAAAAGGCTAGCTTAAGAGAAGGCGTGCCCTGTCCATTTTTGGGTGGCCTCTTGGACTGAGCCCCATTTCTTCACAGATGCTATAAAATAAAGCCAAGACTGTTTTTCTTTTAAAGATGGCAAAAATGACACAAGTAAAATATATAGGCTGTGTTTGGGCAATAAGATTATTGTTTCCATAATAATGGGTAGTTCTTGAATAATAATGGACTGCATTCCAAGATTACCTCACAGGTCCCCCGTGGCACTCCTGTTTTTATAAAATAAAATAAAAATAAAATGATACTTTAACATTAAAGCCACTGAAAGTCAGTAAGATATCTCTGTTACAGAATTTGCCAAAGAAAATGCCTTGGATAATAATAATTGGCTTTAAAATATCAAAGTTATTAAAACATAAATAAATAAATGTAATTAACATAAAGAATTTGTAATAAAGCTTTTCAGTAATAATTATAAATATATTAATGATCAAAGTTCAGCCATTCAAGAGGAGACTAACTGCACTCTCTGTTAGAGGAAAGAGCCAGTCATGTTTCCCACAGCAGCAACCTTAGATGTTATCTCTAAGGAAGAATGTGGCAGTTTTAAATTCAATCAGCTACGGGCCTGCTCCCTCCTTCTCCTGCCTTTTCATCAGCCTTCTGTGTGACAGGCGGGGATATTTGCCAGTCTCATATGCCCAAACATTGTTTACCAAAGTTTTTGGTAACTTAAAACTTTGGAGTTTGCTGAATTAAAAAATAAAAATTATTAAATATCTAGGTATTTTAAAATAATAAAATACTGAAATATCAATCTAAGCTTGCCTCATATGAAAAAAATTTAGAGAATAGAATTGAATCTATTAATTAAATATGTCTTATATTTTATTTGAAATATATCCTTAAAAATATAAATATTATTAATCTAAGAAATGCTAAGTATTTAACTTGACACCTAAAATTTGAGGCTTCTAAGAGTTAAAAGTTCAAATTAAGTGGAAGAAATTATATGGTTGTGATAAAGTATAGAAAATGCATAAAATATAGAAATTCATTTTTGAGAAAAATAATTCTTATATTTTCTCTGGAAAAATTAGTAGTTCAAAATATATTGTAATCCTTATATTACTATGTGTGGTAAAATTTCAACCTAGGATATAATATTTTATTAGCCTGATTTTAAAAAAAGGATTAATTTTATGGTCTGAACCAAATTTTTAATATAAAAACCAGTTTAAACTTAATTAATATCTTTTAGAATAATTACAAAAAGTGTATAATATAATCTTTGCATTATTTTGATAGTCTTTCCAAGTTAAATTTCAAGACTTTAACCAAGAGATAGCTTTAGGACATTTCAAGGGCCCTGAAATGATTCAAGGATTTATTCTCTCTTCTTAAAAGAAATATTTTTAAACTAAATTAGGCTAATCTGATATACTTGAAATCACGTAAAAAGCTTTATCAAATAAAAATTAATAACTTTTTTCTACTTATATACATATATTTAAAATGTTATAAGGGTTTCACCATCTAAGCTTGCCAGGACAAAGTTGCTAAATACTTCTTAAGCAGAACCAGATCATTCAGCAGTGGAATTTTAAGACAGAAGCCCTCAGACAACCTGTTCTTCAGATAGGCTGGGGGGTGGGACAGCATTTGTACTTCCTAAGTCAAATGTATAAGTTTAATTACTTTACTTTTTCAATAAAAAGACATACTTTAATTGCTTAATAAATTAGCTTTTCACAATATAATCAAGGTCTCATATAATCTCATTTATATGCGAAGCCAATATTTTATAATCAATTGGTTTTAACATAGTCCAAGTAAAATTTGCATAGATATGCAAATGAGCACTAGCCAAAAAGAATGCTGTTTAAAAAATAAATTTAAGCTTAATAAAAGACAAATTTTAAGATCTCTTCTGCTACTATTTAAAAAGTAAACTAAAAGTTATTATTCAAGCATTAAATCTCACCATTAATGAGACACCATAAGTATACTGTAATGCATACATTTTACTTGAAATGTATGCATTGCAGTATTGGCCAGCATACCTCTCTCCTACTGGTTTTTCTGAAAAGCAACCAAGTTTGTTGCTCTGTTTAAATGAAAGTAAAAGTTTTTAAAAGAAGCTCCTTAAATGTGGCTTAAAGATTGCTCTGTGAGAAAAAAACAGAAGGAGATTCCCTTCAAATATCTAGGAACTATAATTAAAAATAAATTTATTAGACCTCAAAAGGTGGAAATACGAAAAGATTTCCTTAAAACCTTAAGTGACTTTTAGAAATTATTAGAGGACATTAATTAGTTAAGACCTTATCTAAAAATCTCTATGGAAAAATGACAAATTTATTCAATATACTTAGGGATCCTAAGAAAGTTTTTTCTTAAATGTATGCAAAGACCTACAGAATCATTTTCTAATTCAAAATAAGTAATTTGCATTTTGCCTCCCTAAACAAAGTTTATATCAATATCCAAAAAATAAAAAATAAAAGACTAATAGCAGAAATCCAATTAGTATCATTTACTGTCCACACCCAAGGACAAATAAAGTAAGTAAGTAAATAAATAAATAAACCTTATTTCAGACTGATTTAAATTGGCAAATTGAACTAAGTAAATATTGAGGGGAACTTAATTGTCACCTACTAAAAAACAAATTACTACAGTTTTTATATTACACCCCTACTATTATACCAAAAAATACTAGGCAGAAACCTATTCCTGAAGCATTAACTGTTTTTACTGATGGTTCATCTAATGGTAAAGCTGCTTATCATGCAATGAATTCAGACCAAGTCATCCAGACCAGTCATACTTCTGTGCAACAAATTTAATTGGAAGCTATCAAGGCTGAATTGCAGAATTTCCAAAAGTCTCTTAATATTATTTCTAATCTGCCTGTGCTACTGGCCTGGTAAACAGAATTACAACTACTCAATTAAAATGGCTCAGTTACTAAAGTCTATTTATATTATTTAAAAAGGTCCTGGTCCTTTAACAAAAGGAAATGCATATGCTGATCAATTAGTTGCTTTATTAAAACAGGCCACAGAATCTCATCAACTTTTACATCAGCATGCCAAAATATTATACAGCAGGCAAAACAGATTATCAAGGAATGTTCCCCTTGCATGTTACATCTGCCTCAAGGGCCTCTAAAATCCCAACTTAAAAAATAGTGGAGAAATCTCCATAAGTAAACTACATCAAGCCTTAATTACTTTAAATTTTTTCACTTGTAATGCTGATGGCAAGACACCCATGGAATTACACTGGTGTCAGAATAAGCCAAAGGAAAATGGTCTGGTTAAATGGAAAGATCCTGAGTCTGGTTTATGGAAGGGTCCCTTTATTAACCTTTGGTCGAGGATATGCTTGTGTATTTCCAGAAAACTCCTTCAAGCCTGTGTGGAAACTTCAACAATGGATTCAAAAGAAGAACTGCTCACCCTGTGTTTGCAGCTGCAGACAATCGACTAGTCCAACCACAGATAGTAGTAGCCCCAAACAACATGCTGAAGATAAGAAATGTGAGGAGAATAAGACAGAGAAGAAACAGTCCAGAGATGACCTGGGGGATGGTGAAGAATCCTTGCTATGCTAGCAGTCATCAGTTGTGCGATGGTGCAGGTTAGCCTGGACAAAGCCGAAGAAGGTTGGACCTACATTGTCATTGCCCACCGTTTGCCATATTTACATCTACAATGTATCCAAAATTGGTCTTTATGTTGGTTGTGAAATACAAGTAAAGGTTCATTTTTTTTCATTGTGGACATCCAATTGACCCAGCATCATTTTAAAAAAATTACCATTCTTTCACACTTGCACTGAAGTGATCTTGAATATGTTAATATGTGCCAATTATCTATTTGACTATAGTTATGTCAGTTTCACACTGTAATAAGTGATATAGCTTTATTCTAATTAAGGCAGTATTGTACTGGTATTTGGTAGTTTAAGTTCTTCAGCATTGTGTATCTTTAATATTGCCTTGGCTATTTTTGGACTTTTATTTTTTCATGTAAAATCAACATATCAGTTTACACACATACACACATAAACACACAAAACACAGCTTCTGGGGTATTGATTAAGATTACAATGCATTTTGGAAATCAACCTGAGAGAATTTCTATATTTTCAATATTGTTTTCTGTCTATTAACATGATATGTCCTTCCATTTATTTAGAAATATGGCATAGCTTTCATTTAAAGATTTAAAATATTTCATTATTTATTTATCTATCTATACGCACATAAATGTAACTTCTACATATAAATATATTTGTCACTAAGACTTTAATTCTATTGGTGAGTAGGAAATATGTCTTAGTTTTCTGCACTTCCTACAGTTCTAAAGGGGTAACAAAATCAGGTCTTTTGTGTATATCTTAATCAGCTAATTTAATAACTTAAGAGTTCCCATGCCCTTAGAATAAAAACTTGTATAATGTAAGTACCATTAAAACTTCTAGTAGCACCTCACAGCTGGAGAGCACTTAAAATTATTTACAAATGATTGCAAAATATTATCTTACTTGAACCTTAATTACATTTTTTAGTTTTTTCAAAAGCTTTAGTATATAAACACATAATATGTGCATACTATGATCTCATGCAATGATATCTAAATAATCTTTATTACCATTTAGTAGGACAGACTGCTTGATATAGTAATAAAGCAAGCTATACTGTGAACCTATTGTGTAGCAGGCATTGTGTCAACTACTGTGTATTAAAGAGATTTCAAGAAATCACAATTTAATGTTTGAAGGGATTACGGTGGCTGAACCAAGAAGAGAAATCCAAGTTCCCACTTGGCACCAGAGGGAAAATCCCATGGGTTAAAATTTCCTTTATAGAGATTTTTATCCAGGTGGTTTTATTTTAACTTTATGCTTCAGTGCACTGGAAAGAAAACAACATGTGGCATAACACATATATATTTTGTGAGAGCTTCCTAGTTTCATTCTCTGCCCTGGAGCCTTACCCTCTAATCCCTCCTGTGCAGTGTTCTTATATCAGATTAACATTTTCCAAACACAAACTATATGATTTCTCTTCTCAAATCTTCCAACTTCCCCCCACCCCTTTCCTGCCTACATCATATATCCTCTTCCTCTTTCTTATGAATAAAATGCAAACTCTCCAATCTAGCCATTCAGAGTCACCATTATCAATTTCTGTCACACTTACCCAATTACTCTCAGGATGCACACTCTCAATTCCTCCCCGTTGATCACTGAACAAAAACATGTTCATGATAAATGTGAAGTCTCTACTAATCATTCTTTGATTTCCCAATTGAAATAACTTTAACTACCTTTTCCACCTGTTGCAGTGATTTCTTAGACATTCTTCAACATATACCTCACTAAGATTTAGATTAAAACTATGGCCTCCCCTGAAACTCATCTATGTGCTGGTTGATAAGAAACCTTCATATATTCTAATTCTAATTGCCCTCAAGGCTCAACTGCCCAACTTAAATTTCACCTCCCTTCTTCAGCTACATGTTGAATACTTTCTTTCTTAAAAAAAAAAAAAAAAAATATATATATATATATATAGTATTGATTTTTTACAGAGAGGAAGGGAGATGAATAGAGAGTTAGAAACATCAATGAGAGAGAAACATCAATCAGCTGCCTCCTACACACCCCCTACTGGGGATGTGCCCCGCAACCAAGGTACTTGCCCTTGACCGGAATTGAACCTGGGACCTTTCAGTCCACAGGCTGATGCTCTATCCACTGAGCCAAACCAGTCAGGGCAATACTTCCTTCTCTAAAGTTCTACAACAGTTATTTCATCTTTGATTCCAGCCCATGTGCACTTTGTTTTTAAAGTCTTTTTACATAGTTTATAGTCCTCTTCATATTTATTACAAAACACTTTATTAGCACTTGTTAAGTGAATAAAGATCTTTCTAATTACAATAAATAGTTTCTAAATCACTTGTGAATATGAGGCAAATAAAAAATCTCTTTTAAGGTCTCCGGTAGTATTTCCTAATTTTTAATGTATTTCAGAATAAACTGAAAAGTTTAAAAATATCCATCCTCTAACCTGAAGATTCTGATTCAGTATGTCTGGGAATGTCATGAGTTTCATTATCATTATTTTTACGTTACACTGCAAATTTTCATTTGAAGCCATGATTAAAAATTGCTCTTTTTTAGACTGATAATAAATGGACCATCCCTCAATAATAGATTTAAAAGCCTATATAATAAAGAAAGAATATACAAATTGACCATCATCCGCCACAAAGATGGATATGCCCTGAGCAGAGGAGGGGTTTCTGTAACACAAGATGGCTGCGCCCACAGCGGAGGCTGAGTTCCCATAATGAGCTTTAATGAGCAATCAGCAGGGCCCTGAGGCTGCACCCCCACCCCGCCCCCATGGGGTTTGATAGGGGACCTCAGGCCATGCCCCCCGCCTTGCAGGGCTTAATGGGGGACCTCAAGGTGCGGCCCTTGCCCTGGTGCTGGGCCAGGAGACCTCAGGTTGTATCCCCCGCCCAGTAGGGCTTAATGTGAGACCTCAAGGCATGCCCCCCCCCCGGGCAGGGCTTGATGAGGGTCCTCAGTCCATGCCCCTCACCCGGCAGGGCTTGACAAAGGATCTCAGGCCACGTGCCCCACCCAGCGGGGCTTGATGGAGGACCTCAAGGTGCGCCCTCCCACCCTGACACAGGGCCAGGGGACCTGAGGCTGTGCCCCCCACCAGCGGGGCTTGACAAGGGAGGGACCGGCTGGGTTTGGATCTAGCCCAATGGTTGGGGAGTGACTGGGTCTGGATCTTGCACAATTTTGAGGCACACGTGGGTGGGTGGGTACTTGACTCTGGGTCCTGTGGTGCACCCCAGACTCTGACAGGAGGAAGATTTTCATAAACCTTTTAATAATTTTCTTTCATCTCTGACACTTCTATTATAGAAAAAGGGCAAATAGCAATATTAAAATATTTCCTCCAATTAATCCTCTTAATGTGCACGAATTTTGTGCACCGGGCCACTACTATGTAATAAATGCTTATCAAAAGTGGTTAACCTATATAAAGTGGGAAATTGTCTATCCTAGATGTATTAAGTGCCTTTCATTCTTATTTACTTACTTTCAGTAAATATATTGAGTATTTTTCTGAAATATGCAAGATTATGTTGTGTATACATGTATACGTATTATATGCTATACAATATGTATATGTATAGTAAATACTAGAGACCTGGTGCACAGAATTTGTGCATGGGGGCGGGGGGTGTTCCTCAGCCCTGCCTGCACCCTCTCCAATCTGGAACATCTTGAGGGATGTCCGACCACCAGTTTAGGCCCTATTCCAGTGGGCCTAAATGGGCGGTTGGACATCCCTCTCACAATCCAGGACTGCTGTCTCCCAACTGCTCACCTGCCTCTGCCTGATTGCCCCTAACCGCTTCTGTCTGCCAGCCTGATCACCTCCTAACCACTCCATTGCCAGCCTGATCGATGCCTAACTGCTCCCTAGCTGGTCTGATTGCCCCTAACTGCCCTTCCCTGCCAGTCTGGACACCTCTAACTGTCCTCCCCTGCAGGTATGGTAGCCCCCAACTGCCCTCCCCTGCTGGCCTGGTCACCCCTAAATGCCCTCCCCTGCTGGCCTGGTCCCCCCCAACTGCCCACAATTGCCCTCCCCTGCCAGCCATCTTGTGGCAGAGATCTTGTGTCCACATGGGGGTGGCCATCTTGTGTCTTGGAGTGATGGTCAATTTGCATATTACTCTTTTATTAGATAGAATTTAGGCTTTGGATTTCTATTTCATACATATATCTATGTGCACACACACACACAAATGTATGGTTGATTATCCGACTTTTGGACAAAATGTCCATGGAGACATTTGGTGCACGCTAAAAGGTCTTTGCTATTTGGTCCTGTCTAAAACATCATGAGCATATTTTATCTATGCTAAATGTTATTTGATATTTGGTTCTGTCATAAACATTCATACTTACAAAATGTCCCTGGGTTCAGATAACCCATAATGTTTATTTATACTTCTGGGGATATATGTAATACTTACAGTAATAAAGATTAAAAACATACTGTCCTATTGCATTGGTTAAATCATTGTCCTGTGGCTATGTTGCCAATAATAATCCTTCTTAGTTTGGTAGCCCAGTTGGTAATGGAACACATGGTTCGATAGATGGGCTGGCATGGACCAAATGTCTCTTATGGATGTTTTGGGCAGGGCCAAATGTCTTTCAAGGCTATGTATAAAAATAGAAAACTAAGCCACCTAAACATTTACTATAATAAAAGTCTTGTTTATATCACTAAGGTGACTTCAGCATGTATTATATAATCATATTATGATGTAGAATACTGAAGGTCCCATAAAGTTAAATATCAAGACAATGTTTAAGCTATGGAAAAACTCATTCTCGGCTTCTTGTTTATAGTGAGTATTTTTGACACAAGACAAGTTTACCTTTCTTCTATGTTATTCAAAATATTTACAAATTTTTGCTCATAAGCATTTTAATTTCATTGCATTTATAATTATTTGTTTAAAATGCCATTAGAGAAATTATAGAGCATATTTTGAAGCAGAACTATGTTTTCTGTCTTCAGCACCTCAAGCTCTGTATCTTTTCTGTCTGTCTTGATACATGTGACCCTCCATGACAAAGATAATTTATAAAGTCATGCAGATTAATTCCAAGCAATAGTAGCTTTATCATTTATCACTAATGGGCATACACCTGTTAAATTCAGTGGAAGACAGCTGTTTATATGTGTTACATGTGATGCTGTTAGTCCTGGCAGTCAAGACAAAGAAGTTCCACTGAGGCTGACTACTTTAGATTCCTTGTCCACAGTGCATAGAGTATTGTGGTATCTGTTTAATGTCTCTTATATTTTGTCTCCTTGCAGTTGAGTCTTGTCCTCTTTTCATACAAGAGGTTTGTCCTCTTGTATGAACAGTTCTCTATATAACAAACAAGAAACTCAGTCCTTCAGCCTTGGCTGACGTTGGATAGGGTAATGTGCAGAATGTGTCTTGGAGTCTCTACAATTCCTTTATCTGAATCCACAGCTCCATGAAAACTTCTAACCCTTTAATTACCTTGTATTTTCCCACACCAGCATTTTGTTTATGCATATTTCACCTAAAACTCCCTCTCCCCAACTCAGCATGTAAGACTTGAATCAAATCTCAGGTCACCCAAGAACATTCCTCTGGTCATAGTTACTCAATGAACATTTATTCCTATTAACTCTTCTAGACCTTATTCTTGACAATACATAATTTAATTTTTTTTAAAAAAATTATCTCTATTGTTGAAAGTATTGCAGATGTTCATTTTTTCACCATTGACCTCTTCTAATTCACACCTGCCCCCTCCCCAGGCCTTCACCACACTATTGTCTGTATCCATGGGTTATGCATATGTGCATGTAAGTTCTTTGGTTGATATTCTCTGGTACTAAAGTTATCCTTACATTTTTGCTTGCCCCATTTTGCTGTTTCCATTTCTACTTTTTGAATAGAAGGTTTATAATTTATATTTATTTGCATCCCTCTCAATATCAAGTACAATATCATTCCTGTGAAGGTTAATTAATGTGATGGATGATCCATATTACATGATAAATAAAATCAAGCTCAGTTTGTAGCTTCTGGATTAAAACTGGCAAATATTTACATGGTTTCATGCTTGAGAAACATTTCTGAAATTCTCTATGTAAGCAAATTCTCTGTCCTTATCCCTTTTTTTGTCAAAATCTTGAGTGGTTCATTACCCACAAGCTGTAGTGTAATAATAGTATGTCCTGGAACAAAAAGTAGGATCCAGTTATTGAAATTAGAATTGGCAAAGAATTGTGGTTCTGCAAATATCTATATATATAAAAGCCTAAGCGACTGAACGACCAAATGACCAGAACCACCAGAACGACTGGTTGCTATGATGCGCACTGACCACCAGGGGGCATACGCTCAATGCAGGAGCTGCTCCTGGTGGTCAGTGTGCTCCCACAGTGGGAGCACCGCTCAGGTGACCGACCCATCTTGGTGGCCCCCCAGCCTGGTGGCAGCCACTCATTCCCTCAGTAGTCCTGCAGGTCCAATCTCCAGAGAATGGGCCAGGCACCGGCAGACCAGTGCCACCGGCCTCCTGGGAGTCAGCCTCAGGCACCGCAAGGAAGAAACAATATAAAAGCGGCTTCCAGGTGGCTCCTGACAGCTGGCGCGAATGTCAGCAGGACAGATCCAGATCCCAGGCCAGCAAGGGCATCCAACCGCCCACTTGGAGGGCCAATCACCTCCCGGCCCTCCCCATCCCCCTGGGGATACCACTGTGCATGAATTCATGCACTGGGCCTCTAGTGTGTTTATAAAAACACACTGTCATGGCTCAGTGGTTTAGCATTGACCTATGAACCAGGAGGCCATGGTTCAATTCCAGGTCAGGGCACATACCTGGATTCTGGGCTTGACCCACAGTAGGGGTGCAGGAGGCAGCTGATCAATGATGCTCTGTAATCATTGTTTCTATTTCTCTCCCTCTCTCTTTAAAATATAAAAATAAAATAACAACACATTGGAGTTTCAACAATTTAGTTAAGATTTAGTTACATTTTTCTAACTGGCTAAAACTAATTTAGAAACTCACCTCCAAAAATAGTCCTGAAATGATAAAAATGTGTATTATCTAATATAAAAAAACTAGAGGCCCAGTACATGAAATTCATGCACTGGGTTGGGGTGTCCCTCAGCCCAGCCTGCACCCTCTCATAATTCAGGATCCCTCAGGGGATTTCTGACTGTCTGTTTAGGCCCCCAAGGGGTCCCATATTGTGAGAGGGATGTCCAACTGCCGGTTTAGGCCCGATCCTTGTAAGCCAGCCTGGCCTGTGGGGATTGGGCCTAAACCGGCAGTCCAACATCCACTGAGGGATGTAGCAGTGCACCAAGTGGCAGGTGTCCAGGAAGGAGCCCAAACCAGGAACAGGTGCCACGCCGCTCGTGCTCCTCCCGGCCTACTGCCACTGTTAGGTAGTGCTGCTGCGGAGTCGGGAGAGGCTTCCGCTGCTGCAGCAGCACTCACCAGCCGTGAGCACAGCTTCTGGCTGAGCAGTCCTCCTCCTGTGGGAGTACACTGACCATCAGGGGGCAGCTCCTGCATTGAGTATCTGCCCCCTGGTGGTCAGTGCACATCATAATGACTGGTCGACCAGTCATTCTGGTCATTCCAGCCATTCCATTGGAACAGTTGCTTAGGCTTTTATATATATAGATGACTGGTGTTAATGTTTTAATTCACACCAAATTATTGTGATTCCAGATTTGTGAATTCAGCGCCATCAGGATTTGGCTGAAACATCTTAAGTCATAAAAGCAAAGGAATAAGTTGCCAGAAGTGTCATTTAACCTTACTATCATGCCCCTGATGTCTTTTACAAGTTACCCTGTTAGCTCCAAGGTTGCTCCTATAAACAAAGAGAAACTTTGACACTTTAAGATATCACAGCTGTGAAGTGAAGGATCATGGTGAGAATACAGCATTTATCTCACTGAATTAGCTCAAGATATAAAGAATAGTAGGGAAAACCGTCTTAGCAGACTAAAATTAAATCATGAATCAGTCTCTGGGTTACTAATGCACTTAAACCCTAAAAGTATTTATGATTTTGAATATAAAAGCATCCTAACATCTCTGGATTATATTATTTGGAGTTGGAAGGGAGTATCATTTTTTTTTTCTTTCTGGTGGTGATAACAATCATATTAAAGCTACAGCAAATGGTGAGAATAATGGCTGAAAATGGACAGGTTCTCATAAACTCTGAAGCCATTGCTTTTATGTATCTTTAGTACTTTCTATTAAATATCTGAATAACTAGCTATATTCAACATGAAACATAGCCTCTTTGGATTTATATACAAACAGTGAGCTTCTTAAATACCTCATGCTTACACCAGCCTGAAGCATTTTAAAACAGAGCATAGTATAAGTGGCAAAATCTCCAAGATTCAAATGTACATATATTGCAATGTCTGAGACTGAGAATGAAGTCCTAGTAAAATATATCTTATCAATTTTCACAGTCTGGAATTGCTGCATTTTAAGATCTAGAAGAAAAAGCTCTTTCATATTGTAACTGTTGATAAAAATTAATGCATGGTCATTGTATTAGAAAATCACACTTGATAGGTTATAACACTTGCAAAAATGAAAAATATTCTACAAAGCATAAGTCCAGAATTGATATTCTAAAGCTAGTTTACTTAAAGCAAGTCATTTTTATGTTTCTGACATTCATTGTCTTTTAAGGTTAGCTATCCATATTTTATTAGCAATAGGATCATTTTATTCAAATAAATATTAAAAATCTCTTGATTTTAGTAGGACAAATGACAAATATTTCAAGAGTATCTTATCTAATAAAAGAGTAACATGCAAATTGACCGTACCTCCGCTACACCCACAAGCCATGCCCACCAGCCAATCAGGAGCAAATATGCAAATAAACCCAGCCAAGATGGCTGCGGCAGGAGGGAGGCTTGGGTTTCCCCGGCAATGGAGGAAGCCAAGCTTTTCGCCTGCCCTGGCCGGCTCAGGCCTCCACTCAAGGCTACAAAATTTCAATGATAGAAGATGAATAAATCAAAACAGAAATAGCAGCAGCCAGGGAGCTGGAAAGAGCAGGAGGCTAGGGTTGCCCATAGGTGATGGAGGAAGCCAAGCTTCTGAAGCCCTGGCCTGCCTTGGCCTACGCTCCAGGCTACAAAGTTTCAATTATAGAAGATACATAAATCCCAACAGAAATGGCTGCTGCCATGGAGCAAGCAGGAGACTTGTCTCCACTCCAGGCTACAAAGTTTCAATTGTAGAAGATAAATAAACCCAGATACCGGAGCCTCCACTTGGGTCACCGGGGGCGTGGCCGGCCTGCAAACCACCACAGGCCCCTCACCCAGGCCTCCCCATGCCCCAAGGGAATCCCCACCCTGATCCGGGATACCCTTCAGGGCAAACCAGCTGGCCCCTACCCATGCACCAGGCCTCTATCCTATATAATAAAAGAGTAATATGCAGATTGACCATCACTCCAATACAGAAGATGGCTGCCCCCATGTGGTCAAAGATCCTGCCCCCATGTGGACACAAGATGGCCACCACAAGATGGCCAGCAGGGGAGCGCACTTTGGAGGGACCAGGCCTGCAGGGGAGGGCAATTAGAGGTGACCAGGCCGGCATAGGAAGGAAGTTGAGGGTGACTGGGCTTTTAGGGAAGGGCAGTTGGGGGGGACCCAGGCCTGTAGGGGAGAGCAGTTGGGGAGGACCAGGCCTGCAGGGGAGGGCAGTTAGGGGTGACCAGGCCTGCAGGGGATGGCAGTTAGGGGCAAACAGGCTGGCAGGGGAGCAGTTAGGTATCAATCAGGCTGGCAGGGGAGTGGTTAGGGGGTGATCAGGCTGGCAGGCAGAAGTAGTTAGGGGCAATCAGGAAGGCAGGCAGGCAAGCAGTTGGGAGCCAGCAGTCCTGGATTGTGAGAGGAATGTCCAACTGCCTTTTTAGGCCCGATCCTAACGGGCAGTCAGACATCCCTCGAGGGGTCCCAGATTGAAGAGGGTGCAGGCTGGGCTGAGGGACACACTCCCCATGTGCACGAATTTTGTGCACTGGGCCTCTAGTATTGTTATAAAAAAGATCGGTGTTACATATTGCAATCATGCCACTTTAAGGGAAATAATATCTTGCCTATTTTTTCTTTTCATTAAATTTATTGGGGTGACATTCGTTAATAAGATTATATTTATTTCAAATGTCCATTTCTGAGATACATGATCTGTATATTGTATTGTGTGCCCAGCACCCAATGTCACATCTTCTTCCATTACCATATATTTGACCCTCTTTCCCCTTTACTACTCCAGCCCCGCTTCCCTCGGGTAAGCACCATACTGTTGTCTGTGTCTATGAGTTTTTGTTTGTTTGTTCATTTGTTGCTTTCAATTTTATATCTCATATCTGAGTGAAATATGGTTCTTAACTTTTTCTGTCTGACTTATTTTGCTTAGCATGGTATTATCAAAGAAATAATAATTTAAACACAAATAATGTACAATGAGTTATTTTCACTACATTTGGACACTTTATTTTGGTGGTGATTCACAGAAAGTCTAAATAATTTGCTCCAGGACTCACAAAATATTCAAAGTGATGCTTGGAGTAGTCAGCAGAACTATAGCATTCTGCACAAGGAGCATTTTAATAAAAGGAACCTGTTATGCTCAGTTCAGACTTTTGCATAATGAGGACTTGCCATGTCCACAGACATGTTTATTTGGGGATGACAAGCTTCAATTGAACCATCACATGCTCTTCAATAGCTTTCCATTTGGACTAGATCCAGCAGCCACCCAGAAAGCTGGTACACATATCTAGACTGGCATACATCTCAGCACAGATACAGTGGACTCCAAGGGGATAAGATATCACAGTGCTACTGCAGTAGGTCATCAGTGAGGCATGTAATGGAAAAGCAGTGAGACTAAGCCACAGCTACACAAATAGACTAATACAATAATGTAGGCCAGGTTAGTCCCTAAAACATGCTGAGAAATGGCTTCACATTTTGAACATGTGTATTTTTAGACTTCTCAGTTTTAATAGCACAACATCTTAGATGTGAACATGCTGCCTTAAAATAAACATATACCGGAGGTGTAATGGTAAGAGCCCAGGCTCTGCAGTGAAGTCAACTTCACTTGGGGTCCTGGTGGTGCCTTAAAATCTCCACGAGTTTGGGCAAGTTACTTAAACTTGCTAGCTCTTCAATTCTTTATTAATAATTTAGTGACGACATCAACCTCAAAGAGGAGTTCTAAGGTTTAAGAGAGATAAATAATGTGAGCTGCTTAGCACAATGCCTGGAAAACTGAAAGTGTTCAATAACTGCTAAGTATTTTTAAGAAGGTCCATGAAAAGAAGTTCACAATTGGCATAGCAATGGAACCCACATAATGATACTTACTAAACCCTGTCTTTTCAATTCGTAATGTTACATACTTTTCTACTTATTACAGTAGAAACAAGAAAACTACAGGTTATTTTTTATCATCATCCATGTACATAGATGTTTTCCACCATTCATCATGTAAAATATGTGATGATTTGTACATAATACCTTTAAGAAAATGGTATTAACTTTATGGTTAGGACATCCCTTACAAATCAACTTATGTTATGGACTTTTTAGTAATTTCACAATCTTGATTTAGATTCTCATATGAGGGGGAAAATACATATTATATTAGTATACAAATAGCATGTCTAAACGTATATCAAATACTGTTTTGAAGATGAGATTTAATTCTTTAACATTTAAGTGATTGCTCTGGCCAGTTTGGCTCAGTAGTTAGAGTGTCAACCCACAGGTTCCCCAGCCCTGGTAGGGGCGCCCAATCAAGGTGTCTCTCTCACATCCATATTTCTTTCTCTCCTGCTTCCACTCTCTCTAGAAATCAATGGGAAAATTATCCTTGGGTGAGGATTGAAAAAAAATTTAAGCGGTTTAATGTGTCCATTTTTCCACACTAAATTTCTTTTTCCAAATTTTTAAGGAACCACACACAAAGTACAGTCTATGGAGTGTCATATGCTAATGAAGACAATGAATTAGTGAAAATTAAGAATCAAATTTGATTAAAGCTGTGTCAGTGTTATAATATATTTGGTGACGCTGATAAAAATTGTGATGAGACTTTAAAACTTAGGTATTTTTTTTTAGAAATGTGAATTATAATAAGTCTCATATTACAAGTGATTTTTAATAATGTTCCATAATGAGAAACCAGTTTATTTTTCTGTAAAAGTCACTTTTAAAAATAGTTGGGGCCCTGCTCAGGTACCTTAGTTGCTTAGAGCATCATGCCCTTATGCCAAGGTTGTGGCTTTGATCACCGGTCAGGGCACATACAAGAATCAACCAGCGAATGCATAAACAAGTGGCACAACAAATCGATGTTTCTCTCCCTCCCTCTCTCTCTGTCTCTAAAATAAATTTTAAAAAGTAGTTGAGAAAATGCAGTGGTGATGGAGAACAGTAAAATCTACTTCCAGTTATATATTCCTGCTTAAACACTTTTCCGCAGATAGTGTCTTTTAAAAGTAAATTGTTGATAAGTAGATTGAAAAAATAGTGCTCCATGCCTTTTGCAAAGATGTATAAAGTTGAACCACCAGAGCAAGCATGTCAAACTAGCGGCCCATGGGCTGCATGTGGCCCACAACAAATATTTTTGCGGCCCAGCCAATATAACAGTATGTAAGAAACGTTTGTAAGAAACAGTATGTAAGAAACGTTTTAATAAAAATTTTGTAACTTAATTTTTACAATATCCTGTTATACATAATTATTTATAATGACCTACAACGTTCACTAATGACTGATTACTATAATAGTGTTGCATTCATTTACCTTATGTACCTTATGCGCAGGTGCACCATTACTCTCCACTAATACTAGCAGCGAATACTTTAGCAGCCGTTTGCCACGTCATTAGTCTCGGACTGACTTGTTTGGTGTGCACAACAGGAAATGTTTCGTTTTCAGAGAACAAGAAAAATAGGTTTATTTGCATTACGCTTATTAATTTGTGCAGTTATTCAGTGTCTGGTAAGTTAATGTTCAAGAAAAAATTTTATTAAAATTTCTATTATTTTATGTTAATGATTACTCATTTATATCATCCCTTTGTATTCAGCATGTCTCTATCAAAATAAAACTACAAATTTCTATGAAAATTGAAGCTTTTGTTTTTTTGTGGTCCACATAAACTTAAACCTTGTTTATTTGGCCCATGTTAGCCTTTGAGTTTGACATGGTTGCACCAGAAGCAAAAATAATAAGCTCTATATTTAGCTAGAATAGAATTACAATTGTGATGAGAGAATTGGATTTTCTAATATGATCCAGAATATAACTGCATCTTGTAAATTAATACAATACTAACACCAGTACTCTAAATAAGCTCTACTAATTTGAAAAAGCATAGAAGCATAGAGACCTAGTAGAGAGAGACTAATACTGGCCTAAACGGGCAGTCAGACATCCCTTGAGGGGTCCCATATTGGAGAGGGTACAGGCTGGGCTGAGGGACAACCCCCCTCAGTGCACGAATTTCATGCACCGGGCTTCTAGTAGGATATAAAAGGCTAATATGCAAAATGTCCCACGGGAGTTCGTCCGAGAGTTCTCTCTCGCTATGATGTGTGCTGACCACCAAATGGTGGTTCAGAATGAAGGAAAACCCCAGCCAGCTGCTGGAAGGCCCTGATCCTCCTTGATCGCTGGCCAGGCCTAGGGACCATACCCAGTATGAATTTTGTGCACTGTTCCTCTAGTGAAGTAATAAAACTCCTTTTCTCTCCACTCTCTTAAAAAATTTCAAGCAGAGGTCAGAATGTGTGAGCAAATGTGCATTTCACATATAAGATTGTAGGACTCTAAGAATTAAACACCAATTATTTTCCTGAGTATGTATCTATCATAAATTCTTATATAACCATTAAATATTATGTTTATCATTAAGCCAGATCCCTGATTTTAATAGTTATAAAAGGCTGGATTATTTTTAAAAACTGTTGAAAATAGGGAACACAAATGAAAAAGACCAGTTTTTTACAAATATGTCCACTAGTTTGGTCTTTGAAGAAATTATGCAACTCCTAATTTAATAAAACCTAACATTTTGTTTTATTAATTTAATAAAACCTAATTTAATAAAACCTAACATTTTGTTTTATTTACTCCTCAACTTCCACAAAAACTTGAATGATTTATTTCACTGCTCTTCAAAACTTACTTCTGACTCTTTCCAACTTTATGTAGGGAGGCAGTCGAATGTGAAAGCATATTAACAAATTCAGACCAGCATCTGGCTTAGCAACCTCCTTTCTTTGTGACTATGGATAAACTCATAACTTCTCTGGGATATTGATGCTTAACCATTCACTGACTTACTGTATCAAATGGTATAATGTATAGTATGTAATGTTTATCATAGAGCCTGGCCCAAAATATTTCCTACTAATATTTGCAACATTCAGACCAGTTGATTTTCCTGAGAACAAGCATGGTGGATACTCTCTAAGTATTGTATAACTTATCGGGTTTCAAGTCTTAAATATTCTCCAAGTTTTCAGTATGTGTTTTTAAATGGAATAATATTTATCTATTCTACAGATATTCTTTAAATACTTGTAATATGTCATTCTGTTAGGTTCTGTTATAAATAAATACAAAAAAATAAAATAATAATAAATATAAATTGTTTATTTATTTTAAACAAAATAAACAACCAAGCCTTCACAGAGTTTATACGTTAACAAAGACAGAGAAGTAAGCAATTATACTAAATATCATTAGTACGTGATAACAAGTATGACTATATAATTTATTATCCTACTAAGACAATAAATATATATGCCCACACACATAATGTATATAAATATATATTTTATATAAGTATGAATGTGTTATGGAAATAATATACAAATTTATTTATAAACATGATCATATTTGTACTTTCATTATTTTCTCAATCCATAATTATGAGAAATACAATTACTATATTAGGAGGGGGAAGAGGTCTGTGTGATTTTCTCAGTTTAAGAAATTTTCCTCAAAGGTCTATGAAAAAAGAATATGCTAAAATGAGTAGATAATTCTATATAATACCTAAAAAAACATATATCAAAAGAAAACTATCATCTTCCATTACTCATATAATTGTATGATAGTCAGATATACTTTTAATGGTCACTTAAAGAATAATATAATTCCAAGTGTCTTTTCACAATTTGAAAGTGGGTAAAACTATAAGAAAAAAAAAGGTGGGGAAAACCCTTTCAAGAACCTCATTAATCTCTTTATAATCCTTCATATCTCTCTTCTCTCCATTGTAATTAATTCATCCCAGTCAAACTTAATTAGTTAATAATGATTTTATATTTCCGTGTCACAATTTCAATTTGATTTAGGTTCCTTAATATTTTGAGAAAAGCACATTGAGTTTGTGCAAAAATTCAGTGAATCAGTAGCTGTCGCCTCTTCTTCCAGTGCTTCTACTTTTATTCCTTGTACTAACTCTGATGATCTTATGTTTGAAGTTGCATTTATAGCATTCTCTGGGGAAATTATTTACAGCTATGTTCTGATGCAAGTCAGTACATCAAGAAAATAGTTGCTCAGATATGTGTGAAAAGAAATAGCAGGTACGCTAAGATATTTTTTGGAAAATGTGTGATAGCTGTATTTCTTTAGGTGGAATGTGAGTGAGGTCAACTATATTTAGGATTTCACCTGATTTTGCTTACTTTATTCAATTAAAACCTAAATTGAAGTCTTATTTATCCAAAAGATGTTTGGGTGAATTGGATTAACTCTTTACAGCCATTAAGATGTGTTCACTCCCCCAAAGGTAAAAGGCAATGTAGACATGCTATGTAAACACACCATAACTAGCACTTAATTTCCACTGGCAAGTTTAACAGAATGAACAGGAGAATGTAACCATTCTTAGTAGGTATATGTCAGTGACTTAAACACATTTATGTCCTACCACAGAATAGGAATTTTTAAAAAGCCTAAATTGAGGAGTAGATTGTCCTGGATTTCAGTGTGTTTTGTCATTCACTAGTTAATGAGATGTTGGACTAAGCATCTGAATTTCTGTTTGCTTTATCAAAGTAGTTGCGAGTCTTTTGGTGACTGAAAAATAACAAAAAGTATCTTAGACAATTAGGATAATGTATTGACTGATGTAATCAGAGTGAATCAAGGCCAAGGATGAAGCTCGGGGATGCCCAGAACCAGAGACACCAATACCACCAGGATTTCTCTCTTCACTTCCATTCACCTCCTCTCTTAGATTAGCTTTCTCTTCATGGCTTTTTCACTAGAAACCACAGACCTGTTTCTCTTGGATATAATGGCAAGCAACTCCGGGAAGAGCTTTGATTAAACTGGTCTACATGAATTGTCTATATATAAATCCAGGCAGATGGAATCACATAATTGACAGGAGCCATTAGAGGGCCATGGCTGAAGTGAGGAAAGGGGCTGGTCCCCAAATAAGTGGACATTGATTAAATAAGGTAGAAGTGATGAGCATAGGAAAAGTAGATTTTAACTATGTTAACAAGGTTGTTGTGAAAATTATCAATATATATAACCAAGCCTGGCACATATTAAGCTCTTAATATGTATAGATTTTCTTTTCCTTACATTTCCTCCCTTAGATATGGCAGAATGACTGAAATGACTCTAACATTTTAGTTCTACTGGGTCTACTGTCTCTGGAGACAAACTGGATTTACTTTAACTATTCAAAAATTCTTTTGAAATCCAAGTCTGTTTAATAAAGAAATTAGTCTCCATGGAAGAAGACAGCATAATGCTATGGTAGGTAAGCACACATGTTTGGTCATTCACACTTGAGTTCTAATCTCACTTCTGTAACTTGCTAGATCTGTTCCCTTGGGCAATTTTAAAAAATTGAATTTATTGTGGTGACATTGCTTAATAAAATTATATAGGTTTCAGGTATACAATTCTACAGTGCATCATCTGTATTTTGAATTGTATTTACCACCCCAAGTCAATTCCCCTTTCCCTTCTTCTATGTCCCCCACCCACTTCCTTTTGGCAATTATGGTACTCTTTATCTGTAACCATGAGTCTTTCTTCTTTTTCTTGCTTAATCCCTTCACCCTTCTCACCCATCCCATAATCACCTTCCCTCTAACAGCTGTCAGTCTGTTCTCTGTATCCATGAGTCTCTCTAGTTCAGTTTCCTCACCTATAAAATAAGGTGGGGTAATTTTAAGAATGCAATGATATCTATGAATAGCTTAGCAGATTGTTCAGTAACCAATATGTAAGTAATAGGTATTATTACCTACCAACTTGTCCCATCTAGGAGAAGTACCTGATGACCTAGAGATGCCCAGCAGATATTCATTGAGTATCATTCCCTTAGTGTTCTTAATTTTTAAATATTTTCCATACAGAGATACAGTTTATATATATATATATATATATATATATATATATATATATATATACATATTTTATTGATTTCAGAGAGGAAGGGAGAGGGAGAGTGAAAGAGAAACATCAATGATAAGAGAGACTCATTGATCAGCTACTTCCTGCACACCTCCTTCCAGGGATCAAGCCCACAAGGCTACCTGAGCATGTGCCCTGACTGGGAATCAAACCATGATCTCATAGTTCATAAGTCGATGCTCAACCACTGAGCCATGCTGGCTGGGCAGACAGTTTGTTTTTTAAAAAGTAAGAAAGACAAAGACAGTGCAAATCAATGAGAGGAGCAAATGAAAAGTACGTCAGCTGTGAATCCTAATTTCAATATTTTCATTCACATATTTTATAGTTTCGAAGAAGTACTTAGCTTCTTCCTTCATTCTACCTGGCACAATCTTCTCATCTGTAAATCTGAAATGAAACACTATATCTTAATATCATAACTTGCTTTCAAAGAATTAATGATAAAAGCTACCATAAAAATCAGTGTTTAATAGTGAGCTATAATTAGCCTATGGAATCAGGTTTTTAAAAAAGACATATGGTATACTGAATGTTTCATTTCTCATATAAATCAACGTAGGTCTTAAATATTTCAGTGAATCCGAAAGTTCTGATATCTATTAAGTTTAAAAAACAAATTCATTTCATAGTGAGGAAAACACCCACTGACACACCAAGGCGTCTATAAACTTTTAATAAGTACTTTAACCTTTTAACAATACTCTGTTCCCTACAGTGGGGTAGGCATATGCAGGAAATAACAAAGATATATGTTACTTAATTTGAGGTGTTTATATTCTGTTGGGATGAAGGTATTAGAGAGAACAGACAGAGTCAGTGGCTGAGGCAGTGCATTGTTCAAATCTTTCATGAGAGAACTTGCTAAAAGGAGTTAACTGACAGCCTGCACTGCTATGTTCATGCTGAGACTATTCTGTCCTCAGGCTCCTTCCAGTTAATAACTGTGCATGGCAGGGGTACTCCAACCATTGCACTGCTCAATGTGTGATTCATCTAATGGGCAGATTTTTTCTCTGGGGCTTCCCATCATCCAGTGAAAATCATCAAGGCTTTCTCAGAGCTGAAGCTCTTCTCACCCAATCCTCCTTTTTTTTCTGTCACCTCTGCATTGAGGTCTGATGATTCCTCCTATTCTCCTGTTCCTTCCCCCTTTCTTTTTCATGAGTATTTAATCCATTAAATGTCTTGCATGACTAATGTGATCCTGTTGTCTGCTTCTCAGAGGAAATGCATTGATACAGTATGCAAAGGAACATTAAATTCAATGAGTCTAAAATAGCACATCTATAGACAGAAAGTAGATTGGTGTTTGCCTATGACTGGGATGTTAGCTATGGGGGTCAGGTCAAGGGGGAGTGATTGCTATGAGTATAGAGTATCTTTTTGGGGTGATGAAAATGTTTAAAATTGATTGTGGTTATGGTTGTACAACTGCATATACAGGGTAGGACAAAAGTAGGTTTATTGTTGTTTGTATGGAAAATAATATAATAATTAATAACATAATAAAAGAATAAACTCTGTTTTGCATACTCACAATTGTAAACCTACTTTCGTCTCATCCTATATAGTAAAAATGATAGAATTGTACAATTCAAATTAGGGAATTGTGTAATATATGATTATACCTTGATAAAGTTGTGTATATGAATATATATAATATATACCATATATATGGTATAAAAATAATCAATGATTCTAAGATTGGAGTCCTTGTTACATAGCTCTACTAAAGTCATTATGGGGTCATTATAATTCTTTTCAAAAAGCCTAATGAAAACCATGTTTAACCTGACTAGTTCTGAATAAATTATTATTTACTAGTTGCAATTCGTTTGCTAGGGGGAAAAAAAGTAGTGTTTTGTATTGCCTTTCAGGTCACAATCTTGCTTTTTGGAATGGATTTTCACCCTCAGCTCTACAACCTCTCACCTCAGTAACAGGTGATTGTCCCAAGGGCCCTGTGTAGTCCCTGGAAAGATGGTCCTTGTCTTAGGCTGAGGTAATACAACTTCTAAGCAAGAATATGTGCAGTAACATAAAGATTATAGTTTATGCATGAAGAAAATCATGAAAAGAAAAGATAAAAGTAGAGGAGAGATCATAAAGACCCTGAAAGGTTGAGAGAACAACCTTGGTGTTTTTCGTGTTTTCTTTTTGGCCTCAGGTTACTAAGTTCTGTCTGTAGATCACTTTCTGTCTTTTAAGAATTTAATTTTTCTAGTAATTAGGGCCCATAATTTAGTGATGGTAGAAAGTAAGCTTGAACTGACTAAGTGGAGCAAGTTACTGAGAGTCAGTGAATCTGAAGATAAGATCAGAAATGTGAAATTTATGACAGAAAACAAGGAGTCAGTGAGATCCAGAGATCCTTTCAGAAAGTAGGTGGAAGTTAAATTATACCCTGTAAGTCAAGGAATGCAATTATTTATTCCTGTTCAGCAGATGCTCTAAGAATATCTTGAGGTTCTAATATCCTAGCTATTTAGAAGCTTATCATATAACTAAAGGCCCGGTGCACAAAATTTGTGCATGGGAGGGGGGTCCCCTCAGCCGAGCCTGCACCCTCTCCAATCCGGGACCCCTCAGGGGATGTCCGACTGCCAGTTTAGGCCCGATCCTTGGGATCGGGCCTAAACTGGCAGTCGGACATCCCTGTCAAACTGGCAGTCGGACACCGCTGTCAAACCGGCAGTCGGACACCGCTGGCCCCTAACTGCTCACCTGCCTGCCTGCCTGATAACCCCTAACCGCCTCTGCCTGCCAGCCTGATCGCCCCTAACTGCCCTCCCTGCTGGGCTGGTCGCCCCCAACTGCCCCCCTGCTGGACCAGTCACCCCATGTAACCTGCTATTCAGTCATTTGGTCGTCCTTCACTAACTCCCCTGCCAGCCTTGTCGCCCCACACAGCCTGTGTTCAGTCGTCCATCCGGTTGTTTCAGTTGTGATGGTCCCTGGTTTTTTATATATTAGGATGGGAGAAATTCAAGTACACAAATAATATTAACAGAAAACAGTGTAAGTTCACTAGTCAAGAGATATTATACAACTAGGGAGTTCAGGAAGGAAGTTTAAGGAAAGAAAAAACATCATCACTTTGATGTTTATCATGGTGGGAGATGCTGATGTTTGAGATAGATAGTGAGAAATATTAACTCATAGACATATTGGTAGAGGAGGCTTCATGAAAAAAGCAGAAAGAAATGCATGGATTATAGTCAATCAAAAAGTAACTCATTTTGTTTAAAAAATAGGTTCTAGATGGTGAATGTCAAGGCAGGTATAAGCTATTATAGAGTCTTTAGGTCAATTGTTAAGGACTTCCTGAAGTAAAAATTGACAAAATTGGATGACTAATTATAAATGGTAGACAGACAAGAGAGAATTAAAAGAAGTTTCAAGTTAGGATGGATACAAACATAATAGTCTAGTTGACTGAAATTAGGAAATCAGATGAAAGAATAACTTTAGAGGAAGATTCAATAGTAGAGATGTGACTTAATGAAAACCAAGTGCAAGAGTGGTAGGCTTGAGGAAACTACATAGACTTCCTAGAAAATTTAGTTAGGTTTGCTTTTCAATATCCAGTCCTCACTTCTAAACATTCTTTCTAGTCCTTTATTGCAGTCTCCGTCACTTAAGAGGCCATATGCTTCCTACCTCTTATTTTATCTGTATAGCCCCTTTCATTACAGTTTGAATATATTTGTATAAATATCTAATTCTCTCCAAGTTATTTATATATTAACCTTACCATTACTCCCTGTAAGGAATATGAAATATCAGTGATCAAGCTAAGAGAGGTATGCTTTGGCATATGAGAAAAGAGCCTTTCCATCTCCACTAAAATGAAAGTGTAAGATATCTTGCCAACTCTGCTAGACACAAGGTTGCCCAGGGCCTACATGTAACCTAAAAATATGGAGCAGAATATAAATTTGGATGTGTAGATTGAAGATGTAGATTCAAGAGTCATAAAACAAAAAAGAAAGGAAACTTATTTATTTCTAAAAATATTTATTAAATATTTGCTATGAGCCACGCACTCTTCAAGATGAAGAAAATGCAATAGTGAAAAATAAAACAAAAACAAAGAAATGCCTGCCCCTTTGAATTTTGCATTTAAGAAGAAAGATGACAAAAACAAAAAATATACACTTTAATAAGCAAATAATGCATGCATTCATAAATATGCAAATAATTTTATTCAAAATTGGTAAGTGCAACAGGGAGAGGGGATAGAAAGACTGGAAAAAATATAATTTAATATAATAAGAAAGACACCACTAAGAAATTGAGCATATTTGAATGGAATGTAGGAATTAATCATGTGAAAATCTAGAAAGAAATGCATTTTAGAGAGAAATCAAGAGTTTTAGTAATAGCTGGAAAAATAAGTGAAGTGAAATACAATAAACCCTGTTGATGCAGATGGTCCCATGATTATAATTGATATTCATAATTTTCTTTCCTCACTATAGACTCTATATTTCCCTCACCTTAGACTGGCACTACAGCTGGTGTGGGTTGCTGTTTGCTTACTGGTATAACCTTGATGATCTCCAAGAATTTGAATTCTTAATTTTATTACCTTCCTGGACCACGATTGTTGCAACTGCTCATTTACTGTTATCACTGGACACAGAAACACTAAGACTAAGGAGTAATTGCAACTTTAAATTCAGTGGGATCTTGCTATGTCTTCTAGCTGAATTGTTTCTGCTGAAAACCAGCACTTCTAATCAACCAGAGCCTAAGATAATAGGATGGAAAGACAAATTCTGTAATTGGTTCACAAGAAATGAAAGTAAAAGAGTCAATTCTACTTCCAGCTCTTGGTCTTCAGATCCAAGT
Organism: Cnephaeus nilssonii; assembly: GCF_951640355.1. Lineage (NCBI taxonomy): Eukaryota > Metazoa > Chordata > Mammalia > Chiroptera > Vespertilionidae > Cnephaeus > Cnephaeus nilssonii. The sequence goes on along the minus strand of NC_137074.1, from coordinate 67,988,615 downwards.
ATTCAATCTATAAAGGGCAAACTACCATATATTATCTGTTAGTCCAATGCACATACTTTATACTGGAAGTCAGTACGCTAATCTGAATAATGTAAATAATCTTATGCATTACTTGAGCCTTTAACAGACCATTCTGTATAATTTAGTCAACTGCTTCTAAGTAATGGGTTGTAAGACTGGTGTATCTCATGTACACCTATTATTGCCCCTAATATGATTTAAAATGTATGCAATGTTCTGCAGCAATATTGTGTGAAATACCATGTTAATACAATAGCTATTCTGTAAGCCCTCACTTGGTGTTGTCAATGGCATTGTGAACAAGAAAGGCAAACCCATAACCATTGTAGGATTCAATTCAAATAGGAACAAGTCACTGTTCCCTCTAGCAAATGGACCAATAATATTCACCTTCCACCAAAAAAATGTTATGTCTTTAAGAAACAACACTGTATCAATTACTCAGCATCAGTCTTGGGTGGCAAGTGGGGCATTCTACACTGTCATTAGCTAATCAGGAATTTGAAGTAAGAGGGAGCTAATGGTATTGGGTCAATGGTTGCTTTCTAGCTCCATGGTTATTTTCTCCTCTAACCAACACTAGGAGACTGAAGAGAAATAGGCTAACATCTATTGGATGGTTCATCCTATCAATCTGGAATTTTTTTTTAGAATTTCTTCTGTGGTATATACTCTAGTAGCCATACTAGAAGATATACACAGAATATATTATATATATATATGTTCCTCCAGAGCTTTTGGTCTATAATATTCCAATTTTGTTTCCTCCAGGACCTTGATCAATCAGCAAAAGTTATTTTCTCACAACTGAGGAGCATGTATTCTCATGTCAAGCAAACTTTCTCCTTGTAATAATCAAGTCTGCCCACCAGGAAGGAGATTGTTCTCTCACGACTCATTAAAGTAACCAAGCCCTGAGTAGGTCTTAATGACAGTTACAACAGCTAGAACAATATAGTGCATTTATATAGTAACTATTTTTGTTGTTATTTTCCTTATTTGTCAGTTGATAATATGAATTTTTCCATAAAGTTATGTTATAGTTTCCTTATAGGTACAATAGAAGTAGGTAATGTGAGAGTTTGAGTTACCTGAATGCAAATTTACTGATGCTTTTTGGACCTTCTTGGACCCAATCCAAACTATACCACTTGTATTATACAATGACTACTGTACATATCTGATTACATGATTCAGTGGATATGCTAATGCCAAGCTCATGTTGAATAACTTCAGTTGCATAGTCGCTTATTAAGACATTGGTAATGCTGAACTTTATCTAAGCCCTTTGCTCCAAGAAAACTTCAGTGGTTAAGACATCTTCCCACCCTGTTGTGTTCCAGGAAGCATCTAATGACCAAGGATAATGTAGATCTTGCATAGTCTAAGATAAATCCCATCTTCAACTCTCTTGAGTGTCTTGGATAAGCCTCATCTCTAACAGTTGTTTTCACTTTCATAAGGCTTACACATGACTCATATGTCTACTTGTATCTAATCCCAGGTGACTTTTCTTTGAGGCATTTCTGACTAATGCAAGTTTCCCCATTGCAATCCCCTGAATAAAACCATCTTCTTAATTGTCTGTTACATTTTGCTTTTATGACATTTTGTCTTCTTTGGATCCCATAGTACACCAGGAACTATTTTATAATGGCAAGTAGTTCTCTGCTACATCCTTAAAATGTATTATTAGTAGTATTTAAAATTATTACTTTGTTTTTAGATTATTAGTTGTTTAATATTAAGAATGATGTCAAATTACATTTTAAAGACATTTTCTGCATCTATTGAGGTGCTGGTTTTCTACTACTAATGTGAGATATAGAACATGAAAACAATTTTAATATTAAACCAACAAAGTATCTACACTAATAAAAGAGAAACATGCAAATTAACCATCACTCTGCTACACTCACCAGCCAATCAGGATCGAGTATGCAAATTAACCCAACTAAGATGGCTGTGGCCACGGAGCTGGAGTGAGCAGGAAGCTGGGGTTGCCCCTGGGGATGGAGGAAGCCAAGCTTCCCGCCCACCCTGGCTATCCCTGGCCTCCGCTCAAGGCTACAAAGTTTCAATTATAGAAGATAAATAAATCCCAGATACCTGCTTCCACCCGGCCCTGGCCTCTGCTCAAGGAGGAGCTGAAAAAAAGAAAAGAAAAAAAGTAGGGGCTGGGGGCCATCAGCCCCTCACCCAGGCTGGCCAGGCACCCCTGTGGGGACTCACAACCTGAAGGGGGTGTGACCAGCCTGAAAATAGCCCTCAGCCCCTCACCCAGGCTGGCCACACACCCATGGGGTGAGGGTCCCCACTGGGGGGCTTGACCAGCCTGCAAACAGCCATCAGCCCCTCACCCAGCCTGGCCAGGCACCCCAGTGGGACCCCCCCACCCTGAAGGGGGTGTGGCCAGCCTGAAATTGGCCCTCAGCCCCTCACCCAGGCTGGCCACACACCCCCCAGTGGAGACACTCACCCCATGTGGGCTGACCGGCCTGCAAACCACCACAGGCCCCTTGCCCAGGCCGCCCCATGCCCCAAGGGAACCCCCACCCTGATCTGGGACACCCTTCAGGGTAAACCAGCTGGCCCCCACCTGTGCACCAGGCCTCTATCTATACTAATAAAAGGGTAATATGCTAATTAGACAGGGAGACCTTCCAGGAGACCTTCTGGACAAAGCCATGGTGTCGGGGCCGAGGTAGAGGCGGTTAGAGGCCAAGAGGGGAGGGCAGTTGTGGGTGATCAGGCCAGGATGGGACGGCAGTTGTGGGTCATCAGGCTGGTGGGGGACAGGTCTATTGGGGGTAAGCAGACCAGCAGGGGGGCTGTTGGGGGCAAGCAGGCCTGTGGCGGGTTGCAGTTGGTGGCAAGAAGGCCGGCAGGAAGAGTGGTTAGGGGCAATCAGGCAGGCAGGCAGGCAGGTGAGTGAGCGGTTAGGAGCCAGCAATCCCAGATTGTCAGAGGGATTTCTGACTGCTGGTTTAGGCCCAATCCCTGTAAACTAGGACATCCTTCGAGGGGTCCCAGATTGGAGAGGGTGAAGGCCAGGCTGAGGGACACCCCCCCCCCCGTGCACAAATTTCATGCACCGGGCCTCTAGTATTGATATATTTTACTTGATTATGCAGATTAATGGTTCATTATGTTATTTGATTTGAATGCCCAGTGTTTTAATGTGTATGCATTCCTGCATCTTTCAGTGTTTGTGATTTTTCTTCTGGTAAACTTAGAATTTTTAATCAGACAAATACACTGGATTCATTTCACGAGATCCATAAAATTAATTGTGAAGTATATCATATTTTTAATGCTCAGGAATATTTTTATAATATGGAGATTATTAATTTCCTGAGATGTTAAAAGAATCAATAATAAACACTGGTCTTTTGTATTGATGGATATTAAATTAAAACATTTAACATTAATTTAATATTAAATTAATACATTTTAATTATACTATTTTTTAGCAATTACATTTTGAATCAATTTTGAACATTTATTTTATAAGATAATTTAGTAACATTTTAAATATTTAATTTTTAGTGCACATTTGCATACTATTTTATTATAACTAATATATATATGTACTTTTTCCTCCATCTTCAGAGATTATGATTACAAAATAGTGCAAATATTATGGATCTTACAAACTAATGCTCATAATATAACTAACATTTTGGGCAGTGAAGAGAGAAAAGGAGAAACTGTTAGGCTATTTTTAAGAAATATTTTGTAGTTATAGATATTGCGTAAGATATTTTAAGTAATTTAAAAATACAACTTCAAATGCTTAATGTTTTACATCATTCATGTTAGAGAGTTTTAAAGCAAGGTATATCAGATACTTACCAATTCCTTTAAAGAGAAAAGAAAATTCTAGTTACCTTGATCTAAATTCTGTCTCCTGAGTCACCATCCCACCCCCACTCTGCCTGTGGGATAGGGAGAACATTACTACAATTATCCCAGGATGATTGACAATGGAATTGTCACTGAAATGTAAAGCCTGCTCTTGTGCAGGGCAGCAGCCTGATCTTTTGACCTCAACCACATTTATACAGGACTGTGGAAACAGTCTACTTTTCATAAATGGGGCAACAAAAGTGGAATCTCTGGGCCAATGCAACACTTGGTTCATCTTTTTCATGCTGTCAGCCAAGATTCAAATAACATGGGTGTTCAATCTCATTGTGAAGTTATTTTGTTATAGAAAAACATGCATCAGTATTTTTAATAGTGCTTATATCTTGATTTAGGGTTTCCAGATTATTTTATTAACCTTTGTTTTTATAATTTATAACTTGTATTTTTCTATTATTATTGTATTACTAGATGCCTGGTGCACGAATTCGTGCATGGGTGGGTCCAGCAGGCCTGCCCCAATGGGGGCCCATTAGGCGGGGTTGTGGGGGGGAGGGGCCATGGGCAGTTGGCTGGCCGGCTCTGCCCCCTATTGGGGTGTTGGGGGCCAGTAGGGGTTGGGGCTTGCCAGTGGTGGGGGGATTGTTTGGGCCTGGATCAGGATGGTTGGCTGCTGCAGTGCGCATCATAGCCACTGGTCATTCTGGTAGTTCTGCCATTCCAGTCACTGGGCTTTTATATATATAGACTAGTAGCCCAGTACATGAAATTCATGCACGAGGGGGGAGTGTCCCTCAGCCCGGCCTGCACCCTCTCCAATCTAAGGATGTCCTACTGCCGGTTTACAGGGATCGGGCCTAAACCAGCAGATGGACATCCCTCTCACAATCCGGGGACTGCTGGCTCCTAACCGCTCACCTGCGTGCCTGCCTGTGTGATTGCCCCTAACCACTCTACCTGTCGGCCTGCTCATCCCCAACTGCCCCCCTGCCACCAGCCTGCTCTCCCCCAAATGCCCTCCCCGCCAGCCTGATCACCCCCAACAGCCCCCCATGCTAGTGTGCTTGCCCCCAACTGCCCCCTTGCTGGCCTGCTCACCTCCAACTGCCCCCCCTGCTGGCCTGCTTGGCCCCACCTTCCCTCCCCACTGGCCTGCTTGCCCCCAACTGGTCCCCTTGCTGGTCTGCTTACCCTCAAGGGCCCCGCCCCTCACCAGCCTGATCACCCACAACTGCCATCCCATCCTGGCCTGATCACCCACAACTACCCTTCCCTCTTGGCCTCTAACTGCTTCTACCTTGGCCCTGCCACCATGGCTTTGTCCAGAAGAACATCCGAAAGGTCTCCTGGAAGGTCTCCCAGTCTAATTAGCATATTACCCTTTTATTAGTATAGATAGAGGCCTGGTGCATGGGTGGGGGCCGGCTGGTTTGCCCTGAAGGGTGTCCTGGATCTGGGTGGGGGTTCCCTTGGGGCATGGGGCAGCCTGGGCGAGGGGCCTGTGGTGGTTTGCAGGCCGGTCACATGCCCATGGGTGAGGGTCCTCGCTGGGGGAGCGTGGCCAGCCTGGGTGAGGGGCTGAGGGCTGTTTTCAAGCTGGCCACCCCCTCATGGATTAACCTTTTGCACTCGGATGTCAAGTGTGATTCGACACGGTTAGCATTAGAATAAAGGAATCGAGAAAAAAGCAAGCGAGTGCAAAGGGTTAAGAGTCCCCACTGGGGTGCCTGGCCAGCCTGGGTAAGGGGCTGAGAGCCATTTTCAGGCTGGCCACAGTCCCTTCAGGGTGGGGGGTCCCACTGAGGTGCCTGGCCAGCCTGGGTGAGGAGCTGATGGCTGTTTGCAAGCTGGCCAAGCCCCCCAGCGGAGACCCTCACTATATGGTTGTGTGGCCAGCCTCAGTGAGGGGCTGAGGGCTGTTTTCAGGCTGGCCAAGCCCCCCAGCGAGGACCCTCACCCCATGGGGGTGTGGCCAGCCTGGGTAAGGGGCTGAGGGCCATTTTCAGGTTGGCCATGCCTCCCGGCAATCCAGGCTCCCAGACCCTCCCTTTTTTTTTTTTTTTTTTTTTTTTCAGTGCCTCCTTGAGCAGAGGCCAGAGCCGGCTGGAAGCAGGTATCTGGGATTTATTTATCTTCTATAATTGAAACTTTGTATCCTTGAGTGGAAGCCAGGGCCAGCTGGAAGCAGGTATCTGGGATTTATTTATCTTCTGTAATTGAAATTTTGTAGCCTTGAGCGGAGGCCAGGGCAGGCCAGGGCAGGCGGGAAGCTTGGCTTCCTCCATCGCCGGGGGCAACCCAAGCCTCCTGCTCACTCCAGCTCCGTGGCCACTGCCATCTTTGTTGGCTTAATTTGCATACTTGCTCCTGATTGGCTGGCTGGCATAGCGGAGGTATGGTCAATTTGCATCTTTCTCTTAGTGTAGATATCTGAGTATTAAGGCAGCAAGGAGTGAGATATAAAATGAGCAAAACATTTCTGGTAGTATATCTGCTAAAATAGTTATAGGGACTTCTGAAAAACTGAATTATTGGTAATTTTTCCTCTTTTCTTTGTATAATGTCTACATGCTTATAAAAATAGCAGTTAAAAATTGTCAGTTTTTATTAAAAGGACTAAATAAAAAGCTACCAAAGGTGGAATGGGGTGATAAAGTTATTATCATTAACAGAAAAAGAAAATTATTTCACTCTACTCTTGAAACTGACTTTCCTTCATTGAAAACTTTAAACTTTATCTATTCTGAGTTTCATGATTTCATGTGCTAATGCCCTGTTTTATTTTGGCTTTAAATGTTGTTTTTCCTAAGCCCATATCACTTTTTATTTGAATTTAATTTTCAGGATATCCAGTTTCTAAGTCTATAACACTGCTCACTTGATGGATGGTCCCCTTTTCCAACTTATTCATCACTGTCACTTTACAGTCATGCAAGATAAGGATGAGCCTTTCACACTCTCAAAGGTGAGGATCTCTGAGGATTACTGTAACTAATCAATTAGCAATTGAGTAAGCTTTAAGTAATCTCAAATGCATTCTAAAGTATTAGCTGATTGCAATAAACACTGTAGTAGAATTTAAGCCAGTATTTACAATAATGCCTCAGAGTAAACAAGTGGTGAAATCCCTGGTAAATGATGAGGCAGGGCAAACTTCTTTAAGTTTGTAGCTAAGGAGTGGTTAACTAGGCTCTTTTCATGTATTGAGGAATGAGGGTTATTTAAAGAGGCATGAACTATTTTCTAAAACCAATAAGTTATGGAATGATGAGAAAACATTTTATAGTGTCCTCTGTGGATACATTAGTGCTATTCTAGAGGCAGCATAATTGCTTTGCTCATTTATTTGAAGATTGGAATGTTTCTTTTGAAAGGAAATCAAATTATAACCATGTCCAACTCCAGAGCAGCCAATCTCTAGGGCTTCTTGTGCAACAGCCATTCTCTGGATTCTTACAATGTCCGCTTTGCAGCAGTAAAATTGATTCCACTCAGGAATTTTTCAGAAATCAAAGATGAATGCTCATGTATTTCTACAATTGTGTCTTTGAGCCTCTACTTACTCCCTCATTACTCTAACTCCACACACCCCATTTCTATATTTATGCAAGTGATTTTTATATATAACCAGATTGTGTGTGTGTGTGTGTGTGTGTGTGTGTGTGTGTGTGTGTGTGTGTAATTTGTAGGTCAAATGTGGATGCCAGATAGAAACAAACACTTTTATTGAATGGAGCTGCTTCCAGATTTATTTTTTTTCTATTCTGACTGTTACAATCATGAATGTAAGAGACAGAGGTGAGACAGCTGTTCCAGGTTCCTGGTCCTAGCAAGCTCAGCCATGTTATTTCATTTGTGTGTGTGTGTTTTTCCATCCAGGATTAACTGAAAAGAGCAAAGGCTTTTGTTGGGAATAAGTGAAGCCCATCCTATACAATTATTTTTTAAATAATTATACTTTAGAACTACAAAGAGTAAACAGTGAGCTGGCACTTTCTATTTTATGTTGAGATCAGAGAATGGTTTCTATTCTTGATTTCTTATTTAGACTTTTAAGCAATCTTCTTATATATTCCAGGGATACTAGATTCTAGCCTGAAAGCCCGATTTCTAGACTGCATTTTTATATTTATTTGTGCACTTGTTTGAAGGATAGTCTTTCAGTTCTGAGTCTTCACCATTTAATTTTTATGGAAGTTTCAGTTTCACCTTATCAGCTCTGTACATGGGTGGCCTTATCAATGATTGGAATGGTTGTATGTTGCTGCAGTTCTAGGTCTCTGTATTCTACCTGAGTACTAACTGATACGATGTTTTCCCTTTGCTTTGGTCATTATTATGTGTGAACTGTGGAATTTAAAAGTTATTTTAAGTCCATATCACAGGGGCACAGCACAATATTTTTACTTAGAATCACAACTGAAAGTCTTTTCCCTCATTGATCGATTGATTGATTTTTATAATTTTTTTTCTGTCCCTCTTTGATTTAAAATATCATCCCTGGTAGCAGCAGCTCATGGTCATTTCACATCTGTAGTTTTGTGAATCCCCAGTCTCTGTTTTTTGTTTGTTTGTTTGTTTGTTTGTTTGTTTTGCTGAAAGGTAGGGCTGGTGACCAAAAACATGATGAAGAAACAAATGACACGGTCAACTTCAGATGAATAAACACCAAAGCACCATCTAGCTCTGAGAAGCATTACCTCAGGAGAAAACAAGATGTGAGTGAGCAAAGAGGCATTTCTGGGACAGCAAGTGTTCAATTACATCTAGAATTTTAGTTATGAAGGAGCGTGTTCTAAATGGCTATGGTTATAGGTACATGAGAGAATGAATACAATGCAAGGTAAGGGGAGGGAAAGAGAATGCCAATCTTGTTTGTCCTATATTTGTAAGCACTGACTAGAACATTGGGATGAGCTTGGGAAGGCTCTTGTGGGCATCACAGAAACAGGATCTAAGGAACTGGGTCAAACAGAAACTAGCAAAACCAAGGCATGTTGACAGATTAATCTGTGAAAAGTTTTTCAACGTAAATACTCTTATGAAGATTATTTAGTAGGAGACACTTCTAATTGTGAGATCAGAAAACATACTCCAGAAAGAAAATAAAAAGATGGAAACTACAAAGAAATAACCAAAACTCATAGATTCCAAAGACTTGAAGGAAAGTACAGATGGGTTTCTTGGAATGTAAATTTCGGAACCACAAAGCTAAGCTACTTTTTCATTCCTCAAGGACTACTACTATGTGAAACTTCTCTGTGTATCTTCTTACATATGGGAGGATAAAAATGTTTCTGGGCCTTTTACCTCCTTCCTCACTACTCTAACCCTACACACCCCATTCTAATATTTATTAACTGACACTACACATGAGTTTCTTAGAAGCATACAACCTATCAAAACTGAGTCATGAAGAAATAGAAAATCTAAACATACTAACAAAGGAGAATGAAATAGTAACCAAAAACCTCCCAACACAGAACAGCCCAGGACCAGATGGCTGCACTCACAATTTCTACCAAAAATTTAAAGAACTAACACCAGTGTTTTTCAAACTTTCCCCCAAAATTCAAGTAGAGTTAATACTTCCAAACTCATTTTATGAGGCTACCATTATTCTGAAATCAAAGCCATACAAGGACAGTATAAGAAAGAAAATGGCCCAATATCCCTGATGGATGTAGTTGTAAAGATTTGTTACACAGCATTACCAAACTGAATTTAGCAGCACATTAAAAGGATTACACTCCATAAATGAGCAGGGTTTATTCTTGGGATGCAACGATGTTTCAACATATCTAAATCAATAACTGTGGTATACCATATTAAAAGAATGAAAGATGAAAATCACATGATCATTAATAGATGCAGAAAAAATACTTGATAAAATACAACAGCTTTTCATGATGAAAATGTTCAACAAATTGTGTACAGAAGGTGCATACCTCAATATGATACAGGCCATATATGAAAAGCCCACAGGTAATATTATACTCAAAGGTGTAAGGTTGAAAATTTTTCCTCTAAGATCATTCTTATCATTCCTATTCAACATAGGAGTGGAAGTTCTAGTCAGAGCAATCAAGGAAGTAAAAGAAAGAAGGCATCCAGATAAGAAAGGAAGAAGAAAAGTTGTCTTTGCAGATATGATTTTTTATATAGAAAATCCTAAATACTTCATCAAAAAATTGTTAGAACTAGTCAATGAATTTGGTGATGTTACAAGACACAAAATCAACATGTAAAAATCAGCCATGTTTCTATACACTGACAATGAACTATCAGAAAGAGATATTAAGAAAATTTTATTTACAGTAGTCTCACAAAGAATAAAATACCGAGGAATAAATTTATCCAAGAAGTTTAATAATCTGTACACTGAAAACTATGCCATTGATGAAATAAATTGAATAAGACACAAATGAAGCAAAAAATTAATATTGTTAAAATGTTCATACTACTTAGACATCTATAGATTTAATGCAATCTCTATAAAAATTCCAATGGCTTTTTAAAAATATAAATTTTTAATGATTTCAGAGAAAAAGGGAAAGGGAGAGAGAGATAGAAACATCAATGATGAGAGAGAATCATTGATTGGTTGCTTCCTGCATGCCCCCTACTGGGGATAGAGCCTACAACCCAGGCATATGTCCTTGACGGAATAGAATCTGGAACCCTTCAGTTCACAGACCGACGCTCTACCCACTGAACCAAACTGTCTAGGGCCCAATGGCTTTTTTAAAGAAATAGAGAAAATAATTCTAAAATCTGTATGGAATCACAAAAAATCCTGAACAGCCAAAACATTACAGAGAAAAAAGAACAAAGCTGCAAGATTCATACTTTCTGATTTCACATATACTACAAAGCTATAGAAATCAAAGTTGCATTTGTATGGAAATAGACACATATATAGATGTAACAGAACTGAGTGCCAAGAAATAAGCCCTTTTCTATGGTATCAACCAATATTTTATAAGGGAGCTAAGATTATACATTGGGGAAAGAATAGTTTCCTCAATAAAAAGTCTTGGGAAAACTGGCTAACCACATGAAGAACAATGATATTGCACCTTATTACACACCATTCACAAAAATTATCTCAAAATGGATTAATAACACCAGACATTGGGCACCATTTAACACCGGTGGTCTTGATCCGGCATCTAGAAGGGTTCAGGAAACCTGGAGAAGGGGCTGTGTGTAAATTAAATAAGAGTCCAGAGACGAAACATAATTTTGAAAGGCATATTGGCGGGGTGGGGCAGAGGAGCTTGGCTGAAGAAACCAAGTTCTCCTCGTCTCAGAACCCCTTGATTTTTATTAACACAACTAGAGGCCTGGTACATGAAATTTGTGCACGGGGAGGGGTGTGTGTCCCTCAGCCCAGCCTGCACCCTCTCCAGGACCCCCTGAGGGATGTCTGATGGCCTGTTTAGGCCCGATCCTGATTGGACATCCCTCTCATAATCCAGGACTACTGGCTCCCAACCGCTCACTTGCTTGCCTGTCTGATTGCCCCTAACTGCTTCTGCCTGCCAGCCTGATCACCCCCTAACCAATCTCCTGCCAGCCTGATAGATGCCTAACTGCTGCACTGCTGGCCCGATTGCCCTAACTGCCCTTCCCTGCAGGCCTGGTCGTCCCAAAGTGCCCTTCCTTGCTGGCCCAGTAACCCCTAACTGCCTCCCTTGCCAGCCTTGTCACCCCCAACTGCCCTCCTCTGCTGGCCCAGTCACCCCTAACTGCCCTCCCCTGAAGGCCTGATCACCCCCAACTGCCCTTCCTTGCAGGCCTGGTCCCTTGCAACTGTCCTCCCCTGCAGGCCTGGTTCCTCCCAACTGACCTCCCCTACTGGCCTAATCACCCCCAACTGCCCTCCCCTGCAGGCTTGGGTCTCCCTAAAATGCCCTCTCCTGCTGCCCTCCCCTACAGGCCTGCTCCTCCCCAACTGCCCTCCCCTGTAGGCCTGGTCCCCCTAACTGCCCTTCCCAGCAGGCCTGATTGCCCCCCAACTGCTCTCCCCTGCAGGCCTGGTCCCCCCAACTTCCCTCCCCTGCAGGCCTGATCACTCTCAACTGGCCTTCCCTGCAGGCCTGGGTTCCCCCAACTGCCCTCTCCTGCAGGCCTGGTTGCCCCCCAACTGCCCTCCCCTGCAGGCCTGGTCCCCTCAACTGCCCTCCTCTGCCAGCCTGGTCACCCCTAACTGCCCTCCCCTGCTGGCCTGATTGCCCACAACCGCCCGCCCCTGCCGGCCATCTTGTGGGAGCAATCTTGTGTCCACATGGGGGCAGCCATCTTGTGTCTTGGAGTGATGGTCAATTTGCATATTACTTTTTTATTAGATAGGATTTGTCCTAAGGCAAGGTGGAGATATACACATCAAAGGGTAGGGCTAGGTACAGAATCCATTGTCAGAATGGGGAATTGCCTTCAGCTGTTCAGGCATTGGGCCAACAGGAGGCAATAGCATGTAGATTAAGACGCCCTGAGCTGTCTGGCAGCAAACAATCATCCTTTTCAGGTTTGGGGAAATGCCTTTAGCCATTCCCAACAGGCATAACATATGTGACTCAGCTCTTGTTGATTCCTCAAGTTCCATCAACCTTTCGATGAAACTCTTACAATTATGACAAGCTGAAACTGGCTTCTGGCAGATTAAAGATTTTAACATAAGACCTGAAACCATAAAACTCCTAGAAGAAAACATTTGTCTTGGCAACAAAGTTTTGGGGTAGAATTTGTCACAGATTTATGCCTACTTGAATCACCTGGTATATCAAGCTTTTATACCTGAAAAGTGTAGAGTACCAATGATAGCTAGAGTTGCCTTAACAAAGATCCATAATTTCATTAGTTTGTGGTGGTATTTTGTTACTGATATATTTTTAAGTTCCCTATCGGTAACAATTATTGCACTATTGGATTTCACACTTAGAAAACTCTTTATAGCATTTGCCAAATCCAATTTGATCCCATTTCCTGGGCACTAACAAAACACCTGTGCAGTGACTTGAACTCATCATTTTATTTCTGTAGCTGATTGTACATATGGTATTTTCTGTGTTTGACATATTTGAAAGTTGTACAATTAAATAATTAATAAAATAAAAACACCATAATCAATTTTAGTATATGTTTTAGGAAGCCCAATATGTTTTATTTTATTTTTAACTGGATCCACCAACTGTACAATCCCCATTCCCCTAAAAAAGAGAGACTATAATTGACATTAATATAGCAAATTGAAAAATTGACCATTTAAAAATTTTGTCTTAATATTTTACAATTCCAAAAGGTTTGTCTGCCAATTGAAATCTGTTGATAAATGTGACAGTGCCAGTAGTTAGATTACCCAAGTTGAACCATGGTTTGACTTTTAGAGTAATAGTTCCAAAAGATTTACTTCTTACTAATGACTAAATATAGATAACTTCAGACTGTCCAAAATGTATCTCAGAGTCCAGGAGATGGGGATTAAACCACTTTACCATTATTAACACCTAGAATCCTCAGCCATAATTGTGAGTTTGTAATGCAGAATGGTTAAGATGATAACCTGTTGTGTTGGGTATATGTGAAGAACTAGCTCTGTCACTTGCTTTATTTTATGCCTGGTTTTTTTAATTCTCTATGTGCTTTTCACTTCTCACCTATAAAATTAGGATAATTATAATCACCTCATGCACAGGATAGAGCATGTGCAGATGATACATAGTGAGTGCTCAATGAGTTAGCTGTTATTTAACTAATATTTTTATGTGGGCTTCTTTAATATTCAGGTTAGACCTATGTATAATAACCTAACCACCTAATTTAAAGGCTATCTCCAATGCAGTTGGTTTTCAATACCAAAGTTGTGTCATCCATCATATGAAGTCCACTGTAAATATCATACATGTATGATGTCTATCTTATACTAGTATATACTACAATTTATTAAACACCTTCAGTGTACTAAGAGTTGGTAAGATCATCAGAAACCCTGCATCTATTTTACCCAAATTACAATAACATAAAAATAATCAAGAACCCTAAAAAATAATTGCATTTTTAGCTCTCCCTGTTTGAAAAGTCTCCACTGCAATATATTGCAATGATATTAATATATTTAAATAAATAACACATGTGCCTCTAAAAAATGTTATATTAATGTGCTAAAAATGGTTACCTCTGGTAAGTATTATGAGTATTTCAAATTTTCTTCCTTTACATTTATTTTCTGATTATCTGTAAGTAAATAATTATTTTAAATTAAAATAATTTTAAATAAGTAACATGCTTTGTCTTGATATTGCAACTTTATATTTTTATGGTACCACCTAAATCTACTCTATATAGTGATTACACCATAAGATATTGAAATGTAAAAAAATATTTAAATGTTAATTGTAGACTAATAGAAAATATTATATAAATCTAAGAGAGTATGCACAACTAGGTGAAATATGATTGATGAAAAATGAAGTTATTACATTTACTTGTATATATAGAACATAGTCTTATGGTTTCTTCTAAAATGTATAAAGCACAGTCTCAGTGGCTAATAGAATTTAATACTTATTAACCTCATCCAAATCTCACTGTCTCTCTCTTTATAAAGAATAAATTAAACATAAATTTATGTAATTTCTTTCCCCTTTTTTAGACTGTGATATATACTTTTTGAAATTCTGTTGAGAAGCTCAAAATTGCTGTTTTGGCCCTACCCGGTTTGGCTCTATGGATAGAGCATCGGCCTGTAGACTGAAGGGTCCTGTGTTCAGTTCTGGTCAAGGGTATGTACCTTGATTGCAGGCTCCTCCCTGGCTGGGCCCTGGTCAGGGTGCGTGCAGGAGGCAACCAATCGATGTGTTTCTCTCACATTGATATTTCTCTCTGTCTTTTCCTCTCTCTTCCACTCTCTCTAAAAATCAATGGGAAAATATCCGCGGGTGAGGATTTAAAAAAAAAGGCAAAAACTGCTGTTTTGGAGCTTGTATTACAGACCTTCTTGATGCCAATTTGATAATGTACTAAGTGAATGTGGGTAAATTTAACATTCAAACATTGAAAACAAAAGTTTCTTGAGTTGAAAAACTTTAAGTATCCAACAAAAGACTTCAAAAGCAATTACATGCCTGGGGGAGGTAGAAATACAACACCTAGAAGCTGTCACTAGGCTCTTTGTAGGAATTTGATTTTATTCCATGAATTGGGCACTTGTTTCAAATTAATTGCTTCTTTTCAGTGTTTATTCAATGCATGTGTATTTTATGTCTTCCTTGCTTTGAGGGCTTTAAAACAAATGAAAACCATAATAGACTGCTTTGGATAAGATTCAAACTTTCTGGCAGACTCTTAAGTAACAAGGGCCAGTTCTTAATCAAATAGTAGTGCTTTCATCTCTGCCATTTTCAAGCTTTGAACCAATGTTGTTTAACTTAACTGTCCATTCATCTCCTATGTAAACTTTTATTGCTTTTTAAGCGATAATATAGTATGAAGAAAATAGAACCTATAAGTAATTTAAATTCCCTTTCCCTAGAGTGTCTATATTTCCAAAATGGATTTCTATCCATGCCAATATTTTCCATTGTGTCGTAGAAAGCAAACAGTGAAATTGATTTCTTTTTTTCTTCATTATTCACACTATTGACACTTTCCTCTCTTAATATTTGAGATGTTTTATTATAAGCATTTTCTTACATACATGTACTGGTTTGTATATATATACACTGAGTGGCCAGATTATTATGACCACCCCATCAGTACTTGGTTGGGCCAGCTTTTGCCTTCAATACTGTGGTGATTTTTCTTGGCATTGACTTCACGAGATGTTGAAAGGTGATGCGGAGAATCTGACACCATGCCTGATGAAGAGCACTGTCCAGTTCTGTGAGATTTGATGGTTGTGGAACCAGCTGCCTGATGGCTCTTTTAACTTCGTCCCACAAATGCTCAATTGGATTGAGATCTGGTGATTGAAGGGGCCACCTAAGCAAGGTAAAATCTCCCTCATGCATTTGAAACCACTCCTGCACAATACGAGCACCGTGGCATGGCGCATTGTCTTGTTGGAAGAAGCCATCTCCATTGGGATACGCCATCAACGTGATAGGATGAACTTGATCAGCAATGATACTTAGGTATGTTGTGCTATTCAGACGTTGTTCCACATGAATTAAAGGGTGCAAATCGTGCCAGGAAAACATGCCCCAAACCATAACACTGCCCCCACCAGCTTGAAGGGTTGTACTCATGCATGTGGGGTGCATGCTTTCATGCTGTTTCTGCAAAATTCTCACTCTGCCATCTGCATGATGCAACTGGAAACGTGATTCATCGGACCACATGACTTTTTTCCAATGCTCGACTGTCCAATCCTTGTGTTCCTGCGCGAATTGGAGACGTTTTATCTTGGTAACTGCAGACAGCAAAGGTGTTCGAACAGGCCTTTGGCTTCCATATCCCATATGATGCAGTATACGGCGAACAGTGTGTTCAGAGATCATTTGAGAGGATCCCTGATTAAGATCTGCAGTAATTTGATGCACTGTTGCCCTTCTGTTGTCTTGTACCAGTCTTGCCACTCTCCGTTCTACCCTAACATTGACTAGTCGCTGATGGCCACAATTTGTACGTTCAGACCCAGATTTTTGGCTGACAGTCCAGTCTTTAAAAACTTTAACAACAGCTGCTCTTGAAAATTTAACGAATTCAGCTGTTTTGCTGATACTCGCTCCATGGCTCTGAGCGCCAACAATCATCTCATGTTCAAAGGCTGTTAAATCGCGTTGTTTACGTGGTAAACAACTCACTTCCCTGTTTATAATGGTCTGGCCCTCTATCAACTTCAGTGCAAAATTATAGCTCAAACGTCAGGTGGTCATAATAATCTGGCTCCTCAGTATACACACACACACACACACACACACACACACACACATATATATATATATATATATATATATATATATATATATATATACATATAAATATGTATATGTATGTATATATATACACATACACACACATATGTGTATGTGTATATCTATATATAGATATATTTCTATTCTCCATATCATTAAACCTTATTTTTAAAGCAGCAATCATTGTTTCTTGTTCTAGATAAAGCAATGCTTTAATAGTATAGACAGGAGTGACATAAAGCAGAAAAGTATCACAAATACTTGTCAGAACTCAAACCCTTTAATATAAAAAAAAATTTAATTTTGGTATTGCAACCCCAAGTACCTGAAGTCCATGGTGATTAGTCACATGACTTTCTCCTGCAGTACTCTCCTGGGATACTGTTGCCATAGCATTGAAAGGCAAATCTAGCAAGTAGCAAAGGTCTTCAGATGCTATCTGTATAATGTCAAACAATGTTTATTTTTTTCTTAATAAAAATCATCTAAATGCATCCCTCAAAAACACCTCTATGTCCATTTCAGATAGATTTCCGAGTACTGCTAACTATTTAAAACAATGAGTATTATTTTAACATTGACATACTTTTTTCTGTTTATTATATTTGTTACCTAATCAAGAATGAATAATGAATTAAGTAAGAAAGATTGAGTTTATTTTAGAGAGAAAGTTAAAACCCATGAATATAAGCCAATTTCTAAAGTAACCATTTAAGCCCATGCATTTTTTCCTGAGGTTAAAAGTTCATTTATATAAGTTATTCTAGGAATTATGAGCATCAAATATCCATTTCTACTGAGTTCATATTGTAAGTATGTTTATAACTCCTATGAAATATTCAGAATTGATAATGTTGCTTATTTAGTACATATTGGGCTAGTATGTCTCAATTAAAAGATAAAATGTATTCTCAACATTACTGCATTATATAAATCAAATCTGACTTAAAGTTAAAGGCACCAAAGGACATCAGAACCAATATAAAACTGCTTCTTATACTCTGAAAAAAGAATCCACCAACTTATATATCCATAGAGATTTCAAAACTTGGCTTGATAATGAAGTGTTTGTACCCAAGTTTGGCTAAACTAATTGCATGTAATTTATATCAAAACTCCTCCAAATCTATGAAAAATTAAACTTGAAAATGTAATTTTTATAGTGTTACAAATATTTTTACATCCCAAATATACTGAATTGACCACAACTAAACCAAACACACAAGACAAAGATAACCTTCAAATGTAAATGCTATTAAAGGGGGAGGGAAATACAGTCAATAATACTGTGATAAGTTTACACTGTGTTTGATGATTACTTGAATTAGTGGGGTGATCACATTGTAAGATATAAAAATGTGAAATCACTCTGTTGTACACCTGATACTAATATAACCAATATAAGATTAACCAATATAAGCATAGCAACTATACTTAAATAAAAAATAAGTAAATAACCCAAAACATAGCATATTTCAGAAAAAAATAAGTGCAATTAATATATTAAGTATTCCTACAAACACAAGACACTTACAACTGAAATATATTCTAAAAATTAGTGTCTGATTCCTATAGAAAATTGAGGCCAGTGTATTTCAGTTTTTCTTTAAGTTAAATAAAGAAAGGAAATGTATTTCCAGACCAATCTATTGCTGCAAAATTATTTGGATGACTTTACATGTTTGTACATTGATAGAGACTTTTAAAATCCTCACCCCAGGATATCTTTATTTTTTAAAAAATATATTTTATTGTTTTTTTACAGAGAGGAGGAGAGAGGGATAGAGAGCTAGAAACATCAATGAGAGAGAAACATCGATCAGCTGCCTCTTGCACACCCCCTACTGGGGATGTGCCCGCAACCAAGGTACATGTCCTTGACCGGAATCGAACCTGGGACCCTTTGGTCCGCAGGCCAACTCTCTATCCACTGAGCCAAACCAGTTTCAGCATATCTTTATTGATTTTAGAAAGAGAAGAGGGAGAGGGAGAGGAGAGAGAAGAGAGAGAGAGAGAGAGAGAGAGAGAGAGAGAGAGAGAGAGAGAGAGAGAGAAGAGACATCAATTGGTTACCTCCTCTACACCCCTGGCCTAGGATCTAACTGCAGCCTAGGTATGTGCCCTGACCATGAGTTAAACCTGAAAACTTTTTAGTGTACAGAACAATGCTCTAACTAACTGAGCCACCCAGCCAGGGCTGATAGAGATTTTTAAATCTCTATATTACTATTAAAAGAGAGAATAAACCAGATACTATTATGCTAAGTTTCATGAAATATAAAATGAATTAGAACTCTTTGAAAATGACTTCTAAATTATTTTAAAATTACTAGAGTAAAATGCATGAAAATGATATTTGCTTACTGTATGTATTATGATAGTCACTGGGCTCTGGCTGCTTTTTAAATCTAATCCTCACAAAATACAAATAGTAAACATTTCTATCTCTATTTATATATTCAAAGAACTTTCTTTTACTTAAAATGATTTTTTACTGTTTTTTTGTTTTGTTTTCCAATTCTACCCATTTATGCTTTTTAATATTTTTTCTTTCTATTTCTTTTGGCTTTAATTTTTTTTTCAAATTGCTTAAAATAAATTTTAGAGTATTGGTTTAAATTTTACCCTTTAAAAATATTAAGTATGTGATGCTACAGATTTCCTGATAAGTATTGCTGCATAACATATACGATATTTTCATGTATTACATTTTCATTTCATTTAGTTTAAAATATTTTAATTTTATATGTCTCTTGGCCTTCCTTATGTCCTCTTTTGAAAAGTATCTATTTAGGTCCATTGCCCATTTTTTGATTGGGTTGTTTTATCTTCTTTTGTTAAATTGTATCACTTCCCTGTAACTGTTGGAGATTAATCCCTTACCAGAGATAACATTGTCAAATATGTTCTCCCACGCAGTGGGCTTTCTTGTTGTTTTGTTGATGGTTTCTTTTGCTGTGCAGAAGCTTTTTATTTTTATATAGTCCCATTTGTTTATGTTTTCTTTAGTTTCCATTGCCCTAGGAGCAGTATCATTGAAGATATTGCTTTGGCATAGTAGTATGTCTGAGATTTTGCTGCCTGTGTATTCCTCCAATATTTTTATTGTTTCCCATCTTATGTTTAAGTCCTTTATCCATTTTGAGTTTATTTTTGTGTATGGTGTAAGTTGGGGATCAGTTTCATTTTTTTGCATGTGTCTGTCCAATTTTCCCAACACCATTTATTGAAGAGACTGTCTTGACTCCACTGTATGTTCTTGCCTCCTTTGTCAAATATTAATTGAGCATAGTGGCTTGGTCGATTTCTGGATTCTCTATTCTATTCCATTGGCCTACATGTCTGTTCTTGTGCCAGTACCAGGCAGTTTTGAGAACAGTGGCTTTGTAATACAGCCTGATATCTGATATTGAGATCCCTCCTACTTTGTTTTTCTTTCTCAGGATTGCTGCAGCCATTCGGGGTCTTTTTTTATTCCATATAAATTTTTAGAGAGTTCGTTCTAGGTCTGTGAAATATGCCATTGGTATTTTAATGGGGATTGCATTGAATCTGTAGATTGCTTTGGGTAGTACGGACATTTTAATGATGTTGATTCTACCAATCCATGAACACGGTATGTTCATCCATCTGTTTATGTCTTTCTCAATCTCTTTTTTCAGTGTCCTGTAGTTTTCCGAGTACAGGTCTTTTACCTCCTTAGTTAAATATATTCCTAGGTATCTTAATTTTTTTGGTACGATGGTAAATGGGATTGTTTTTTTAATCTCTCTGTCTGTAAGTTCACTATTGGTGTATAAAAATGCCATAGATTTCTTGGAGTTAATTTTATATCTTGCTACATTGCTAAATTCATTTATTAAGTCTAATAAATTTTTGATGGAGTCTTTAGGATTTCCTATGTACAGTATCATGTCATCTGCAAATAATGACAGGTTTACGTTTTCTTTTCCAATTTGGATACCTTTTATATCTTCCTCTTGTCTAATTGCTATGGCTAGCACTTCCAGAACTGAAGGCCAAGAGACATATGAAAACATGCTCAAAGTCACTAATCATCCAAGAAATGCAAATCAAAACGACAATGCGGTACCATCTCACACCTGTCAGAATGGCTATCATCAACAAATCAACAAACAACAAGTGCTGGTGAGGATGCAGAGAAAAAGGAACCCTCGTGCACTGCTGGTGGGAATGCAGATTGGTACATCCACTGTAGAGAACAGTATGGAATTTCCTCAAAAAAACTAAAAATGGAACTCTCATTTGACCCAGTGATTCTAGGAATATACCCTCAAGAAACTAGAAACATCAATCAGAAAAGATATATGCACCCCTATGTTCATAGCAGCACAATTCACCATAGCTAAGATTTGGAAACAGCCTAAGTGCCCATCAGCAGATGAGTGGATTAGAATACTGTGGTGCATCTACACAATGGAATACTATGTTGTGGTAAAAAAGAAGGAATTTTTTCCATTTGCAATAGCATGGATGGAACTGGAGAGCATTATGCTAAGTGAAATAAGCCAGTCAGAGAAAGATAAATATCACATGATCTCACTCATTTATGGAATATAATGAACAACATAAACTGATGAACAAAAACAGATTCAGAAACAGAGAAGCATCGATCAGACTGTCAAACCTCAGAGGGAAGGTAGGGGAGGGTGGGGGGGAAGGGGGAAGAGATCAACCAAACGACTTGTATGCATGCATATAAGCCTAGCCAATGGACACAGACACCAGGGGCAAGGGCATGAATGGGGAGGTGGGGGGACATTGGGGAGATAAGGACAAATATGTAATACCTTAATCAATAAAGAAAAAAATAAAATATTTTAATTTCTTTTGAGACTTATTCCAGATCCATAACTTAAATGGAACTATGTTGTTTAATTTCTAAATATTTGTAGTTTTTACAGGTATATTTTATTGTTTATTTCTAGTCTAAACATAATATGGACAAAACATAAACTTTGTATAATTTTAGTTACTTAAATTCTTCATGGTTTAATGGCCCTGAATAAGGTTTGTACAATGTGTGCTAGAAAAGAATTTGTATTGTGCTGCTATTTGGTATAATTTCCTATAAATGTTAATTCAATCCTATATATTTCCTAATATTTTGTCTAGCAATTCTGTCAATTACTGAGATAAGGATACTGAAGACTCCAGCTACAATGATTCTTTTGTCTACTTATTCTGTCAGTTCTTTCAGATATCTTTTTATATATTTTGAAGCTATATTATTTGAAGAAAACACTTAGAATTATTATTCCTTCTTGATAAATGACCCATCATTACTATGTGATATCACTATTTTTCTCCTAGTAATTTTCTTTGCTCTGAAATCATGTTTGAAAATAATATAGACATTCCAACATTCTCTTGATTATTGTTTCCATGTTATTCTTCCATTACTTTTACTTTTAACTAACCCTATATTTGAAGTGAAATATTTTTATATCGTAGACACTATTATAGATGTTCCCCATTTTTTCCCCTTTGCCCACCTCCACCCAGCCCCCACTCCCCCTCCCTCTGACTTTCAACACTGTTGTCAGTGTCCATGGGCAATGCATATATCTTATTTATACAATCTCTTTACTTTCTTTTATTCAGTCCTCCCCACCCCCCTTCCCTCTGACATCTGTCTGTTCCATGTATCTATGCCTCTGGTTCTCTTTTGTTTATCAGTTTATATACAGATTACAAATAATTAGGTCAATTTTTAAGATCTAGTTTGCCAATCTGTCTTTAAATCAATATTAGACTATTCATATTTAATGTAATTCTTTATATGTTATGGTTTAAATCTTTACTGAAGTACTTGTTTTCTGTTTATTTCTTCTATTTTTCACTCCTTTGTTTTTCATTCTTTCCTATCCTGTGGGTTATTTTTATTTTGAATTATCGATAGTATTTGAGAAATTTTTTTTGTATAGTTTTTTCTTTCAGTGGTTTCCCTAGGAAATATAAGATACATAACTAACTTATCATTATCTTTTACTATTAACATTTTATTACTATAAGTAGAATGTAGAAACCTTACTATATTTGATATCCTTTTACCTCTTATGATATAGTTGACTTTGATATTACCTCCATAAACATTGAAAACCATATCAGATAATGTTATAGTTCTCTAATTAAAGAAAAAAAATATTAAAAAAAAACACCTCAAGAGGAGCCCTGGCTGGTGTGGCTCAGTTGGTTAGGCATCAGCCTGTGCACCAAAAAATTTCTGGTTCAATTCCCAGTCAAGCCACATTTCTGGGTGGTGGGCTGATCCCTGGTAGGGGACGTGCGAGAGGCAGCCAGACTGATGTTTCACTCTATTGATTTCTTTCTCTCTCAAAAAAAAAAAAAAATCAATAAAAAAATCTTTAAGAGAAAAAACAAAAAAACTCAAGGGGAGAAGTACAGTCTATTATTTTAGACCATATATGAAATCTTTTCATTCCACTATTTTTTCTTTGTTTTTGATATACCACATTTCCCTCTCCACCCCCCCCCCCCCTCTTATTTTATTATTTCTTTTCTCTCTTTGGAACTTTCTTTAGCACTTTGTTTATAGCAGGTATGCTGGTGACAAATCTCTTAGTTTCTGTGGTCTGAGATTGTTTGTGTTTCTGATATGTTTTGAAGAATATTTTTTCAAATACAAAATTTAAGGCTGTTAGGTTTTTTTTGTCAGCATTTTGGACAACTTCCTACTGTCCTCCATGGTTTTTAATGAAACACTCTGCTGTCATTTAAATTGTTATTCCCCTAGAGGTAACACATTTCATCTCTGAATACTTTCAAAGTTTTTTTTTTCTGTCTTCTGTTTAGAGACAAAATATTTGATTTTGATGTGTTAGTGTATAGATTTTGGAGGGCTTAATCTTCTTGATCAAATTTGAAAATATTTCAGTCTTCATGTCTTTAAATTTTTTTTTCAGTCATCTATTCTTTCTTTTCTTCTGGGACTCTGATGACAGAAATATTAGATATTTTATAGTTATCCAAAGATTTTTTTGTGCCTCTGTTCACTTTTTTAAAAGTACGTTATTTTGTTGTTCAAATTAGATAATTTCTGTTTGTTGATCTATTGTCAAACATGCTGACCATGTTTTTTTTTCTAGCAAACCTATCTTTTGCTTTTTTATTTCCAAATGTTAATTTGGTTCCTTATATATTTATTTAATTTATTGTTTTAAGATGTCCCATTTATTTACCTATTTAAAGAAGATCTGTAATTTTATTGGAGCATTTTTATGATGGCTGCTTTAAATCCTAACCAGTAATTTATTATCTGTGTTATCTCAGTGTTGACACCTGTTGATTGTTCTTCTATTTGAAGATGAAAGGTCTCTGGCTCTTGGTATGACAGGTCATTTTAGATTGTGCTCTGCAACTTTTATGAATTATTTATGTTAGCAGGCAGTATACCTGTTTAGGTTCAGAATTCAGGTCCTACTCTAATTTTGTAGCTTATAACCAAATAGCAATTTTGTTTCAAAGTTTTGCAGTGCTATTCTGGTATATAACACTTGTGTGATATTCTGCCAATCTAAAATCTAGGCAATATTACACATTTAATTTTTATAATTTCGTAAGGATAATATGACTAAGGCAATTATTGTAATTACACTTATGATATTCCCATTTTGTAGATGATAACTATTGGTCACACATTTAATAATGACTAGGTTGTTACAGTACACAGACATGCACTTGTAGTTCCAAGTCCATATTTTCTTGGGATTTGTTGAGTTTGGAAAGTTAACCAAGCATTCAACCATTGCAACCATAGCTTGTACTTACAATAATAGAAAAGATAAGTCTGGGACAGAGACAGGGCCTGATTCTCTAAGGTTTTGGAATGCCAGAAAAAGAAACTTGGACTTTATTGAATTCAAAATGGGATTCATGGAAACATTTTAAACATAAGAGTGACTTAAAACATCTTGGCAACACTGATCTGACAACAGAGTATATGATAAATGGGGGCATTGATACAAGACAGACAAGAGTGCAGTTAGTGAAATGTTGCAGACATCATTGGAACGTAGCTTTTGATATGCTATCAGTATGTGGAATCAATTGGGGTAGAACATGATTTTAGAAAGGATTATAGATTCACATAAAGCAAACTATCTGTAATTACATAAATAGAGATTACAATGTTATGAACCACAAGCTCTCATTCTCTGGGACATATGATCATGTCCAGATGATATCAAAAGAAATGCCCCTCAAGATAATCCCCAGATCACTTAACAGCTTTATGGAGGATTTACTTTTCCTTTCATCCTTAGAAATATCTGATACTGGTCAAGGCTAGAAAGAATATTTATCACACAGGTAAATATTGATTTGCTACAATAAGAACAATTAGATAATTTTGATCCTCGCATATATTGTATTCCCAATTTCTTAATAATTGGTCCAAATATCCATTTTAAAGAGTATTACAAAAGTGTTCTATTTATTGTATTGTCAATGATATAGGCCATTGTCTGATACAATGATAGCCTCTGAGCACATTAGTACACAAACTACTCCAGAGGTCACACACCAGAAAGTCCTAGTTTATTACATACCCAATCACAATTTACTAAACATATTTAAATTCAAAGCAAGAAGCAAAAGAAAGAAATGAGATAGGCTAACACTGTGAAGACAGGTTGTATGTGGGAAAAAGGATCTGCTACATGAATCCTGGGTCTTACAAAGTTCAAATGTCTGTCTCTCTTTTTCTTGCCCATCATGCCCTTCCCTGCTGATATTGTGATTTTGAGAAGCAGAGTTGAAGTGTGTGCAAGGAGCTCATAAAAAAAATGATACCAGCTGCCATGACTGGTTTGGCTCAGTGGATAGAGCATCGGTCTGCGAACTGAAGGGTCCCAGGTTCGATTCTGGTCAAGGGCATGTACCTTGGTTGCGGGCACATCCCCAGTAGGAGGTGTGCAGGAGGCAGCTGATCGATGTTTCTCTCTCATCAATGTTTCTAACTCTCTATCCCTCTCCCTTCCTCTCTGTAAAAAAATCAATAAAATAAAATTTAAAATATGATGCCAGGGCCTATGACACACATTGTTCTGTCAGAGAGATGCAGAGACAAGTAGGTGCCAATTAGTCTGCTGAATAGCCATGGGTGTTATCTGCCTTTCTTGGGCTGATAAAACTACAGCCATAATGAAACTACCAATGGGTGACAGATGTAGGAATGAAATAGCTTTTAGACTATAAGATGCATTATTAACACATGACCTTTTCATCCTTTTATCGTTATATAATACTTTTGTTTATTTCTGCATACATTGCAATTATTCTATCTTTAGCTTCCATATAGATTATTTACTATTATTATAAATTATTATCCACATTTAATTCAGCTTATGGATTCTGCCTGTATTTCACATACTACTTGTTTACTTATCATTTATATTTAACATATGAGTTTTGCCTGTATCTCATAATCTATCAGTTTACTTATTATCTTGGCTTATCC
Source organism: Cnephaeus nilssonii (assembly GCF_951640355.1). Lineage (NCBI taxonomy): Eukaryota > Metazoa > Chordata > Mammalia > Chiroptera > Vespertilionidae > Cnephaeus > Cnephaeus nilssonii. The sequence goes on along the minus strand of NC_137074.1, from coordinate 67,962,308 downwards.
CTTTTTATGAGTTAACATTCATGCTATTTGTTTTCTTGCTCTCCAGAGAAGAATTGAATATTTTTCAAGTGATAAAGAAAATTTATATTACAATAATTTGTACTACTGCTAATATGGCATCAATTTTAAGAAGAGAACTTTTCTCAGAGTGTACATGGTCTTACTAAAATATGTAAGCTTCTGAGACATCTGTTTACAATGAGCACCACTTAGCTTTGGAGGTCCATCCATGTTCAGCATCACTTTGGATAAAAGCTTATTTCATCTTTTTGATTAATAAAAAATAGCAGTTATTTTTTCATATGTTATAAACTCTTTAAAAAAATATACATTCTGTTACTTATATCATTTAGTCTTTGAATTCTAAGATTGTACAGTCAAAATAATTGGTCCAATGGCCAAAAGCAAAGCAAAATGACAAGTCTGAAGCCTAAACTTTAGGAAATTATGTGAAAAATGGCCACAAAATAGATATTGGACTTAGACACATGCAGATATATTGTACATTCTGCATCTACTGCTCCCACCCCTCATTTTTGTGTAATCCTTTGTAATGCCTCTCTTGGTATACTCAAACAACGAAAGAAAGACTGACAACATAGAACTGTTTACGTAATGTAACTATTTTTCAAGAATAATGGCAAAATAAGAACTTAAAATTAGAAAATTGGGAGACATCATTCCCAACAGATAGGATTGAGTTCAAGGAAAATAAAAATGATGCCAGAATTTAGATAAGAGATTTGAGAAGGTATGATAAACAACAAAAATAAAAAGGAAGTGTAAGCATGTGGATTAATCTAAACAATATGAATTATTATAAAATGTTCAGGTTAAAAATGAAAGACACAAAATAAGGACAACCATTTCATGCAGGTAGGGGAAATTGAGAATATTTTGAAAACTCAATAATAATGAAAAAGAACATATCACATGTGTTAGAAGAATCCACAGTTGTGTCTGGATTGAAATTATAGTTTTAAATGTACATATTGGGTAAAAAGAAAATCCTAAATCTATGACATATGGTAGCATCTTAAGAAGTTAGGGAAAAAAAGAGTAAAGAAAATCAAATATAAGTAGAACAAAAGGAGATGACGAAGATTAAAGGAGAAATCAATTAAATAGAATACAGATAAACAATAGAGAAGATTAACAAAGTAAAAAAGTGGATTTTGGGAAAGTTAAAAAAATGACAGTCAATAGACAGCCAGACAGATAGGCAAAGAGAGAATATAAATAATCATCATCAAAAATAAAGATGGGTTGTCAATATAGGTCCTACAGATATATTATAAACAAATTTATGCAAAACCTTTGACAACTCAAATGAAATGAACACATCCTTTGAAGAAATACAACTAATCACAAGCTGATACAATATAAACCAGAATATCTGAATTTCTCTATATTTATTTCTCTCTCTTTCTCTCTCTCTCATACACACACACACACACACACACACACACACACACACACACACCAATCTAGGACCAAATGATGAGTGTCCTGGTGAATTCTATCAAACATTTAAGGAAGAAATATCACCAATTCTTTCAGAATATAGGATTTTATGAGGATTGAATAACTCTAACTATAACATATCAAAGTCATTACAAAAATTATGAAGATTGAATGGGCTGTTGATGGCCCTAAACTTTTAAAACTTTTAGACAGTAAACACATTGATCAACTTAATATGTGGGTAAATAAATAATTAAGTTAAAATTTAAGCTTAACTTTTACAGAATAAAAATAATGATGAAAATACCATCCAAGCTAGTAAAGAGAGAAAAATAGAGTGAGAAAAATATTTCAATATAAAAGTTTAATAAAAACCAAATAATTATAAGAGAAAGTTTAAAAGATAAATGGATAAATATAAAGTAGAAAACAGCACAAATTAACATTGTAAATCCAAATACATCAATTATCACAATTAATAAAAATGTAACATATCAGCAATTAAGAGACTAAATATTGTCAAATAAATTTAAATACTTAGTAATATGAAGTTTAGAAGAAATGAACCTAAATTAAAAATAGGAAATGTTTGAAAAGTATAGAAAAAAAAGCACACACCAAGATAATGCCAAGTAAAAAAAGCAAGTTAACAACAACAAAAAAGTTACCTAGATAAAACATATTTTAGAAAATAATTTAGGCCCAAATGCATTGTTAGAAATATAGTTTATTATTTACGAATAAAGTGATTTCACTTACCAGGATAAAATTCTGAAGTCACATGTAACCTATAACACATCTCTAAGATACAGGGTGTCCCCAAAAATGTATATACACTTTAACAGCTGATAGCTCAATTTTTAAAACTAAATGTATTTTAATAAACACTGCCTTTATAATTATTCAAAGTGTTTATTTACATTTTTGGGACACCCTATATATAAAGAACAATTGAAATCGAAAGATGCCCCTAAAACTATATGAGAGTACCACATATCTCTCACAGCAATCTATACTAATAATAGAGGAATATGCAAATTGTCTGTTACACCATCACATAACGCCTGGATCAGCAGGCTGCATTCCCACCCCCTGTGCCAGCCCGGGTAGGACCTAAATCCTAGCCTATCTAAAACATGGCTGTGTGCCACCATAACAGTAAGAAAGGGACATCCCACAGTTTCCTGGGGCATCTAAGTCACTGGCTTAGAGAATCAGGGTTTCAGATAAGGGGACACAGCATTCCACTGCTATCTTGAGTTTGTGGTTTCCAAAAAAACAGCCAGAAGGGATGATAAACCCTCTGCAAATGGCTCAGCCAGCGCCTATTTAAGTGGTAGCTTCATTTAATGATCTAAATTATTTTAACAACATAAGGAACAAAAGTTGTCTAATCTATTTATGTATAATACTATAATAAGAAAATACACCCTCTTTTCAGGACAAGGATATAAAACAGATCTTAGTGATAGTCAAATAATTTACATCACAGTATACTTTTTATTATAATGCAGCTAACTTATAAATTAACAACAAAGTAACTAAAAACAGCAAATTGGAAAAATTATAAAGCATAAGTGGGAAAATATCATAATAGAAAAATTTGAATACTAATATTTAATAACAAAACATTATATCTAAATTTGTTGTATAAAGCTAAAATTGTATACTTAAAGTGACTGAATCAATAAATATTTTATACTAGAAGAGAGAATAAAAATGAGTGTCATGTCTAAAGTCAACAAAATAAAATAATAGTGAAGTAATAATCATGAGTTAATAATAATGAAATAAGAACCACAAAACTGCTTTAGAAAAATAAAGATTTGTTCTTTTGAAAATTGATAACATTAACCAAACTCTGGCAAGTTTTCAGAATACAAAATAATAATAATAATAATAATAATAATAATAATAATAATAATAATAGAGAGAGAGAGAGAGAGAGAGAAGACATGAATAAATAACAGTAGGAGTGAAAAATGGAATAAAAGTAAGAACAACATTATGCCAATCAATTTTAAAATGTGGGAAAGAATCACTTTTTTAGAAAAATATACTAAACCTGAATAAATTTCTTTCTTCACTTTATATAGTCAATCAGTAGTTGTACAACTCACAATGATAAGATCACTGCTGGATGAATTTATAGAAAGCTCTATTAAACATTATATGAGAGATATTTCTAAATTGCACAAAGATCTTCAGAGAGCAACCTGAATATAGCAATGTATAAAAGTGTAATCCACCATAGGCAATTTGGGCTTATGTTAGAAATATTGTTTGTATTATAAATATTTTTAAATATTTTAATGTAATTTAGCTTATTAATTTAAAGGGCAAAATATGTGATCAATATATTTATATAAAACATATTTTATAATATTTGTTATCTTTTCATCAAAACAAAATAGCTTTTGCTAAGGAGCCAGATTGCTGGTATACCATTACGTCAGAGGAAAATAGGCCTAGGAATTTTAGTTTGGAGGAGGCCCACCACACATGCTAATAGTTCCATCCAGAGTGTCTCATCCTAACCTTTACCTTATTACTGACAAGAGTAGAAGACATATACCACTGATATATAGAGTACAGCAGAGAAGAGTAGGAGTCTGAAAAGTTATAATTCTAGAGGCCTAGAGGAAAAATGAAACAATATGTGAAGGAACACCAGTGATTTGTGTTAGAAACAAACAAATGAACAAACAAAAAACAACCTTATCAGGAAGGAGAGGCAAAAGAAATGAAAGTCCTGAAGTTGAAGAGTGCAGGAAATCTGGGGAGGTAGGTAAGGTATAGTATTAAAGTCAGTGAGTAAGTACTTCATTCAATTCTGCTCAAATGGCACCTCCTCAAGAAAACCTTCCCTTATTACCCAATCAAAAAAAAGAAATCAAACGAAGGACTTGTATGCATGCATATAAGCATAAACAATGGACGCAAAACTCTGGGGGGTGAGGGCATGTATGGGTGTGGGGTGGGGTGGTAATGGTAAGATATGTACACATATAATACCTCAATAAAAAAAATAGACCTTTTCCCACCTCTTTTATACCCATATATACCCTTTTATACCCTGCATTATTTTTCTTTTTAAAAAATTACTACTTGATAATATATTAGAAATCCTTTTTAATCCCCACCCCCTATAACATATAAACATCACAAGAGCTCTTTAAGTATCTGGTACACTGAAATAATAAATGAACATGTTTATGAAATGAGAAGTGCAAGATATTAAGGAGAATTGATGTTTGGAAAGCAACCTAAAACTATTTGTTTCATTATTATACACACACACACACACACACACACACACACACACACACACACCAGTAAGTGACTCAGCCTACAAACTCCAGGGATGGTGATGTAGATAGTACTTTATACTAAAGGTACTGGAATGGTAGTGGTGGTAGCTGGAGTTGTGCTTCTCTACGTATGATCCATAAAAGACTATTGGACTTTATTGGGGGCAGGATTACACATACATATACTAATGTTCTATCCCTCCTTCTATTATGACTGAGTCAGAATGCTGGAGAAAAGGGTCTCAGGAGATAAATATATTTATAACCTGTGGTCTGGATATTCCCAATAGAAGCATGTCTCTTATTCCATCCATCTCTTCTGAGGTGATAACATGTCAGGAACTTGAGAAGGGAAAAATGGAGATGATTCAGCTTACTATGTTACCCATTGGTTTAAGTTAACATTTCTATTTTCTATTTATTAAATTTGTTTATTTTTCCTGTGTCTTAAGAGCTTAAAATTATACATAGTCTAATATCACATTTCAATTATTTAATAATTATTAACAGGTATAGGACATATAAATATGCAATATTGATGTAATTCAGATTCTGTAACAACTGGCCAGATTTAAAAGAAAAAAGGAAGAATAACACAAGAGATTCAGTAGCTATTATAAATTGCTATGTGTACTATATCTATACATCTTATATAATAAAGAGCTAATATACTAATTAGACCAAACAGCAGAATGACTGTCCGGATGACCTTCTGGATGAAGCTGGGGCTGCAAGGACTGAGGCACCAGCTGGGGTGGCTGCAAGATCCTACCCTTGCATGAATTTTGTGCATTGAGCCTCTAGTCTATGTATATAAAAGGCTAAGTGACCATCCGACCAGTAGCTATGATGCGCACTGACCACCAGGAGGCAGATGCTCAAAGTAGGAGCTGCCGAGCTGTGGTGACTTGGCAGTGGTGGTTCTCAGGTGATGCACCCCAGAACCAGAGAGGAGGGAATCTAATTCTAGGGTGTGTCACCAGAAAACCACCCTCTCACATTCTGGGACCGCTTGGGGGATGTCAGAGAGCCAGTTTCATCCTGATCCCTGCAGGCCAGGCAGAGGGACCCCACCTGCCAGACGGACACCACTCACTCCGCAGATGCCCTTCAAACCCCGGTACCGCCCCAGGTGGGACCAGCTGGGGAGGGACCATGGGAGGTTGGCTCCAGGGCATGTCTGGCCTGTCTCTCTCAGTCCTGCCCCATCTCTCCCAGTCCTGCCCCCAGGCCACCTTCTAATTAATTTTCTTTCAATGTGCATGAATCTGTGCACTGGGGCACTAGTTATTTAATAATAAATTAAATTTTGAAATTATATTTTGTTCACATAATATTTTGCTTTACAAAATATTCTTTAAGATTTATTGAAGTGGATAATAGATAAAAATATGAGAAATAATTGGGAAAATAATTGTTGCCCAGGAAAAAAAGTGGAGTTTTAAGATTAAAGAGATTGCATAAGTATATACCAAAGCAAGTGAATGAATGAAAACTATCTACAGATATTAGATAAAGACATATTTGATAAGTGATTACAGGATTGCATAATTGCCACAACAGCTAATTTGCATTTATGGAACTGTAAAATATAAGTAAGAAAGAATGATGAGATTTCTGCTCTATTTCTGTACTAGTTAGACAACACCTGAAGTGTTGCAGGCAGTTCCTTGAGCTAAGCTTGAGAATGGACATACACAAATCAAGTGTTCTAGGGTCTGTTTGACAAGATGGCAGAGGAACAATTGCAGGAGCCAGAAATTTGTGATCTTACACTCTAGGAATACTCCAGAATGGAGTTAGGGTGTGAGTCAGAGTGCAAACAGAGGCATAGAATTCATTTTCAAATAGTTTAAATGATAGTTTGTCCTATGCAGTCTCAAGATAGAACTAGAGACAATGTGAAGAAGTGATAAGAAAACAAATTGCAGAACAATTATCAAGGTGAATGATTTGCATTGGGAAGTATAGTCCCCACTGGAAGTCTTCAAATATAGATTAATTTTGTCTATTTTAAAATATAACCCCAAAACCTATTGAGAGGTGGTTCATGGAGTCTCCCCTTAAATCTGGGCTTTGTGACTGTTTGACTAGCAGACTGTGGAGAGAGTGAGGCTGGGACAGTTCTCAGGTCCTGGCTTTGAGAAGCTGGCAGCTTCTCCTCTTTATCTCTTGGGACCTGTGCTTTTGGAACTCAGCCATAGGCTGTGTGGAAGCTGAAGCCACCTGTGGGGAGCCCCACAGCCCCATGCAGAGAGGAATTGACAGCAACAATTTTCAAGCCTTGTAGTTAAGCTAGCTTTGAGGTAGATCCTCTAGACCCACTCTAAATGCCCAAGTATCCCTAGTATATGTTCCACTAGAATTCTTGTCACCAAAATATTAAAAGTTTTTTAAATTTGTTTTTATCTAAATGATCCTTTCATTTCAGACTGCAGAGCATTGTGCTGAGCTGACTCCTGCCATCCCCTACTCTCCAGTCTGAGACCATTCTTTGCATTTCTTTCTTTCTTTCCTGGATGAGCAGCACTCACTAGAAATGTCTTTCTCTCACACTTTTCCTCATTAGCATTCAAACCTTGATGAGATTATGGTGTTTCTTTTCATTTTTAGTGTCTTCCAAGGCCCTATAACATGCCTGTTATATCATAACCCAATTTAAATCTTCCTTTTTTTCTTTTTTTCTTTTTATTCTTTTTCTTTTCCTAAGGAAACAGCAGGACCTTGACTGGTTAACCAAAAATCCAAGCTGTCAAAAACTCCACTTAGTACAATTATTGGCAGATCAAAAAGTCCCATTTCTCTACTTTGCAATTACTGTTGCAATAAAAATCTAAATTTTGTCTTTGAGAGAGGGGATATTTTTTTCTGATGGTTCAAATTTTCTTAATAAAGAAATACTTTTTACACAAAGGCAGCATAGCTATAATACAGGCATAACTGAATTATTAATTTATGAAATATATGGCATTGTGGAAAGAAAATAGGCTCTGATTTAGACAGAATATTATTTAATTCTAGCTTTTCCATTTACTAGTTATGTCATTTCTGGATTTCTCTATGTCTCAATTTCCTTGTAAATTATGAGCAGTACCGGTATACCCACTTTGTCAGATAACTGAAAACTGATTAAGATAATGTATCTAAAGCTTCAAGTACAGTTTTTAAATCAATTGGCATTTTAACTATTACAATCTGGCTGTCACCATTCGTAAAGTTTAAACAGTTTGATATTGAAAGTTATGTAGAGCATCATGCATATTCAAATTAAATTGTGATTAATTTCAGCACAAAATGTTAAGAGATGTCTGAGATATGGGTGGAGAATGACAAAGATTTGGAAACTTCTCACTTCAAATTATTATAAGGCAATTTTGGAATCCAGTAGTTTTGTATGTAAAGTAAGGATTTTAGAGAATTATTAACACAAAGGTTAGATTTATGTGATCTCCTAAAAGGAAGAATACATGGGATAATGCAGAATGCATTTAAGAGATAATTTTGAGGAGTGTTAAAATCAAATAGGTACACAAGCAATAAGCAAATCAACAGGAAAGTTGCTACACAGTATAGAAGAAGAGGCGAAAAATTAAGAAAGAGAAAGAACAAATTTTGGTTTGAAGAAAGACATTCTTGAGCAAATGTTACTTTTAATGAAAATGTAGTAACTTTGTGATTTTGAATAAATTAATCATTTTGACTCATCTTTAACCAAGGCATATCATGCAGCAAATTAGCCAATTCAATATCTATTAAATGAAATGTGGATTTAAATATTATTGTGAGTAACTTTGGAATTGGCTCTTAATTCCAGAGTGTTTTTGAATTGCTTTGAAATTAAATTTTATTTTATGGGTATTACTTTGAGGCATTTTTGGATGAGAAAACATAGATAGAATCACAACTCATATTTCATCTCACCTTTCATTGTAATTACCTGTGAATAGCAGAATTACCCACAGTGCCTTCCATATAGTGATGCTTATAATTAATAAATACAAAAATGAAGTGCACTCATGACAAATGAGATACTAGCAAAATTATAACATCTGGTAAAATGACTTATTTCAAAGGTCGAGTACTGAACTGTAAAATATATAGTAAATAATGTATTGACCATCTATAATAGATTATGATGAAATAAAACTATAAATTTTTGAGAACAAATATAAGAGACCTTTTCAAAGTACACATTTATTATAGTATACTAGTGCCCCAGTGCACAGATTCGTGCACATTGAAAGGAAATTAATTAGAAGGTGGCCAGCGGGGTGGGACTGGGAGAGACATGCCCTGGAGCCAACCTCCTGCAGTCCCTCCCCAGCCAGCCACACCTGGGGTGGCACCGGGGCTCAAAGGGCGTCTGTGGAGTGAGTGGGGTGCCTTGGGAGATGTCAGAGAGTCAGTTTGGGCCCAATCCCAGCCTGGCCAGCGGGGATTGGGCCCAAACTGACTCTCCGACATCTCCCAAGGGGTTTCAAAATGTGAGAGGGCGGTTCTCGGGTGACACACCCGGTATTGGGCTCCCTCCTCTCTGGTTATGGGGTGTGTCACCCGAGAACTGCCACTGCCCGGCCACTGCAGCTTGGCAGCTCCTGCTTTGAGCATCTGCCCCCTGGTGGTTATTGTGCATCATAGCTACCGGTTGGACAGTTGGTCACTTAGTCTTTTATATATATAGATTAAAGTTTTGTACTTTATCATATAGGATAAATTCATACTGTGTTCTTAATCCAGAGAGTGGATATAATGGTATGATGGAGTTAATCAATTGTTAAAGTTTTTAAAAATTTCATGAGCTGATAAACATCAATTTAGTGGTAAAATGAGCATTTGTGGGAGTATTTATAACCACATGTTGCTAAAACACTGCAAATCAGGGATTTTGCTTCCCTGAGGAGCCAATTGTTAAATATTGAGCAGCACATAGTTGGTTATGGAAATCCCATTTTCTATATTATCACTGAACAATATTTGTAGTTTACTGTTGGAGAAACCCTTCAACATATATGCAACTTTTTAGATTATATCTTATGATTGATAGTACTGATTACTGTTATTTCTTCCAATACTCTATAGCCATTTTGATGAAAACTATACTAAAAAGAGACAAGTCAATAACCAATTGTCCCATTCTCTTTTTCTCAAACTAATAGGGGAATTAATATCTGAGACTTATGGTAGAAGAATTGGCCTTAAATTTTATTTTCTAAAAATTTTAAGCTAAAAATATAATTTCTATACTTGGAAAAGGAGCATTTTGCTAGAGAAAAATGTTGGCCATTCTCTTAGTCTAAGAAGCGATTTTCATTAGAAAAACAGTTTAAGGTAAAATTTGTTTTGGTTGACATACATTTTTATATGTTTTAACAACTTAAAAAAGAAACAACTACTTTATGTGAATTTTATTTATATTCTGGCACGTACAAAGTAATTTTACTTTCAAAGAAAAAACATTAACTCCATCTATGTAAGAACCACAGAACGTTAACAAGAAGAAAAATAATGATCCAATATTTGTGTGTTTATTCAGGGACTTTTGTAGAAGGTCTACATATTGACTAGAGTCACCATTTTTTCTTTATCCCCCTTCTATTATCCAAAAATGCCAGAAAACAAGCTTTAAACCATGCAGGTAGGGGAGGAGAGCATATTTATTTCTTGAGAAACTAAAACATAATAAAACACAGCAGAACATAATACAATTTGAGGAACAAATATATCTCACCACCAGATTAATTACCCTACAGTCAACCCTGGCAGTTGATGAGCTATGCCTATTCAAAAAGACCTTCAATGCCTCACTCTTAAGTATAAATATATATTCAAGAATCAACAGAAATTTATGGAAAGCCTCAAGAACAGGTTAGAGAGCAAAACCAATTAAGCTTATAATGGAAACTTAAAGGAAACAGAGAAAATAAAGAAACAAATCTACATAGGAAGCATAGCTCTTATTCTAAGTGAGATAAAAGAATGTATTTCAACCTTGAAATGAAAACATGGTGTTAGAATAAAGGAACAATCAGGGAGCAATGAAAAGTTTTGAAAATTAAATATATGACAGCTAAAAAGAAAATCCAGCAAAAGGATTGGGAGATACTATAAAAAATATTTCAGCCTAGCTGGTGTGGCTCAGTGGTTGAGCATCAGTCCATGAACCAGGAGGTCACAGTTCAATTCCTAGTCAGGGAACATACCAGGGTTGCAGCTGTATTGTCAGTCAGAGGCCTGCAGGAGGCAACCAATCAATGTTTCTATGCCTCTTTACCTTTCCCTTCCTCTTTTTTAAAATCAATAAAAAAGTATTAAAAAAGAGAAATTTCTCAGGAAATAAAGAGATGAACAAACAAAGAAAAGATAAAACTGGGGAGAAACCAAGATGGCAACATAGGTAAACACCTATACTGCTGCCTCGCACAACAATTTCAAAACTGCAACTGGAAGACAGAGCGGACATTGTCCAGAACCACTGGAAAGCTGGCTGAGTGGAAATTCTACAACTAGAAGGAAACAGAAAAGGACTCTGAGACTCAGAGGAGCTGTGGAGGATAGAGGTGCAGAGACCCGTGCACTCTGAAAGGGCGGGCAGCTGAATACGTGGCTGGCTTACTATCGGAGCACAGAGAGGGTGGGTAGCAAGCTCACGGCTAGCTTTCTAGTTCCGGAGGGAAACAAAACCTCCCGACTGCACGGATCTCCAGTTCTGGGTGAGACTTTGGGTACCCAGACTCATTCAGGGAGAAACTGGACTGTCTGGCAGCGGGCGAAACTCGAGAGCAGCCTTCTCTCAGAGGTGCGTGCAGCCATTGCCATGGGACACTGAGACACAGGGGTCTCTTAGGGCGGGGCTGATGGGAAACCAAGGCTGTCTGCTCCACCCTGAGACTCCGCCCCATCCAAGCTGAGCACAGAAGCTCTCCCAGCGGAGACACAGCTGATCCGTACAGCCAATTGGCCTGGAGGTCAACTCCCCCTAATGATACCAACAACAATCAAGGCTTAACTACAACAAGACTGCACACACAGCCCACAAAGGGGCACACCAAGAGTGTCCAACTCAGGTAACTGGGGAGGCTGAGCCACTGGACCCTATAGGACACCTAGCACACAAAGCCACTCCATCAACTCAAGGAAGCAGCTAAAATGTGGAGACAAAGAGGCAGGTCACAAATGAAGGAAATGTAGGAAAGCAAAAGACTAGATATAGAGTTCAAAACCATGGTTATAAGGTTTTTCAAGAATATCTTAGAAAAGGCCAATAAATTTAACGAGGCCCTCGAGGATATGAAAAAGGATCAAATAGAAATTAAGCATACACTGACTGAAATAAAAAATATTATGCAGAGACCTAAAAGCAGACTAGAGGATCGCAAGAATCAAGTCAAAGATTTGGAATACAAAGAAGCAAAAAACACTCAATTGGAAAGCAAAGAGAAAAAAGAATCCAAAAATATGAAGATAGTGTAAGGAGCCTCTGGGACAACTTCAAGTGTACCAACCTCAGAATTATGGGGGTCCCAGAAAAAGAGAGAGAACAAGATACTGAAAACCTATTTGAAGAAATAGTGACAGAAAACTTCCCCCACCTGGTGAAAAAAATAGACTTACAAGTCCAGGAAGCGCACAGAACCCCAAACAAAATGAATCCAAAGAAGACCACACCAAGACACATCGTAATTAAAATGCCAAGAGCAAAAGAGAAAGAGAGAATATTAAAAGCAGCAAGAGAAAAACAGTTAGTTACCTACAAGGGAACACCCATACGATTGTCAGCTGATTTCTCAACAAAAACTATGCAGGCCAGACGGGAATGGCAAGAAATATTCAAAGTGATGAATACCAAGAAACTACAACCAAGATTACTCTACCCAGCAAAGCTATCATTCAGAATTGAAGGTAAGATAAAGAGCTTCACAGATAAGAAAAAGCTAAAGGAGTTCATCATGACCAAACCAGAATTATATGAAATGCTGAAAGGTATTCTTTAAGAAGAGGAGGAAGAAGAAAAAGATAAAGATAAAAATTATGAATAACAAATACGTATCTATTAACAAGTGAATCTAAAAACCAAGGGAATAAAAAATCCGATGAACAGTATTAACTGATGAATATAATAGGATCAGGAGCATAGAAAGGGAGTGGACTGACAATTCTCAGAGGAAAAGGGGAGTGGGGGTTGCGGGAAGAGACTGGACAAAAATCGTACATCTATGGATGAGGACAGTGGGGGGGGGGAGGTAAGGGCAGAGGGTGGGGTAGGAACCTGGTGGAGGAGAGCTATGGGGGGAAAAAGAGGAACAATTGTAATAATCTGAACAATAAAGATTTATTAAATTTAAAAAAAAAGATAAAACTGTGCACCAGTCCAGTGGGTCCAATATCAGACAAACAGGCATTTCACAAAGAGAGAAGAGAAAACTAGGAAAATAAAAAATGATCAAAGGTATTATGAGAAAACCAGAAAATCCTACCTAATAATAGAGTAATATGCAAATTGACCGCACCTTCACCATGCCTAAGCCATGCCCACCAGCCAAGCCATGCCCACAAGCCAATCAGGAGCAAATATGCAAATAAACCCAGCCAAGATGGCTACAGCCACTGAGAGCAGGAGGGAGGCTTGGGTTTCCGCAGTAACAAAAGAAGCCATCTTGTTGCCGGCCTAAGCCTCCACTCAAGGCTACAAAGTTTCAATTATATAAGGTGAATTAACTGCAACAGAAATCGCTGCTGGTCACAGAGCGAGCAGGAGGGAGGCTTGGGTTTCTGAGGTAACAAAAGAAGCCAAGCTTTCTGCACCTCCTGTTGCCAGCCTAAGCCTCCACTCAAAGGCTACAAAGTTTCAATTATATTAGGTGAATTAACTCCAACATAAATCGCTGCTGGCCTCGGAGTGAGCAGCAGGCTTGGCTTTGCTCCAGGCTACAAAGTTTCAATTGTAGAAGGTAAATAAATTCCAGATACCAGGGCCTCCTCTCGGGTCACCAGGGGGCGTGGCCGGCCTGAAAACCACCACAGGCGCCTTGCTCAGGCTGCCCCATGCCCCAAGGGAACCCCCACCCTTCAGGGCAAACCAGTCAACCCCTACCCATGCACCAGGCCTCTATCCTATCTAATAAAAGATTAATATGCAGATTGACCATCACTGCAACACACAATATAGCTGCCCCCCTGTGGTCAAAGATCCTGCCCCCCATGTGGACACAAAATGGCCACCACAAGATGGCCAGCAGGGGAGGGCAGTTGGGAGGCACCAGGCCTGCAAGGGAGGGCAGTTGGAGGTGATCAACCCTGCAGGGGAGGGCAGTTAGGGGTGACCAGGCTGGCAGAGGAGGGAAGTTGGGGGCAAACAGGCTGGCTGGGGAGCAGTTAGGCATCAACCAGGCTGGCAGCGGAGTGGTTAGGGGTGATCAGGCTGGCAGGCTGAAGTGGTTAGGGACCATCAGGAAGGCAGGCAGGTGATCAGTTGGGAGCCAGCAGTCCTGGATTGTGAGAGGGCTGTCCGACTGCCCGTTTAGGCCCGATCCCGGATCGGGCCTAAACGGGCAGTTGGACATCCCTCAAGGGGTCCCAGATTGGAGAGAGTGCAGGCTGGGCTGAGGGACACGCGCCCCCCTCTGTGCATGAATTTTGTGCATCAGGCCTCTAGTCTAAGATATATGTTTCCATCGGCAATGTCTTAATGAAAACAGTGAATAAACATTTTTGATAAATATTGTGGTAAAATTTCAGGATATACAGGATAAAACAATGATCCTAAAACATTTAGGGAGAAAAAGAAGCACATAAAAAAGAAATAGGAAATCAGCCCTGGCCTGGTGGCTGAGTTGGTTGGAGCATGGCCCCTGTATATGGAAAGGTTGCAGTGCAATTCCTGGTCAGAGCACGTATCTAGTTTCTAGGTTGTGTTTCAATCCCTGATTGGGCATGTATAGAGCACGATCAATGGTTCTCTCTCAGATCGGTTTTTGACTCTTACATCTGTGTGTCTCTTCACTCTTTAAAGAAAAACAATAAAATCATATACTTGGGTGAGGATTAAAACATAAAAGGAATCAGAATGGAATCAGAATTCTCCATAGCAATTTGAGGTAATAGAGGACAGTAGAACAATACCTTAAAAGTTTTCTAAAGATAATTTGATAATTGGCCAACCCAACATCTCATGGAGGAGTAAAATAATGACATTTCAGGAAAAGAAAAAACTGAAAAGATTCCTATCTCCTGCATACCTTCTCAGAAATCTACTAAATAAATCTGGGATATTAAACCCTTGTTAGATGTATCACTGGTGAATATGTTCTCCCATTCTTGGGTTGTCTTTTCACTTTATTGATGGTTCCCTTGCGGTGCAAATATTTTTTAGTTTGATGTCATTCCATTTGTTTATTTTTTCTTTTATTTCCCTTGCTCAAGGAGATATACTTATCAGGAAAAAATATTGCTATGAGAAATGTCCAAGATTTTACTGTCTATATTTTCTTCTAGGATTATTATTGTTTCACATCTAACATTTGAGTCTTTAATCCATTTTGAGTTTATTCTTGTGTATGGTGTAAGAAAGTGGTTTAGTTTCTTTCCTTTTCTTTTTTTTGCATGTATCTGTACAATTTTCCCAGCACCATTTATAGAATAGATTATCTTTACCCTATTGCATGTTCTAGCCTCCTTTGACAAATATTAATTGACCATAAAGGTATGAGTTTATATCTGGGCTCTCTATTGTGTTACATTGATCTATATAACTTTTTTTATGCCAATACCATACTGTTTTGATTACTATGGCCTTGTAGTATAGTTTAATATCAGGTAGATGATTCCTACAACTCTGTTTTTCTTTCTCAAGATTACTGTGTTTATTCAGGATCTTTTGTGGTTCTATATACATTTTTTGAATATTTGTTCTAGTTCTGTGAAATGTGCCATTGATATATCGATGGAAATTTTGTTGAATCCATAGGTTGATTTGGGTAATTTATAAAGAACTTATAAAACTCAACAACAAAAAAAACAAACAATCCAATTAAAAAATGGGCACAGGTTTTGAATAGACACTTCTTCAAAGAGACCATATAGATGATCAATGGACATAGGAAAATATGCTCACTATTACTAATCACCAGAGAAATGCAAATTAAAACTACACTGAGATATCACCCGATACCTATCAGAATGGCAATCATCAATAAATCAACAAACAAGTGTTGGTGAGGATGTGGAGAAAAGGAAACCTTTGTGCACTGTTGGTGGGAATGTAGATTGGTGCAGCCACTGTGGAAAACAGTATGGAGTTTCCTCAAAATATATTTAAAAAAAAATGGAATTGCCTTATGACCCACTGATTCCACTTCTGGGAATATATCCTAAGAGACCTGAAACACTAACTCAAAAGAATATATGCACCCCTATATTAATTGCTGCATTATTTACAATAGATAAGATTTGGAAGCAGCCCAAGTGCCCATCAGTAGATGACTAGATAAAAAAGCTGTGGTACACTTACACAATGGAATAATACTTGGCTATAAAAAAGAAGGAAATCTTATCTTTTATAACAGCATGGATGGATCTGGAGAGTATCACTGCCTAAGTGAAATAAGCCAGTCAGAGAAAGAGAAATACTATATTATTTCACTTATATGTGGAATATAAGAACAAAATAAACTAACAAACAAAATAGAAACAGACATAGATGCAGAGAACAGACTGACAGCTGTCAGAGGGGAGGGAATAGGGTGCTGAGTGAAAAAGTTGAAGGGATTAAGCAAAAAAACCCCCACAAAACACCAAATACCCAAAACCCTCATAGACACAGACAACAGTATGGTGATTACCAGAGGAAAAAGGGAATGGGGAAGGTAGGAGATGGGAAAGGGGAGTTAAACGATGATGGTAGGGGACGACTTTGGGTGGTGAACACACAATACAATATACAGATGATGTATTGTAGAATTTTACCCCTGAAACCCATATAATTTTATTGACCAATATCATCCCAATAAATTCAATTTTTAAAAAAAGAAATCTACTAAAGGATGGGCTCAGCCAAAGCAAATATGTAGAACAAGAAAAAGAGAGAATTGGGATCTATGATAACGTGTGAAACACAACAGAGAAGAGGAGAGAATTTCTAATATTAAAGCTTTCTAGAGAGAAAATATCTGCTTGGTTTATGAAGAAAAAATTCTCCAAGAGAGAGGATTCTATGAAATAAATAGAATGGACATATTCAACACAGTTTGTTCCTGTTGAAAATTATATGACTGTGGAGTGACTTGAATATAGCAAATGAAAAGGTTAGCAATTATTCATTTAGGGGAAATAGAAAGGCACACAGGTAAAAAAAAATGTAATCACAGACATTATTTGGTTTTAAGATATAATAATATATACATTGATTATGGTTTTAAACAGCTATATTGAGAGAATGGGGGGAGAGAAGAGGTGCATAGGATAGCTAAATGTGCATCTTTCATAATAGTAAGTAAAAAAACACCAAAAAACACAAAAGCTGGTACATCAAAAGAGATCTTGGTTTCCAGACAGCTGTTTCACTGTCAGAAGTAATAGACCTCATTTGAGTTTTGCTACTAGCATAATATTCACTATATTAGTGCTCTTGTTGTGGAACAGATTTGTTGCTTCCTCTCTTTTCTTTATTTGGATCCACTGGCTCTGAGCTGAACCTGCTGGTTATCTTTCAATACTCCTAGGTAAAAGGCTGGTTTCAGGACAAGTGATGGGCTGCCTTGTCAACTAGTATCTGCTTTTGATGATGCAATAAACATAACATTTCACACAGATGTTTCTATATACCATCTGCTAGTCTGGTCAAAAAACTATAATGAAAAATATCTAATAAACTTCAGATATGTATTACTTAAAATTGCTGGTTCAAACTTCTATAAAAGGAGTTTTGATATAGGGAGGTGATTTCCAAGTAGAATGACTGCTGGAAGAGGAGGAGAGAGAAAACTGAAGTGATAGTTTTGTGCCACACTTGAGAACCTCACTTGTGTTCTGTAGCAGAGAAAGTAAAAGAAATTGTTAATGCTACAAAAGCCATCAGGATGAGTAAGTTGAGGCTAAATTCGAGACAGAGGTATATGTGTTTTGAAATATCCATAGTTAAAGGAATCCAGTGAGTATATGTCTGGAATAAATCCTTCTAAACCCTTCCCTAGAACAGCTATCATTACAATTACTCATATTATTGTCAGGGAAACTTGAAACAGAAATGTTAATATATGTCAAAGAATTCCAATTCCTGGAGTGGGAGCTGGAATGCTAAATTTGGCTTGATCACTGATCAATGACATATCTTTAGCTGATAATATTGCCTCACTGTGCCTTATTTTTTTTCCTCTCCAGGTAACTGAGAACACTATACTTATACAAGATGTTTGAAATAAAAATTATAAATCATAGATAATAAGAATTTAAGGTATATCAGTGATGAGTGAGTATATAACTATAATATCTTTCTTTGCAAAATAATTATCACAGACAAGAAATTATTTGTGGTTATCACTCATTGCCTTCACTTCTGTATATTAAATGGCTTTTATTGCAAAATAGGTTCCCAGAGATTTACTAATCTAAACTCAGCCCATTTTATTTCATTATATTAAAGGATTCCTGACTCTAATCCATTTTGTGGAATAAAGAAAGATAGAAATTCAATATTTCAGGAATCAGCAAATCTCAAAATAATGCTTTATAAAGTAAGGATAACCTTTGCATAGTACATTATTGGTGGAATACCAAATATTAGCAATGATAAAACATTAAAAAATCTATGCTTTGGTAAAAAAAAAATGAATCACACAATAAAGTTAGTGGAACTGAAATTGCATTATAAAATATTCTCTCAGCATGACATTCCCATTCCTGCTTTCTCTAATATTTATCCTGTGGATATTGCCAATCCTTAAACTTTAAAAATTTTGCTTTTTAAAATAATCATTTTAGACAGCCTTAAAATCTTTAACTTCGTAGCCAAGATAAGTCTCTTATGATTTTCTTCTAAATTCAATTAAATTTAATAAAATTCAGTGAATGTATATATATATATATATATATATATATATATATATATATATATATATATATATGTGTGTGTGTGTGTGTGTGTGTGTATTTGGAGATTAAGAAAGCTTCTGGAACACATATTCATCCTGTAATGTAGTATAAAATGTGACTTAAGCTATATCTATTTAACAATAATAATTGTTCTGTCAATTAATGTGTGGGAGGCACCCTACCAAGAACTTCACTTACATTACCTCCATCAATTTTATAACAAATCTAATAAAAGAGTAATATGCAAATTGACCATCACTCCAACACACAAGATGGCTGCCCCCATGTGGTCAAAGATGGCTGCCCCCATGTGGATGCAAGATGGCCACCACAAGATGGCCAGCAGTGGAGGGAAGTTGGGAGGGACCAGGCCTGCAAGGGAGGGCAGTTGTGGGCGATCAGGCAAGCAAGGGAGGGCAGTTGGGAGGGACCAAACCTGCAAGGGAGGGCAGTTGGGTATGATCAAGCCTGCAGGGGAGGGCAGTTAGGGGTGACCAGGCCAGCAGAGGAGGGAAGTTGGGGGCGACCAGGCCTGCAGGGAAGGGCACTTGGGAGGGACCCAGGCCTGTAGGGGAAAGCAGTTGGGGGAGACAAGGCCTGCAGGGAACTGCAGTTGGGGGGACCAGGCCTGCAGGGGAGGGCAGTTAGGGGTGACCAGGCTTTCAGGGGAGGGAATTTAAGGGTGACCAGGCCTGCAGGGGAGGGCAGTTAGGGGCAATCAGGCTGGCAGGGGAGCAGTTAGGCATCAATCAGGCTGGCAGGGGAGTGGTTAGGGGGTGATCAGGCTGTTAGGCAGAAGTAGTTAGGGGCAATCAGGAAGGCAGGCAGGCGATCAGTTGGGAGAGTTCTGGATTGTGAGAGGGATGTCTGACTGCCTGTTTAGGCCCAATCCCGATAGGATCAGGCCTAAATGGGTAGTCATACATTTCTCGAGGGGTCCTAGATTGGAAAGGGTGTAGGCTAGGCTGAGGGACACACCCCCAGTACACGAATTTTGTGCACTGGGCCTCTAGTTAATTATATCTATAGATTAAAGCATAGAATAGGATGAATCTTACCCATGATCTCACTTAGCATTAGTAAAGTTAATTTTTTTTACTTTTTTAGAACAGTTTACTGATATTTAGAGAGAGAGGAAGAGAGAAGTGAGAAACATCAATGTGAGAGTATATTTTTAATCAAGCCCACAATCCAGGCATGTGCCCTGACCAGGAATTGAACTGGCAACTTTTTGGCGCATAGGAGGATGCCCAACCAACTGAGCATACTAGCTAGGGCAGATAGTTAGGTTTTGAAGCCAATCTAACTGATCAAAAACTGACTTCTTAAGCACTTCAATACACAGCTTTGTTCAATGTGAAGCAACAATAAATCAAGTGTTATGACATCTTCAAAAAGGTAAATTTATATGTATGAAAAAGGAAAATGGAAAAGAAGTAACATATATCAAACTTTAATATTATAAATGTTGCACTGCCTTCTTGAAAAACATCCGGAGCAATTCCCACAAGAAAACAATTTGTTATGAAGAATTACAATAAAGTAGTATTACAATGACTTATTTTTAATACAACAAATAAAAAAGGCTTGTATTGGTACAACCAAATAAAATATAAAAATAAGGAAATTATGAATCTGATGTTTCTGTCACTTATATGTATCAGCCATGGTAATGATAATTTAGAATGTAAAAATGGAGTATTTTACAATGCAGTGGGCCTACTCTGTTGTCTTTTTTGCATGTGCTTCAACTGACATTGTTTACTGTTTATTGCTATAATGATAAAAATTGTAAACTATATAAAAATCTTTGGCCACCCAAAATCCTGGGAGAATTTTGGAAAGCTTTCCAACTGTCACTCACTCTACAGCCTTAACATTAGACTGGATTCATAACTAGAAAATGTATCTTTTTTCTGCAAGTGCACAGACTGAAGGACAAGTAACAGTAGGTGACCCTCTGGAGTGTCGTTATGGTCATCTTCTATTCTCTGTGATCATGATGCAAAACCCTCAGATATGGCCCTCAAACTAACTTAGGTAAGTAAAATTTAAAAAGTGGTGACATCAACATTGAGTTCAAGGCCAAATTGCTTTGGAAAGAAAAAAAGTGGTGAAAGGATTATCAAGTAAAATGGAAATGAATGAGACATTGGGCAGATGTTCTCAATTCTCTGCTCACCCTCAATTGGGAAAATTTTTATAGAGTAGTTTGAGGATGTGAAATATCTATGACTGATTACTGATTTTAAATTAAACCTGAGACTTCTACTTCTGAACACTTATTGACTTGCAGGTATCAGTCCAATCATTCTGCCAAGAACAGCTAGAAAAGTTGAATAGAAAAGCAAAATATATGTTTGAAAATATTGAAGACATACCCAAGACCTTAAGGAACCCAGAGCATTGAGTGTAGTGTTATGGAGTCAACATGTGCTAATAAAATGGTAATATGCTAATTAGACCAGGTCAACTGGCCATCTTCTGGAAGTCTGACTTCCTTCTGCACAAAGCCATGTTGGTGGGGGCTGATGCAGAGGCAGTTATGGGCAATCAGGCAGGCAGGGGAGAGCAGTTAGGGTTAAGATCAGGCTGGCAAGGGAGGGCAGTTGGGGGCAAGATCAGGCCAGCGGGGGAGGGCAGTTGGGGGTGACCAGGTTGGCAGGGGAGGGCAGTTGGGGGTGACCAGGCCAGCAGGGGAGGGCAGTTGGGGGCAACCAGGCCTGTAGGGGAGGGCAGTTGGGGGCATTAGGCAGGCAGGCAGGTGAGTGGTTAGGAGCCAGGAATCAGGCCTGAGGGGTCCTGGATAGGAGAGTGTGCAGACTGGGCTGAGGGACACCCCTTGTGCACGAATTTCGTGCACTGGGCCTCTAGTTCATATATAAAAGTCTTAATGCTCAATACCTTAGAATGTGACCTTATTTGGAAAGAGGGTCCTTACAGATATAATTAAGTTAGTATGCATTCAAGTTGTAGTAGGGTTGGCCCCTAATTCAATGTGAATTATATCCTTAAAGGAAGAGGAAATTTGGAAACAGATGCACACGTAAGATGTCATGTGAAAATGAAGGTAGAGATTGGAATCATACATCTATAAGCCAAAGAACACCAAAGATTGCCAGAAAACCACCACAAGTAGGAGAGAAACCTGGAACAGATCCTCCCCCGACAGTCCTCAGAAGGAACCGATTTTGCCAACACCTTGGTCTTGGACTATTAGCCTGCAGAACTGTAAGACAAAACATTTCTGTTAGTTAAGCCATGCAGTTTGTGGAACTTTGTTACAGCAGCACAAGCAAACTAATAGAAGTAGGGAAGCACTTCAAGGTGCCATGTTTTCTGATAAATAAATGGTGTTAAGCCAAAAAGTCAAAGAAGCTGAAACAGGTACATAAAAGACCAGAAAACTGAGCCAAATTTTTGGTAGTTGTGTCTTACTGGGGAGACAAAAATGTGGTATTCAGATATTTCAAAAGAGCCAAGTTTTAGGGACCGACATCTAGGGGAGAAAGGAAAAATATTGATATTACCCAGGGCTTTTCCTTTCAAGGTTTTTGAAAGGAAAAGCCCTGGGTAATATCATTGAACATGAGAAGAGAAAAAAGAGGCATCATAGTGGCTAAGAAGACAAGCAAGACTATTGACAGACCAAAAAAATGGCATTTAGGAACCACAATGGAGCAGTCCTATGGAAAATGTACTGAACTCTCAATTAGACATACAGCATAAAATTAAGATGAATGGGAAATATAAAAGTCCTCAAGTTTCAAATTAGCTAAATACCAGATGGAAATTACTATGATTTTTCTGTATTTTAATTATCTATCAGAAATAAAAGTACATCCTCTCTGGAAGACATTAAACAGAATCTATGTAATTTCTTATACAGAACACCAAGCATTCAGTTAAAATTTGACAGGAAAGCCAGAAGACAGAAAAAATAAGACCAAAAAAAAAAAAAAAAAAAAAAAAAAAAGGTTACACAACAATGAAAACGGGCCCAGAGCTGACCCAGATTGAAATGATCAGCTATAGTCTTTTGTAAAACCTTGGTTAATAATCTTAAAAAAAGACAAGATTAAAAATATCACCAGGGAATTTGGTTCATTAAAAAAAATCAAATGAAAATTCTTAACTGAAAATGTAATAATTGAAACTAGCAAGTCAATAGATAGTTTTATCAGTATGTTAGACATAGCAGAGAAGGGTATTAGTAAAGTAGAAAAAGGTCTATATAAAATTCTAACATATATACATAAGACAATAATAAAATAATAAAAGAAACAAATAATAAAATGAGAAAGTTAACGTATGGTCCCCAAATAAGAGGATAAAA
Source organism: Cnephaeus nilssonii (assembly GCF_951640355.1). NCBI lineage: Eukaryota > Metazoa > Chordata > Mammalia > Chiroptera > Vespertilionidae > Cnephaeus > Cnephaeus nilssonii. Next base: position 67,939,112 of record NC_137074.1, on the reverse strand, counting down.
ATTGAGACAAAACAATATTTGCAGTGATATCCACCAAGAGGGATCTAAACAAGAGATGTAAGACTTGGAGTCACAGTCTCAAGAAGTTCTATGAACCATAAGCACAGATATATTATAGGATAGCTAATAGAAATCAAAGTCAGAGAATAAACTATAAAAATCAGAGGGGTAGGAGATGCAGGGTGACATGTTAGATGAGAAACATAGTACTGTCACAGTGCACACAATGAAAATAACTTCTCAACCCAAACTCGGAAAGTGAGAATACAATATTTTGACATCATCAATAAGCTTTAAAAAAAGTAGCAGCATAGAATTCTATACTCAGAAAAAATATCCTTCAAAAATGAAGGCAAAATAAAAACATTTATAGAAAAAATACATATTACAATTATATAAGTAAAATATTAGTAAAAATACCCTAATACACCCTGAAAGTAAGGAAGTAGTACACCATGACCTAGTGAAGTTTATACCCAAGAATGTAGGGATGTTTTGATATTATAAAAATATATTAATAGGTTTCAGCATATTAATAGGTCTAAAAAATAATATATGTTTACCTCTATTAAGTGTAATTACTGATATTATGGGTTTATATCTACCAGAATACTATTTATTTTATATTTGATATACATGTTTATTTAAATATATTTTGCCTTATTTAATATTAAGCAAGGAATTTTAAAATCCTATTTAGCTCTTCTATTAAGTTGTTAGTTATATATTATTTTCTCTTTTATTTGCTAGCAACCTTAAATGACAATATTTATTCTTGACATAAGAGATTCTATATAAAGCATTACCTTTACCACTTCATGTATCGAAGTGAAGGATTGGATAAATTCAAATTAGAAATTATACATATAGCTTCTATTATTATCTATATCCTAAATCTTAATTGTTTATTCTTAAATCATTTTTTTTTTTGTAGTGGGGGGTATCTCTCTTCTCTCCAGAATCTCTCCATTTTCTTTTTTTTAATCTTTATTGTTGAAATTATCACATGTCCTCTTATTCTCCCCATTGACCCCTTCTATCCCATCCCCATTCCCTGTGCCAGGCCTCCACCACCCTATTGTCTGTGTCCATGGGTTATGCATGTGTGCATACAAATTCTTTGGTTGATCTCTTCCTACCTACCCACCCACCCCCACTTTCCCTCTGAAATTCAACAGTCTGTTCCATGCTTCTGTGTTTCTGGACCCATTTTGTTCTTCAGTTTATTTTGTTCATTAGATTCCACATATGAGTGAGATCATGTGATACTTGTCTTTCTCTCACTGGCTTATTTTGCTTAGCATAATATTCTCCTGGTCCCTCCATGCTGTCTCAAGGGGTATTGTATTATAATTCTTATGTGTTTTCATTCTACATGAATAATACTATCTTTTACAATTCTACTTTGAAATACTCTGGAAAATATTATTTGTTTGGTACAGTTATTTCTATTTTTATATTTACCCACACGTTTATATTTTCTGCTGATCTTTAAGTGGGAAGCTTTTTTATATAGTTTCATATCAAATAATTTTCTTCTTTTGAAAGAATTCTTTTAGTGTTTTTTGTGTATGCATTTCTCCTGGAAATTATTTTCTGCTTTTATTTTAATTTTTTAATTTGTAAATAATTTCAAAGTTACAGAAAAGTTGCTAGAATAAAGATAGTAAAAAATATTATCTTTTATCCAGATCCACCTACTACTTTTTATTCTTGCCCTTGTTATTTGTTTTATCATTTGATCTCTTTTTTCACACACACACACACACACTTTTCTTTTTCATAATATACACTAGAGGCCCGGTGCACACAATTCTTGCACAGGGGCGGGGTCCCCTCAACCCAGTCTGCACCCTCTCCAATCCAGGATATCCCTCTCACAATCTGGGACCACTGGCTCCTAACCGATTACCTGCCTGCCTGCCTGATCACCCCTAACTGCCCCTCACTGCCCCTACTGCTGGCCTGGTTGCCCCCAACTGCCCCTCACTGCCTGTCTGGTCGCCCCTCACTGCCTCCCTCTGCCAGCCTGGTTGCCCCTCACTGCCCCCCCTGCTGGCCTGGTCGCACCCAACTGCCCACCTCTGCTGGCTTGGTTACCCCTCACCATCCCTCCCCCCACACTGGCCTGGTTGCCCCTCACTGCCCCCCCGCCCCCGCCAACCTGGTCGCCCCATGCAGCCTGCTGTTCGGTCATTACTGTGAGGGTGTCCTGACCAATTTGCATATTACCCTTTTATTAGTATAGATTATGGTTATTTACTCCTAAACACTTCAGTGTGTATTTGTATTCCTAAGAATAGTTATATTCTTTCAAAAAAACAGTGCAGATATCAACTTTAATATACTAAATAATGATACAATACTTTAAGCTAATCTACCATTTGTTTTTCAATGCTGCCAGTTGAATCAATTATCAATTATATCATCTGTTGGAATTTTTTCTCACACTAGCAAAAAATTTTGTCTGGTGACAAGTATCACACTTAGGAGTCATGTCTTCTTGGTGTCCTTTAATCTGAAACATTTCCAAAGCTCTTCTTTGTCTTTTATGACTTCTTTTTGGTGGATACAATGAGATCCCCTCCCAATTTTCAAATTTACTCACACCTTGAGTTCAATTGTGCCTTTTCTTGAAGGTAAGAGTCCTAGAGTTGCAGGTGATGATAGGGTAGGTCAAGAATTATGCCATTTTTATTCTACATGCCATCCTGCTGATACATTGACTTTTATAATCCTCACAGCAATCTGAAAAGTAGGTATTTTATCTCCAATTATCTCAGGTAATAAATGCCAGACACAGGAACCCAACATTTATAACTAAGAGTTCAAACTTATGCAGTGAGAAAGATATTCATTCAGAAAATAGAAACAACCTAAGTACTTTCATTGCATTTGTATGCTGTTATAGCCAATTGTCAAATCTGTGCTACAAGTGGAATAAAGTTGATTCCTTCCAGTTAGAATTATAAACACTGTTTTCCACTATAACAAAGTATTATTTTTCCATAGTTATTGGAGAAGATATTTCTAAGTGGTTTTTTTCCCCCTCAAAAGTAAAGATCTCTTTTGGAAACTGAGGCAACATTGACCAGTTTTAAGAAGCATATGTAATTTCTTCTTATTCAAAATTATAATTTTGTATCTAGTGCTCTAAAATACTTTTGTAATATTATAAATTGGGATTTTTATTAAGATATTTTTCCAATTACTTAAATATTTCCTAATTTTTTATTTCAATTTTTCCAAGAGAAAAGAACAAACAAACAATATTCTTTGATAAAGAAAAAAGAAACATGAAACAATTTTTCTAAATACTTCTAGGTTTATTGGGGATATATGAAACATATTTATTAAATATCAGACTATAATTTCAGCTATTTAACAAAATTTTTTCACAGACCACACACTTGTGTGTTTTGTCATATGAGGTGTAGAAGATGATTATTTAGTTTATAAAGAATAAACTAAAGTACACTTGTTTAAATTACACTTATTTTCTTTTTAAAAAATTTCTCTATTAAAATGTATCAGAAACAATTAGGTACTCAACACATATATGCCAAAAATGAATGAATGAATGTCATTACATTATAATATATGTCAAGGTTCAGAAAAATTACTGGTATTGTAAGACATTTTTAATAGGGAAAAGAGGAGAAAACCCCAAAACAAAAAATAACAAGTTTTCATGACTATGCAACTTAATTCCAGTTTAAGCCTAAATTAAAATTAAGAGTTGACTGCAGTCTGTAAAAGTTACTTGTACATCACAGCAACCAGAATTTATTTATTCTTCTGGGCATGCTGAATGGGACTGTTGGTTAATATCCCGTACCACTATGCTTTGTTCCCCAGTTTGTTCTTGTACTCATTTCTCTCTGAGGATACCATTCCTGCCAGCAGCTTCAAGAAATCTGGAGCTGACCAAGGACTACCCAATGTCCTACACTTGAACTCTACCCATTTATCAATTATCAAACCAAAATATAGCTCCTCAGGAAACTTTGCTTGATCTCCCCACCTGGAACTGACCTCTCCTTCACTTGAGCCCTCCTGGCACTTGGTTTCTCTTCTAAGCTGCTGACTGAGTCTACTGCCATTTTCTCTGCTTCCCTTTTTAGTTCAACATTTAGAAGAACCACTACCTCAGAAGAAATGTACACTTTCTTGATATCTAATCTTTATATATCAAAGTTAGAGATAAAAAAAATTTATAAGTGAAGAATATTTAATATTCTTAATTTAATTCTGGAGCTGTTTATATAAAGCCAGAATCAGCAAATTGCAAAGGACAAGGATATGTATTTGCTTTTCAATGGAAAGTGAATCTATTTGTCAGTTTAGTGCAAGAGACTCAAAAATTCAGAAGTATGAACAAGATAAACATCATATAAAGAAAGATGTATACAAAGGGTAAAAAGTTAATAGAGAAGTTTTAGGAGGCGGAAGTAATGGTGGTGAATGTAGTAATGATAGGCAATTGGTCAACAAAGAGAGTAACTACATTCATGGAATAGTAAGTGTGTGATTAATAAGAGGACAGAATATTCAAAATATATCAAAGTTAAGGCATTGGTGGTATAATGATGATTATAGCTGCCTTCCAAAATATATCAAAGTTGAATCTTTTATTGTCTAGGACTTTATATTCTAGAGTCAATATAGTGATATTCTTAAAGGCAGAGACCCCTCGGAAAAGAAGGTGCTAGACCACAAAGGCAAATAGAATAATACGTACAAATCTTAAGAGGGGAAAAAAAAATATGACTATTTCATAGGAACTTCTCATGAACTTTAATCCATTTAGTTTTAGTTCTTTGTTCTGTCAATGCTATTTTTATGGTAAAAAAGCATGGAAATAAGATCATAACAACTTTTTTAAAAGTCTGGAAAATAAACAGTTCATTTTCACCTGAATCTTACAGGATGCTATACAATTAGTATGACTTTACCTCAGTGAGCAAAAGTCTTGCTCTGAGTGTGAAGGCCTAAAAATGCAGCTTTTATGATGACAATGAAATCATCCTTCTCTTAGAAATTCAGAACACATATGTGCTGTTTTTTAAATATAAATTTGATTTATCAGAGATTCATTTATTCCAACTAAACTGTTGAGGTTCTAAGAAGGAGCTGCTACCTGGGGATCTGAAGCTCTTGAGTTCAAGGCCTAGCAGAGGGAGATCGGCTTCCTCTTAGACAGTGAAAAGTATTCCTAGAAAAGAGCAGAATTCTAAACCCAACATTACAAAGCGTGGACTATTGCAATAGTTTCAATTTTTTCACTGTCAAGTATAATTCTAGTAAATGGTTTTAGAATGAACAACTATTATAATAAACTAGAGGCCCAATGCACAAAATTCGTGCAAGAGTAGGCCTTCCTTCCCCTGGCTGCCTGCACTAGCTTCCTTCTGGCACCCGGGACCCGGGCTTCCCTAGCAGCCCTGGCTTCATCTGGAAGGTCGTCCAGTCTAATTAGCATTTTATGCTTTTATTATTACAGATGATCAAGAACAGCACAAAAGCATAGCTAAAAACAAAATACTAGACAAAAGAAAATTTTAAAGAGAGACAAAACTCCTTGACATAAACATATACAATATAAAGAATTTGTTTAGGGAGTCAAGTCCTCTTTTCATTTTTTACCTTTACCCCAAACATTTATTAATATAAGTTGTTTGATATATCTAAGATGCCAATGTGGGGAGAATGTTTTTATGGCAGGTAATCACCTTGGCCCTTTCAGACATGCTTTCCTACTTCATCATCTCCAGTCTACAATAAATCCATTTCTGTCTGACTCCCCCAGTCAGGAGAGCTCAGGAGACATGTTGAAATGCTCAGTGAGGACTTAGATCCTGAACCTGGTGGTTACAGAATATACATAGTGATTCAGACTTCTGTACTCCAGCACTCATCTTTCCTCTGAGGAAACTTGTGACCTTTCCCTCCATTTCCCCTTTTCTATGTTCTGGGCCATCTCGTGGTAGCATGAGATGCCATATCAGAAATCATTTGCTTCTGTTGGGTTTCCTGCTGATTTTATTTTAGTGATCTCTGATCCATTAAATACTAGTAAGAATGTTAGAGGGATACATGTCTGCCCTCCTGAAGCATGTTCTGGTGCTGACAGATAACACGAGGGCGAAGTCCAGAAGTAGGTTTTGAAGTTGCAGGAGGCTGGTATTGGAGCAGAGTCTCTCATTTCGTCAATACAGTTGCTAATTGTACCTTTAAAATAATTTTTACGGATTTAAGAGTACAGAGCACATTTTCCAAAGAAGGTGAAAGAAATAACATAATTGCAGCTTAGTGTGTACTCTTGGTCAGATTACCACAGCAAAGGCATCACAGGGTCTACTTGAAACTGATACAGATCAGTTATTGCCAAGAAATTTTTATGAAGAGTATTTGGAACATCTTTCCACGTGCTTCTCATCGTCTTTCGGGAAAGGCTGCTATTTCCAACTGAACACATAAATCACCTGTGAAAGCCTGATTTTCTTTATAAGGTTGATAAATACTGGAACACAGATGCAGCATCAAATATTTTACCAACATACCCATATGTGAACTATTTTGGAATTATTCTTTTTCCATGCTAAAAATGTATTATGTTGAAAAAGAGCATGCATTGAAAATGGCCGAGAACCTCACATTTTTGGTGAGACGGTCCCAGCATATGAGTTATGGGAATAAGAAAGTGGTAAGACTGATGTGGTTGAGTGCCATTTGTGAGGGGAAAAAGTGCCCTTGGCTTTTTGTTTATCTTTTCTTCAACCATGGTTACAAAGTCACAATGGACCTATTCTTTTGTGTAAGAGAGAGAAAAAGTGAAAGTATAAACAAACTTTCAAAAATCAAGCAAGGAAAATATAAAATAGCAATGAGATTTAGAAAGTTGCTTGCCATTACTGTTTAGCATAGAGGCCCATGGTGCCTCATTGGTCATTTTAATGCTTGCTACCAAAGATTTTATCTCTGTATTTGTATTGTTTCCCATCTTATGTTTAAGTCCTTTATCCATTTGCAGCAAAATCTCAGACATATGCCAAAGAAATTTCTTCACTGATACTGCTCCTAGGGCAATGGAAACTAAAGAGAAAATAAACAAATGGGACTACATCAAAATAAAAAGCTTTTGCACAGCAAAAGAAACCATCAACAAAACAACAAGAAAGCCCACTGCATGGGAGAACATATTTGCCAATGATAGGGTTTAATCTCCAACATTTACAGGGAACTCATACAACTTAACAAAAGGAAGATAAACAACCCAATTAAAAAATGGGCAATGGACCTAAATAGATACTTTTAGAAAGAGGACATAGGGAAGGCCAAGAGACATATGAAAACACGTTCAGAGTCACTAATCATCCGAGAGATGCAAATCAAAACGACAATGAGGTACCATCTCACACCTGCCAGAATGTCTATCATCAACAAATCAACAAAAGACAAGTGCTGGCAAGGATACAGAGAAAAAGGAACCCTCGTGCACTGCTGGTGGGAATGCAGACTGGTGCAGCCACTGTGGAGAACAGTATGGAGTTTCTTCAAAAAGACTAAACATGAAACTCCCATTTGATCCAATGATTCCACTTCTAGGAATATATCCCAAGAAACTAGAAACACCAATTAGAAAGGACATATGCACCCCTATGTTCATAGCAGCACAATTTACAATAGCTAAGATTTGGAAACAGCCTAAGTGACCATCAGCAGATGAGTGGATTAAAAAACTGTGGTACATCTATACAATGGAATACTATGCTGCGGTAAAAAAAAAAAGGAATTCTTACCATTTGCAATAGCATGGATGGAACTGGAAAGCATTATGCTAAGTGAAATAAGCCAGTCAGAGAAAGATAAATATCACATGATCTCACTCATTTATGGAATATAATGAACAACATAAACTGATGAATAAAAATAGATCCAGAGACAGAGAAACATCGATCAGACCATCAAACCTCAGACGAAAGGTAGGGGAGGGTGGAGGTAAGGGGAAGAGATCAACCAAAGGACTTGTATGCATGCATATAAGCCTAACCAACGGACGCAGACAACAGTGGGGTGAGGGCATGAGGGGGAGAATAAGGGGGGTAAGGGGGAATAGGACACATATGTAACACCGTAATCAATAAAGAAATAAAAAAAATAGATTTTATCTATGTACCCCATGTCTTGGGCCATGTTTCCTTCTCCTGAAATATTTTCTATCCACCTGTGACATCCATGGGCATGCCCTTCTCAGATCTCCTTTGAAGAGAGAACTTGAGGTGAGGAGTACAGCAGCCTCCAGCTGTCACTTCTTTGGAACCTGGTACAATGTTCACACCAAGGTCATGCCCTTCCTGGGCTGCTCCCAGCCAATGACTGATAGCAGCTGTCCTCTAAGGAACAATCCTTGCCTGAGGTTTCCCCGTTAGCCTGACTCTGACTTTCTTGGGGCTTCTGCTCAATTTGAGTCTCTTTCTACTCATCTGTGACTTACTCTCTTTCCTTTTATAGGTATCTGACCTACATCATTTTCTGAAGTCTCTTCCTACTTCTTATTGATACCTCTCCCTTCAGCCTCCACAGGCATTTTGCTCAATAAATCTCTCCCACATCGAATTTTCTCTTGTTGTTGCCTCTCTGAGTATCTGAACGAGCACACACCCCAAAACTGACCACACTCACTTATGAAAAATCAAGGCCAAACTCACTTGCCACTACTTTTTATGAGAACTGTTCTAATCCTTATAGCTCGTTATAGTATCTTCTTCCTTGAACTCTCTCCCGCAAGAAGTGAGTTATTAAAAAAATAGATCCATGTAATAACAAAGACTTAAATTTAGTTAGAGTTGCTCAGCTAGATATGTACTCATAAATCATGTAAGCCCAACAACCTTATAAAACTATAACCTCAGAGAGTTTACCTACAGTGTGTTCACTTTACTTTGTGCATCATCACTGACTATAGTAAAAGTATAACACGAGGTCCTTGACTGGTTTGGCTCAGTGGATAGAGTGTTGGCCTGCGGACTCAAGGTTCCCAGGTTCGATTCCGGTCAAGGGCACGTACCTTGGTTGTGGCACATTCCCAGTAGGGGGTTTGCAGGAGGCAGCTGATCGATGTTTCTCTCTCATTGATGTTTCTACTCTCTCTCCCTCTCCCTTCCTCTCTGTAAAAAATCAATAAAATATATATTTTTAAAATAGTACAACACTAGGAAGACCACACATCAAATGGTACAGCAGTCTTAGACCAACCTGTGCCAATGCTGACATAAAATTCCTGAGAAGAGGCTCATGGGTTAAAGGACAACACACATCAAAACAGGAAGAGCAATGCTTTTTAAAGCAAGCTAAAAATGGAGCAAGTGATTAATCTGTACTAGAAAGATGGCATGGAACTAATCATGACTGAAATAGGAGAATCAGTCACCCACTTTATTGGACTCTGAAAGACACAGAGATGTCCTTAAATACCCATATATTAATTGTAGGTTACCTTTTTATTCCCAGCTTTACTTTTTCTTCTTCCTCTCAACTACATATTTAGAGACCTTTAAATCAACGACATCCCTGAATTTTGTTCACTTCCTACATTTGGGATTTGAGTCTTGAAAATTAAACTGATTGCAAGCTCAGCCCTGGAGATGCATTCTGGCATCATCGTTTAACATAATGTTAGAGAGATGTGGGAGAGAGAATATGCATTTTGGGGGTGGTATGTACACAAGATGCAAATGAAGGAGATCAGGCAAAGCAAAACAGGGTGATTCTAATTTAATGCTCAATATAGTTTTGCAGATAGCTAGACACTTGTCTCTCATTTTCAATCACTCCTCTGTTTGTAGAGCACTTTGATAGGCTGTCTTGATAGCAAAATTATAGGCAATTACATTTGGAGGGCTAATTTTTTCAATGATTTCAACTTCAGAAAAATAAGTTAAGAAATAAATACATTTTATAAAGTGAAAGAGTATTGTTTCAAAGGATCAAAAGCTTTGTCTCAGAGAATCAAAGGGCCTAGCCTTTGTCATTAGTCACATTTTTCATGAGAAACAGAACTTTTCAGCTCTTGAGGTTTTATGACAGAGAAAATAATTCGGCCAATCTGCTGTAAGCTTGCTCCAAGATGTGGGAATGGAGAGGTATTTGGCAGCAGCTGTTAACCCACCTGCAGAGTAAACTTCTGTCTCATTTCATCTGTTGAATTGTTCACATGGTTCAAACTAATGTTTACTTGTTCACAATTAAAGATACCGTCTGGTCTTCAGAGATTGTTTTTAAAAGACTGTCAGAGTGCCTGCAGGGTATGAATGGTAAGGTGCCCTCCCTGGTTAAATACTGGCTCACCATAAACATGATGCCTATCAAAGAATGTTCAAATGGCTAACTGAAGCAATGTAAAAACCTCAAATTAAGATAAATGTGGCCAACTTGCCACACCTGCCTTTGTAATTACAGTCTTAAATGCTGTATTTATTTGCATTTTATTTTCCACACATATATATGAACACTATCACTGCAGCATTGAGATGAACATCTGAATCTCTGCTTTCATCAGTTGCATCTGTCCTATGGAATGTGGACCATAATACTTGCGTATGCTAAACTGTGTTGGATAGAAGCTCTTTTATCCTAAGAATCAATTTCATTTCCTTAGAATGCATTGCTGCCAATAAGGTATTATGGTTTCTCATACTAGAAAAGAATGCAATTGAAATGGCTGAGAGCAAAGCCTATTAGAGAAAAGCCCACATTTGAAAGCTGAAATGGAGCAGTAGCAGCACAAATCAATGTCTGGATGGACATAGTGGCCAATGCCATGACTTACAATTATTTTAATTGTATGGGAGACAAAATAGGTTTATATTTACAAAGAAACTCAGTTAAATAGGCTTCTTAAGGGAGTGCTTAAAGTAAAGAGACCTTAGAAATTCCATAAGTATTCTGGCAGATACGCTGGGTAGTTTTGTCAGTTATTTTACTCGAAGAGACATAAGAAAATCTTAATATTAGGTTTCTTGGTTATTTTAGTTGAAGATGAATTTTTAAGGGGTTTGAAGTGTGTTTTTGACATTTAGCACCTATTAGATAGAGCTCTCTTTAAAAGAATGTAATTCTCTTGTGTCAGGATGGTAGAGATTACATTGTTTGCTTGAGGGACAGTATTAGGCCTCCTCAGTAAATATAGTGCAAGAAAAAAAGTTGGAATTGTACACATTCAGTTACATTTGAAACTGTTCAGGTCATCCCTGGGAAGATATGTTTTTATAACTTTATATGTAAAGCATGCATAAAAGAGACAAATTACTGATAAAAAAAACATGCAATATTAGAGTTATAACTTAAAAATAAACAAGGTAACAGAAATGCAACCAGTAATAGCCCTGATTTTGAGTTCTTAATAATAATTCACATTCAAACAACAGAGAGAGAGATTGAGTTAATAAAAATCACAATAAAATGAAATAAGGGTAAGATATGATTTGAAACATAATAAAATTGCAATAATAGTTCTTCATGCTCTCAGGCTACAAAAATGAATATTGCCATTGATTCGTCCTCATAAAAACATGGCAGATATTAAAAGAACAGGTTATTTTGCTAACCAGAGGATGTTACAACATTTTTATTAATAAACTAAAAGTGTATGATCTCAACTCACTGATTCCTTTGTTACACATACACAATTTGAGACTGTGACAGTCTTAACAAGTGTTTAATGTGTTAAAATATTAAGAATAAAAGGATGAATTGTGGTGAGTAAAGTATTCTTTTCTATTAGTTGTTTGAACCTGGTTAAGGCATTTTGCAGTTTTCTCTATTGGTTTGTTCATCTACATTCAGTATAGATTGGGTTTAGCTGATTGCCAGGATTTTTTTTAAATCTCACAAACTATCACCCAATAAGTTCACCTTTTCTTATAAAGGAGATCAAAAATATGTCATGCTGATGAAGTAATAATCTATACCAGTGATGGCGAACCGATGACACACGTGTCAGCACTGACACGCGTAGCCATTTCTGATGACACGCGGCCGCTAAGGCGGCCGCATGCCTAGGATGAAACATTTGCTGCTCCTGAGGATGAAACATTTGCGACTAGAGTCTTGGAGTTAGAACTCTAAGACTCTAGTCGCAAATGTTTCATCCTCCTCTATTAGACACTCTGTGCCAGAGGTCTGTAGGCCAAAACAACAGAAGTCCGGCTCAGAGCATCTAGTTCTGGGACTTCCGGTTAAGCCGGGATCTTTGCCCTCACTTCCGCCAGCAGAGCAGGGAGCAGCTGAACGCAGCGGGGTACGCATCTCTGCGGGCCCTGCCATTACCAGTAACCAAATAACAGTTAACCACAGAAACCATTATCTACTGTTCTGGGGTGTCATGGATTTCTAAGCCATCATTACTGAGATAAGTGAAGGAGAGGCTGGGAGAGGCGAGGGTTTGTGGCGTGCTATGGGTGCCGTTTCCCACCATTAGAAATAGTGGCAGCCATTTTAATTCACATAAGGCATACCATCTTGCTCCATAGTGCAGACTCCATTTCATCACTATTACTGTTGTGCATCCTTATCAATCCCTATTTCTGCTTATTAACCCTGCCCTTTCCTAAAAGACAGTTATATGCACCATTTTGTGGTTAGTTAGGCTAGTTAACCCCTAATTGCCTGCAGGCCTAACAAGCTATCTATAATTCTATCTTCTGACACTGCCCCCCGATGGAGAACCCAAAAAATAAAAAACTAAGGTTAAGTAAAGGAAGTGGTAGTAGCAGTGGCCGACCCTTTCAAGAGACATGGAGCAAGATGTATGGCTTTATAGAAAAAAATGGCAGATCATTTTGCATTCTATGTACTGAAACGGTAGTAAGCAGAACGTGGAATATAAATAGACATTTTGAAACTAATCACTCCCAATTCTTGGAAAAAAGTGAGGATGAAAGGAAGGAATACATTTCCAGGCAGCTACACCTTTATAAGAGCCAATCTAATTCCATCCTTAAATTTATGAAAGGCTCTACAAATTTAACATCTGCAAGTTTGAGCATTGCTCACTCTATAGCTCAGCATGGAAAAGCACTCAGTGAGGGAGAATTTATTAAAGAAACTCTCCTAAGATGTGCACCAGTTCTATTTCACGATATGCAGAATAAAGATGCAATTATTAAGAGAATATCTGAGTTACCACTCAGTAGAAATATCATAAAAGACCGAATAATGAGACTGAACACAAACGTACAACATCAATTAAAGAGAGACATAAGGAAGTGTAAATATTTTTCGATCTCTCTTGATGAAACTACTGATGTCACATCACATGCTCAGTTGGCCATTATTGGTCAATATTCTGATGGTCTCACAATGAGAGAGAGTTGATAAAGTTAGTATCAGTGTCGACAAGTAAATCAGGAAGCGAAATATGTAAGGTTGTTATACAAACATTTTGTGACCTAAGCATTGATATCTCTAAAGTTGTGTCAGTGACGACAGATGGGGCACCAAGTATGGTGAGGGGAAAAGTCGGATTTGTCAAATTGTTTACAGCAGCTATTGGACATCTGATTGTGCCTTTTCATTGTATTATCCATCAGGAGGCTTTATGTGCCAAGGCAGGATTCACCGACTTAAACGACTTAATGACAGTTGTTACAAAAATAGTTAATTTAATAGCTGCTCACCCCCTTCACAAGCGAGAATTTTCGGCACTTTTACTGGAGGTTGATTCCACCTACTGGACTGCTGATGTACAATAATGTAAGATGGCTGAGCCGAGGCAAAGTTCTTGAGCGATTTGTAGAGTGCTTTGAAGAAATTAAGGTATTTCTTGATGATAAGGATCTGGGAAACTTTCCTCAGATTAATGATAAGTGGGTCAACACCCTGATGTTTTTTACAGATCTCTCTGTTCATATTAATGAACTGAACTTAAAGTTACAAGGTTTTGGCAAAAGTATTGACATTATGTTCGGATACATAAAAGCTTTTGAAAGTAAAGTTAAAATTTTCAAGTGAGATGTAGAAACTAAAACTTATTAGTATTTTCCTCGAGTAACAAAGTATTTTGAGAAGGCCAGTGCAGCTGTACAAAATGAAATGGAACTCTTGCATATGAAGTACCAGCATGTTTTAGACTCGTTACTTGACCAGTTTAGTGATAGATTTAGTCAATTTAGAAGTCTAGAACAGACCATGAAAATAATTAAGTATCCTGATGTAGTAGTCTACAGTAGTTTGGAATTAAATGGTTTCCAATGGATGCAAATTGATGATTTGGAGATGCAACTTGTAGAATTTCAAGACAGTATCTGGGCTCAGGTGTTTGTCGACTTGAGGTCAAAGCTTGAGAATCTGGAAAGGTGCCACTTGGAGAATCAAGAGGAGTGCCACTACGAACAGGAAATTTGGAGTGCCTGGAACCGACTACCAGACACTTTTAGCACCCTGAAAAATATAGCAATGGCTTTACTCACAATTTTTCCCTCGACATACTTTTGTGAGGCCTTATTCTCAGCACTAAATAATATCAAAACCAACAAAAGAAACAGATTGACAGATGAAGTTAGTAGTGCTTGCTTGGGCCTGAAGTGTACAAAATACCAACCTTCAATTGAAGATTTAGCCAATGAAATTCAGCAACAAAAAAGTCACTAATAGGCAGGTTAGTTAAAGAATTCCCCCTCCCCCTCACTTATCTTAGTTCATGGCACCCCACACAAGCTAAATAATATCAAGACCAAGAAAAGAAACCGACTGATGGATGAACAAAGAAGTCACTAAGCAGGTAAGTTAAATATTTAGTTTTTGGTTTATTAAATACAATTATATATAACAATTATACATTTATGTTATTTAAACTATAAATATCACGAAATAATGTTTTTTCCTCAAAGTGACACTACCCGAGTTATGCTCAGTTTTTTGGCAAAGTTTGACACACCAAGCTCAAAAGGTTGCCCATCACTGATCTATACTAATAATAGAGGAATATGCAAATTATCCAGGACGCCGTCACATCACAACCATTCAGCAGGGTGGGCGGGGCAGTGGGACTGCAGTGCGGGACTCCATGTCTTGCTCAATTTGGTCCCACCCAGGCAGACTTCCCTGTGGCCCTGCAGCCAAATCCCAACGCAGACCCGGGGTTTACTAAACTTTACTGGAGCTGTTTCCCGCACCCTCAACCCCTGCCCCAGGACTGTGCTGCCTGCAGCAGGACACCCTGGAGCCTCCTGACAGGTGGGTGGCCAGGGAGAGCCGAGTGGGGCGGGGGTGGCTGGAGCCAAGTTCCCAGAGGTCTGAGGAGAGCGCCTGACAGGAGGCCGGACTGCAAAGAAGGAAGAGGAAGCAGCCATGAGGAGCTCTTTCAATCCCCCTGCACGGACACCCTCATCCAGCCCCTGCTCCCCTGGCAGGGCGGGGAGGCTGACTGGATGGGAAGAAGACCCAGCCTAGGGGGTAGCCACAGCCCGCACCTCTCACTCCCAATCTCTTCCCCCACCACCCCTGCCAGGGGCGCCCACAAAAATAGCACACTGGCAGCAACCTGTCAGTGCCCCCGAGGCACCCAGTGCCCATGGCCTGCCACTGCTGAGCCCCCTCCACTGGGGTCGGGTACGCCTCTCCTCCCTACAACTCCAGACCTGGGTGGAGGCAGGCCCAAGCGGTCCCCCAGGTTAAGACCCATCCCCAACAACAGCAGCAGCTCTGTCTCTGCCATGGAAGCACACTGAACCTCGCCGGGGGCCGCAGCTAAACCCGCCCTCTTAGTCCGTCTGGCTCCACCCTGGCCTGGCCCCCATCCTCCTCCAGGAGATTGGAGCCCTGCCCTGAGCATGTACAGCTGCGAAGTGGCCACGTACAATTTAAAGAATGGCGCCAAGTGGGGAGGTTTGACAGTTACTCCCCCTTCGGCCTCGCCGCCCCCCCTAGCACTCCCCTACTGCCCCCTGCCCCAGCCAGCACCTCCAGGGATGACCACTGCTACAGGGCTGCTGGCCAGAGCCCGCCCCTCCAAGGTCTGCGGAACCCTCTGCAAAGCTTCCATAGCTACAGTCCCAGGAAACAATCATGCCTTCCTTTCCTAATCAGCACCTGCTACCTGCGAGGGTACCCGTGAGCTTAAAAATAACAATCCCTTCCCGTTTAGACCTCACTTACTTAATGAAACATTTCTAGGTTTATTAGCTCAGAACCTCCTCATGACAACCCAGTGAGGTAGGCGGAAAAGAGATTATAATTCCCATGGTATATGCGTATGTATTCAGAAATGAAGCTCAGAGAGGAAAATTGTCAAGCCCAGTGGTTCCCAAGATACAGCAGATGCTCCACAGGGGGGCAATTTGGTTTTAAGTGGGGGCAATTAGAGAATGAGTTAACAGTGAATTTTTTGCATTTCTTATGGTTCTAGGGGCCACATCTACAGCGTATCCTGTATAATAAAAGGCTAATGTGCAAATGACCACATGGTGGAATGACAGGTCACTATGATGCACACTGACCACCAGGGGGCAGACACTCAAGGCAGGAGCTGCCCCCTGGTAGTCAGTGTGCTCCCACAGAGGGAGCACTGCTCAGCCAGAAGCAGGGTTCATGGCTGGTGAGCACAGCGGCAGTGGTGGGAGCCTCTCCCACCTCCATGGCAATCCTAAGCATGTCCGACTGGTGGCTTAGTGGGCCTAAGCAGTCAGTCGGACATCCCCCCCCAGGGCTCCCAGGTTGTGAGAGGGCACAGGCCGGCTGAGGGACACCCCCCACCCCAAGTGCACGAATTTCATGCATCGGGCCTCTAGTTAACAAAATAATACCTTATAGCCAAAACCGGTTTGGCTCAGTGGATAGAGCGTCGGCCTGCAGACTTCAGGGTCCCGGGTTCGATTCCGGTCAAGGGCATGTACCTTGGTTGCGGGCACATCCCCAGTAGGGGGTGTGCAAGAGGCAGCTGATCGATGTTTCTCTCTCATCGATGTTTCTAGCTCTCTATCCCTCTCTCTTTCTCTCTGTAAAAAATCAATAAAATATATTTAAAAAAAACAAAAACAAAAACAAAATAATACCTTATATACTGAAGTGTTTTCTTTTTCACAAAATGGGAGGTGTGTAGAGTGGATCTTATAAAATAGATTAGCCACAATATTAAAATAGTTATGTACTGGCAAGGTGCAAGATCTGTTAAATCCCTAAACCATTGTTTTGGGAAGGATTGTACAGAAAAAAAGGGAACTCTGGGAAGAGAAATTATGCCAGCCTGGTTAAAAACCTAATTGGGATTATAAGAGCTCAGTCCCAACCCTGATTCTTCTACTTAATCAGCTTTGTGGCCCTTAGCAAGTTATATAACCTATTTGTGCTTCAGTTTCCTCATCTGTTCAATCCTATATAATAAAAGCCTAATATGTTAAGTGTCCGGTCATCCAGTCGGCCATTCAACCAATCAAAGCGTAATATGCTAATGATATGCTAAGGCCACTCAACCACTTGCTGTGATATGCACTGACCACCAGCAAGTAGACAGCTGACCAGTTGCTATCATGTGCACTGACCACCAGGGGCCAGATGCTTCCACCAGTAGGTTAGCTTGCTGCTGGGATCCAGCTGATCTGGACTGAGAGAGATAGGCTGGACATGCCCTAGAGCCCTCCCATGGTCCCTCCCCAGCTGGCCAACCTCCCACATTCCTCCCCAGCCCAAATCGTACGCTGGTGGGGTCCCTCGGCCTGGCCTGTGCCCTCTCACAATCTGTGACCCCTTGGTGGTCCTTTGATTGATCTCTTACCCCCTCCCCCACCTTCCCTCTTAGGTCGGACAGTCTGTTCAATGCTTCTTTGACTCTGGCTCTATTTTTGTTCATCAGTTTATGTTGTTCAATATATTCCACAAATGAGTGAGATCATGTGATATTTATCTTTCTCTGCCTGGCTTATTTCACTTAGCATAATGCTCTCCAGTTCCATCCGTGCTATTGCAAATGGTAAGAATTCCTTCTTTTTTACCACAGCGTAGTATCCATTGTGTAGATGTACCACTGTTTTTCAATCCACTCATCTGCTGATGGGCACTTAGGCTGTTCCAAATCTTAGCTATTGTAAATTGTGCTGCTGTGAACATAGGGGTGTATATACCCTTTCTGATTGGTGTTTCTGTTTTCTTAGGATATATTCCTAGAAGTGGGATTGCTGGGTCAAATGGGAGAAAGACTACTATTTTGGACCTTCCTATTTGCATCCCAATCAAAAATAAGTTTGTTTATGGTGCTTTAGATGAATTAATACAATGATGCAACATTAGTCTAATAGTTCTTCAAGTAACACTCTAAATGATTATGCATTTTTATGCTTCAACACATGTCTGATTTGGTTCTTTGCATGTATTTGTTGTTAATTTTTAATACAATTAATTAAATTTTTTCTCGAAAAGTTTTAGGTTCACGGAAAAAAAAAAATCAATGGAAAGTACTGAGTTCTCATTACTCCCTGCTCTATATAGCCTCCCTCATTATCAACATTCCCCACAGAGTGGTTCATTTGTTACCATCTCTAAACCTATATTGACATATCATTATCACCCAAAGTCCATAGCAGCCATTAGTGTTCATTGATTTTGCACATTCTATCAGTTTTGACAAATGTATAATGACAATTATCCACCATTATTGTATCATACAGAATAATTTCTCTGCTCTAAAAGCCCTCTGTGCTCTATTTACTCCTCTCTTTCTACCCCACCCACCTCTAGTTAACCATTCATTTTGCCCTTTGCTTTGCGTTAAGGAAAAAATAATTTTGATTTGGTTTATAAGGCATATTTTAAGTCATATCAGTGAATGCAAGTGTCTCTCATTTGCTGAATCGCAATTGTGTGGCTTGTTCAGAGCTGACATACAATACTTGGTTCCGGATCATCCACTGATGAGGAAGGTACTTTGAACTGAAATGTATTGCTCACCAAATTTATATTTTAATGTCCTAACTCCAATAATCTCAGAATATGACCTTATTTGAAATGGTGTCAAGCCCTGACTGGGTAGATTTGTTAGAGCATTATTACCCTATGCTAAGGTTGCAGTTTCAATTCCTGGTCAGGGTCAGGGCACATACAAGAAACAACCAATAAGTAAAGAAATAACTAAAACAAATTGCTGTCTCTTTCTTTCTCTCTCAAGTAAAAAAAAAAAAAGCAAGAGAAAGAAATGGCATCATTGTAGTTTTAATTAGTTAACCTGAGGTCATACTAGAGTAGGGTGGGCCCCTAAGATTATATGACTGGTTTCCTAGTGAAAAGGAAAATTTTGGACACAGACACATGGGGAGAATACCTTGTGAATATTGGAGTTATGCTACCTCGAACAAAGGCATTACCAGAAGCTGGTGTTACTGAGCAAAGTCTTGCTGTCCCACATACATAGAAGCCGGTACTATGACATTGGCTTTTGAGAAAAGAAAAGGCTTTATTGAGAAGTTGATGGAGGGTTTGGGATGGAACTTAAGGGATTAGGGAAGGATAGGCTGGTATGTGGAAACACTGGCAGGGAAGGTTTCAGTTGGACGTTCTTGAAAGTTGACCATTTATGTTAAGTTGTGGCAAAATGCTTCAGCCCTGGATCTTCCTGGTCAATGAACATTTCCCTTCTGAAAGGATTCCGGAGTTCAAGTCCCGGTCATGTTCCTGTCCGTTGGCTGGGGGTTCGGGTGAGGGCAGATAAGATTTTGGTTCTGGGTATGAAATTCTGGAGGTCGAAATTCTCTCCTCTGTACCTGTTTCAGATGCATGACTTGTGGTTTGGGCCTATTGTGTCTGAAAAGCAACTCTGTATCTTGTTAGGTACAGGACAGAGCCTGTATGAAAGGAAGTAACTTTGGGACAATTCACCATAAGGCCTGGATGAGTCTCTCTTGAAGTAACTACATTTAATTATGGATCATCCACCGATGAATGGCTCCCATTGCTGGTCTCATGTAATATGGGAAAAATAAATAAGATAGTAAATTACACTATTAAGTAGCAAAAAATGAATGCATACATTTTGATCTCAGAGCCTGCAAAGTCATAGGATTTAAAGAATATTGGAATGACTGCATTGTTATCCATCAAAGTTAATAATTCTAAGTAAAGCTATTATTTGCCAAAATTGATAATGAAATTTCTCTTTTCCAAAGAGTTTAAGTGATTAGCTTCACCCTGACTATTCCTTTTCAATTTCGATAAAATGCAGATGTAAATAGTATAACACGCTTCATAGTTTTCACAGTGTTCGTGTTCATATTAACATAAGAATTGAAGTTTCTTTTTCTTTTGTTTTACACCTGTTTTTATTATCAGAGAGAAATACTAAATGTGAAAAAATAAATAAAACTCTAAACATGTTAGCTAGGCATAAAACTCAATTTTATTTTTTTTAACATATTGGAAATGTTATGTTTTGCAAAAACAGTTTCTGTGGGGTAAGAATTAATAATGAATACCTTCCTAGATTAAATGTCAATACTGGGTGCAACTTTGAGAATTCCAGCATAGTTTCATTAATGATGTTTTTATTAAAGTTTAATGATGTATTTCTAGTAAAACTTCCATAATACAGAAGAAACCATCTATAATGACACAGCAGCAGAACTTGTATTTTGAGATTTGGTGCCTCTGATGTAGCCCAAATTCTCAGAAATTGCCTGAAGATTAAATTTCATAAGAAGATGGTGAGGAGGATGAAAGGAGGAGGAGGGCATGGATTTGTGTCATATTTCTAATTGGCATCAGAACCCTTTATTCTCTTCTCACTTTTGGGAACCTCAGCCAATTTATGATTGTCCTTTTATGTTTCAGCTCTCTCTATGTACATACTCCATTGCTTACTCTCTCTTTAGGTTCTTCCTGCCCTTACTTTAATTATTGATGTTTTGCTATTAAACTTAATAAAGACTTTGCTTTACAGATGTTTTCCATATAACAACTATGAAATCTTCTAACATGTTTAATGCAGCAAAACTATCGCATTTAATTCTTTTGTTTTTATTTAATTTTTATTTTCTCTAAATCACACAAAATCCAACTCTAAGATTGGGCATGCCAATGTCATCAAGAAGTATGGACACATATTTTTGAGTAGAGGACTTTTCAACTCAGTGCAAGAATATGGAGACAAAGCCTGTGGTCAGCAGTCTATCATGTTCTTGGCTAAAATGCTTATTTTCCAGGTCTAGATTTAAATGTTCAACACCTGAGCATAGTGTCTTCTAAGACTGTTTTTTGCACATTCCATGCCAAGCTCAGCAACAGGGACCATTGCCTTGGTTCCCAAAGTGTAGTTCATATGCAGGTCTGTCTCTCTAAATCCTGTATTGTTTCCCTTATAGAATGTTATGGACCTGCTGCTGACCCCTCCCTTATAATCTAGGGAATCTGAAAACAAAACAGTATAAAAATGAACAACAGTGTCTAAACAGCATTTCTGGAGGACGTTGAAAACAACCTTTTCACCTTTATAGATGTTATATTTTAAAATGTTTTATTTACCAAATAAATAAAACATTTGAGTGACAAATATAAAGACACTTTTTAATGACAGAATTTCTTATATCCTTTGGTATAGTAATGGTGCATTTGAAATTTCCAAGAAGAGAAAAGAGTGACCATTTCCTGAAATTTTGTGACCACCAAATCCTTTTTTTATTAATCCATATTTAATGGACTAGTGTTCCACAGAATCCTCTATGGGACTCTCTAAAATAGATGATTGCATAATTTTTAAGTATAAGAATAATTGCATATTTTAAAAGTATCACATATATAGCCCTAACCGGTTTGGCTCAGTGGGTAGAGCGTCAGCCTGCGGACTGAAGGGTCCCAGGTTTGATTCCAGTCAAGGGCATGTACCTTGGTTGCGGGCACATCCCCAGTAGGGGGTGTGCAGGAGGCAGCTGATCGATGTTTCTAACTCTATCCCTCTCCCTTCCTCTCTGTAAAAAATCAATAAAATTTATTTTCAAAAAAAGTATCACATATAGTCTGTTACATTGCTACTCAAAGTCTGGTATGAGGACCTAAACTGAACAAGTCCCAAGGTGATTCCTCTGCGTGTTAAACTTGAGGCACTTTTCTATAACTCCAGCCTATTATTTAACAGTGAAACTTTAATCTGGGAGAAGTAAAAGTGTTTCCTTAGTTTACATCAGCCAAAACAGTTTATATAAGATGCCTCACTGGGGAAAGAGATATATTCTTTCCTTACATCCAATAGACACACACACACACACACACACACACACACACACACACACCAAAACATTCCCTTTTGTGGGGCTAGAGAGGAGTCAACTGAAATTTCTTCTTTCTGGAGAAAAGAGGAAAAAAAGGAGCTACAATAGTGTTAACAGAAGTTTCAGTTGGGGAACAAATATATCAATCAAGTAAGTGAGATAATTTCTAGAAGATTGAGGCTATTTATTTTAGTAGGCTACATATCCAATAATTATTATTTTTTTTAATATGGAAGTGATTGATAGACAAATATGATATATTTTAATATCCAGAGTTCTGCCAATAGCAGACAGTTGGCCAGGGACCAAAAAGCCAAATGATCTGAAGAAGGCTGACTCAAGTGGAAGAATCCAAAAATTATCATTTATGCATTTATTTGCACAGTATAGAGCACCAGTCAGTGGAGTTTTAACAGCTGTCCATATTAGCATTGGAAGAATGGCCAGTTGGAGAGTCATTTAATCCATTGACTTAAAATGATGCCTGGTAAACTGTAAGTACTTGCAACATGATTTGACTGCTGTATATCCAAATGAATGCAGCACTTTAATCGAATGTGTCATTAAAACTACCTTTTAAAAGTGATCTTTTTGAAAAGCTGCTAAATTTTTTCAGATACATGTTTTCCAAGTTGAACAGTTCTGCAATGCGAACTAATGTTCCTCTCTGGGCTGAGCTGACACTATAAACGTTGTATGGTAACAAATAGTAAAGTATATAATTTCAGCATATGATGTTTACTTGTTGGTACTAAAAGCAAATCTAATAGAGGAGAGCAGGACCATCTTCAATAAAATTTTGGCTCACCCAAAATACAAAGCTAAGATATTGATTGCTAAACTGATTCTAGCCAGTATTTGAAATACATGCAATTATTAGATTGTGTCACTGAACTCTGCTGCTAGCTCTTTCCACAGAATGGAAATAATAGTTATCAGAGGAACCCAGAGGCTATAAAGACTTCTGTTTGGCACAGTGTTATGTCTAGGGTTCATAACTGAGGGTGAGATATCTTTGTCAGCCTCTCCTCACCAGTCTTTCTGCTCCAGGACATGAGCACTAAGTGCTGTGAACCATCCTATTATGCTGCCCTCTGAGCAGGGGACCGATAGTGTCACTCAGCCACCAGAAAAGGAAGAAAAGAAAGAGAAAGAATGACTAGAAATGCCATCTGATATTTTCTTTATCTGGACGTTTGTTCTAGAGTTGTTAAATAAATCTATTTCTTACTGGTTGATTTTTAATGAGCCACTGACTTCTTTATCTACACATATTAGTCAGAAATGACCCAGAGAGAGAGAAGGGGCTTTTTGAAATGTGAAATTTAAATAATGTTGTTCTTAAGGTGATTATTATGTATAGGTGTGTTCATTTGTGTTTAGGGATGTATTGGGCTGGTAATAATGGGTGGGAACAAGAATATAATCTGACAGCAACTCAGAAAATACTCAATGTCACTTTACCCGTTATTCCTCACCTTCTTTATTTCCCTTAAGAAAAATGAAAATTATGGCATTCACACCAGTCCTGTTGAGAACTGCGGTCAAGATAAACATGTATTTTTCTGGAACTTTTGAAATACAATACATGAGCTAACAGCTTTCTCTTGAGAAAAAAAAAATTCCTTCTTGAAAGTTAAAAATTCAATAAGCGACGCATTTTGACTTTTTAAATTGGTCAGCTATAAACCCTTGATTTTTCTACCAACCTTTTCAACCAACTTGGACTGCTTCCCAGTGTATTCCCTCTATTGGAAGAGCAGGGGTGGCCAGTTGTAGCTTTGTGCTGTCCAGATCCCAGACGTCTCCTTCTGTCCTGGAGACGTCCGCTCTTGCATTTGCTGGAATGGCATTTTCTGGGTCATCTAATGTGCCCCTTCAAATTTACTGAAATGTCAGCTCTTTGTTGGGGCTTCTCCCATGCTGCGTTGCTTCCCAGCCTTATTGGAAAACAGCTGGGCAATGTTGGTCAAATTGAATATTGAATCAACAAGGTCTGTAAATGTTTATTAGTGAATTCCAACAGATCTCACAGGATTTGATTCTGTATCCAGGGGAGAGATTCCTTACACTCATCTCTTGAATTGAGCATGGAGGATTTTTGTGTCACTGACAAAGACTGCTCTGAATATCACATCAACTTGTGGCCCCTTGATATACACAATTTTTTTTTTCTGATGAAATTTATTACATATTCTGGAATTGCTACATTTTTCTCCTTCTCAAGGGATGGGAGAATGTCCAGTGGCATCATTAAATCCTTGCAACTTAATAACAAAGTTCTTTGACAAAACAAATGATAGTAAGTGTGCATTAAATCAGACACTTAATTATACTGTTTTTTTCCTATGACAAATATTTTGTTGGAAGCAAATATAGTTTTTATTTAAAAGTTTCTTAAGACCAAATGGTTATCATGTTTCTAAGATACTGTTTTAAATCAGTTGCTGCAATTTTCACTGAATAATGTTAGAAAAGTGGAGAAGATGAGCCAGTAAGGATTCCCTTTCTCTCAATAGAGGCTATGTGAGGTCTTTTCAAGAATCACTAAAACAGAAGGTCATCTTGGTTTAGACAAAAGCATATTTTTGTTTCTTATTTTCTTTATCGGGGAAGCAAAAAGTTTTGGAAGTGATTTGCAGTATGCTTTTGGCGAATGATAAAATCTCTTTTTTTTCTTTTTTTCTCTGTCATAATGGCAAACATTTTGACACTGTTCTGCAAGTTATGGAAAATGAGCAGGAAGGGAAAACAGAGACTCTGTGTGACACTGTCGAAAATCCTGAGGCATTTCAAATTTTAGCTCTGCATGAAGGAGTGTTTATTTATCTAATTTCACAGTTGGATAGTGCATCATTAATTCAGAATGCAAATGGACATTTTGCTTCTCAGGATTCTCCCTCCTTTTTAAAGTAGCCAGTCAAATAGATTTTTTCATTACTTAAACAAAGAAAGAATATTTGGAAATTACAACTTGTACTTCTCACGTATCCATAAGCATTCTAATTAGCCCACATGAAATCTGAAGCTATTTATATACCTACCTAGTAAAACTGCTTTTCATTCCTTTATTTGACCTTGCTTCTGTTGCTATTTATTTCCTAACTACCCCTGACTTTGTTTTTTCTTTAGCTACCATGCTATTTTCAGGTCTTCTACATTTAATATTTTGTGAAATATCAAGGTAAGCAACTTTTGCTTTATTTCCCTTACAGGACGAGGATATATATATATATATATATATATATATATATATATCCAGATGATGGCACAATATAAGCTAATAACTACCCTTTCGTGAGTAATTATTTTGTTTCTTATGTGATCACATTTATCCTTAGAATAAATTATTGAATAACATAATTCCTACTTTTTAATGAATAAAATGTTTGCATAACTTTCCCAAGATCAAAGAGCTAAAAAGTGTTGTGTCAGGATTCAAACCCAGTTTTAGCCACACATATTGCTTTTGAAGTTAGATAGACTCATCTCCATGGGTCCAAAAGTGGTTCATTCACCTATGCCCTAGAAAAGTGGTCATCTTGATGTTTTTATCATGCCCCCCTCCTGCCTTGTTACCTATAGTCAGGTTCCCTTTCCCTCATTACTTTTTTCCATCTCCCCAATTTTAAAATGTTTCCATTTTTAATTGAATTTCAGAGAAACAGGAAAGAAGAGGGAAAGAGAGAGAGAGAGAAACATCAATCTGAGAGCAGAACATCAATAGGCTGCCCACAGGTAGGCATATACACTGATCAGGAATCAAACTGGCAACCTTCTGGTACACGGAGCAATACCCAACCTACTGAGCAACACCGGCTAGGGCTAAAAATATTTCTTAAACCCAAGACCTACAAGAAAGACTTCTTTTTCAGATTTTCATTGTTCACTTATTTTAGAACTCATCTCTTTCCCCTCAAAAAACTATAGAATCATACTTTGTGAAACTACTCAGGTGACCAAAGTCTGTTCTTGCTTCTATGACCTTTACCCTTCATATGTATTGTAATTGCTGCAGTACTTACGAGGTTTTGTCTACCATATATTAAACTTTTGAGATCAGGATTTAGCATCATATCTTGAATATAGGCATGTTCCAAAGGTTTGAGCAATAAGACAAACAAGGAAGTTCTGGAATGGCAGCTCCATGATAAAGGGTCTCTGTTTACATTATTTTTTACAAAGTAATCACACTGTCTTTTAAGGAACTGTATTATTTTTCATCTAGACATCTTTGATTCTAAAATAAGATGTACATTTTTTAAATGGATTAAGTAACTTCTATCAGTGATTCTAATGCGTGATATCCGGGTCTTTGGGGTGTCAGGGAAGCCGCCATGTATATTCTTCAGGCTGAGTCCTAAATATCACACGTATGAGAAGACACTCTTCACTACATGTAATGTGTAATATTTAGTGGCGAAACATTGTTCATGGAAAATGACACTTGTTTACCCTCAGTTTTTGTCCCGTAATTTCACACTCTGAGTGTTTTGTTGTCCTTGATGGGGTGGTGGAGGGGAATAAAAAACATGGAAAAAAACATTACGTGGCATTTTTTAGACATTTATTCATGTGGAAACATTTGTTGAATGCTAGTTCCTATTCTAAGTGTTATGATTGCAGCAGTGAGCTAGATAGAGTTTATGCCTCATAGAGCTTTCACTCCAGTGAGAAAAGAGAATGGGGGGAAAAAAAAGTAATATAACTTCAAACAGGGATGCTTGCTATGAAGAAAAACAAGTAGTTAAGAGAATGGCCAGGGACTGGGAAAAGCAGAGATCTGTTGATAAGGAAAGTAAATTTGCAGGTCCAGGTGACAGGACTAATTGAAAGACATTTGTCTCTGACTTGGCCTTTATGTGATCAGGCAAGCTCCTTGCTTTGCCCCATTATTACTCAGGTTAATTAGTTGCGAGAGGTTCTTGACAAACATTTAGCTGTGAATGTTTGCATTCACTTATTCCTCTTATTTTCAAGAGGACAGCCTCAGATAAAAGGTTGAGTAAAGTAAGATTTCATCTTTTCAGAGGGGTATTTTTGTCTTGCTGTAGGTTCAATAGAGATATGGAAAGAATTTTCAGGGATAATAGAGCAAGGAGGTTTAGATCTGCCCTGGGAACCTGGGTTTCTTAGTAGAAAATCTCAGTGTCCCTTTTCTCTGAGTCACAATGTGCAATTTCATAAAGGTCACTGTAATTCTCTTCTACCTCCAAGAGAAAATTCCTGACATCAGCTTGAAGATGCTCTTATAAGAGACTCACTTATAGAAACACTCATTTCTTTTCAGTGTGTTTAATTTCTTACTCTGACATTGGCTAGTTAAGTGACCTTGGGCAAATTGCTTTCTCTCACAAAACTTCTGATCCTCCCTGACAGACTCCCTTTTCTTCATCACTCAGTTCTTGAAATCTCATCTCCTGCAGGAAGCAGTTCTAATAAATTAGAGAAGAAATGATTAATCCCAATATGTCACATCTGCTGTGCTCTTCTTTTATTGTATGTACCAACTAAATGCACATACTCCCCAGTTTATAGATTATAAAAAGACACTTCGAGTTTAAGTTCATTATTTTTAGAACTAATTGTTTATTTTTTCATCACACCTGCATACTTATCTATTTTGCACATTATATTCTAAAGTGATCAAGTCATCCTTTCATGTTTCAGCCTGATTGAAAATGGTCTTTACTTTCTACCTTCTAATTCTGCTCAGCAAAAGAGGAGAGGGTGTTTTACAGGAGTGTGACTGCTTGCAGATCCATCTGAAAATATCAGATGGCACCTTGAGTGCCAGGGTTATGGTGTAACAGAAATGTCTCTGAACATAGGGATTTTGCTATCTGTATTCCTGGTCTAAATTCTACTGTCTAGTATGTTATAGGTGCTCAGTATTGCCTGGTTGAATGATTGGTGGCCAAACAAATCTTAGCACTAATTAAGTAAACAAGGATATTAGTCCTAATATAAGGTTTCCACAGAGTTCAGTTCTGGTCTTTGGAGAGCTTGGGGAGTGAAGGGACAGGGAATTGTGGGCACCCAGCTTACCACCCTGTCTGACACTTAGTAACTGGATGATCTTGGGCAAATCACCTAACCTCTTTGGAATATATATATAATTGAGTGAGATTATCTCTAAAGTAACTTTTCAAATAAACCAAAGCTTTTTTCTAGAGATTATTACTAATATAGATAATGCTGTGGTCAGAGCTAATGTCTGGGTGATTGTGACCCTTCCATATAAGATGATGATAAAATGGTTACGCTTGCAAGTGTTTCAAGAAAGGACATCTTTTCTCATCATTGGAGTGTCCAGTGCAACAGGAGACTAACACAAGGACCTCAACCAACGCTGGGCTTGAAATAATAGAAGTTTGATGCCTAGCAGGTAACTGGATTTTTTTGTTTGGCAACGAATGTCAAGGAAGGCTACGCATGTCGAAAGGTGCTGGGAAATACCATTTCTTCTAGTACCATTGCTGCAGCTATGAATACAGTCCTCCTCCCACTTAAGAGCACTGTAAGAATTAATGACTGCAGAGTACATCTGTGAGGGGCAAAGCTTCCTGAGCGTGGTCTGTACCAGTGAAATGGGCTGACACTAAATAACCCAAAAGTCCCCTAAGCAGAGTGTCATGAGTGTTAACATATGTATTCCAATGCATTAACACAAGGAGCAATGAAATTAACCAGGAGCTCCATGTAACAATGACTAAATCATCCTTGCCAGGCAGAGTGGAAAATTATACACAGCTTTTAGGTCCGGGGCAGTGAACACGATCATAGCACCTCAGTGCCAGGGAGGCAGAGGCAGCACCTAATGAAGCCTGTCGGTTTCACAAAATGCCCTGGCTCCTTTCTGCGGGCACTTCCCCTAAAATTAAACATCCAGAGAGCGTGCGTGTACCCCACACTTAGTTTTCCCTTTTAAAGACACATGTCGGAAAAAAAGAACACGATTATCACACCAGGACATAAGGGCAACATCTCAGCTGAATAATGAGCTTAACAGATGGTGCTCTCTTGAGTGTCACTCATGGGATTACAGGGCGAATCCTTATACTGCTTATTTATTAGAGGGGAAAGAAAACACTTCTGTGAGAACCAAGCTCCTTCCCAAAAGCTCCTTCTTGCTCAATGGCCGGTACTAATCATTGCTGGGGAAATTAATTTTTAGTTTTTGCTTGAGTAATAAAGAACTCCTGAGCTACTCTAAGGGTGTCAAAAGCTCACTATGTGGTCTTTTGTCCTCTTTGGCCACTGTGTCGCTCCCATGGACTCCTGTGGTTTGAAGTTACCCTCACCTTCTCACACTTGAGCTTTCTCCTCCCCCTGCCTCCCTTCCTTCTGTTAAACAGGCGCTTTGTGTGAGCAAGTTGTGCTTCAGTGAAAAGTGTTAAGAATGAAAGTGCATTTTCCTGAACACTTCTAAAAACAAAACAATTGGTTGGTCTAACAACCACCCTTTCCAAGAGTTTTCCACATGATTAGGAATATTAGCATACTTCTTAGAACCTGGGAACTCCCCTATTTCCTTTAGAAAACAGAACAAAACCAAACCAGTGTATTGCTGCTTCCTGAAAAAATACCTGCTTGATAAGAAATAAGCAACCACAAGCTGTGAGACCACTTCTCAAGACCTGGGGAGGTTTGGGGTTCAAAGGCCAAAGTTTCTAGGCTATATCTTTATTCCTGTGTTTCAAGTTTTCCTCTGTTAGAATGGGAATTGGCCTATAGGACATAATTACATATGCTGATAAATACAGCCCTTTGTTCTGACACTGGTAAAGAATAAATTCATGAAGGCAGAGAGATTAAGAAATTGAGTCATTAATATCAAGATGGTTAATTCTCAAAATTACCTTCTACATTATGGAAATTTATATATACTGCTGATTTACAATGTGACTTTTATAATACTTCTGTTACTATTTTTATTTTGGTTGGTTTGGTTTGGTCTTTAGCAATAGTGGTAATTTCCTTGGATTCTGTTTAGTAAATAATCTTTGGGGAAAATGATGCATTAAATACGATTATTTTAAAACGTAAGTGATAAATATGACTTCCTTATGTTGTAAAATAAATCAGAACTTTTTAATGAATATTCATTTTACTCACTAATGTCCTCCCTTTTCTATTTAGATTCCATCAACCCAGACCTGGCTTTATGGGATGTGACTGGTGTAATTACATAGGGTCCCAAACTAAGTAGGGCTCCTGCTTCGGGTCTAATGCTTTAATGTTTCTGTCTTGAAATACTGGTTGTCTTTGAATGTCTGTTTTGTAAATGAAGTCCAATTGGGCAAAGAAGCACGTGCCTTGGATCACCTCTCCATCTCCCTGAACAGGTTTTCTACCACCCACTCCAGCTCCCTGGTGCCCTAATCCAACCGGACCACTTTCTCACCTCATGGTCTCTCTGTGGAGGGCTAGGCAACAGCCATTGCTGTCCCAAGATAGCTATGCCTGGGCACATCCCTTGAGCAACTCATCCTGGAACCAACAGTATCCCTGCACTAAGGTTGCAATCTGTTTTGGGTCACGTGTTCACTAAGGGTTGGGATGGCAAGTGGTGGAAGAGGAAAGTAGGTCCAGCAAGGTCTACCAATTTTCATTTTGCACTAGGCAGGGCACTAGCCAGCCTTCTTTCAACCACCATCATTCTAAACACTGGATCCCTCATTACTTGTATAACAGTAGAGCTAAAGGTCTTATTCATTAACTAGAGGCCTGATACATGAAAATACAAGAGTAGGCCTTCCTTCCCCTGGTTATTGGCACCAGTTTCCCTCTGGCACCCAGGACCCAGGCTTCCCTCCTCCGGCTGCCCGCAGGCACCCAGGACCCAGGCTGGCTTCCTCCAGGCCTGGGCTTCGTCAGGAAGAATGTCTGAAATGACATCCGGAAGACATCCGATCTAATTAGCATATTACCCTTTTATTATTATAGATTAAAGGAAAATTTGTTGACAGGAAAAAAATGCTTCTAAAGGAATTTCAACTATGACCCTCATGTTTAAAGGCTCTTCCAGAAATGAGAGAGGGGGTGCACAGCTAATTAGCACACAATGAGTTTTGTTGTTGTTGTTTGCAAGCAACAGAGAATTACTGACACTACCTCAAGGACATGTGAGTGTGTTGTAAGGTATGGATATGGAAAGCCATGGCAGCAGAACACTTTGGGTGACCACTTTTCTCCTTATTTCTATTAGGAGCTGGCATGGTGGCTCCAGGGCATGCATCTCTGCTGCTTTCCAACCAACAGCTTACTCATAACCTTGCTTTGTGCATAGCTCAGCATAGTCTATCACAATCTTCCATTTCTGCATTGGAACCTTATAAAGTCAGGTCATACCACTAAATACTTCATTATCTGGACAGTTCTTTCATGTTAGATGCATCACTGCTGGGTGGTTAGATGCTTAATTCAGTTACCTCAGCTATGAGCAGAATACTGGATAATAAAATAGACTGCCTTTCTCATCAAGGGCAGTGGACAGGGAAAGCCCTTTAATAGACATCTATTCAGCAGCTTACTCTTTTCCTGCTACTGAATTGACTCTGTCCCTTTTATTCCCTGTCTCAGGTAAAAAGGCCATCATTCCAGTTATTCAGTGAGACACTTAAGAATGTTCATACTCCTTCCTGTCCCTCCTCATCACTTCTATTGTCTCTATCTCCTAGATTTTTCTTTTCACAGTCTGTAATTGATTTCCGAATCCAATCCAATCTCTTCAGTATGGCATCAGACCTATCTGAGCTGACCCCTAACTATTCTCTAGTCTCATTCTCTGTTGTCCATGCTATTACCCTTACCCGATGACTATTAAATTGCTTGCAGTTCATCAGATGAACTGTCTTCTTCCTCACCTTCATAATTTCTCATATTCTGTTCTTACCCATAATACAAGCACACTGTATTTGCCTTCCTAGTAGCCTTGATAACAAGGCACCACTGTTGTTTGTTTATGTGATTTCCCAATAAATTGTGAACTTCTCAAAGGCTGACACCATGTTTCAGTTTTATGTATTCCCTACATTTCAAAGAGAACATAGTATGAGGTATATGTTAAATATAATAAATGGACATTACCATGTGCCCATTTGAAAATGCCAAGAACCTCACATTGTTTTCTGTATAAAGTGCAGACTCTTCAGTGCCTCTCCCATATCCTCTTCCCAGGACTTTTCTATTTTACATCCCAACAATGAGGAAAGTCTTCTGGTTAGTCATTATCTCCTGCTAATTTATGCCTCATGCTTTGTAAATGATGTTGCTTATGCTCAGACTTTCTTCCTCCTTACTTTTCTGCAAAATGAACTTTTATTCATTCTTAAATATTTAACTCAAGCATTGGCTCTCTTGGGAAGTCACTGTTTTCTCCCTCCTTTTCCTTTCTTACAAATCTAGGTTCCCTCTCCTTTAGCATCTCTTAGAACCTTTTTCTCCATTATGATACTTTTATTATTTTACTTTTATATTA
Source organism: Cnephaeus nilssonii (assembly GCF_951640355.1). Taxonomy (NCBI): domain Eukaryota; kingdom Metazoa; phylum Chordata; class Mammalia; order Chiroptera; family Vespertilionidae; genus Cnephaeus; species Cnephaeus nilssonii. The sequence goes on along the minus strand of NC_137074.1, from coordinate 67,906,382 downwards.
TACCTGTTACTTTATTGCCATTCTCTTTAGAGAAAGGAAACACAATTTTTTACATCCTCAATACAAAAAGATACATGGTGGATGATCAATAAATATTACAAATGGGAGAAGATAATAAGTCTAGAACTAAGTCCTAGATTAGTCTAGAACTAACCTCTGTCCTGCTTTTCCACATACTTTACTTTGTGTCATGCCATAGTCCATCCAAGATAGAGCACATAGTTATTTCAATGCAGCCATCATTGCACAATATATTCTTACTTCTCTATATTAGATGGGAAACAGATTAAGATTCTGTAAGAAAGACATCTAAAATATAGAACGTTAAGTAAAATTAAAGTTTATTGCTCTCCTACATAACACTTTAGAGATGATTGGCCTAGGCCGCTGTTAGTTTTTTTCCCCAATTATCTGACACCAACCAGGCATCTTACAATTCAATTCAATACCGACACTAAACAGAGTGTCAAACTTCACAGGTTAAGAGCTCAGTCTCATAAGACAGCCATCCTTTCAGATGCCAGTCGCAAGTAGCAGGTCCCCAGGTGACTCACACTTCTGTCTGACTTGCCTACAAAGCCAGGCATTTTCACAACCCTTCCCCAGGTTCAATTATTTGCTAGAATGATTCACAGAACTCACAGAAAATGCTATATTTACTATTGCAGTTTATTGTAAAGGATACAAATAAACAGCCAGATGAAGAGGTACATGAGGTAAGGTTCAAAAGTGTCCTAAGTGCAGGAGCCTCTGTCCTGTGGACTTGGATGTGTCCACACGTCTGGGAGCTTTCCAAACCCTGGTTTTACGGATGTTTTATTACCTAGGTGTGGTTAATGAAATCACTGATCATTGATTATTAACTCAGTATCTAGGCCCTCTCCCCTTCCTGCAGGGAAAGGAATGGGACCAAAGCTTTAAGCTTTTAATTTTTTTTTTTGGTCTTTCTGATGGTAAGTCCCCATCCTGAAGATAACAGGGGCCTGCCAAGAGTCACCTTATTAGAACAAAAGACACCCCTCACACTCTTATTGCTGAGAAAATTCCAAGTGTGTAAGGATCTTTGTGCCAGGATTCAAGGACAAAGATCAAATACATTATTATACCACAGCTGCAAAATAATTATGTTCCATGAAGTCATTCAGGTACCCAAATATCTTCTATCTTGTCTGTCCTGTTGTTCTTGGCTACAGAGAAAAAGCTGGGTTGCCACTACCAATATTACCCATAGGAAAGGGTAATAAGAGAGTATGTGGGATACAAGACATCTTTTAACCTTGTGAAAGGGGAGTTACATATATCATTTCAGCCTGAATTCTATTGGGAAGACATTTAGCTACAAAGGAAACTAGAAAATGTAGTCTCCGCATGTGTTCAGCTAGTAAAGTTATATCAGAAGAAAGGAACTGATTTTAGAAGATAAATAGCTGTCTGACTCAAGTCCCTATATTGAAAATACTTTTACAGCCAAAAGCACATTTATTTTGAAAGTCAATTGGATTTTCAGGAGCAAATATAGTACAGTGTCTCTGAGTTTGGGCTCCAGAGCCAATTCACACTGAGCTCTAGTCGTCACTGGTGTGTGGCCTGACAACTGGCCTAACCTTTGGATGTTTCTGTTTCCCATCTGTATAATGAGTATAACAATACTACCCACCTCCTACATTGAAAGTGAAATAAATTAATACAGGAGAAAAATGTAAGATGTGTCTGGCACAGTGAGCACAATTAGTGTTAGTAATTATTATATCTATTCCTAAAGGTGTGCACACTTATTTTTCTTCTTGCGATAAATATTTATTGTGTAAATGAGCAATCTAACTAGTTGATAAGTATTCTTTATATTAAGCAACTCAGGAAATTCATATTTTTCATATCCTGTGTTAATTTCATAAATTTCTATATCTCTTTTTTAGATTTTCAATTATTACTTCTTCCTAATGGTAATGTTTTTCCTCCAGAAGCCTTCTGTTTCTAATTTACTGGTTATAGTATCTGTGAGTTTTTCTACCAGATAATTGAGCTTATTAAGGCTGTGTGTGAAATATAATTAAATAGTTTCTGGGAGGCAATCCTATGGGACATTTTTATGACATAAAGTAAACATACCTTTAGTGCATTGTCCTTAAGAAACTATTTTTATTATTCAAGGATCATTTTGTTTATTTCTTGTGTTTATTTGTAGTGTTAGCAAATAAGTATCTCTAGAGAAGTGAGTTATGGAACTTGGTATACTCATAAACATATAGATAATTAGAAAAGTCTCAATAAAAGCTTGAAGCTTAGAGTATAAAGAGAATTTAAAAACAATTAAGTATCACCACGTGTTGAATGAAATGTATTTTACTCTGGGGAAAAAAGGCAAAGCAAACAGAAATCTCATTGGAGTTTATTGATAAGAATATGCATGATAAAGTCAACCTCTAGTCTACAGACTGTCAGAAATTAGATGTCCAAGTGAACGTGGGACATGCAATAAGAGATACCTTTTTGAAGTTACCTCTTGATGCTGCCTGAGTAAGAAGATGTCTCTCCTTCTATGATTTTTAAAAATCCCCTATGCTGTATTTTGGCAAACATTAATTCATTATTTCTTCCTGGTTTGTTTTATTGTAATTGGGAAGCAAGACAGTGATGCTGACACTACTAGGGAAGCAAGGCAGTTTTCGAAGAAGCTTACATTGAAGTGCAATGGGGAGAGCGAGAAAGGGAGGGAGTGAGAGAGAGTCTGATGCTGCATTTATGGTTGTTACCTGACCAGCATCTTTCCAGACATCTCTGGATGTAGGGATCCTAAGAATTGATCCTGAACAATTATATGACAGTTGGGTAATAAAAGTATTCATTGTCTTAATGCTGTTTTCTGTAAGTTGCTGAGGTAACTACAAATAAAATGCAGTGGCCCTGAGTGGATAAGATTAAGCCAGCTATTTCTTCAGATTTTTTTTAATGTAAATCAGTATCTCTGAGTATGAAGGTATTACACATTTTAGGATGGAAAAGGGATGGAACAGCTTGCCATCTCTATATCACTATTTCATCCCATCACTCCCCCCCTGAAAAAAGAAATCCAAAACACATCCATTCATCCCATAGCAGGGACTTCTTAGCTGGTAATTGAATTCTAAACACTCATCACACACAGGGATGGGCTACAGATCTAAGGAAACCAAATTTTTAATTTGAATAATCTTCAACAAAGGGCAGATGGAGCCTGTCTTTCACCAATTAATAAAATTTTTAAAAGAGACCATTAACAACATAATGATTATAAAAAATATTCAAAGGTCTTAATATCCACAATCTTCTATATATTTCTGGGAGAGCACAATATTTTTTTCTCTCAGGCCATTTTAAAGATTTTCTTCCCTAGTCTCTATGCAACAAGTCCCCATCCTTTTAATACTATACTGTTATAAAGAAGTAACATAGAGTTGTTAGTCCATGAAGTTAAAATTAGAATAGGAGACAAAGTAGGGCATATAGTGTACCAAACAAATCATTAACCCATTGTGCCTTAGTGGTATTTGTAGTCTATGGACAAAAACTGAAGTTCTCTACATTTGCTGTGAGTGACTAGAGAAGAGCAAGTACTCCTTAACCCCCACACCACACACTGGGCTCCTCTGCTTATGAATGTTAATGAACCAATCAAAGCTATAAAAAGAGGTAACTAATGGATTAAGAAAAAATAAAATTTCAGTAAAAAAATGCAGTATTTTTTATTTTATTTTTGTGGGATCTCAACTAAAGATAATTCTTAATGGATCTAGTTTATCATAAAAAGAAATACTGATGGAACTACAAAACACAGGAAAAAAATCAAACTCACTTTCAGGTGCTACATCCACACTCCATTTAATAAAGTTCCATATGAAGTAATTTATTATTGTATATTAAAAAAAAAAGATAAGTCTCTCTCTCTCTCTCTGTCTGTCTCTCTCTCCCTCTCTCTCTCTCACCCTCTTTCCCCATATACACTGAGTGGCCAGATTATTATGATTTCTGAACGCATAATAATCTGGCAACTCAGTATGTGTATGTGTGTGTGTGTGTATTAATTAGAGGCCCGGTGCATGAATTCGTGCATGTGTGGGTCTGTCAAGCCTGGCCAGGGGGAGGGGACATGGGCGTTTGGCCAGCCTGTGTGCTGGTCGAACTCCTACTCGAGGGGACAATTTGCATATTAGCCTTTTATTATATAGATTATACACTGAGTGGCCAGATTATTATGCGTTCAGAGATCATAATAATCTGGCCACTCAGTGTATATATTCACATAACTCCCAAAAGAAACAAAGGGAAAGTACCACCCAACTGGGGTCTTGAAGCAACTTCAAGGAGAAGGTCAAGGAAACCTAGGGTAAAGGAGAGTGAGAAGGTAGGACAGGGCATATGAAGGCCATCAAAACAATCTCTGTGGCAGGGGAAAACTGACCCACAATTACATGAACTGGAGCTGGAAGGAACTAGGACCTGAGGCTGAGCAAGCCTTCAGGAATATGAGAACCACAGTCACTATTACTCTAAAATTCAAGAATGCAAATCTGAGATTTTTTGCATTAAAAAATTTGTGTTGTGTTCATCCAACTCATTATGTTCCTGTAGTAGTCTGCTTGGGTTGCCATACAAAATACCATAGATTGGGTGTCTTAAACAACAGAAAAATTATTTTCTCACCATTCCGGAGGCTAGAGTCTAACATCAGGGTCCCAGCATAGTTGGGTTCTGAAGAGTGCTGCCCTCCTGACTTGCAGCCTTTCTCCTTGTGTCCTTACATTACAGAGAGAGAGAGAGCTCTCTGGTAGCTCTTTTAACAGGGCACTAATCCTATCAAGACCCTGTGACCTTAATTAATCTTATTTACTCCCTTACAACAAATAAAATCACATTGGGGGTTAGAGTTTCAACATAGGAATTGTGGAGAGGGCAGGGGGTGGGGGCCACAATTAAGTCCACAGCCATTTCCTGTCTAGAAATTTCCCCTCCACTCTCCAACAATGTGTGTATATGTGAACATGGTGAACACTTTAATACTGGGCTATCAAGAGTAAGGTAAGCAGAACAAAATCCAAATCGACCTTCCTTTTCTAAACATAGCTAGCAACATCCAATCAAGTCTTTTTCACATTTTATTACTCTGAAAGACTCTTTTTTCCTCCCTTTTCCATCTTTTATGGTTCTTGTCATTATATTGGACCCAACCAGATAATTGAGGAAAATCTCCCAATTTCAAGTCACCTGATTAGAAAGCACAATTTTATCTGCAACCTTAATTCCTCTTGCCATGCAATACCATACCTTTCTGGGTTCCTGGGATTAGAATGTAGACATTCTTAGGGGACCATTCTTTTACCCCCACCCACCACTATAGTAGCATAATTATAACACAATTTCTTGTACCTGTAATCTAACAAGGTAAAGGACAAGTAAATGAAATCATTAAGTTTGGAACCTGGATTTGACCTAAATACTACTATTCTCTCAGGCATTTTAATTTCTAGCTTCCTAAAAAACGGGCCTTTTAAAATTGAATAATACTCAAATCCAATTATGGATATAAATTAAATTTCATCAACGGCACACAACTTAATTGTCTTCTAATTCTCTTTAGCACTCAGTCAGCTGATATTTGCAAGATTTCAAATAGTTTAACAAAAATAAACAAAAAATTGGGATAGGGAATACAATGAATTGGAAATTCAGATTCAGTACATTTCAAATGATGAAAAATTTTAGGGATTATTAGCAAAGAAATGCCCACATTTAGTAATCAATTTAGAAATATAAAATTGTTTTTATTACTATAAACGTGCAGTATAATTTTACAAATAATATTTCAAGTATGTTTCATGCAGAGAACATGAAATGCTACAATGGTACTTTGATGATCTTGAAAAATGCTTAAACATAAGTTACTGGAAATAGTAATACACTTTTTCAAATAATGTACTAACATATGTCATCAATTTAAGTAAGATATCTACTAAGTGTTTATTATATGCAACATTTGGAGAGAGAAAATTTTCTGATATATAGATCCCTAGAATTTATGTATCTGGTAAAGGAGAAAATTAAAAAGAAGTTATATTAAACATTACCTTTACATTGCCTTATGTTTTATTTTAATGCAATTAGTATAAAATATAATGCTTTTCTAAAAACAATTAAAACTGTAAATTGTGAATCAATGTAATTTAGTTAATTGCATGAGGGTCTTTTTTTTTTCGAGAATGTGACAGGTAGGGAAAAACTGTTTTGATTCAATTATTTTAGTTGAATGAATATAGCTGATGTGTCCTTTCAGCTTCTGTACACACATTCTCACAATGATCAAAAGTCACAGTAAAGTCAGCCCAGTGTGGCTCAGTGATTGAGCACCAACCTATAAACCAGGAGGTCATGGTTGGATTCCCAGTCAGAGCACATGTCCAGGTTGTGGACTGGATCCCCAGTGTGGAGCATGCAGGAGGCAGCCGATGATGTTTCTATTTGTTTCTCACTCTCCTTTCCTCTCTGAAATCAATAAAAGAAAAAATTTTAAATATCAGAGTAAAAAATTAAAGTACCACAAGAGTCAGTACATGTTTGCTATAAGACACACACATACCCACATGTAACACTTGTTAATTTGATGGATTATGTCTTTAAAAACTGGAGAGAATAAAGCCATGTTGTGCTGATAGTATTTCATAGTTTGTCCTGGCATACAAATACTGAATAAATACTTGCTAAAATGAATGAGAAAACAGTTCTCCTAAATGAAGTTATTCAACATATGAAGTTTTTTAATTTAGCAAAAAAGGGACAGACTCAGATAACATTCAATACTGGATTTTAATGAAAAGTTTAGGAATAAAAAATAATTTCATCTTTTCACCATATGGCCACTCTGGTTTCTAGTGCCGCTAACACTGAATATAACAAAGTTTCCATGGAGCATTACAGCATAATTGTAGAACCACTTGAGCTATGTCCTGATTTTTCTTACTTCTCTAATATTTATCAGGGAACATTTTTATACACAAAACTAGTTTAATGACCTCCATATCCTCATCACACAGATGTAAATCATCAGCTTATTGCCACTCTTTTTAATTTCTATTTTAACCCTTCTGGCCCTTACCTCACTGTATTATTATTATTACTTTTATCATTTTAATCCTCATCCAAGGATATTTCTTATTGATGAGAGAGAGAGAGAAACATCCATGTGAGAGAAACATCCATTGGTTGCCTTTTGTACATGCCCTGACTGGGGATTGAACCCACAACTTTTTTGGGCCAGGACCTCACTGGATTATTTTGAAACAAGTCCCAGGCATCATGTCATTGCATGTATTCACAATTATAGGTGAATCCCATTTTTAGGTTGGAAAATTGGATGTGCTTTTACAAGAGTGTCTGGTTAAATAAATATTATGCCCATTTTTTTCTATTGGGTTATCTTTTATTATTGATTTATAGGAGTGCATTATATACTATATACATGAGTCCTTGAGTTTTATGTGTTAATTTAACCAATATCTTCTCCAACTCTAAATATGTCTTTTGAGTTTCTTATGGTATATTTTAATAAATAATATTTTTCATTTTTGTTGTAGTCTATCTTAATAATTTTTGTCCTTTATATAGTCAGTAATTTTCATTGCTCATATTAGGAATATATTCCTCCTTTCTTAATTTTCCTTGGTAAGTCTTAAAGAAGTATATCATTTTTATTATTTTTGTCCAAGGACCCAAATTTTGTGTTGTTGATGTTTTAAATGTATGTTTGTTTTCTATTTGATTCATACCTATTGCTTTTATTATCTATATTTTACTTTCTTTGGATATATTTTCTGTTATTGTTATTGTTTCTAATACCTTAAGATGGAATTTTATATCATTAAGTTTCAGAGGTGTTTTTATTTCCTTCCTAATTTATGCAGTTGCAACTGTAGATTTCTCTTTAAGCATATATTTTGCTGTATCCTGTAGAGGGCCCCATGGGAAGGCACATGGGCATTTTTTTAATTATTGTCAGCTGAACTCAGGGCGACAGGCAGAGCCACGCCCTAGGAACATGCTTCCCCAAAAAGGCTGGACATGTTATTAGTACTGACTTTTTACCTTTGCCCAGGTGTCAGGGAGCAGGCTTTGATATGTAAATCCAGTCAAGCACCAGGAATGCTAGGGCCTACTCAAGAATGCAAATAATCTCCTTTCATCCTAACTTTTGGTGAAACCCCCTGGTATTTGGGGGGTATAAATAAACAGCTGTGTCAGCTCTGGGTCCCTGTCCCTCCATCAGAGGTGGCAGCGATTCCACCCGGCTCCCAGCTTTATAAATCTATCTCTGCGTCTCCTTTCTTTCTTTCTTTCTTTCTTTCTTTCTTTCTTTCTTTCTTTCTTTCTTTCTTTCTTTCTTTCTTTCTTTCTTTCCTTCTTTCTTTCTTTCTTTCTCAATCCCTGGCTGCCTCCACTCAGAACCAGTTTCATCTCTCTTTCCGTGCTGGACGCGGAAAAGGGAGATCCCCACCATATCTGGCTCCCGCTGCATCCCATTGATTTCACATATTTTTATTAGCTTTTAGGTCAAATTAATTAATAACTTTATTTGTGATATCTTCTTTTATGCATATATTTTAGAATACATTGCTTTACTTCCAACAATTGGGTATATTTGGTTTTTCTTTATTTAAATGTATTTCTGACATAATTACTATCTGGTCAAGTAAAATGCTTTGGAATGATTTTAAAACTTTGAAAAACTTTGGACCTTACTTTAGGACTAAACATACTATCATTTTGGTAAATATTGCATGTACACTTGAAGAAAATGTTTATCGAACATTTGTGGTTTAGTGCTCTTTACATAACAATTAGGTTAGTCTCCTTAATCTTGATTAAAACTTCTATATATTTTTCTAATTTCTTGTTTGCATATACCATCAGCTATGAAGAAAGGTTAATTTATTTTTAAATCTCTCTTATGTGTCATGGATCTTTTCTTTCTTTTAGTTCTGTCTATTTTTTCTTCATGTACTTTGAAGTTCTGATATTGGGAATATGATTGTACATTGTGATATCTTTCTTATGGGCTGACCCTTTTATTATCATGTAATGTATTTCTTTGTTTCTTGTAAATCTTCTGGACTTAAAGTCTACTTCCTCTGGTATTTTTACAGTTTCACCAGTTTTATTTTACTTAGTGTTTGCATTATATCTTTTCATGTACTATATGTACTATTAATTTAACATTTTATATATTTATATTAAAGAATCCTATATAATAAAAGGCTAATATGCAAATAGACCCAACAGTGGAACAACCGAACAACCGGTCACTATGACATGCGCTGACCACCAGGGGGCACATGCGGAACATGGCAGGCGTCAGCAGCGGCAGAATGGTGGAGCAGGTGAGCGGGGGTGCCAGAGCAAGGTGGGGCACCAGTCACTATCATCAGGTTGAGCCTCTGGTGTTACTGAAAATTCTTTGCTCCCGCATGCTGAGGTCCCACCTGGTGCCCAGCACCAGTCCTGAGATGGCTCAGTGCCATCAGCAGGTGTGAGTGGCAGTTATTGGCCCCGATCACCCCTCAGGGCTTCTCCACCTCCCTCTGCTCCAGAGGGGCGATCAGGGTAGCAGCCGTGGTTCACACTCACTGACGGTGCTGCCCCTGCTCACACCCGCTGCTGGAACCAGCCCCAATTGCTCTGCGCAGTTAGCAGGTGTGAGCTGGGCAGGCACCATCAGTGCGTGGGAATGGTGGTGGCAGGAGCGGGACTGCCAGCAGAAAGGGGGCTGGGGGCCACGACGGAAGGGGCCAGGAAGGATCATGGAGGATGGGCTGAGACCAAGCCTGTGCCTCCCTCAGCCTTGCAGCCCACAGTTTCTTTCAAGGTGCACAAATTCATGCACTGGGCCCATAGTAGTCTTATATTTATATTTAAGGTATGTTCTTATATTGACATCCAATTATCAATTTACTTGCCACTGCAAAATATGTACAAAAATATTTTAAAAGTCACTTTTCTTAAAAGGCACAAAAGCTTCGAGATTCTCTTACAGCCAGTGGAATACAATTTAATGTAATTATGTGATTATATGTATATTATTTGTAATGTACATATTCCAAAGAGGTGGCATAATTAATTATTAAAAAAAAACACTAAGTCATTGTTTTTCAGCTTTCCATTTCTCAGTTACCTCAAGTCTTTGGCAATCCACTTTCATTTGCATTATTCATTCGGTTTAGAATCTGATGAAGGGATTTTGACTTCTTGATAAACTCCTAGAACAAGCTTCTGTTGCTATGGGAAGATATCCAACATTTATGGATCAGTAATCTAATCCAGACTGGCAACTCCCATGGAATTAACTTAATTTCCCTTTTACTGTGTTCACCTTCTCATGTGGAACACCGGGTCACAAGCTGTATTCACCACCTCAGCCCACTCTTCAAAATCATCTTCACAAGCCACACTTCTCCCTTTAATGTAGTATCTAATTTTACTTATCTATACCAAAAAATTGGATGCCAAGAACCAATGTGTAAATGCCATGTCAGACAATTTTTGTTTCCTCAATCTATTCCTTCTATATCACAGATTCCAGGCTTTCTGAGTAGAAAAGACTCCATATAAAAATGATATTTTATGCCACAGGAAATGGTAAGTTCCATGTATTACATGATCATGTGAAGAGTCTTGGTCAGGAACAAAAAAATGTAATGAAGTCCAAAAGAGACATTACTTTAGAAAGAATAGCAGAAATAGTCTTTCATTAACTCTAGAAAAGGTATTGAGAAAAAGGTAAAGAATCTAATAATACCAGATAAAAATTTTGAACGTTCGAGGTCCTAAAAAAGATTTTTGGGGTAGTAGAGTCACAATGATACTTAGATTCTAGTCTCAGCTTTTTATTATGTGACATTGGCCCACCAATTTTAGTTTAATTTCTCTGCCTATAACAATTAAAGATTGGTGCAAGTAACCCTTAATAGCCTTTTGATGTCTGACTGGTTGATCTCAGCGTTGATACCAGGCCTAGATAGGACTGAATTTTCAAGTGATAAACATAACTTTCATTTGAGATCTATGGGAAGACTTCCATTTAAAAGCATCTACCTACTCTCTGCTCTGGATATGGCAAAGCACTTGTGACACCTTTTTTTGATCATGAAAGCTCTCTAGTCGTCAGTAGAAATTATTTCTTACAGCTTACCAATCTATGTTCTCTTAGAGTGAAAGAAATGGACACAATGAAGGAAGAAAGTACCTTTCAAAAAGGAAACCGGCCAGTGTTGCTCAGTGGTATAGCATAGACCTATGAGCCAAGAGGTCACGGTTTGATTCTAGGTCAGGGCACATGCCCAGGTTGCCGGCTCAATCCTGAATATGGTATGTATAGGAGCCAGCGTATTAATGATTTTCTCACATCATTAATGTTTCTGTCTCCCTCCATCCCCCTTTCTCTCTCTGAAATCAATAAAAATGTATTTAAAGAAAGAAGGAAAATTAAGCCTTTCCTTTGAAATCAACCTTCAGTCTACTTTTTCAGTAAATAACAGTCAACCTCCAGGTTGATTTCCAATAGGTTTTCCCTTTGATTCCCACCCATCTGTAAAACAAGCCAGGGGAGAAAAATCCGCTTAATTAAAAAGTTGTCTATGAGAGGAGATATGGCAACAACATTATCTTTTTTAGATTTCTGATCTTCAGAGATCACTGTATGGTATAAATGATCTGAGGGAAACCAGACATTGATAGAAGATATATATGCCATGGTGAAGGATTATATGCGTAAAGATAGTCAAATATATGTTAAAGAAATATAGAACAGTGGAAGAGAAATGAACAACCTATTGTGATGTAATATTTGCATACCCATCTATCCTGGCATCCTTACATATGTATCAGCAAAGTTATGAAGAAAGTTGTAGGATAGTGAACAGGTACATATGCATGTAATCACAAAACAGGATAACTTCAAGAAAATAGTGGATATGCCCCCCCAATTAATCTAGAAGATTTACTAATAAGAAAATGGTAGATATGTTGTCCCCAAAACTCTAGAAAATTTACTAATAAAGAGGCAGAGGTTGTGATTATACAACATAAAAACTGTAAATTTCTGGAGCCCAATAAAGATTTTCAGGGTAGCAGAGACTGCAAAAACTCATCCCAAAAAGAGCAGGTAGCCTTTGACATCTTGAAATCATCACCAGTCTCACAACAGATGCGAGTGCAAGTGGGAAAAAATAAATAAATAAAGACCCTAGCCAACTGCAACTGCAGGGGGACCATTTTTACAGGCAGAAAGTAATTATCCAGCTGGAAGTTATCCAGAACACCAGAGAGAGTGAATATCCCTACCCCATCTCAAAATTCTGTGGGATTTTTAATGAACACAAATGGTCATGACCTTGAGTTTTATGCTCCATCCACAAAAAGAACTTAACAACAATGCTGGGTGTTGCCTTCCTGGACCCATACTGTGAGGCACTGATTCGGAACCAAGGATTAAGAGGTCTCTGGACATGTTGAGGATAATGAGGACCTCTGCAAAAATTATTTATTTGGTTAAATTACATGACTAATTTTACTGCATAGTAACAGTGCTGTTCGGGTGCTAGCAGCAAACTGCAAAACTGCTTAATGAATTTCTATAGAGGAACTTAGTATTTTAATGACAAGTGGAGATCATCTATAAAGGCGTAATACTGCTTCTGTTGTCACTTGGAACAGCTCTCCTACCCCTCCTCCCCCAACACCAGTTTTACTTTTATTAGTCACAGCCTCTCTGTCTTAGACTAATTTTGCACACATGTATTTGATTTGTGGTGAATAGATGACAGATTAGCCAAATTGCAAATCATAATTGAGCAGAGATCCATGTAATGTAAATCACACAGCCCAGCATCCACTTCTGTTTACCAAGGCAGCAGTTTTGGAAGTTGCCAGATAAAATGACAGCTCTCACATTGACTACCAATCATCATTATGAGATAGTAGATTTTTTTTTTAATATTCTTTTATTGATTTCAGAGAGGAAGGGAGAGTGAGAAACAAATAGAAACATCAATGATGAGAGAGAATCATTCATTGGCTGCCTCCTGCAGGCTCCACAGGGGATCCAGCAGGGGATCCAGCCTGCAACCTGGACATGTGCTCTGACTGGGAATCTAAGCATGACCTCCTGGTTTATAGGTTAATGCTCAATCACTGAGCCATGCCAGCCAGGTGATTTTTTCTTAATATGATCCCAACTTTGACGTTGTGGCTTCAGACCACAAATTACCAAAAAGAGAACACCTCTAGGAGGACTGCCATAATGAGATCAAAAGGCAGAAATGAGAAAGTAACTAACATTTTTCCTACTCTGTGCCAGACCACTAGGAATTTTACATATATTATTTCACTAACCCCTCTCAATAAGGGATGGGCACTATTAATGTAATTTAGCAGGTGATGTGGAGGGATATTATTTCTGTTCAGGAAACCAAGCAACTAACACATTGATCTCCACCTCCCCAAGGTTCTTTGCAGTTAAAAATACAAAACACACACACACACACACACACACTCATATACCCATAGACTTTATGCTGTTCACATATTTTATATTACCATACTGTCTCTTCTGTAAAACTATGGCAATTAAATTGTAGGATATATGTGATATATGCCTACATCCAGAGGATGATGCATTGTACCAGGTATTTATTTCCCTATTTGTTCTTGGATCCATCTACTTACATTTCCTGTGTTACACTCCATTGAAGTGGGCCCAGTTCTTTCAAACTATATTTCCCAGGTTCACTTGCTTCTATCTGAGCTCTGCTAATGGGAGAGAACTGGCATGATACTGAAGGACAGGAGAAAGAGAAAAGCCGGAGTATGTTTCCTCCCCTCTCTCTACCTCAGGCCATTAGCAATCGCTTTGTTTTCCTTCCTGGCTTCAGTGGTCCCTCCTTTCTGGTCCCAGCTCTAACAGGGAATCAAACTCACGATCTCCTCCCTTTGTTCGTTCAGTCAGGTGGTGATAATAGCTGGCTTGCCTTTTCACTTTCTTGATGATATAATTTCTAGCACAAAAGTTAATTTTGATAAAGGCCAATTTATTTTTCCTTTGTCCCTTATGCTTTGCCTGTCAAATATAAAAAAAAAATTTTCTAATTCAAGGTCTACAAAATATACTATTATTTTTTCATAACATTTTTATAGTTTCAGTTCTTACTTTTCTATCTATGGATGTTTTTGTATAAACAATGTATATGGTGTGAGCTAGAAATCAAACTTTCTTTCTTTCATGCAAATATTCAATTGTCTCAGAATTATTTGTTGAAAAGATTAGTCTTACCCCTATTTAGCTGACTTGATACACTTGATTACTATAGCTTTGTAATGAGTTTTGAAATGGGGACATTTTCATTTTCCAAATTTGTAACTCTCTTCCAAGATTGTTATAGAGTCAATAGTAATATTCACTCTTTCATTACTAATTTTAATTATTGTATCTTCTTCCTTTTTGTTTTTTCTTGGCCATTTTAGCTAAAGGTTTGTCAATTTTGTTGATCTTTTAAAAAAAACTATTCACACAAGAATGTCCAAACCTATAGAAAAAAATTATAAAGAGTTTCTTATAGTTTATTTAACCAAATAGAGGGCATACTTAGAAGCAAGATCTCAACAGACTGAGAAAAGTATTTTGCAGAATAGAGACACTAGAGGCCCAGTGCACAAAATTTGTGCACGGGGGTGTTTGTTCCTCAGCCCAGCCTGCACGCTCTCCAATCTGGGACCCCTCAAGAGATGTCCGACTGCCCTGGATCGGGCCTAAACAGGCAGTCGGACATCACTCTCACAATCAAGGACTGCTGGCTCCCAACTGCTCACCTGCCTGCCTTCCTGATTGCCCCTAACCACTTCTGCCTGTCAGCCTGATCACACGCTAACCATTCCCCTGACAGCCTGATTGATGCCTAACTGCTCCCCTGCCAGCCTGATTACCCCTAATTGCCCTCCCTGCAGGCCTGGTCACTCCTAACTGCCCCCCCTGCAGGTCTGGTCTCCCCAACTGCCCTCACCTGCAGGCCTGGTCCCCCCCCAACTGCTCTCCCCTGCAGGCCTGGGTCCCCCCCAACTGCCCTTCCCTGTAGGCCCAGTCGCCCCCAACTTCCCTCCTCTGCCAGCCTGGTCAACCGTAACTGCCCTCCCCTGCTGGCCAGATTGCCCACAACTGCCCTTCCTTGCAGGCCTGGTCCATCCCATCTGCCCTCCCCTGATGACCATCTTGTGGTGGCCATCTTGTGTCCACATGGGGGCAGCCATATTTGACCACATAGGGGTAGCCGTCTTGTGTGTTGGAGTGATGGTCAATTTGCATATTACGCTTTTATTAGATAGGATAGAGTCCTGGTACATGGGTGAGGGCCGGCTGGTTTGCCCATAAGGGTGTTCCGGATCAGGGTGGGAGTTCCCTTGGTGCATGGGGTGGCCTGGGTGAGGGGCCTGTGGTGGTTTGCAGGCCAGCCACGCCTCCGGGCGACCCAAGTGGAGGCCCTGGTATCTGGGATTTATTTATCTTCTATAATTGAAACTTTGTATCCTTGAGTAGAGGCCAGGGCCAGCCAGGAAGCTTGGCTTCCTCCATTGCCAGGGAAACCCAAGCCTTGTGCTCACTCCATGGCCACAGCCACTTTTGTTGGGATTTATTTATCTTCTATAATTGAAACTTTGTAGCCTTGAGCGGAGGCCAGGGCTGGCCAGAGCGGGTGGGAAGCTTGGCTACCTCCATTGTCGGGGAAACCCAAGCCTCGTGCTCGCTCTATGGCCACAGCCACTTTTGTTGGGATTTATTTATCTTCTATAATTGAAACTTTGTAGCCTTGAGCGGAGGCCAGGGCTGGCCAGAGCGGGTGGGAAGCTTGGCTACCTCCATTGTCGGGGAAACCCAAGCCTCCTGCTCGCTCCATGGCTGCAGTCATCTTGGTTGGGTTAATTTGCATACTCACTCCTGATTGGCTTGTGGGTGTAGCGGAGGTACAGTCAATTTGCATGTTTCTCTTTTATTAGTGTAGATATGAAAGCCTAAGCGACCATTGCAACAGAACGGATGACCGAACAGGTTGCGTGGGGTGACTAGGCCGCAGTGGGGTTAGTGAAGGGCGATCACAAATGACTGAGCAGCAGGCTGCATGGGATGACCAGGCCCACAACGGGAGCAGTTGGGGGAGACCAGGCTGGTGTGGGGGGGGCGGCAGTTGAGGGCAACCAGGCCAGCATGGGTGGCAGTAAGGGGTGACAAGGCCAACAGGGGGGGCAATTAGAGGTGACCAGACCAGCAGGGGGGGCAGTTAGGGGCAACCAGGCTGGTGGGGGGCCAGTAGTGGGTGACCAGGCCAGCAGGGGGGGACATTTAGAGGCAACCAGGCCAGCAGGGGGGGCAGTTAGGGGCGATCAGGCAGGCAGGCAGGTGAGCAGTTAGGAGTCAGTGGTCCTGGATTGTGAGAGGGATGTCTGACTGTTGATTTAGGCCCAATCCAGAAGTCAGGCCTAAACCGGCAATTGGACATCCCCCAAGGGGTCCCGGATTGGAGAGGGTGCAGGCTGGGCTGAGGAGACCCCCCACCCACGCACAAATTTCATGCACCAGGCCTCTAGTATATATCTAATTTCAAAGAGGAAGGGAGAGGGAGAGAGAGATAGAAACATCAATGATAAGAGAGAATCATTGATTGGCCATCTCCTGCAGTGCCCCCACTGGGGATCAAACCAACAACCAAGGCATGTGCCCTGATCAGGAATAGAACCTTGACCTCCTAGTTCACAGGTCCACACTCAACCACTGAGCCACTCAGGCCAGATTCTACTATTTTGTTATCTTGTATGTCTGTTTCTCTTTTCCTTCATCACTGATTTATTTTATTCTTAAAATAGATCTTTTCCGGTGTACAATTTCAATCATTTTATTTCTTTTGCTATATATATATATATTTTTTACTTTTAAATATATATTTATTGATTTCAGAGAGGCAGGGGGGAGAGGGGGAGAGAGAGAGAGAGAGAGAGAGAGAGAGAGAGAGAGAGAGAGAGAGAGAGAGAGACATCAATGATGAGAAAGAATCATTGATTAGCTGCCTCCTGCACACCCCACACAGGGATGGAGCCCACAACCTGGGCATGTGCCCTGACTGGGAATCGAACCCTTGTCTTCTGGTTCATAGGTCGACACTCTACCACTGAGCCATGCTGGCTGGGCTGCTATTTTACTTTAGTTTTTTTTAAGTGATTACCCTGGAGATTTAGAATAAGCATCTTAATTAAAACAATTTAATTTGGATTCAGACTAGTACTAGTTTAATTTCAATAGTATATAGAAACTTTATTCCAAAATACATCTATTTTCTTCACCCTCTTTTGTCATTTTATTGATACATACATCATTTATACATACTGTGTTGGGTAAACTTAAAATTACAGCTGTTCATATGGAAAATAAGACAATAATTAATAAACATAATACAAGAATAACTGTTTCATGTACTCACAACTATAAACCTACTTTTGCCCCACCCTGTATATATAAATTGAAGGTAATAACATCTGAAAACCCCAAGAGGTGAAAGATGTAGATTTGCAGTTTGTCCCCTTTGAAAAAATTAAGTGTTCTTAGCAAAAGTAGAATAAAAAAGGAAAGGTCAAAGCCTCAGATGTCAGCAGGGAAAATGAAGCTATCCAGAGAGCCACAGGCCCCCCACATTCTTCCTTGAATAAATGTTCTTCAGTATTTCTTGAATGAATGCTGCTCAGATTTTTGCAAGCAGTTGATTAATTTACAGAGTTCTGAAAAAGTTGATTTCAATATATTATTATTATTGTTTTTGCTGTTTGTTAAATGAGCACATTTATAGATGGTCTCACTCTGCCTTTCTGGAAATCCCACTGCTAGAAACATTTGGAAGGGGAATATCCTATCTAATGAAGAGGGAATATGCTAATTGACCCTCACACCATCACAAAGATAATGGCACCCACAGCCAATAAGGAGGGAATATGCTAATTGATGGCCCCACCCTCATTGATGGAGGCACCCACAGCCTCAAGATGGCCAGCAGGGGAGGGCAGTTGTGGGCGACCAGGACTGCAAGGGAGGGCAGTTGGAGTGGACCAGGCCTGCAAGGGAGGACAGTTAGGGGTGACCAGGCCGGGAGGGGAGGGCAGTTGGGGCGACTGGGCCAGCAGGGGAGCAGGCATCAATCAGGATGGCAGGGGAGTGGTTAGGGGGTGATCAGGCTGTCAGGAAGAAGTGGTTAGGGGAAATCAGGTAGGCAGGCAAGCGGTTGGGAGCCAGCAGTCTCGGATTGTGAGAGGGATGTCCGACTGCCGGTTTAAGTCCGATCCCACAGGGATCCCCCGAGGGGTCCCAGATTGGAGAGGGTGCAGGACACCCTGGGCTGAAGGACACCCCCCTCAGTGCATGAATTTCATGCATCAGGCCTCTAGTTTTAATATAATTTATTCTTGTACATGTGTAAAGACAGTTGCAGTTATTACCAACAGTCTAGTGTTTAAAAAAATGCAATGTGAGTCACAAATGTAAGCACACATGTTCATTTAAATATTTAGTAGTTATATTAAAATAAGTAAAAAGAAACAAGTGAGCTTAATTTTAATAATGTATTTAACCCTATGTATCCAAAGTATTATTAGTTTAACATACAATCATTATTTAAAAAGTTATTGAGATATTGCAGATACTTTTTCACACTAAATCTTTGAAAGGTTGTGTGTATTTTAACTTATATCATAATCCAATTCAGACTAGCCATATTTCACGTACTCTATAGCCACATATAGCTAATGACCATCATCTCGGAGTGCACTGTTCAGGGAAAAGGATAGTTGGGTTAATCAGTATTCTACCATTTGCAAGCTAAATTACTTTTGCTGTTCATTTGTGTGTGTTTCATTTAAATTTTCTCAATTTGTAAAATATAAACTTAAAATGACTTTTATTTTATAGTCTTCTTGTCAAACTATGGCTTATTGGCCAACCCTAACCCACTGTATATTTTTATAAATAAAGTTTTATTGGAATTTAGCCATATTCATTAATTTATACAAAATGCTAGTACTGCATTTGAACTACAATGGCAAATTGAATAGTTGAGACAGAGATTATACATGGCTTACAAAGCCTAAAATATTTATTGTCTGGCTCTTTATATAAACAGTTTGCTAACTCATGCCTTATTGAGTTGTTGTGAGAATTATATTATTTAATACATATAGTACTAATAATAGCAGTGAGGCTAACATATGTATTTCTCATATATTAGTTAAAATTATTGTAAATGAACAAAGCCAAAAAGGAAATGTATCTAATAATATTTTGTATCTAAAAATACTGCAAATAAGAGAAAAGAAGTTTTTCACAATTGGCATAATTAGCCAAAATACATTGTTCTGAGTTTTTGAAATACATTTTAAGATAAACACAGAACAAAATGTTTGTTTGGTAAATAATAATCCTCATCATGTAAAGCATATTTAAAAAACTGTATTATTTCAATATATTCCAAATTATGGGATTTTTGTCTAAAACAATGTTTTATGTACCTGATTTTTTATAACAATAAAATGAAAACTTAGCTATAGGACCATCTTATCAAATCCTTGATTCATGAACTTTTACATTTGGATGAGCAGGTGGTATATTTTCATACTATCTCAAAAGCTAACAAATATGCCATTAAGTTGATATCAAAGCTAATTCTCCCCACACAGCTACCTGTTCTTTAAAGGGGAAAAGAAATCTATAAACAATTTGTCATGAGGGAATCTTCCAGTCTTCATCCCTTGTGGTTGTTGTAGTCATTGACTCCCAGTAGTTGTTAAGCACAGATAACTTATTTAACGAAAACAAATGTCTTGTGAGATGCATGTTAGTTCAACATTGGCAAGGAGCTATTTCTTCTCCTTCTCATTAGGACAATGTATTTTTTAAAAGTTTTAAGCTCATGAAAAACTTAATTGAAGTCATCAGTTGTTTGTATCCTCTCTTTTCATTTCTGCCACTTACATTTAATGTTTAGCCAGCATTATAGAGTACATACTTTGCCAGATGCTGTGGGCATACAGAGATGAACAGTTGGAACGTTGTTCTTATAAGGCGTTAACATTAAACAAATAAGTATAATACAAAGCCAAAAGGAATCAGTACCAAATTAAGGTAGTTACATTGTGCTGTAGGACAACAGAAGGAAAAAAGGCCAGTCTGATAGACAAAAGCTGAAATTGCTGTGCAGATGTGATGCCCTTTAATTTGAGCCTTGAGTTATGATTTGGCATTTCCTGTCTTCAGAACAATCCCAGGTGACTGAAATCTTAAGAAAGCTATATTATAAGATAATATATCCAGGAAAAGGCCATAAGTTTAGTATGAATGAGCCATGGAATAGGCATAAATAGGTAACACTCAAGGAGTTTTAAAAATAAAAAAAGGGCTTATTTGTGGAGTATTTCTCATTTTGTGTTAAGGGTTCTTGACCATATACTATAGAAAAACATTAATCAAAAAGGAGTTTAGTTTTCACACAGCAATAAAATGTATTTAAGTCCTCAAAGTTTTTTCTAGTAGTTAATAAAATAAAATAAGCACGTAAAGGCATACATTGATCTGTTGGGAAAGGTATGTTTCCCTCTACTACATCCTTAGGTGTTAGAGGAATAGATATTTCTATATTTTTAGGGAAAAGGAAGAAGAATTTCTGAAGAAGAAATTAAGCTTTCTTCCTTTATTTTCTTGTTTAATATTCTCAATTATTATATTCTTTTTACAGTCAGGCCTCAATTTTTTTTGTTTGTTTGTTTGTTTTGTTTTTTTTTAAATATATTTTATTGATTTTTTTACAAAGAGGAAGGGAGAGGGAATAGAGAGCTAGAAACATCGATGAGAGAGAAACATCGATCAGCTGCCTCTTGCACACCCCCTACTGGGGATGTGCCCGCAACCAAGGTACATGTCCTTAACCGGAATTGAACCTGGGACCTTTCAGTCTGCAGGCTGACGCTCTATCCACTGAGCCAAACTGGTTTCAGCAGGCCTCTAGTTTTAATATAATTTATTCCATGAAGCTGGTGCTATAAGACAGGTGAAGGTGACCTAGAGGAAGCTTAGACATCATGCTCTGGAGCTTAGGTGGGGGTGGGGTGTGTGTGGCAGGGGGAAAGGCCTCCTATTTTTGTGTGTGTCCCATTTGTTCTCATACTCTTTAGAGGAGCTGGTATTTCAATGTGGGCTTAGAAAAGAGTTTCTCAAACTCACTATTATTGATATTTTTGACCAGATAATTCTTGGCCATAGGGAGCTGTCCTATGCATTATACTATAATGATTATAGAATGTTTGTCAGCATCTATTACCTCTAACCACTAGATGCCAAAGCACTCCTCAGTTTTGATAAATAAAAATGTCTCCAGATGTTGCTAAATACCCACTGGAGGATTAAAATCATTCTCATCTGAGAACCACTGGCTTAGACACAAAGGGAGACAAGACAAGGAGGCTTTCAGTCTATTGGGTTCAAAATATTGGGTCTATCTCTTACAAATAAGAGAAATGCTAATGCCTTTCTATAATCTAAGTAAGTACACGGAGAATACTCATTAATAATTAAAAACATTATACAGATTGATCAAGTGGTATTTATTCAACATCTGCAAATCAATGTGATACATCACATTAATAAAATGAAAGATAAAATCATATGACCATTTCAGTAGATGTAAAAAAATAATTTGATAAAATTCAACATGCATTCATGATAAAAACTATTGATAAAGTGGGTGCAGAGTGAACCTACTGCAACATAATAAGCCATCTATGACAAACCTACAGCTAAAATTATACTTTTAATGGTGAGAAGATGAAATCTTTCCCTCTAAGATCAGGACCAAGACAAGAATGCCCGTTGTTACCACTTTCACTCAACAGAGTATTAGACTTAGACAGCAATTAGGCAAGGAAAAAAAAAGAAAAGGCATCCAAATTGGAAAGGAAGAAATAAAAGTGTCTCTATTTGTAGAGGACAGGACATTATATACAGTAAACCTTAAAGACTCCACACACACATAAAAAAACTGTTTGAACTAAAAAACAAATTCAGTAATGTTGCAGGATACAAAATTAATATACAAAAATTAGTTGCATTTCTTTATACTAACAACAATCAGAAAGAGAAATCAAGGTCGTAATTTCATTTACAATTACATTAATGAAGCTTACAAATTTTCCTAGAGCATTCCCCTCTACCTACTCTCATTATAAAGCTTCCACTATGTAACACTTCAAGGATTCAGATGTTGAAGAGTCTAAGGTCATAGTTCTTTCCAAATATAATAATCTTATTTCAATCCAGCTGATAATTTTAACTGTTTTTTTCAATGACTTATCAGACATGACTTAAAATAGTTTCTGATGCCCAGTCTCCCAAGCTCTTACACACACACACAAATGGGGAGAATTTTTACTTACCAATAAGTAATTCAAGTTCAATTGTGAGAAAATGCATAATTGAATTCATGTGATATATAGACTCTTCCTCCTGAAAGAGAAGGCAATCAGAAGATTAAAAAAACTTTCTTAGAAATTGCGTCTCAAGAAATTTCTCTTGGAGGACAACAAAGTAATATTTTCATCCTTCTGACCTATATAAAGCTATTTTCTTTTACCTTGTTTTTCCAGAAAGAGAAAAAAAATGGACTGTAGAAAATAACTCAGTAGTATAAGACAATTTAGGGTGGAAATGATGCTCCCTGAGGATGGAAGAGAGTGCTGTGTGAATAAGAGCTCTGGTAATTGTGTATGATGGACATTATATTATATAATGTACAATTATGTGCTAAGAGTGTTTGTTTTTGTGGTCCAGCATATGAGAGAGCCAGGCTTTGGGAATAGGAGGAGATGCTATCTCATTACAGCAGAAGCATGTTAGACACTTGGAATTGAATGGGCTGCTGTGTGCAATACCTACTTCCACAGATAGATTTTAAAAGGAGACTTGGCCATGGCACACCCAACAGAAAGCTGGTCTTGGGTCAGGCTGTACATCCTGCAAGGTACAAATGCCCAGCTAATAAAATTCCACTTTATCCAAGGTCAAACCAGGGTTATAAAATTGAGCAGAACAAAAAAAGAGAGATGAGGACATCCGAAGAAATGAATAAAGAACATACTGCTAAAAATGGCCTCTAACGCAAGATTCATAACATTATTTGACAAATTTAGTAGAATTCAGTGATGTGGGGCCACTGAACATTAACGTAGGAATCCATGTGGAGAGAAAAGACTAAGCTGAAAAGACAACTAAATTAGAAGAAACCAAGATGTGTTAAAAATGGTGATAGCCTAAACAAACAAAAAAATATATCACTGGGAGCTGCCAGCTTTTCCTTAAGATGTAGCAATCTGGAAAAAGCATCATTCTTACCCTAACAGCACAAAAAGGTGGATGATATACAAAATCAAAAATTTATTTGAGAATTTACGTCACAGGGTAGCCAAATACCCAGATATCTGTGTAAAGGACAGGTGCTTGCAAGGAGAGGCAGAACACGACTGCTGGCTCCAGCGTTTGAAACCTGCAAACACAGAAGAATTTGCACTTGTTCACAGACTCTACTGTGCAGGCCTTCACTAGGTAGTGACAGAAAGATTGGGGCTGTAGTTAAGAGTGGTGAAAGCTTCCCTCAGGGGTACAGGCCTGGTAGAGGGGAGTGGCTGCTGCTATGGGTAAGGCAAAACGCACTACCTGGGTCCATATTCTCTAACCAAGAGCAAGCCCTGTCATCCCTGGGGTACAGGAGAAAAGCCACTGCAGCTGGGGGAAAGAAAAGGAAAATACCTTTTATCCCTAGGCCAATGGCAGAATTATGAAATTTATATAGAAACTAGAGGCCCAATGCATGAAACTCATGCATGGGAGGGGGGCCCCTTAGCATGGCCTGCACCCTCTTGCAATCCGGGACCTCTGGCTCCTAACAGTTCGCCTGCCTGCCTGCCTGATTGCCCATAACCACTCTGCATGCCTGCCTGCTTCATCACCCCTAACCACTCGCCTGCCTACCTGATCACCCCCAACTGCTTGCCTGCCTGCCTGATCGCCCCTAACCACCTCAGCCTCAGCCTCCTCCATGGCAACTTCATCTAGAAGGATGTCTGGAATGATGTCTAGAAGGTCGTTTGGCTTTCCGGTCTAATTAGCATATTATGCTTTTATTATTACAGACTGGTGGCCCTGTGCACGAAATTTGTGCACGGGGGCGGGGGGGGGGGTTCCCTCAGCCCAGCCTGCACCCTCTCGCAATCTGGTAACCACTGGCTCCTAACCACTCACCTGCCTACCTGCCTGTTCTCCCCTAACTTCTCTGCCTGCCTACCTGATTACCCCTAACTGTCTCTGCCTGCCTGCCTGATCGCCCCTATCTGCCTTCTCCTGTCGGCCTGATCTCATCCCCAACTGCTCTCCCCTGCCAGCCAGATCTCGCCCCCAACTGCCTCTGTCTGCCTGATCACCCCTAACTGCCCTCCCCTGCCGGCCTGGTTGCCCCCAACTACTCTCCCCTGATCTCACTCCCAATGGTCCTCCCCTGCAGTCATGATTTTGCCCCTAACTGCTCTACCTGCTGGCCTGATCACTCCTAACTGCCTCCACCTGCCAGCCTGATCTCGCCCCCAACTCTCCTCTCCTGCCAGCCTGGTTGCCCCCAACTGCCCTCCCCTGCTGTCCTGATCTCACCTCTAACTGCCCTCCCCTGCCGGCCTGATCTTGCCCCCAACTACCCTCCCCTTCTGGCCTGATTGCCCCTAACAGCCTCTTCCTTGGCCACCACCACCATGGCTTTGTCCGGAAGGAAGTCGGATGTCCGGAAAATGGCTGGTCGACCCGGTCTATTTAGTATATTACCCTTTTAGTAGTATAGATAGATTTTATAGGATAGGATTGCATAAATGGGGGGTGGGGGAAGCCTTTTTCAGCAGGAGGAGATGCTCTTGGCAGACAAAAATACATAACCCCTATATCTGGACTGATAGCCAGCCATATGCACTATACTGCCAAACCGGTCATTAAAAAATTGAACCACTGTCTTACACCTTACACCAAACAGCTGTTGCCCCTAAACCCCTCCTTAGCCCCCACCTTAGGTTCTGCCTTTGCAATTCACCCAGATTTGGTTTTGATTGGTTGGTTTCTATGCCAGTCAGGCAGCCATTGGCCTTCTAGGCAGCCATTGGCTCCTCACACTTCACCCAGATTTGGTTCTGATTGGTTGGTTTCTATGCCAGTCAGCATTTCTGGGCCTATTAACGGGCCTGATCCGAGAGGCAGGGCTGATCAGCAGCCTCAGTAGAGGCCCGAGAGAAAGAGAGGCACTACTGGCCAGGCCTAGAGCAAAAGAGAGAGGCAAGTGCTGATCAACCTCTGCCACGGAGGCTAAAGATCAGACCCTTCTTCTCTCTCCAGGCCTCTCTTCGGGCCTGATCCGCAGCCCCCTCAGCAGTCAGTGCTGGGTCAGGGCGCCTGCACAACGGCAGTCAGTCGAGCCTTCGGTCGTTTTGGATGTTACAGACCCTGGGTTTTTATATATTAGGATTAGGATAGGAATAGAATATCCAGAACAACTCTGAAAGGAAAAATGGAGCTTTCAATCTACTTGATATCGAAGTGCACCATAAAGCTACAGTCTGAAGACAGCCTGATGTTGGCACGTAGATTAGAATAGAATAAAAAGTCCAGAAATAAACCCACACTGATAGGGTTAATTAACTTTCAACAAAGGCTCACAATAAATTCGATGGAGAAAGGATAGTCTCTAAACTGTTACTTTTAGTACCACTGTCAGCATTAATAGATTAACATTTATTATTAATTTGCACTATGATAAACCATTTACAGGAGTGTTTTCACGTACTCTTTTTTAAAAAAATCTTTATTGTTGAAAGTGTTACATATGTCCCTCTTTTCCCCCCTTTGACCTCTTCTAGCCCTCCCTTGGCCCCCTCCCCAGGCCTTCACCACTTTATTGTCTGTGTCTATGGGTTATGCATATATGCATACAAGTTCTTTGTGTGGGTGGGAAGAGATCACTTACCCTTAATAATTCCCTGATGTTGATATTTTTATTCTTTACTTAATAGATAAGAAAACTGAAGTTTAGAAAGATCACATGTGATTAAAATCATAAAAGTAGTAATTAGACGAGTTAGAAAATATATGGACCTACGTTCTAAGCAAGTAAGAATTGAAGAAAAAATACTTCAAGAAAGATGGTGCAAATAATTGGATGCTTTAACACTGAAATTGGTAATATTTGAACAACTTTCATCACATAATTGATTTTAAACTTAAAAATAATTTTTATGATAGAAAGTATCCACTGTAAAGTGTACTAACATTAAACCTTCCAATTTAAAAATGGCAAGTAAGATCCACTCTAATTTAAAAATCACATTTTCTCTAATTTAGATTATGACTCTATAATATATATTTAATTTCAAGTACTCTTACATTTCACACTTTTCTTACCTATGTCCACATAGCTATTTTTGCAATTATTTTTTAGATTACTATTTCAAATATTTATTAAGTTCCAGAAAAATAGCTCATTGAGATTTTTCTTGAAATATACCTAATTTATCATTCATTTGGGAAGAATGGTTTGTTTTCATTATTTGGTGTTTTCACTTAAAACAGTCTTTGATTTCTCTTTGGTGTATCTCTCACAGTTCTAGTTACTGATATTTCCTGTTTCCTATTATATTAGGTTTCTATTATTATTGTTGTTATTGAAAAAATGTGTATTATAACTTCTATGCTCTTAAAGAAGTATTATTATGTTAAAGATTTTTAGAAAACTAGTTTCATTATTAAACCAATAACAAATTGGTGTCATTTTACCATAAATTCTACAACTAGGAGCCATGATACAGGATTTTTGGACTGGAACACGTGTTGTTCCGCTGGGCAGGATGGTTTCCCCGGATTCTTTGTCCCTTGGAGTCAAAGAACGAAATCACGGACAGAAGATAATATAGCAAAGGTGGAAATTTATTGAAGAACAAGCACAGACTCCCACATGGGGAGGGGGAAAGAGTCCCACCAAGTTCCTTTTTCCACAGTTTATAAAGGCTGCAGTTTTTTGTGCCTTGATATCCCCTCTGACATCCCCTCTGGTGGCTATTCCCCTTTGATTTGGTCACTATGATAACTCCTGAGCTCAAAGGTCAAACCTCTCACAGGCCATGTGAAGCCCTCCTCCCTCATTGCTCTCCTATTCCTTCTGGGCTTTCTTCCTCCTTCTTTATTTTGTAAATACAGACCTTTTGCTACTCCCAGTTCTCTTGTCTTATGGAAATGTAACTGCTGCCTCTCCCAACTTCCTTGTCTTATGGAAATGGACCTTTTGCAACTCTGTAGCCCTGTGCTTTTTCCATGGAACCATTTAATTTTTAAAAATTCCCCAAACCTGCCCATTTCACCCGTAAAATTCCTATTTCATCATCACATAAAGATATTGGAACCTACATTACTAGTGACTGAATTGTAGATGCTGCCTTAGATTTATTAGCTCATGCATGAAGTGGCTTCAAAATTCCACTATGGAACTTGTCTGAGGCCTTCATTTTTATCATTTTTCCACATCCTATACATGGCATAAATGCAATATATTTAAATGCAAATCCAAATGCCATGTATTGAGCAGCAGCCATAGCCTAGATTCTGTGATAAGCTCTTATACACAGACTTGATTACTTTTCACAACAACACCATTAGGTACACATTATTTACCTCTTTTTTTTTTTTTTTTTTAGTGAGAATGTATTTTAAACCCTTAAAGAAAGACAATGTTTTAAATTCTGAGAAACCTCTCCCTCCACTTTCTAGGTAGTACTTAAGAACATATACAAAATAACTTGTAAAGATATTTCAAAGTATGTGACTTTTGCTTTTTATAGATGAATTTCTTTTGTTGGCTTTTGTGTGACATTTGTAAACTGAGCAACACGTTCTTTATATTTTCCCTTACAAAAAGTAGTGGCATTTTCTCTCAACTGCATTATTTCAGCTAGAGAGAAAACTACAGTCCATGGAAATATTTCTACAACTGCAAGGGAAGCTCAATCAAACAAAATGTGACTCCTGAAAGGCTCGAATATCTTAAGCCTTCATCTACAAAACAAACAGTGACACAGCAAGTTCAATCCTGGGGAAAGAGGGTAATTCAGAGTTCCCTGTTTCTGCCAAAGGCACACTTAAAGCTGTGTTCTCCATCTTTTAATATTTTATCATTTTTCAGGAACATTGGTCTTTACTATAAAATTAGCTTACTTAATGGCTACTTATCTAGTCATTCAGATTTAAATACAGGGTTTTTTTAAAAAAAATAAAAAAAGATATAGTTTGCCTCATTGTGCTGTGTAGGATAGCACCAGTCAGACTTTGAAATTCTCAAGATTTAAACCACTTTCACCAGGATACCAACTGCTCCTTCAGAATGGGGTTCCTGTTTCTCCCAAAAAGTGGGCTTTGGGGACTAACTAGAGACTCACTAGAGATACTTATCATGATTCCACTACAAAGACCCAAATGTGTAGGGTGAATGTGTATGAGAGAGAGAGAGAGAGAGAGAGAGAGAGAGAGAGAGAGAGAGAATTGAATTGGTTGGATTCAATGCAACTGTAGTTAAGAATTAAAAGCCTTGTACCCTAAATTAATCTTTTTTTTTGCCTTCTAGAGTGAGACTGGTTATTTTACTAAGCTATCCAAACAACAATATCTTTCTTCAGTGTGCTTAATCATACTTTGAGGATAGTTGACAAAAAGACACTATATACATGTGATCAATGAGGTCCATGAATAAAGAAAAGGTGTTCATTCATTGACTTCTTTATTTAATTATTCAATCGATATTTTGAACATCTGTGAAATACAAAGCATGATAGTAGATGTTGTCCATATCGGTGTGAACATGTCAGAAGGTCAGACACTAAGCAAATAGTTCCAAAGTGAATTATGCATTAGCAATTTTATAATAGTGATATGGAAGAGAAAAAGAGGATGCTGTAAATTCCTACACATCTTTTATTTTCTCTTAATAACTCATGTGTGTGTGTGTGTGTGTGTGTGTGTGTGTGTGTGTGTGTAATCCTGGGCTCCAATCAATAAAAAGCATCTTGTTTACCACGCCAGGGTTATGACATCAGGTATGTTGGAGGAAAGGGTTGAAAAAAAAATCAGCATGTCTCTTTTCCTTCTCTCCTAGGATCACTCTGTGATATTTCTTGAGCTGTTTGCCATTGAATAATTAAGAACTACCTTCATGTCTGGAATCTCTATCAGGATTCCCCAATTTAGTATGTCACCTGGCAGTTAGTCAATGATCTAAGTTGGGATGACATTATTAAAAATAAATAGCAGCTGTGAAACAACTAATCTGTATCTTGTTTCTAGACAATAACCTTGAAGCTCTGCACACACACTCCACTCTCCCTTCATTAGAATGACTAAGTAGAATGGCCCCCATGGCCATCGTCTCACAGAGTGACTTATTACACTGTTTCCAGAGCCATGGCATTTAGAGTTATGGGCAAAATAATTTTCTATGTTAAATATAATTGGGGTCTGATATTTTGAAATGTACATATCTATATGGGTTGCTGTGGAGTTATTTTTTAGGAGGGACTTGAAATATTCTATACTAGTATAATAAAAGGCTAATATGCAAATAGACCGAACAGTAGAACAACCGAACAACCGGTCGCTATGACGTGCGCTGACCACCAGGGGGCGTGTGTGGAACGTGGCAGGCATCAACAGCAGGTGGCACAGTGCGAACATGGCAGGCGTCAGCCGCAGAGGGATGGTGGAGTAGGTGAGCGGGGCCTCCAGACAAAGGTGGGGCGCTGGTCACTGTCATTGGGGTTAGTCTCTGGTGGTTATTGAAAATTTTTTGCTCCCGCTCATCGTGGTCCTGCCTGGTGCTCTCATCCGCTGCCAGCACCAGCCCTGCTTGCACCTGTAGCTGGTGCTGGTCCCACTACTCGCACTCACTGCTGGCACCCGGTGCTGGTCCCAATTGTTCGGCGCCGTCATCGGGTGCAAGTGGGGCCAGCACTGTCAACATGTGGGAGCAGTGGCGGTGGGAGCGGAGCTGCTGGCAGACAGGGGACCGGGGCCATGTAGGAGGTGCCGGGCGGGGGCGTGGAGGATGGGCCGAGACCCGCCCCTGTGCCCACCACAGCCTTGAGGCCCACAGTTCCTTTCAAGGTGCACGAATTCATGCCCCTAGTTATCTAATAAATACTGCCTTTTATTCAGGGGCAGGGGAAAAACCCTGAGAATTAGAAAGATTAAAGGATTGGCTTATCTCCAAATTATGTTGTTTACAAGGGCAAAAAATATTTTTGTTTTTGTTTTCATTTTTAGGCCAAAGAAGCTCAGTCCTTTTAAACATTTTTTATTACAGTTTTCAATCATATTACTAATTCAAGACATTTTTTAACAATAATAAAATGGTAAAACATAAAATAAAAGTAAGAAAAGCAAACATTCTGTTGGAAATAATTACTTTTTTCTTTTTCTTCTACTCCCTACTTCCTAAGGCTACGGCCATCAAGATTTCCTCTTGGAGGAGTAGATTTTTCAGCTTCTTTCAACATCTGCTAATTTTCTGAGTGTTGCCTTTCTTGATTTCATTATGGAGCATTTAGGGAGAGAAGCATATCTGGCAGTGGCCGTTAGGCCATCACTAGCAGAGTGGTTAGAGACAAGAGAGGAAATGTTCTCGTTAGCATTACAGCAGCTGCACATCATTCCATCCAACACTAAACTGGAAGTCTACAACTCATCCTTCTGGAAAATACACATGCACATGATTACTGAAGTGACAGACACAATTAAATCTCCAAAAGCAGATGTCTGGTGGGAAAGGCCTGGAAAGTGATAACATGGCTATGGCCAATGATGCTGGGTTGGGCGTTGTAGCTTAAAGGAAGCAGCTCATGTTTATCTAATTTTCTACTTCAAATCTTTTGTTCCTATGACATCAGATATGAAGATTCAACTTATCTCATATCAGCTCTTACTGAATTATATGTTTTCCTTTAAATGGCCCAACTTCTTTAAACTTGGAATGTCCATATATCCTGTCATCGACTGACCTTTTGAGGATGCCTGCAACTAGTTTACCCAGCCTGAAACGTATGATTTGACCATGCAGTTACCTCATTTTACTTCATGTTTAAGTCCATTGACCTCCTGTTAGTCTCAGTGTATGGATTAAACATAAAACGAAACATTTCTCTGGAATAGATAGGTTAAAAATGCCCTTGAAAATGTGTTATGTCTTTAGAATACTTGCCAGATACTTAACCAACTTTTTGACTTATTTTGCTTTTAAATCCATTCACATGTTACCACTCTTACCTTTTTTACTCTAACAATTATTCCCTTAGATTTTTTTGATGATGAAGCAGCATGTGAAAGAGTTCCTGGCACGAGTAGGTATTTGATGAATGAGAGGTATCTCATGGCAAAGTGGAAAGACCCTGAATTTTACTTTCAGGTAGACCTGGCTGACAAAATATCTCCATGGCTTGTTAGCTATGTGATCTTAGCTATATTTTCTAGCCTTTTTAAGCATCGATTTCCTCTATGTGTAGGAAATAAAAACTAACTTGCCATGATAACTTAAGGATTGGAGGTAATGTCCCCAGCCAAAATGGAGTGCTCTGTAAATCATGGTGATATCATCATTCCCATCATCATTCTTACCTGCTCACTTCAGAAGGCTGAAATCTTTGCATTGACTGTTAAGAATGTGTTTTCTTAGCTTTCCACACAACAGATGGAATGTTAAACTCAGAGCTTCAGTTGCTAAAATCAGGGGTAGGGGAAAAACAAAACAAGCAAACAAAAAAAACAAACTCAACAACACAAAAACCATAGTACAATTATTATGGGCCAAACCCCTGGAGAGAGACATCCTGGCATCAGTGTGATCTCTAGCCCCAGTGGTATGATTCTGAGCCAGATGTGTCATGCTTAAAGTCTCTGTCTTTTATTCTTAAACAAAGCGGAATATTTCTTTATTAATTCACCAAATATCTGTGACTACTACACACAAGGTCTGTTTCATGGCCTGTAAACACAGGGTAGAAATTATCTCATGGACTGAACATGGAGAGAAAGGGACAATAAAAAAATATATACATGCTCAGCTTCTTTGTTTTATCATTGAAACTATGAAGGAAAATGACAGAATGCGTGACAACACTTAATGATCACCCAATCTAGCCTAGGAAAGTGCTATGTAAAACAACAGTACTTTCTGCAATATAGTTTTGAGAGTTAACTGTTTCAATGTGTGAGGGTTAATGAGAATTAGCTGTTACAAAGCACTTAGCAAGATGACCTGTCACAAAATAAGAGCTTAGTCATTGTTTATTATTAATGTTATATTTATTGACGTCCTAATGGATAGATTTCACAGAAAGAAAACTCTAACAAAAATAAAATAAAGGTGAGTTATGTTGCAAACCCTATCCCCTTGGGATTACACAATCCCACTGAAGATGCAATAGGTCAGCCCTAGCCAGTTTGGCTCAGTGGATAGAGTGTCAGCCTGGGGACTGAAGGGTCCCAGGTTCGATTCCGGCCAAGGGCATATGTCCAGGTTGCAGGCTCAACCCCCAGTAGGGGGCATGCAGGAGAGAGCTGATCAATGATTCTCTCTCATCATTGATGTTTCTATCTCTCTCTCCTTCTCCCTTCCTCTCTGAAATAAATAAAAATATATTTTAAAAAAGATGCAATAGGTCATGTAAATATGGGATTAAATGCCTACGCAATTCATATAAGAAAAAAATATCAGTTTAGTCTGGAGTAGTTGAAAAAGGATCCCAAAGGAGATAGAATTTAATCTAGGTCATGAAATAAGAGTAGATTTTGTATAGGTGGAAATTAAAAGAAGGGGTTAATATTAATGGGGACCTTCTCTCTTTATTGTCTATACAGGTGATGTAAATTTTAATATATCACTTGGTAAGTGATTCAAAATTGGAGTAGCAGTTCAGGATGTCATCAGTGTCTGAGGTTCTTTCCATATTCCTTCATCATTTTAAAAAATATATATATTTTATTTATTTCAGAGGGGAAAGAAGAGGGAGGGAGAGATAGAAAGATCACTGATGAGAGATAATCATTGATCGGCTACCTTCTGCACGCCACTCTACTGGGGATCGAGCCTGAAACCTGGG
Source organism: Cnephaeus nilssonii (assembly GCF_951640355.1). NCBI lineage: Eukaryota > Metazoa > Chordata > Mammalia > Chiroptera > Vespertilionidae > Cnephaeus > Cnephaeus nilssonii. Next base: position 67,873,073 of record NC_137074.1, on the reverse strand, counting down.
CATGTGCACTGACCAGGAGTCAAACCATGACCTCCTGGTTCATAGGTCGATGCTCAACCACTGAGCCATGCCGGCTGGGTTCCTTCATCATTTTGAGAGTGTTTGACATAGCTCCCAAACAAGAAATCAAGCATATGCAAGTACCTTTAAAGCTAAAGCCAGGGGAAGAATGGTTTTATCCCAGCAGCCATTCTATTTAATCAGAGAGGAAAATGCTTTCCACACTCACCCAACAGTCTTCTCACATGTCATTGGACAAAAAAAAGAATTTCATGCTCATACAGTATTTGATGAAGAAGAAGGAGAGTATCATGGATGGCTTAGCTGGATTATGATTCAACTCCTTAGCAAGGCATCTGGTGTTTAACAACAACAACCAAAAGTTCTTCAATCAAAAGATGGAAGGGAAAATTACTTTTATGAAAGCAACTAACAGCCATATTTCCTCTTCTTCATCCTTTATATATAAATTCTCCTCATAGTCACCTCTTTTAAGATCCCAAAGAAGAGTTCATTCGCAGTGTATTAGATCTCTGTTACCCATACGCTGACTATACTTTCTCCTCTAAGAAAGATTTAGAGTTTTTATTGCTTCATCTAGAACCCTGAAGGCATGATCAGCTAGAATATTTTCCTCAAAGTTCTTTCAGGTACATGATGTTACATAGAAGTAGTCTGAGAGATGGCACACATGGGTGGATCCCAAAGAACCTTTTATTGAGGTATGAGATAAAGCCATGGACAGGAGTGCCCAACTGCTCTAGACTTAGATTCAGAGCCTTTCCTGAGGAGTGATAATTAAATAGCTTATGGCTGTCAGTGGGCACACACTAAAAATTAACAAAGCAATACATGGAGAATAAAATTTGCATTTGTTGTGCAAAAACATTGGTAATTAGATATGCAAACTCATTTCACTTATAACAGATTACCACTCAGTACAATATTTGTGCATGTCATGGAGTATGAGTTTATTTTTTCTGCAAGTCTTGTAGTATTTTAGTAGGAAATCCCATACTTCTATGTTTTGTCTTCACGTTGTGCTGCTTGTACAGCAAGTCCATCTATTCACAACATCAAATGTTTAAAAGGTATATTTGTAACACAAGAAACGTTATTCCCCTGACCCTCTACTCTGAGGTTGTTTCAGCACACAGTACAGCATAAGGTACAGAAAAGACCTGATCAATTGAGTCAAGCAGGGGGTATGGAAGGGGAAATTCCCAGGCAACACACACATGTAACTGTGATGGAAGAAGCAGAGAAATAGAAATGGGAAATCTCGAACTTTCTGCAGAGAAGGGAGATCTAAAACTTGTTAGAAAAAAAAAAAAGATTTAAGAATTAGATACAGAAAAGGAAGAGAAAAGATATAGCAATGTATAGAAACAGTGAATTCAGGTCTTGCTGAGTTATATCTGCAGCCCTCATGCTTCTCCTGGAGTTTCCCATTACCAACCACAAAAAACCTCCAGTTCCTTCTAATTTCAATATTTTATATTTTTCCTAAGAAGCCAAATGCTCAGATTCTAAAATCCTGGCCAGGAGCTTGTGCCATAGGGCGCAAGGAAAGGGGTGGCCCTGCTAATCCTGGGTATCTGCAGTGTGAGCTGAGCTGAGTGAGACTAGAGTATCCAGAGCTGAGTCAGTGGTCTTTGCTTTTTGCCCTTGGCTTTTGAAGTATTTCATCTGCCCATACAGTGTTTGTCACCAGGAACTCAGTGCTTTCGTGCTGTCCTTTCCCCTTCACCCCCCCAAGTTTGATTTGATAGAAACAGAGACAATTGGCCTTCCTGTTACAATTTCCCCTGCAGATACTTGAGATATTCATATTCTTAAAATGGCTTCTCTCTCATATATATATATATATATATATATATATATATATATACATACATATATATATATATATGTGTATATATATATATATATATATATATTTCTTCTAACCAATAATTTATTTTAAGTACAGAGGAAAAATACTAAACAACTGTCTTCAGGACTCAAGAGCAAATTACTAGATGAGGCCCAACCAATTCTAATTTATTTTCCCCAAAACCACAACATTTGTCAACAAATAGTAAAAATACGACTGACATCTGGCTCTCTGTCAGGGTGATAAAGAGCATGGTACTTTAGGACACTTTTTTGCTAGATTGGGGGTGGGGAACCTTTTTTCTGCCAAGGGCCATTTGAATATTTATAACATCATTCCCAGGCCATACAAAATTATCAACTTAAAAATTAGCCTGCTATATTTGGTCAAACATTCAATTAACTCACCCCTAATGCCTTGACAGGGCCAGACCAAATGATTTCAAGTGCTTTATTGGCTGAGGGTTGGACGTTTCCCATCCCTTTGCTAGATGATCCAAAGCATGGTGTAAGGAGAGATGAAGAGACAGGAGCCCCCAGGCTCCTTGCAGGCTAGCTTGTGTCAGCATCCCAGGGGTAGCCATACTGTCCTGGGGCTCTTTGTTTATAAAAAAAGGCTTTTCCTAATAATACTAATTTTGGGGAACTCTTTGGAACAACGTTTAAAACCGGTTTACAAATAACAAACAATACGGAGATAATGATTTGAAGGTCACCTATTAATTCATTGGTTCTCAAAAGGTTGTCCCTAGGCCAGCCAGTTTAAAATGCAAATTTTCAGGTGTCACCCCAGATCTACTTACCTGAGCCTCTGAGATGAGAGTCACTCAAGCCTCCAGGTGATTTTGATGCTGCTGGTCAGACTGAAGAATCTCCTGAAGGTGAAATGTTCTGAACATTAAGGTTTTCAGAGAAAATATGCTGCAGAATAAAGGTAAAAAAAAAATAATAATAATAAGACCAGGACCACAGGACCAGTACAACGAGGTAATTTATTTATTTGCTCTTAATCCTCACCCAAGGATATTTTTTTCCAGTGTGTTTTAGAGAGACTTGATGTCGGGAGGGGGAGAGAAAGAGAGAGAGAAACATCCATGTGACTAAACTTATGGATTGGTTGCTTCCTGCATGCTCCCTAACCAGGGCCAGGGAATGAACCTGCAACCCAGGTACGAGCCCTTGACTGGGAATCAAACACACAACCTTTCAGTACATTGGCTGATGCTCTACCACTGTCACACAGACCAGGGCTCAAGGAGGTAATTTAGAAGGAGATAGCACATATTTGAATAAATATATACCCAGTCTTATAGCATTCTTAGGGTGAAATCTGTAGCATTATAATTCAAATTTAATAGAAATTAATTCATATTTCTCTTTTCTGAATTACTTTCTGTCTTTTCTCCACAAATGAGCAGAAAACAAGCCATAAAACTGGAAGCATGTCAGCAGCAAAAGATATCTCCTTTCATATGTCATCGTTGATCCTAAGAACAGTTTTCATCCCCATTACTTGATCATTCTGCCTCCTTAATGATGCTGCTAACCACAGAAACTAATAAGCACAAACTCCTCCAGTTGGCAGGGTGGCATTGTCCCTCCCCCACGGAGCCCCAGTGGGCAGCACTCCAGGGGGACTAGGTTGTGGCTTGAAGAGGAGCAGTGCTGGCTTTTTAGGCCCTAATTGGTCATTTCTACTAAAACGTTATTTTACTAATAAAGAATCTCATCTGCATTTCTTAATTTTAAAATGGCTGCTTTATTGTTAAAGGAATGACTGACTTATTTGGAAATCCATTTTTAGATCTATTACTCCTTTCAGACACACACAAATTTAGGATAATGGAAAGGAAGACAGCTGGAGTTTTGGTAAATGAGAGAATTCACACAGCAATATTACATAAGCAAAAGGATTTTTGTGTTAATACAGTGGTTAGAATTCTAAATTGCTCTGAAGTTCTTTTCTATCCATTTATATTCAGAAAAAAAAAAGAAGAAAAAAAAAAAGCCCTGTGTAAACCCAGTACAGATCTCTTAGCTCCTGCGTCAGCAGTTCTCCAAACTCAGATTAACCGACAAAGGGGCTCTCTCCTGACATCTGTGTTTATGTGATGCAAGCAAGATAAAGACAATCTACTAACCAGCAGGAACTGTACATACATTTCTTGTCATTACCAAATAGATTATTGCCACCTCAAAGAAATGCAAAGCATTCTTCTTTAACTGAACAGAAGTCTAGCCACACTAAATAAACTTTTGAAATGAGAAAGTGATATATTTTTATGGCAAGTCTTTTAGACTTTATTTCAATTATTTACTTTCTAAATACCCGACTCTCTGGTGTCCAGGTGCTGGGGAAGAAATTTACTGTGAACTCTCACTTACCCTTTGTTAAATTCTAGTAGGTGGCAGGCCGAGAGAATATGTTTGCTCTGTGGGAGGAATGGGAAGAATATGCAAGATGCAGAGATTTAACTGGTAAAAGGATCAGACCTTTGTCTTCCTCATTCCAACCAAGTGTTTTCTCATTAGGAAATCAGGAGGTAGCCTTCTCTCACATCAGGCATGCCTTCATCACTGACAAAATCCAGGATACCTGTTCTACTTTTACTCTAAAAAAAGAGAGGGGGGGGGGGGGGAGAGAGAGAGAGAGAGAAAGTTGCTAAAGAGAATAGGATGACAGCTACAAAGCCGTTCAGGAAAAGTCTGCTGTCAAGGCAAGCCTAAAACAGATTTCTCAGATGCTACATTGCTCCTTCTTACCCTAGGAAAATACAGAAATCCAGTTATTCCACAGGGAAATGTTACCAACTGGAATAACCTGGTTTTGTGCCAAGGCATTGGTAAAGGATATATAGTCAAACACCACTTAATGATGAGAATAGGTTCTGAGAAATGTTTCATTAAGTGATTTTGTCATTGGGCAAATATCAGAGAGTGCACGTACACAAATCTAGATGGTATGGCCTACTGTACACACCTAGGCTACACGGCTTAGCCTATTGCTCCTAGGTTGCAAACCCACATAGCATGTTCCTGAGTAAAACAACATGAGGTTAAATCAAGCACCAGAGAAAATAATACAATTTAGAGACACTGTAAACACGAGAGGTATGAGGCTGCTGCTGGCATAACGCAGCATACCATTTACAGCAAACTTTGAAAAAAAATAATTAGGAAGCATGCATTCTAAAATAATGATAAGCAGTGTAGTAAGTGCATTAACCAGGCATTTATTATTATTATCAAGTATTATGTACTCTACATAATTGCATATGCTATATTTTTACACCACTGGCAGCAAAGTAGGTTTATTTACACCAGTTTCACCACAAACATGTGAGTAATGCATTTCCATTACAATGTTACCGTGGCTATGATGTCATTAAACCATAGGAATTTTTCAGCTCCGTTTCATCTTTTGGGATCATAGTCATATATGCTACCCATCACTGACCAAAATGTCATTATGCAGCACATGACTGTATTTAAAATAAATCATTGGCTACAACAATGAAATGACCTTGAAAATCTTTTGTCTTTAGATATGGCCTAGCAAGAAAACCAAGGGTTAATCTTACTCTCTAACTTCAGTCAAGAAGTACTGGTTAGTATTGCTTATCTAGGTCCCCGTGTTAAGAGAGTCTGAGCTCCATCAAGCTAGCACGAATGAAGGACTTTTTAATCAGGAATATCTGTCACAGATGGTAGAGGGGGAGAGTGGTCTTGTGCCAGGGACTAGTATTCCTAATGGGAAGAGAAGATTCTATCTAACTGGCACTCAGATGTCGAATGAACATCTCAACTCATCCTGTCATAAACTGAACTTTTCATCCTCTCCCCAGCCTCTGACTTTTGCAGTCTCCCCTATACCAGTTGAAGACAGCCTCATCTTTCAGCTGCTCAGGCCAGAGACCTCGGAGGTGTGTCTTCCTTCCACCCCTGGCATCAAGTCTCTCAGGACATTCAGTTGACACAACTTTCCAAATAAATCCAAAACCCACTGATACCACTCTGATAGTAGCTACTGCCATCTCTTCTAGGAAACCTAGAAACTCTCTTCATCTCAACATACATACACAGCCTACTTGCAACATAAAAATCACTGTGAATCTTTAAAAAAAAATGTAAGTCAGATTATGTCTTATTCCTTGTTCTTTTGCCTACGGTAGACTTTGCACTGGCCGTTCCCTCATCTGGAGAGTCTGTCCCTCTGTTTCATGTGTCTGCAAGGCGAACACACTCTGTACTTTCAAGTCCTTGTTCAAATTTTACCTCAGTGAGGTCCACTCTGACCCCATTGCAATCTCACTTAAAAGCACCCTAATCTTCTTTAACCTGATCTAGTTTTTAATAGTATTAATATATTAACACACCATGTAATTTACTTATTCACTATGGTTTTTTGTTTGTTTGTTTGTTGCCTCCCTTCTTTTGCTAGAATGTATGCTTCACAGTGATGGGAACTTGGGGCTATTGTGTTTACTAATGAATCTCAAATGCCTGGAAAGAGTGCCATCAGATATTAGGCATTTAATAGGGCTATTCTGTATATTAAAAATAGAATGTTGAATACATATACAAACATAAAGACAGATGTCTAGATTTTAGTGATAATTATTTTTAGTTGGTTCTCCCTACCCAGGATATAAAACTATGCTTGAAGAAATAAAACCTTAGACTCATAGGGAGTGATCTACATAAGTGCTTCAAATAAAATAATTGAAGAAAGATATTTCATTAAACCCTTGAATTTCTACAGATGCCTAAAATGAATTATTCTCCCTTAAGGAGCTTATTAAATGATGAGTCAATTTCCTATTTTTCTAAAATGCTTTCTCCCTAACTTTTATTGTGCCATATGTTTTTAATCCATAGTTATAATAACAGAGTTATTAAATTAAATGAGTGCATTTAAAATAATTATCTGAAGTATATGAAAACTATATTTTCAGCCAGTTGGTTCCAGCCTGCATTCTTTATTCAATTTTATGTTGATGATCAAATTCCCCTTTGCTGTGATCTAACCACCTTCTAGCTCCACGGAAGTTTCCAGCAGACTCTAGGAAAGAGCTACTGAAAAAGAAAGAATATCATATAAAATTAGTTGAATTGTGTTGTGTTCGGTGATTGTGGTGTTTCTTAATACCCACTCTGGAAACTGGCCTTTTTAAAACCATATCATTTTCATAGAATGTGCCTAACAGTGATTCAATTAGGCATAACGAGCAGAAGACTGCCGGACGACCTTTGTAACACACTGGGAAAGTTGCAGCAAGGTTAAACTTCAAGCCCAGGATCACTCTAAGTCAAGGAACACATTCCAAAGGTAAGTCACTTGCCCCACTTTCTCCCTGGAAAAAGTCAGGTGCAGGCTCCTTAGCCTTTAGCAAACGCCCCCTTGTGGCCATAGCATGAATGACCATGTGGACCTCGAGTACTGGTATGAGCTTGCTCAGGGTTCAATAGCAATACTTGCACCTAATTAATCATGGATTTTGCCATGCAGTGTAACCATAGTGAAGGGAAAACTTAATTTACTCAATCACCAAATTTTAATAACAATTTTTAACAATAATGTGGGTCCATCCACAGCTAATTAGAATAGCTTTTATGAGAACAGGATCTAGATGCGGACTCCACCATGAGGATAGCAGTCACACCTATTCATAGAATACTGTGAGGATTAAATGTGAAGCACCTGGCACAGTGGTGGATGTTTAAATGCTTAACAAATGTTTGCTATTAATATTATCTCACTCTTAACTTCCAGTTTGCAAAAAAAGTGCTTTCTCAGAAAACCCTCTAGACTGGAGCCTCCTCATAAAAGGAACAGAAATTTTCAGATCAACTGAAATTCATGACAAACTGGTTTCAGATCTAGAAACAAAAAATGTAGTTGCTTTTGGGGTGAAATCCATTAAAATTTTTTGTAAATGAAACCTTATCTGGATCAAATAAAGGTGCTAGAACCCAAAGGGTTAGGCAATGTCTGTAGTCATATTAGCTGGTGCTATTAGAAAATTATGCATCTTATCATAGGAAAGTAAATTACTCTTTTTTATCTCATTTATATTTATTAGGCACTAAAAATGTCATAACTAAATAGCCAGGCCCATTTAGCAATTTCATCTATTTTATTTTAAGATTTTACTAATTGTACTCACTTAAATACAAGTTAAGACTGCTACATTGTTGATGAAGTAATAAAAATCAATCTGAAATCTAGGTATGATTTGAAAAAAATACACATATCAATGTTGGAATGAGCACCTACATATAAGGAGATTAATATCTTTCAACTGCTGACATATCAAATTATTCACATCTCTATTGCCTTTTTAGACATTCCCTTAAAGCTAAGGCATGCTTAGTAACTGAGAATAACATATATGATAGAACGAAATTACCCACACGTGCATTTCTCACTCTGTAGCCCATGATTTTGCTAGGCTCAATCCACCAAACTTTTACAAAGGAATACTATGCACTAAGCTCTGTGCTAAAGGGACTCTGGGAACACAGACATGAGTAAGAGGCGGTCCCTGCCTTCAAGGAGATGAAAGAAACATGCAAAGAAATGATTTAAATTGCCAGTGGCATCTGCAGTCGAAGAAATATTTATAGAGTGCATAAGCTGTAAAATGGTTGTCTCTGTGTGAGAAGGACAAGGGCATTTGGGCAGAAAAAAAGATGGTTCATGAGAAGAATGAGATGATTTTCAAGAGATAAGAAATGAGAGTAGCATGCACAAATTAATGGTAATAGGAAACAGTACATTTGGGGGTCTTGAATGCTCTGTTTGGCTGTGACATAGCTTGGTGTTTTTGCCATCATCATACTTTTGGATTTTGACCTAACTCAAGTAATTCTTTTGATTCTTAGTTCTGGAATGTTCCCAGAATATCACTTCATTAAGTCCTGTCACTTTACACCCAAAGAGTCTTCGTAAAACAGAGTATAAACAAATTCTAATGTTCACCCAAAAACAACCATTACTATTGCAAGATATTCCCCTAAACCCGTGGTCGACAAACTGTGGCTCGTGAGCCACATGCGGCTCTTTGGCCCCTTGAGTGTGGCTCTTCCACAAAATACCACGGCCTGGGCGAGTCTATTTTGAAGAAGTGGCGTTAGAAGAAGTTTAAGTTTAAAAAATTTGGCTCTCAAAAGAAATTTCAATCGTTGTACTGTTGATATTTGGCTCTGTTGACTAATGAGTTTGCCGACCACTGCCCTAAATCATTTTCTGCAGCTTTAAAAATTTGAATAGACATTTGTTCTGTTTCTCTCTGAGAAGTACTATAAGATTGCAGAGGTGGGGTATGGAGGTGGAAAAGGGCCTAAAGGGGATAAATGGAAAAATTAAATTAAAAATAAAATAAAATATATTTTGTTTTAAAATGAGCTTACTTTCCCTTTCTCCCAGTCCACATCTACATTGAATTTTTCCCACCAAATGCTGAATAAATCAAGTGGTTGTGGGCAAAGGAGTAGGGTATTCTGGATGGGGAAAGTAGTTTGCATGATGTTCTTTTCTCTATATGTTCATCTTCTTATCTTCAGGGTAACTTTAGTAGGACCTAAAATTCACTTTTTTAGAAAGAGGAGAAAGAAAGAAGGAAGGTAAGGATAGAGGGAGGAAGGAGAGTAGGATAGGGTTAGATGAGGAAGTTTGGGTCCCACAAAGAGAAAACTGAAATGTGGGAAACAAAGCATTAGCACTTCAGATGCCCTAAATGACAAGGGGAAAGAAATGTCCCCACTAGCCCTCAGAGTATGTTTTGGCCATGGTGGGACTGAGTACCAGAGCAAATTCATATACTTTCTTTTTTTTATTATTGATTAAGGTATTACATATGTCCTTATCCCTTCATTGCCCCCCCCTCACCCCACCACTCATGCCCTCATGCCCCTGTTGTCTGTGTCCATTGGTTAGGCCCATATGCATACATACAAGTCCTTTGGTTGATCCCTCCCCCTTCCCTCCACCTCCCCTACCTTTCCTCTGAGATTTGACGGTCTGATCGATGCTTCTCTGTCTCTGTATCTGTTTTTGTTCATCAGTTTATGTTGTTCATTATATTCCATAAATGAGTGAGATCATGTGATATTTATCTTTCTCTGCCTGGCTTATTTCACTTAGCATAATGCTCTCCAGTTCCATCCATGCTATTGCAAATGGTAAGAATTCCTTTTTTTTTTTACCGCAGCATAGTATTCCATTGTGTAGATGTACCACAGTATTTAATCCACTCATCTGCTGATGGGCACTTAGGCTGTTTCCAAATCTTAGCTATGGTGAATTATGTCGCTATGAACATAGGGGTACATATATCCTTTCTGATTGGTGTTTCTAGTTTCTTGGGATATAGTCCTAAAAGTGGCATCACTGGGTCAAATGGGAGTTCCATTTTTAGTTTTTTGAAGAAACTCCATACTGTTCTCCACAGTGGCTGCACCAGTCTGCATTCCCACCAGCAGTGCACGAGGGTTCCTTTTTCTCCGCATCCTCGCCAGCACTTGTCATTTGTTGATTTGTTGATGATAGCCATTCTGATAGGTGTGAGATGGTACCTCATTGTCATTTTGATTTTCATCTCTCAGATGATTAGTGACTTTGAGCATGTTTTCATATGTCTGTTGGCCTTCTTTCTGTCTCCTTTCGAAAAGTATCTATTTAGGTCCGTTGCCCATTTTTTTGATTGGGTTGTTTGTCTTCCTTTTGTTAAGCTGTATGAGTTCCCTGTAAATGTTGGAGATTAAATCCTTATCGATGATAACATTGGCAAATATGTTCTCCCATATAGTGGGCTTTCTTGTTGTTTTGTTGATGGTTCCTTTTGCAGTGCAAAAGCTTTTTATTTTGATGTAGTCCTATTTTTTTTTTCTCTTTAGTTTCCATTGCCCTAGGAGTGGTACTGGTGAAGAAATTGCTTCGGCATATGTCTGAGATTTTGCTGCCTGTGGATTCCTCTAGTATTTTTATGGTTCCCTGTCTTATGTTTAAGTCCTTTATCCATTTTGAGTTTATTTTTGTGTATGGTGTAAGTTGGGGATCAGTTTCATTTTTTTTGCATGTATCTGTCCATTTTTCCCAACACCATTTATTGAAGAGACTGTCTTGACTCCATTGTATGTTCATGCCTCCTTTGTCAAATATTAATTGAGTATAGTGGTTTGGGTTGATTTCTGGGTTTTCTATTCTATTCCATTGATCCATATGTCTGTTCTTGTGCCAGTAACAGGTTGTTTTGAGAACAGTGGCTTTGTAATACAGCTTGAAATATGAAATTGAGATCCCACCTACTTTGTTCTTCTTTCTCAGGATTGCTGCAGCTATTTGGGGTACAAATTCATATACTTTTGTAAGCCCCATGTTTCCCAAATTTGGAAGCACAAGGAGTTAACATATTAAGAAAAAAGATCACAGTCTCAAAGATGTCAGAAACTGTAGAGACAGACATGATACACATTTTTTAAATGACTCATGTGTAACAGATTAAAAATTGGTTGGTAGCAACCAAGCTGTCTTCCAGTAGATGAATGACTAAATAAATTGTGGTGCATTCTGATAGTGGTATATTATTCAGTGCTAAAAAGAAATGAGACATCAAGCCATGCAAATACATGGAGGAACCTTAAGTGCATATTACTAAGTGGAAGAAACAATCTAAAAAGGCTGCATTCTGTATGATTACAACCATATGACATTCTGAAAAAGGCAAAACTATACGGAGAGTAAAAAGATCACTGGTTTTGGGGGTGGGAAAGAGATGAATAGGCAGAGCACAGGAACTTTAGGAGAGTGGAAATATTCTGTATGATATTACAATGATGTAAGTATGTCATGTACATTTGTTCAAACCCATAGAACATACAACATCAAGACTGAATGCTGCCCTGCCAGCATGCCTCAGTGGTTGAGCATCACCCTATGAATCAAGAGGTCATGGATCGATTCCTGATCAGGAAACATGTCTGGGTTGAGGGCTTGACATGCAGTGTGGGAGTACAGGAGGCAGCCAATCAACTATTGTCCCTCATCATTGATGTTTCTATCTCTCTTTCTCTCTCCTTTCCTCTCTGAAATAAATAACAAAATATTTTTTTTAAAAGAATGAATGCTAAGGTAAACTATGGACTTTGGGTGGTTATAATGCTTCACTGTAGGTTCATCCTTGGTAAGAAATGTGCCACACTTATGAATGATGTTGGTATTGGGGAGCTTATGCATGTGTAGGGCAGGGGGCATATGGAAAATCATTATACTTCCTTCTCAATTTTGCAGTAAACCTAAAACTGCTCTAAAAATGTAAAATTGAAAAAAACAGGTTGGAGGTGAAAAAAAATAGAACAGTTTACAAAAACATGTGAGATATCCCCTGAGATTAAAAAAAAGGGGGGGGGGGAAGTCCAGAGAGTGGGTTGGCTGTATTACAGATATAGAGAAGTAATTGATAAAATTCAAATTATGCATATGATATTATATTCATAATCTTATGTAATAAAAGCCTAATATGCTAAGTGTCTGACCGTTTATTCTACCATTCAACCATTCATTATGACGCTCACTGACCACCAGTGGGATGATGCTCCAACTAGTAGGTTAGCTTGCTGCTGGGGTCCAGCCCATGAGGACTGGATGAGACAGGCTGGACACACCCTGGAGCCCTCCTACGGTGCCTCCCTGGCCCCGATCATGTACTGGTGGGGTCTCTCAGCCTGGCCTAGCCCTCTCACAATCTGGAACCCCTCAGGGGATGTCAGAGAGCCAATTTTGGCCTGATCCCTTCAGGCCAGGCTGAGGGACCCCACCAGTGCACGAATCCATGCACTGAGCCTCTAGTATAATTTATACTAATAAAAGAGTAATATGCTAATTAGACCAGATAGACCGGACCTCTTCCAGACATCCTTCCGGACATCCTTTCAGACAAAGCCACGGTGGTGGGGGCTGAGGCAGAGGCGGTTAGGGACGATCAGGCAGGCAAGCAGAGCAATTAGGGGTGATCAGGCCAGCAAGGGAGAGTGGTTAGGGGTGATCAGGTTGGCAGGGGAGAACAGTTAGGGGCAATCAGGCCAGCAGGGGCGAGCGGTTATGGGCATCACGCAGGCAGACAGAGGTGGTTAGGGGAGATCAGGCAGGCAGGCAGAGGAGGTTAGGGGTGATCAGGCAGGCAAGCAAGTGAGTGGTTAGGAGCCAGCGGTCCTGGATTGCGAGAGGGATGTCCAGTTGCCAATTTAGGCCTGATTCTGCTGGTACTGGATTGCAATCGGACATCCCCCAAGGGGTCCTGAATTGTAGAGGGTGCAGGCTGGGCTGAGGGACCCCCACTCCCCTGTGCATGAATTTCATGCACCAGGCCTCTAGTATAATATAATATACCCATAAGCAAGCAAGACTTTAGAAAATTCAGGCCACATATTTTAGAGCAATAAGAGATATGGAAATAATTGAAATATATTGCATGGCTATTATTTGGGAAGACCACAAGGATATTAGTTACAGTTGATCCACTTGAGGTGACTATTACCCTGCCTATGATTCCAGTGAGAAGAATGAGACACAAAGAATAACTTTGTTCCTCATGATGCAGACAGGAAATAGCAGAGTTAAATTGGAACCTGGTTTATCTTACCTCAAAGACTCTTATATTTAAAAATAAGATATGGAGGCTCAGCTGTTACTGAGTTTATACTTTAAAGTGGAGTTCAAAGACATGATACCATCAGTCCCCAAAACAGTAGCAAAAAGAATACTCCTAATTCCTTTCAAGGCCCCCAAATTTAACAGATGCCCAGTTAAATTTGTATCTCAGATAGGAATGAATATTTTCAGGATAAATATGTACCAAATATTTTATATTATTTATTTATTATTTATCTGAAATGTAAATTTAACTGGGTGTCCTTTATTTTTATCTGGCCAACCATACTCAATACCCTAAATTGTGGTGTTCCAGGGATTAATCTGTATCAAACATATTAAAAATGAAGATAAGTCAGAGTCTGTATTCTAATGCATATGATTATTTTCTCAAAGCATTAGCTAATAGCTATGTGCTCTAGACTGTTTCCACTGAAGCAGCCCGCAAATAGGTTCAGAATTTTCTCTGAATTGTTGAGTAGGTCTACAAAACAGAACACATACTGAAAAAGCCTTCAGAGAAGCTTTAGTTATCCTGTGTACTCACTCTAAGCTATTCTGAGGAACCTCTAGCATGTGGTTCACTCTGAAAACAGAAACAAGGGAAATACTTGGTGTTTACTGAGACCAATGTTTGTCAACTCATACCTAGCAACCACCATCGCATTATCCCACACTGAACCCAGATCCTTCTTAACATTCTGGATGAAAGATGAAATCATGGATCTAACAGACACTATAACAATAGGGAAACTTGATGCTTTTGGAATCTAAAATTACTATGTCTGACATGTAATTAGCAAAGTGAGGTTCACACTGATTTCCTAAAAGGTAAGAATGTCTGATGTACTCAAAATCCTGATTTAGATCTGATGCAGTCAGCCTTTTTATTTCTATCTCCCTGGAGTGTTGGGGCCGGAATACACTGAAAGAAGAGTTGAAACATTCCAGAATCACCACAACAGCAGCCATGAACGTGAATTTTCTGGGTGGGTGACTGCATAAGTCAGCTACATTCCCAACTTGGCCCACCCTTCCAATTAGTATAAGATCATGTGCTAGTTCTGTATCCTCTCTATAAACAGTCTATATACATAGGTGCTAGAAGCCTGGGTACTACAATGCCACTATTGTATCACTACATGTATGTATGATCAATGTAAATCATCTTGGTTTTACCTTGCTAGAATATTGGGAGGATTAAAAGAACACTTAGAAGAATGCCAAACACATAGTAACTCTCAATACATGTTATTTATTTTATTTCCTCAGCAAAAATATTCCTATCGCATATAATATTATGCAAAGATAAATGCCAATTATCGGCCTAGTTACTGGTAGTAGCATATGAAACAATTTTGAATCTCGTTTACTTAATGGTAAGATGAGGGAATTTGAGAAACAAATGTTAAATAGTAATATGTAACATTATCTGAGAACCTTAATTAAAATTGTTATTAATCATTGGTAGACATTTTTGGAAGGTGTTTTAGATGGTAAAAAAACAAACAAACAAACAAAAAAAACAACAACAACAAAAATAAAACAAAAGAATCCATCAATCTCTTTATAAAATTTGGAAAAGGTACTAAAGCTAAATTCTACCATTCACTGAGTCTGTTTTTGTTCAGCTCCTCCAATATGTAATTATTCTCCAGAATATTATCACCTTTGAGCACCCAAACAGGTGTAGAAGAGAATATCTAGTAAAAATCCCTGAACTTGTAAGAAGAGAAAACATAGGCTTCAAGAGGCATAGTGCCTTGTTCACATTTAGTCAGCAAGTTGGTGTCTGTGGTAACCATCACCCCTATGGCCCCCAAAGATCCCCACCTCCTGGTATCCATGCCCTTACCTAAGACCCTCCTATTGTGTGGGCTCAGCTTGGTAATTTGCTTCTAATGAATCTCTCCCTCATTTCCTCACTCCAGCCCTCCCTCTCTCACTATCCACCTCCTCATTCACACTATTGGAATCCAGCTTCCAAGTCATGAGCAGCCAAGTGGAGAAGCTTAGTTAGCAAGGAAGTAAAACCTTCCACCAACAACCATGTGAGTAAATCTGAAGGTAGAACTTCCAACCCAGTCAGGTCTTCCGATGAATGGTGCCCCGGTCATCAGTTTGACCACAGCTTCATGAGAGACTCTGTGTCAGAACCATCCAAGGTTGCTTCTAGATTCCTGGCCCCCAAAACTGTGAAATAACACTTTTTTGTTCTTTTAAGTTGCTATTATTTGGGTAAATTTGTTACACATTAAATTACACAAATAACACAGAGACAGAGCTGGTACCAGAGCATAATACTTTTGCTGAGCAGCTAGCAATTTCTCTAAGAAAAGAGTGGAATAACTATTGTTTGTTCCTAAATTTTCCCAACAGGCCTGAGCAATAATATTAAGTTGAAATTATTAGTTTAAATAATTCAATTATTAGTTCAAATAAGTTCAAAGTTGAAATTGGCTCATTATTCAGCTGTATAAGGAATAGACAGCACTGATGATACTTTTTTAGCAACAATCCTTGGCCACAGTTAGCATTTTTGACTACTTACTCAGGCTCAACCTAATCAGGGCTGACCTCAAATGCACTTCTCCTCTTCTGGCTGGATAAACATTTCTTACGCATGACAGCTCTTGCAAACACAGTATACACAAGTGGATTGGATTCTTTATATTGTGACAACAAAACCAAGATCTGAGGACATAAAATAGATTATATTTTACAGACCCAGAACTATTTACATAGCAATCTTTCCAAGTAGATCAGTATTTTAATTCTGGCTTTACACTGTGAAGAAATACACTAACAGGTTGCTCTCAGGTCATTAAAAATATACAAGGCTTAGATAAGCATAAAAATGAAAGTAAAGATAAATTTATGCTGAGTCCAAGTGGCATTATGTCAAATTGGTGAACAGGTGATAAAAAAAAAAACCTCACAAAAGTAGATTTATATGAGGTCTGAGAAACTTCAAGCCATATTCAAAGCTTGCCATGACCTCCTAGATGGAGAAAAGGGACTGAATACAAATGCATTTGGAAAAAGAGTGAGCTAACTTCTTGTAGAGAAAACTTCCTAGAGAAAGAAGAATCAGAGCCAAAGGAATTAGATGCAGTACCAGTGCCATGGTTCTCAAGAGAAGGGGCTACTGTGATTACAACTCTGAGTCTTCATTTGTATTGTTTTCCTGGCATCCCCAGCTTGGATTCATTATTGGGTCCTATGGATAACTGAGAGGACTTAAATAAAACATAAAATGACTGTCTCACTAAAAACTCTTTCAGATATTGTGAACATTGACTTGGGACTCATTTAGTTCAGAAGAGAGTCAGTGTTTTACCACTGTATCCAACGAGGGTCCAGTGACACCCAGTGCTGAGCACAGTATGTGCTTACACCACTGATGCTGGAGATACCCTTTGGAGTGCGATGGTGCCCAGAATGCAGTGTGGCACCCAGCTGAAGGGGACCATTTTGTGAGAAAATATGAAGCAACCTCTGGAGACTCTGAGAAACAGTTTGGAAGTGGAGCCTTTGCAAAAGGGAAGCAAGGGCTGGTGAAATCTGAATTATGCTTGCCACTATTGAGGGAGTCATAGATGTTACAATTGATTAAAGTTGGAGAATCACACATATATGAAGATTAAGTATGCTGGAATTAATTTACAAATAGTTGCAAAACTGGCTTATTCCATGAGAGGTAAAGAGAAATCAATTGCATTTATGCTAGACAAAATCCATTTGCATGATTCTGGACAGCAATCATCTGCATCATTGAGGTATAATCGACATGATAAACCAAACATACTTAAAGCTTACAATTGCATTCGTTTTGACAGCCTACCTAATAAAACAGTAATATGCAAATTGACCATGCCTTTGCTACACCACCAGCTACGCCCACAAGCCATGCCCATCAGCCAATCAGAGCGAGTATGCAAATAAACCCAACCAAGATGGCTACAGCCACAGAGAGCAGGAGGGAGGCTTGGTTTTCCCAGGCAACAGAGGAAGCCAAGCTTTCTGCCTGCCCTTGCCAGCCTAAGCCTCCACTCAAGGCTACAAAGTTTCAATTATAGAAGGTAAACAAATCCAAACAGAAATGGCGGCAGCCACAGAGCTGGAAAGAGCGGGAGACTTGGGTTTCCCAGGCAATGGAGGAAGCCAAGCTTTCCACTTGCCCTTGCCAGCCTAAGCCTCTGCTCCAGGCTACAAAGTTTCAATTGTAGAAGGTAAATAAATTCCAGATACCAGGGCCTCCTCTTGGGTCGCCAGGGGGCATGGCTGGCCTGCAAACCACCACAGGCCCCTCACTCAGGCCGCCCCATACCCCAAGGGAACCCCCACCCTGATCCGGGACACATTTCAGGGCAAACCAGCTGGCCCCCACCCATGCACCAGACCAGGATGGCAGGGGAGGGCATTTAGGGGCAATCAGCCCATCAGGGGAGCAGTTAGTCATCGATCAGGCTGGCAGCAGAGTGGTTAGGGGGTGATCAGGCTGGCAGGCAGAAACAGTTAGGGGCAATCAGGAAGGCAGGCAGGTGAGCAGTTGGGAGCCAGCAGTCCTGGATTGTGAGAGGGATGTCCCAGATTGGAGAGGGTGCAGGCTGGGCTGAGGGACAACCCCCCTCTGTGCACGAATTTTGTGCACTGGGCCTCTAGTATGTATATAACCACAAATCATCACCACAGCCAAGACAGTGGACATATACATCATTCTCAGGATTTTTCTGTTAATACCTTTCCCCTTCCTTCTGCCCTTTCCCAATCCCCAGGGTCCACTGATCTGCTGCTTTCTGTCACTATAGATTAGTCTATATTTTTTACAGTTTCATATAAGTAGAGTCATACAGTATATACTTTTGTTTTTTGGGGGGGGAGAGTCTGGCTCCTTTCACTCAGAATAATTATTTTGGGATTTATCCATGTTGCATATACTAGTAAAAAGTCTCTATCTTAAAAGTTCGCTTTAAGGATCTCTGATCTGTGCAACAAGCATTTGGGGATTTGGCCCTAATTCTTTCACTAGCAGCTATTGTGATGTTGATTTGTAACCTCTCTGGCTATGACTCTCTTCATTGGACATATCAGTGTTTGTACCAAATGGTCTCCTCCAGCATAAATTAAGCCATTAGCCTATTTCTTGCTACTGGTTGTACAAAATTTTGAGGAGAATTTCTAATTAACACCCATCCCCTTTTAAGTACTATATCTGATTTTATTATTACCTCAGATTTTCTAAGGTTACATTTGTTTTCACTGGTATAGGACAAAAGATATTATTTCTGAATTATGAAACACCATGAGAATCATCTACATAGACTCAATGAGTACACAACTATATGTCTCCCACAGATGAGCCAACATTTCAAACTTAACATGATTGCTCTTTTGTAGTTTCCGTGTATCACTGCTTTCTGAACATAATAACATCATTGTTACTCATTGTAATTACACCTAATCTGAAAGCTGGTGATTATTTTTCCTTATTTATTCTTGATATTTTATCTTTTATATATTTTTCTGTTTTTATAAATATTTTTTTTATTTATTTTCAGAGAGGGAGATGGAGAGAGAGAGATATCCACATGAAAGTGAAACATCTATCATCTGCCTCCTGCATGCCCTCCCACCCCCAGCACCAGGGATCAAGCCCAAAACCCTGGGCATGTGCTCTGAGTGGGAATTGAACTGGAAACCTTTCAATGAATAGGATGATGCCCAACCAACTGAGCCACACCAGCCAGGGCTAATTTTTTCTGTTTTAATTAATCTCCCCATCTGCAATATGTTTAAAACTTACAATAGCCTTCTTATAAAAGCCCTGACTTTTATAGGATATATATATATATGTATATGACTAGAGAACACCCACTACTCAAATCTCATTTTAGCACTTCAACTTCTATTCAAACCAACCACGCCTTCAAGTGTCTTTATCTCTCTCATTTCAAAAGAGCCATATAAAAGAAATTCCCTTTTTAATAATCTGGTCATGCTTTCTGAACTCTTTTCAAAGGACCAAATTCTAATCTGCTAGCACTAAGGTAACAACATAACATTACTGTGGATGAGAGTCTGGCCAATTACACATTTTTACAGGACTACTATCAAATTTCAAGTAATTGCTCAATTCTTGCATAACATGGACTATTAACATAGCTTATCATGTAGCATGCCAGTATTGAATTTCCATTTGAGGGGTTATTTAATAATGGCATTGAAATAAAAAATGAAATCTTTAGACCCTGAGCAATATCAGTGCTTTTACATGCTTTGCAGTCTGTAATAGGCTATTAGATAAGAGATAGTAATGTATTCTGGAAGAACAGGCCCATTGACAATGAATAAAGGGCATGATTTTATTCTTGCTTCACAAAGAATGATGTCAGTATCTTTCTTAAAAGAAGTACAGTCTTCAGAAATCCAACATGGCAGGGGAATAGGTGGAAACTACACCGACATCCTCTCAGGACCAAACTGGAATTACAATTAAAGTATAGAGCAATCAACCCAAATAACCAACTGAAGACTAGCTGAAGAGAAGTGTTATTACAAAAGATTTACAGAAGAAGCTATATTAAGAGTGCTAGGAAGGCTGAGACATGAAAAGGCTGGCCCCACTCTCACAGGTGGCAGCTGAGAATAGAGGGATATCTCAGCTGCAACAGTATCCCCTGAGAGGAGTGGTGTCTCAACCCAAGCTGGACTCCTCAGCTCAGAGCACCAGAGGCGGGAAGAGGTGCCCATATAACGTTTAGCTGTGAAAATCGGTGGGATTGTCTGCCAGGAAGAGACAGGAGTCTGCTAGAGACACAGGTCCCTCTTAAATGGTCATACACCAAATCTTGTCCATAGCCACTCACCCTGGTCTCCGGAAGAAGGAGAGCAGATGAGACTAGAGTATGAGGACAGACTGGAATTTGTGGCTTGACGGGGAGAGCTGAAGTAACAGCTGTGAAGGTCTGCCGGAAACCGAACATTGAGACATTGGAAGTTAAATGTGAAAAGGGAATCCGGAATGCTTTGGTCAACCTTAATAGCTCTGAATGGTCAGAGCCATTCACTCATTGTTTAGCTGAGACATTGGTAGTTAAAGAAACTCTCACCTGTTAATCATATGTAAATTTTTGCTGATTGTCTTTTGTTGTAATTTCCTGCCTAAAGGATGTGGATGTATTTCAGAACCCCAATAAAAGGGATGGCAAAGGCCAGAGCAGTGGGCAGTCCTCCCACTAGAGGTGGGCTCCCGCCTGGCCCCCATTTACCCAAATTGATTCTTTTCTAGCTTCTCTTCATTTTGATTGCGGCCTTCTCCAGAAACCGGACCTGAACGGGATCTCTGAAACACGCGGGACGTGACAAGGGATTCCCACATCTGGCGCCCAATGTGGGGCTTCTGGAGGAGATGATATTTTTCGCTTAGAGCGAAGGAGGAAAAATACACCAAGAAAAGGTGTGGAAATTCACCGGAAAAAGGTGAGGGAAATTCACCGCACTCAAAAGCCCACGGCCAGCTGCAGAGTCGCGATCTGTAAGTAGGGTGGGAAAGTCTTTTTCAACCAGGCTAATGGGGAAGAATTAGGTTATAAGTATAAAGTAAACTTTATTATAGAATTTTGGTTTGTATGCTTAAAGAATGTGGTTTCTTGTTCAAATTAAAATCTTAATTTGTATTTGGAATCTAAAACCTGTAGTAAGAAATGAAACTCCACTGCTGAAGCCGCCTCTGGTGTGGAGAAATTTAAAGGTGGCAGGAGAGGGCAAGGCTATCTGCTCTCCCGAAATGAGATTACTCAATGCTTTGTTTAAAAATTATAAAAGAACTCGAAGAGAAGTTCAAATCTTGGCCAAATTGGGTGTTAGTTATTATTTTGGAAAGCAAAAGAGAAAGAAAAAGATTAAGATCTGTCTGTCTTTTAAGCATGAAAAGAAATTCGGCCAGATCTGTTGCTGAAACTTCCCCCAAAGTAAGTAGGATGTGGGGGAAGGGAGACACGTGGTGATCCAATATAGACGCCACTCCCCAAGAAAGCCACTTCTTCGCCTCATCTTCGCCATCTTTATTTATTTTCCAGCTAATGACTTAAAGCTTTTTACAAATTCATAAATGCATCCGGGATTTCTGTGCACATGTAAGGGGAAAGGGCCAGTTTAAAAACGAGTGCGCATAGTTTTGAGCTGAACTTGACCTTTTGCTGTGTACAGAATAAAAACCCGAGACTGTTTTGGCCTTAAAAATGGCGGAGATGAACCGGGGAAAGAGATATAGGCGGGCTTCCCAAGGCTCTTTTGAAATTTCCCGCCCAGAGGCACATAACCACCAGGAAGTAGAAAGCAAATTTACATGTGAATAGCTATGGGTTTGTATCTTGACTTCCTCAGCAGGAAAAATTCTTTAAAAATTTAGTGGCTGTGCCAAGCCTATTGGCTGGAAATTTAAAACTTTTAAGTTCAAATGATCTAAATGTATTGAAATTTAAAATAATGAAATGTTGATCTGAGTATGCCTAGTATGAAGTCTAGATGATATAAGTTAATTAATTAAATATGCCTTATATTTTATTTGAAATGTATCCTTAAAAATGTAAAAGTATTATTGATTTGAGAAATGCTAAGTATTTAATTTTGCTACCTAAAATTTAAAGCTCTGAAAGTTTAAGGTCTCTTTCCTTGCAATGAAAAAGTTTTTAAAGCTACACCCTTTGTTAATGGCGGAAGGGGTAGACTACGCCCTTCCTCCAGAAGAACAGGTAATCCAAGTTTCCGCCAATAGCCATTTTTAAGAATGTCATTTACATTTGAATAGACCAAACCTGTTTCGCCATCTTTAAATAGGTTTGGCTTTGGCACTTAAAAATCTTAAAAGTTTGCTTAATTATATAAATAATAAAAGTTTATTAAATATCTAGATATTTTGAAATGAAAAAACGCTAAAATATTAATCTAAATTTGCCTCATGAAAGATTTAGAAGACAGAATTGAATCTATTTGATTATGTCTTGTGTTTTAAAAATTTATTCTTAAAAATATAAAGGGTTATTAATAAAGAACTGCTAATATTTGACTTGCAAGCTCTGAAAATTTAGAGTGCAATTGAATTGGGAGAAATTATAAAAATGTGGTAATAATACCTAAAATATAAAAAGGTGTTTTTGAGAAAATAAAATGTGTTTTCTCTTAAATAATTAGAAATTCAAAATATGTTACTTCTTGGTCTGATCTAAAAGAGAGGATTAATTCTGTGATCCAGATTAAATTTAATTGATATTCTTTAATATAATTTAAGTATATAATCTTTAAATCATATATATACATATATATATATTATATGTTTGATCTTTCCAAGGTATTTCAAGGTTTTGAGAGTAGCTTTTAAGACATTTCACAGGCCCTGAAATGTAATTCAAAAGTCTATTCTCTCTTAAAATAAATTTTTTTTAATTAAACCAATTGATACTTAAAATCGCATGGAAAGCTTTATCAAATAAAAATTAATATATTTTACTTACATACATATATATTAAATGTTATGGAAGTTTTTGCCTGTAAGAAGGGCAAAAACAATATATTTCTTAAATATAGCCAAAATTTTCAACAGCAGTAGAATTTCTAGAAAGACAAAAGCCTCAAGCAGCCTGCATTTTTGAATTGGCTTGAGGTGGGACAGTGTTTATACTTTTGGATCAGAAAAATAAAGTATCAAATAAGTTTACTGAATAAGCTTCTTTGCTTTTTTAATTAAAGATACCTACTTAAGTTACTTTATAAATTAGACTTTTTAAAATATAATCAAAGTCTCATGTAAATTAAGTTACATGAGAAGCCAATGTTTTTATAAGTACTTGAATCCTAACTTTATGTAGCCCCTGCATTTTAATTAAGCTAGAGGTGGGGCAACATATTCGGCTTGTGAATTCAGACGTAAATTTGCTTTATTTTTTAAATGAAGATACCTACTTTAATTACTTAAAAAAATTAGCTTATTAAATTATAACCAAGGTTTTCAGCTAAATGAAAAACCAATATTTTATAAATAATTCTAATAAAGACCAGAAACAGCTAGTGATTGTCTGCAATGTAATTTTTGACTTTCTTTTGAAAGAACAGATTGAGCAGCCGCCATGATGGCCACATGACTTATTGCTCGCCATCTTGAAATAATAAAGGCTAACCCCTTTCCTTTAAATAAGCCCATGTCTTTGTAAGCAATTTAAATAAGTTTTTTAAGGAAGTTACTGAAGGCTTCCTATGATCCCTCTGTATATGCAAATTAGCTAATGGGAATACTCTTAAAAATAAATTTCTTGCTTAATAAAAAGGAGAAATTTGAAAATTTTGAAATCTCTTTCACTGGTATTCCAGGATAAACTGAGGATTGCTATTAAAATATTAAATCTGATCCCCTGACTAATGTAGTCACCAATAATACCAAACACCTTGGTCATCCAGGAGGAAAATGGGTGGGGCAAGGAAGTATAATTACACAGGTGTAGCCACCCAGCTTCCCTTTTGTATGACACAAAATCAAACCACTGCCTCTTTGTGTGCAAAATTAAAGAGAGGTGCAGAAAATGTAACTAAGACCTTGTCTATACAAAAAGAAATTGACAGCCAGTTTGAAAATTGAATTGCCATGCCTAGAGCAAAGTATATCCTTACATGATATATTTCTACAATGTCATTATAATATTTGATGTTTTACAATAGCATATTGTACAATTATCCCAAACAAACTTAAAAATCTAATTTTTTTTGAATGTTTGGCAACAATTTAATAAGGACATGAAAGGATTTAATCCCTAACACTATGTGGAAGGGCCCCCTGGGAAGGCACTTGAGCATTCTATATTGGCCCTTCTTGCCTTTTTTGCCAAGAGGGACCCTCTTCTCACAATCCAATTGTCCACAGCTGTTGCCTGAGTTTTCAGTTCATGCTGAGGTTGAAGCCTCGTGGTGGCTGGTGCCATGGATCTGTCTCTCGCATAATGGCGTGAGCTGGGCCCTCCATGGAGAAGAAACCTGGGTTCCCCAAGATATGTGATCAGTGCCGGGGCCCCGCCAGCAGGCGAAGGGATCCCAAGGCAGGTGCTGGGCATGGAATGGAGGCCATGGGGGCATAGGCTACCAAGGAGACAGAACTGAACCTCACATCACCCTGCTTGGCCCCGGAGGATGGCTGGTTAGTCAAAGACGGGTAAGATTCCTCAAGGGAGGAACAACCTAAGACAGGCACAGTCGCAGAGGGGCCATCAGGAGAGAACTTGGGGGTCAACAGAGGTGGGGCACAGAACCTCACCCCCCCAACATTGCAGGGGCTTGAACACTCGCCCCTTCTGAGGGAGTTCTCCTGCCCCATGGCTGCTTCGCGCTTCCCATCCCCAGCTCAGATCGGGACCCAGGCAGCGAACAGAGACTTGGCCCAGCTCAGATCTGAAAGAGACCCAGGCAACAGAGAGTTGGCCAATGGCAGCTGCCCTATGTCTAAATCTAGCCTAGCACCAGGAATGCTCAGGGCTTTCTCAAGGATGCAAAAAAATCCTTTCCATTAATATTTACATGGTAAACTAAGATTTTTGTTAGAGTATTAAATTTGACAGTAAAATAGTAATCAAGTTTTTCAGATTAATTTAATTGGCTAAATGAAATAAGTGAATATTTAAGGAAATTTAATTGTACAAAAAGCTGTTCCTAAGTATTAACCAAAATTTCTATTGGTAGTTCATTTCATGGTAAAATTACTTAACATGCAATGAACATAAAGCAGTCATATTTTTGTGCAAAAATGTAAAGTTATCAAGACTGCATTATAAAAATTTTCCTAAAGCCTCCTAAAAATTTAATAAAAAAGGGGGATGGTGGAAAAATACCATGTAAGGAAAAAATATCTTGTAAGTAAATTACTTCTTGAAAAATTTTACTTTGAAAATTAATTTTCATACAGCAGGACACCCATGAAAAACATATATGGTGTCAAAATAAGCCAAAGGAAAATTGTTTGGGCAAAAAATAATAGGATCCCAAGAAAAATTTATAGAAAAGATTCCTTTATTAACTTTTGGTCGAGAATATGTTTGTATATTTTCAGAAAACAACTCCAAGACCATGTGGATTCCTGTAATAGAGAGGAATTAACAGGAATGATCCAGCCATGAAGACAAGAGGAGAAATAGTCCTGAGATGGAGGACGCTGATGACGCCTTGCCATGCTAGCAGTCAGCAGAGGTGCATCGCTGCAGGTTGCCCAGGACCAAACCAGAGGATGGACCTGCATCGCCACCGCTTGTCCACCATCCAGATATCGTTGCTGACATGTACACTTGAGGAACTTTTGGACATTGGAACTTTGGACTCAGAACTTTTGGACATTGAAATTGGGACTCAAACATATTTTGTTCTTATATGTTTATTTCTGGTCTTCAAATGTATGATTTTTAAGGAAGGAATTGGGGGGAGATGCCGGAAACCGAACATTGAGACATTGGAAGTTAAATGTGAAAAGGGAATCCGGAATGCTTTGGTCAACCTTAATAGCTCTGAATGGTCAGAGCCATTCACTCATTGTTTAGCTGAGACATTGGTAGTTAAAGAAACTCTCACCTGTTAATCATATGTAAATTTTTGCTGATTGTCTTTTGTTGTAATTTCCTGCCTAAAGGATGTGGATGTATTTCAGAACCCCAATAAAAGGGATGGCAAAGGCCAGAGCAGTGGGCAGTCCTCCCACTAGAGGTGGGCTCCCGCCTGGCCCCCATTTACCCAAATTGATTCTTTTCTAGCTTCTCTTCATTTTGATTGCGGCCTTCTCCAGAAACCGGACCTGAACGGGATCTCTGAAACACGCGGGACGTGACAAGGGATTCCCACAAAGGTCCTTGTACTGAGGCCCTCCTTCACTGAGGACACCATCTTTCTTGGGTGTAGCACTCACCCCCAGGTGACATCAGCCTGGGGGAAAGCAATAGAGCTACCCTCTGGACTCCCTGTCACAAAGCCCTGAGGAGCTTGTACCCTGCTTAGGAGTCAGTTGCCTGGCTTGGCAGGTAGAGGTGTAAGCAGACTCAAGACATCAGTGCCTGAGTTGTGTGGTTTTGAGGTGAGGCGATCCCCTCAACTCCACTTTCCCATGAACCAGAACTGAGCCTCCCCCTCACAGGAAATCTCTAACCCCATTCTCCAGGCTTCCTGGAGCTCCATCACCCTGATTTCTGTGGCCCCACCCTGCAAAATTATGGGATGAATCTGGGACAGACTGAGTTGTGTGACTCTGGGATGGGGGCCACTCACCTCACTTTCCTACAAACGTGACCTGTACCTCCCCCCTGATGTGAGATCCACTAGCCCCATTCTCCTGACTCCCAGTGGACCCACCATACTGAGATTGAACTAGCAAAATTTGAGACAGACTGGTTCTGTGGCTCTAGGATGAGTGCCATTTCTCTCTCACATGAATGATCCCTGCAGTGCCTTCCCTTCACATGGCCAAATCTTGAACTGTTTCAGCGTGATAAACTCTGCTGGCCTCTCTTATGACTCCCTGAGACCCCACTCCACCACAAAGGTGAGCAAGTATCCAGAAGGTTGCAACTAGATTTAGTATAGCCTAGAATATTTGTTGAGTGGCCTCAGACCCAGCACTGGCACCCAATTTGAACCTGTATCATTCTGGTAAACAACTCCTGCTTCTACCTGGTGACTTACTAAGAAACTATCTCAAGCAAATCAAATACCATCCGATGCTCTTTCAGTGACTAAGCCTGTAGGCTGAGGCAGTAACAGGCAGTTCTTGGGGTTCCTTGTGACTTTAGCAGACCAGACCATGAGCCAGTGGTGGTAAAAACTGGCTTAGATGCACAGCTTGGTCCTTACCACACAGAGCCAGGCCCAGAAGAGGGAGCCACAAACTATAGATCACTTTGTAGATCCAAACATGTTGCCCAGGAGCAGTCACAGGCAGTGTCTGGTATTGGCCTATACCAGAGTCCCAAGATGCCCCCAGAACCAACACACCCAGTGGACAACTTCAGAAAACATTAAAATAGGATCCAATTAGCTTAGCAAGTTACATATCTGTAGGAAGATCTCAGCAGGTACCAGACCCTGTTGAGGTAAATTTCACTTCATGTAGTCAGCACCTGCACAACAGCTCACATACCATGGACAGGGTTGATCCGCACAGTCACCCAGCCTGAAGGTTGACCCTACACACAAATAGGTCAATAGCAATTAAGACTCAATTATAACAGTAGGGTCCATATAACCCACACAAGGGACATTCCTGGAGCACCAGCTCTAGTGATCAAGGAGACTGCACCACTGGGTCCCACAGGATACCTACTACATAAGGCTTCCCTACCAAGACTGTGAATCATAGCAGATCTATCCAATACATAGAAATAAACACAAAGAGGCAGCCAAAATAGAGAGACAAAGAAAATGCCCCAAATGAAAGAACAGGAGAAGACAGCTAAATGAAATGGAGGCAAGCAATTTATCAGATATAGAGTTAAAAAACTATGGTTATTAGGATGCTCAAGGAATTTTGGGAACTATGAAAGTATGAAAAAATACATAGAAACCATTAAAAGAAATGTCAGAAATGAAGAATACAATACCTAAAATGAAGAATTGCCTTGAAGGAATAAAGAGTATGTTGAATTAAGCTGAAAATCAAATCACCAATTTGGAAGACAAGGTATCATAAAATACCCAATAAGAGCAACAAAAAGAAAAAGAATTATAAAAATAAGGATAATTTAAGGGATGTTTGTGACAACATGAAGTATAACAACATCCACATCATAGGGATACCAGAAGGGGAAGAGAGAGAATAGAGATTATAATCCTATGTGAAGTAATGAATAAAAAATTCTCTGACCTGGTGAAGGAAAAAGACACAAATGTCCAGGAAGGACAGAGTGCCAAACAAGATGGACCAAAAGAGATCAACACCAAGACACATCATAATAAAATGATAAAACTTAAAGAAAAAAAGAATCTTAAAAGCAGTAAGTTAAAGTTAGTTATTTATAAATCAACTAGAGGCCCAGTGCGTGAAATTCATGCATGGGGGGGGGGTGTCCCTCAGCCCAGCCTGCACCCTCTCCAATCTGGGACCCCTCATGGGTGTCTGACTGCCCATTTAGGCCCTATCCTGGTTTATGCCAGCTGGTTTAGGACCACCAGGATCAGGCCTAAATGGCCAGTCAGACATCCCTCTCATAATCCAGGACTGCTGGCTCCCAACCATTCGCCTACCTGCCTGCCTGATTGCCCCTAACTGCTTCTTCCTGCCAGCCTGATCACCCCCTAACCACTCCGCTGCCAGCCTGATCGATGACTAACTGCTCCCCTGATGGGCTGATTGCCCCTAAATGCCCTCCCCTGCCATCCTGGTCACCTCTAACTGCCCTCTCCTGCCAGCCTGATTGCCCCTAACTGCCCTCCCTTGCAGTCCTGGTCCTCCCAACTGCCTTCCCCTGAAGGTGCAGGCCTGGTCCCCCACAACTACCCTCCCTGCAGTCCTGGTTGCCCCTAACTGCCCTCCCCTTCCAGCCTGGTCACCCCTAACTGCCATCCTTTGCCAACCTGGTCACCATTAACTGCTCTCCCCTGCAGGCCTGGTTTCCCCCTGCAGGGTTGGTTCCCCTCAACTGTCCTCCCCTGCAGACCTGGGTCCCCCAAAATTGTACTCTCATGCAGGCCTGGTTGCCCCCAACTGCCCTCTTCTGCCAGCCCAGTCACCCCTAACTGCCCTCCCCTGCAGGCCTGATCACCCCCAACTGCCCTCCCTTTCAGGCCTGGTCCCTTCCAACTGCCCTCCACTGCTGGCCTGATCACCCACAAATGCCCTCCCTTGCTGGCCATCTTGTGGCAGCCATGTTGTGTCTACATGGGGGTGGCCATCTTTGACCACATGGGGTTGGCCATATTGTGTTGAAGTGATGGTCAATTTGCATATTACCTCTTTATTATATAGGATAAACATGATACACCACATAAACAAAATGAAGGATAAAAGCCACACAAGTATGCCAATACATGCTGAAAAAACACTTGATAAAATACAGCACCCGTTTATGATAAAAATTATTAGCAAAGTGGGAATAGAGGGAACAAACCTCAATGTAATAAAGGCCATATATCACAAACTAACAGCCAACATTGTTCTCAATGGGTAAAAACTAAAAGTGTTTCTTTTAAGATTGGGAACAAGACAGAGTTGTCTATTTTCATCACATTATTCAACACAGTACAGAAATTCCTAGCCACAGCATTCAGACAAGAAATAGAAATAAAAGACATCCAAACTGGAGAGGAAGAAGTAAAACTGTTATTATTTGCAGATGACATGGTACTGTATATAGAGAACCCTAAAGATTCCACAAAAATCTACTAAAATGGCCAAATTTATCAATAAAGCACAGAATACAAAATAAATATCCAGAAATCAATTGCATTTTTATACACCAATAATGAACTGTCAGAAAGTAAAACTAAGAAAATAATCCTATTTATAATTGCATTAAAAACACACCTTGAAATAAATTTAATCCAAAATGTAAAAGACCTGCTAGGAAATTATAATACACTTAGGAAAGAAATTGAAAGTGGAAGCATATGTTGTGTTCATTGTGTAAGAATGATTAACATCATTAAAATGTCCATACTTCCAAGAGCAATCTACTGAGTCAATGCAATTCCTATCAAGATACCAATGACACATTTTACAGAACTAGAACAAATATTATAAAAATTTATATGGAACCACATATAACTGATACTAGCCACAGCAATCTTGAGAAAAAAAGGAAAAAGTCGGAGGAATCAAGCTACCTGACTTCAAACTATACTAAGTGGCCATAGTAATCTAAACAGTGTGGTACTGGTATAATAACAGACATATTGATCAATGGAGAAGAATAGAGAGCTCAGAAATCATCTCACACCTTTATGATCAATTAAAATTGGACAAAGGAGAGAAGAACATACAATGGAGTAAAGAATGGTGTTCAATAAATGGTGTTGAAAAAATTTGCACAGGTACTTACAAAAAAGAAAACTAGACCTCCTCCTTACACAAAACACAAGAATAAACTCAAAATGGATTAAATACTTAAATGTAAGACTCGAATCCATAAGAATCTTAGAGGAAAACATAGGCAGGAAAATCTAAGACATTACTCATAACAATATTTTTTTCTGCTATATCTCATTGGGCAAGGCAAACAAAATAAAAAAAAATAAATGGGACTACATCAAACTAAAAAGTTTTTACACAGCAAAGGAAACCACCAAAAAATGAAAAGGCAACCCATGAATGGTAGAACATATTTCCCAATGATACATATGATAAGGAGTTAATTACCAAAATTATAAAAAACTTAGACAACTCAACACCAAAAAAATGAACTCTCCAATTAAGAAATGGGAAAAGGGCTTGAATAGTCACTTCTCCAAATAGGACATACAGATAACCAAAGAACATAAAAAAATGTTCAGAGTCACTAATCATCAGAGAAATGCAAATTAAAACCACAATGAGATATCATCTCACCTCACACCTGTCAGATGGCTATTATCAATAAATCAAAAGACAAGTACTGGTGAGGATATGGAGAAAAAAGAATCTTCATACACTGTTGTTGGGAATGCTGATTGGTGTAGCTACTCTGGAAATCAGTATGAAGTGGCCTCACAAAATTAAAAATGGAACTACCTTTTGGCCCAGAAATTCCACTTCTGTGAATATATCTGAAGAAACCTGGAACACTGATTCAAAATATTATATTCATTTCAGCATTATTTACAATAGCCAAGATTTGGAAATACCTCAAGTGCCCATCAGTAGATGAATGGATAAAAAAGCTGTGGTACATTTACACAGTGGAATACTACTTGACCATTAAAAAGAAGGATATCTTACCTTTGCGATACCAAAGATAGACCTGGAGAGTATTATGCTAAGTAAAATAAGCCAATCAGAGAAAGGCAAGTACCATATGATTTCACTTATATGTGGAATCTAATGAACAAAATAAACTAACAAACAAACTAGAAACAGATTCATAGATACAGAGAACAGATTGACAGCAGTTAGAGGGGAGGAGCATTGCAGGGCTGTGTAAAAAGGGTGTAGGATTAAGCAAACAATAACAACAAATAAAACATATACACAGACAAGAGATGATGTATTACAGAATTGTACACCTGAAATCTATTTAATTTTATCAACCAATGTCATTCCAATAAATTCAATAGAATTAAAAAAAAAAGAATTACAGTCTTCAAAAGCTTCCAGAATTATATTCTCTTGCAGCTGGTATTTAGGTCTGGTTCTGTACATAATCATAAGAAGGGAAGCCAAAAATATTTTAGAATATATAGAAAGATATCTAGGAACATCAATGTTCTGAAATGTTAAAAGCACTAAAAATTTCAGGTTATTATTAACATCTACATATGAAGAACAAGGAAGAAGAAAAATAATTTTAATAACATTTGTATGGTTTATATATATTTATAATTTAAAATGTAATTTTCCACTAATAAAACAAATATGATACAAAAATTTAAATTCTCAATCTTATATATGTATTTTCCCTCATTACTAAAATATTTTATACTAGAACAATTTCTATATAACTACTGATATATTTTACTGTTATGTAAATGCTCATAAATAAATACATTAACAATTCTCAAAGGAGTTGGTTATCTCTGACTCTCTATGATCAGACAAGCACTGAACGTCAATGCAGATAGAATCTTTTTCATCTCTAAGAGCCAGAGCTATCCAAACCCAATCCAAGCACACTCCAGCTCTGTGGCTGCTTCTGCCCTATAGAAACCCTGTATAAGAGGGAATTTGAAAAAGACACTTCACTTTTATTTCAGAATTGTAATGTAATCCTAAATTACCATACTGATACTCCAGTGACTTGTCAGGATTTAAAAGTGTCAAGAGTTCCCTGTTTATACTGATCATTTAAAATTTCTACCTGCAAAGAAAAAAACCATTGAACACATTTGAAAAATTTAACCAGAATTTGAAGTATTAAACAAAAAGAGAGAAAAAAGTACAGAAACTCCATGCACTTTACAAGTACAGAAATAATTCTGAGTTTGTTCCCACCACCCACTTTGATTTGCAAAAATCATTTGGAATCCTAAATATTGAACTTTACTACAGCTTAGTGATGTCTTCATGTTCTTACAAGGCAAAACTGCCTTTGATACTTTGAAACAACTCAACTAGTATCAGCAGTCAATGATTTCAAATGGATCTGAAGGACAAACATATATGTGAGGAAAAAAAAAAGAACTATCTTCCTCATTTGAAGATAGGTCATTGGGATCTCAGAACACAGTCTGCCAGTAGACAACTAAACCACATTAAAAAAACAAAGAAAGGCATTTTTGAAGCAACTGTTTTAAAATAAAATGTCTCTTTTTTAAGGCATTACACAGACCACAAAATAAGAAAACTGATTGACCAAGAAGAGAGGATCTTTCTGAATTTTAAAAGGAAAATTAAGCATGATGGTTTGCCCATCTCTCACAGCAAAAATGTTATTTTAGCAAATAATGGAAACAATGACCTTGTTTCTATGCAAAACTGGGAGTGAATGACTTTGTAATTTCAGTCAGCTCTATCAACAGCGACAACTGCAAAAAGTTGGAAAATATATTCGGCAAACTTCTTAAAGTTGGCTGGTTTTTCTTATAGATAAACAGTGTATTTGGTTATGAAGTATTGCATGTATTATGGATGCAAGGACAGAGCAGCAGAAGCAGGTTTTGTTTATTTATTTTGTTTTGTTTTGTTTTAAGTTAGAAATTAAGATCTATTTATTTTCTGCAGTGTTAGCCTAAAGCTGATTATATTAATGGCACTTAAATAAAGGATTTGTCCCACAGCATTGTTTGTATGGAAGAAAATAAATATTCATTTATTTTTTCCTGTACTCTTCTTTTTTTTTTTTGAGGGAGGGGTGTATCCACATAAAAGGTATTATTATTGCAACCTATAAACTCACTGTAAAAGCTTTGGGTATAATCAATTTTGAAAATATATATTTATATATCACTCATCATATGATGTAACCCATGTGTTCATAATAGAATATTTCATTATTATCCAGAGAGAAGGGTGCTGTGTTTTTATGTGTTTTTGGGTTTTTTTAAATTTTATAATGAGGCAGTTGTTAGAAATGACAATTGGCAGAGACCTAATGCTGGGTGCTAATCCTAGTACCAGTACCAATTTGTTTTATTATATGAGAGACTCTGTTTGCCTCTCTAGGTTTTAAGTTATTCATTTGTAAAAACAAATTTAGCAGGGTGTTTCATTAAGAAGAAACCACATTAGGATTTTGTATTTGTTTATGGAACTAGTGGCTAATAACTAATTCTATTGGCCTCTATGAGTTTAATTCAGTATTTATCCATGATGAAGACTTACACATGCCTCCTAATACTGAATGAAACTCATCTACTCTGAATAAACTTCCTAACCATTCTCCATTATGAACCTTTTCCCTAGCTGTAATTCATAGAAAACCATCACAATGGGGGTAGTTTACTACATTGCATTAAAACCCTATTCACATGTAGTCCTATTCCTTGAACCTGAGCTTGACAAGAAAGTGCAATTAGATAAGAAAAATAAACAGTGTTCACTCCTTTTCATGTTTCAGTATTTGCATTACTGTAGTGACCAAGAAAGGAGATTGTTTTTAAGTGTCATAGAAATTGATTCCAATCTCTGCTTACCAAAAGTATATCTCCTTAGTTGCATCACCATCAGCCAATGAGAATAAAAAAAAAAGATATTGGCAGTATGATTATACTTTTAAGAGGGAACTTAGCTGTAAAATAGGACATATTATTTCTGTAAAGAATGACATCCAAAGCCATCTCCATTCCTTCAGAAGTAAAACTTTACAAAGAGTATTCAATAAGCAAAGCTTTAGTAGACTAGTGAACAGCAAATTATAAATCTTTCTGCAATTATTTCATAAAGACTTTAGTTCATATATATTTATCTTAATTTGACTGCATTTGTCCTCCTTACCCTGAATTTTTCTCCTCATATCCAACACTGTCACATGGTTTCTCTATTGACCATGACTAATTTGTGAAAGTTTGAAAAGAATTGATTTTCTAAGCTCCCACCACAAATTTGTGTCTGAGATAGAGCAGTCTATCAATTCTAAGGCTTACTTATATCCTCTTTAAGAAGAGTTTCAGCTGTCAGAGGGAAGGCGAGGAAAGGGAACTCAGTGAAAGATGGTGAAGGGATTAGCCAAAGAACATATATGCATGACACATAGACATATACAACAGTATGGAGATGGCCTGAGGGGAGGGAGGGCTAATCTATAATGAATATGCTTAAGTATATCTTCTTAAATTGCCAAGCTCAGGCCCTGGCTGAGAAGCTCAATTAGTTAGAATATCATCCTCAGACACCAAATTTGTAAGTTTGGTCCCCGGTCAGGGCACATAAAAGAATCTATATATATAAAAGATTAATATGCTAAGTGTCTGTCTGGGTAATGACGTCATGTAGCAATGCCCGGCTTCCTCTCCCTAGCGACGACTAGCCTCCTTGCAGTTTCTTCAGCCCAGGAACACAACTTGCTTTATAGCCAGGTGGAAACATTTCACACTTTAACCAAATGTCTGTGAAGCGATTCCTGTGCCTCATCTCATTTGATCCTCACAGAAGTCCTGGAGTAGGTAGATAGGAGACTCGGTGGAATCCTATTTTCTTTTCATTAGCTGGAAAATGGAGATATAGAAAGTTTAGAAACTTAAACTGACTGAAAAGAAGTAAGAAGTGGTGGTCCTTGAAAATGACTTCAGGTTTTCTCACTGCACAGAACACAGTCAAACACTGCTGCAGTTAAATATTTTACTCTTTGTTCTCCCTGAGTGATCTACAATAATAATCTGCTTCATGTTGATATTTACTGCTGTGTTGCTGGCAATTACATGAAAGAGAAGTTGGGGTGCTTCACTGGGCTGGAAAATGTTTAGCTAAATCAGATATCAAGTCTAATTAAGCATGTATATTCTCTCTATATAAAAGGCTAAGTTGACTCGCTCATGAGTGATAAATATAAAGCTCTCACTGGCACCAATCGCATGCGTGTGTTTCCATCTGACATTGTTGATCATGAATTTAGTAGGCACTTCTATTATATAGAAAGGGCAAATAGTGATATTAAAATATTTATTCTAATTAAATTCCTTTCAATGTGCACAAATTCGTGCACCAGACCACTAGTCAAACAATAAATGTATGAGTAAGTGAAACAACAAATCAATGTTTCTTTTTCCTCCTCTCTTTAAAATCAATCAATAAAAATAAATACATAAATTAAATAAAATTTACAAGCTCAGAACCTGACAGACTACTTTATACCAGAATTTCTCTAGACCACAAAATTTCCTGCCTATGTATTTTCAAATATTATAAACTAGAGGCCCGGTGCATGAAATTCAAGCATGGGGGTGGAGTCCCTCAGCCCAGCCTGCACTCTCTCCAATCGAGGACCCCTTGGGGGATGTCCAACTGCCAGTTTAGTCCCGATCCAGGATCAGGCCTAAACCAGCAGTCAGACATCCTTATGCAATCTAGGACTGCTGGCTCCTAACCACTCACCTGCCTGCCTGCCTGATTGCGCCTAATCCTTCTGCCTGCCTGTCTAATCATCCCTAATGGCTCTCCCCTGCCAGCCTGATCACCCCTAACTGCCTATGCATAGGCAATGCCACCTTGGCTTTGTCCAGAAGGACATACGGTAGGACGTCCGGAAGACATCCGGACTATCCAGTCTAATTACTATGTTACCCTTTTATTAGTATAGATAACATTGTTAAAGTGGTTGACCAGAAGTAAAGAAATTAAAAACATTCTAGGCAACAATAATCCCATATTGATCCCAAGTTAATCTGGTCTCTTTACATTCAAAATAAATGAAATGACTCAATTAGCTTAAGTAAAAAATAAAAATAATTAAAATATGTATGGCTATCCTGACAAGGGTCTTGTTTGGAAAGCACCTTCACAGCAAGGGATTCTCTTTATACTGCTAGGAAAATCACAAGAGTGTAACCTCTCTCAAGAGTACATCCCATGTGTAAAGTATTTTTAAAATATTAATATTCCTAAAACTATTCACAGAGCATTTCTATTTTTAAAATGTCTGGACTAAGGAGATAATCAGAGATTAGGCCAAGCATTTAAGTACACATTTATATCATCAGTATGATCATGCTTTATGACACTTCATTTCAGAAATATACTTACCTCTGCATCAATTTCACTTAGATATCTTAACAGGTTTCTCAAATTCATTATGTTCAAAACTTGACTTTTGATATTTCCCCTACAAATTTCTTCTTTAACATTTTTATGTTACCATTTGGCCCTTCATGTTTTCACTTTCTCAAGACTGTAAAAA
Organism: Cnephaeus nilssonii; assembly: GCF_951640355.1. Taxonomy (NCBI): domain Eukaryota; kingdom Metazoa; phylum Chordata; class Mammalia; order Chiroptera; family Vespertilionidae; genus Cnephaeus; species Cnephaeus nilssonii. The sequence continues at coordinate 67,836,071 of NC_137074.1, read as the reverse complement.
CTCCTTTCACTTCTTACATCCTCATTCCCCACATCTGACCCAAGTATCATCACTTCTGTCCCCAAAATATAGATTGGCGCTATTTCTTTCCATCTCCACTGCCACTACCCTAGTGTATGCCACCCTCATTTTTCACCTGTTTTACTGAGAGCTTTCCTACTAGTCACCTGACCTCTATTATTGTCCTTTTCAAAGTTATTTTCAATTTACAAACCAGAGTAATTTTTCACAGTTTAGAGAGCACCCGCCCCTGGTTAAGTATCTCCATGGTATTCTTTTTTGCATTTAATAGAATATGCAAAATCCTTTTTAAAAAAGTATGTGTGTGATGGATGTGGACTCATAAAGTTCTGCACAACTTGATATCTGCTGGCCTTCCAATATATTTTACTTCAGTCCCCACTACCACCTCTCAGAGCATTCCAGTCACATTACTCTTCTTTTGACTACTGAAAAGTTATTTCCTTCCTCAAGGCCTTTGTATTTTCTGTTTTATCTTCTTTAGGATCCCTTCCCTTCTTGCTTCTGCTATTATTTTTTTTCTTTTAAAGTACTTTCATTTATATACACTTATCTGTTAAATTATTAAAGTTTAAATTGTATATAAAAAATTAAAGATATTTTAAAGTGATATATTTTTATTACAGACTAGAGGCCCGGTGCAGGAAATTCGTGCATGGGGGGTGGGGAGAGTGTGTATCCCTCAGCCCAGCCTGCACCCTCTCCAATCTGGGACCCCTTGAGGAATGTCCGACTGCCCGTGGGATCGGGCCTAAATGGGCAGTTGGACATCCCTCTCACAATCCAGGACTGCTGGCTCCCAACTGCTCTCCTGCCTGCCTTCCTGATTGCCCCTAACCACTTCCCTGCCAGCCTGATTGATATCTAACTGCTCTCCTGCCAGCCTGTTTGCCCACAACTTCCCTCCTCTGCCGGGCTGGTCACGCCTAACTGCCCTCCCCTTCAGGCTTGATCGCCCCCAATTGCCCTCCCTTGTAGGCCTGGTCCCTCCCAACTGCCCTCCCCTGCTGGCCATCTTGTGGTGGCCATCTTGTGTCCACATGGGGGCAGGATCTTTGACCACAAGGGGGCAGCCATCTTGTGTGTTGGAGTGATGGTCAATCTGCATATTACTCTTTTATTAGATAGGATAGAGGCCTGGTGCATGGGTGGGGGCTAGCTGGTTTGCCCTGAAGGGTGTTCCAGATCAGGGTGGGGGTTCCCTTGGGGCATGCAGTGGCCTGGGTGAGGGGCCTGTGGTGGTTTGCAGGCCGGCCACGCCCCCTTGGCGACCCAAGAGGAGGCCTTGGTATCTTGGGTTTATTTATCTGCTACAATTGAAACTTTGTAGCCTGGAGCGGAGCCAAGCCTTCTGCTTGCTCCATGGCAGCAGCCATTTCTGTTGAAATTTATTTATCTTTTATAATTGAAACTTTGTAGCCTTAAGTGGAGGTCAAAACAGGCCAGGGCTGCAGAAGCTTGGCTTCCTCCATCGCCGGGGGCAACCCTAGCCTCCTGCTCTCTCCAGCTCTGTGGCTGCCACCATTTCTGTTGGGATTTATGTATCTTCTATAATTGAAAATTTGTAGCCTTAAGCGGAGGCCTGGGCCGGCCAGGGTGTGCAGAAAGCTTGGCTTCCTCCATTGCCGGGGAAACCCAAGCCTCCCTCTGGCTCTCTCCGTGGTTGCAGCCATCTTGGTTGGGTTAATTTGCATACTCGCTCCTGATCAGCTGATGGGCGTGGCTAGTGGGCGTGGCTGATGGGTGTAGCGAAATGATGTTTAATTTGCATATTACTCTTTTATTAGATAGGATTCACTATTTATAGGCTACATTGAAGGATAATTAAGACACAATGAACATCACATATTTAAATTTACTAGTAACATCAGGTAGAGTTTTGACACTTGTGTTCACTCATGAAACCATCACCACCTCAATATAATGCACACATCCATTACTTCCAAAAATCTCCCTGTACCCTTCTATAATCCCTTTTTCTCTCTTCTTGCCTTATGATCCTCATCCTCAGGCAATCAATGTCTGCTCTCTCTAGTACAGATTAGTTTGCATTGTTTAGAATTTTATATGCATGAAATTTTACAGTGCGTACATTTGTAGAGAGATGTCTGGCTTCTTTCCGTCAGCATAACTATTACACTACTGTTGTTATATGTAACAACAGTTCATTAATTTTGTTGCTGAGTGACAGCTCATTGTATGGATACACCAAAATTTATTCATCCATTTACATGCTGATAGAAATATGACTATTTCCAGTTTGGGGCTATTAAAAATAGAGTTGCTATTATTGTCTACAGGTTTTCCCCCTCCAACATTATTGGAGTACTAGTAGCCCTGTGCATGAATCCATGCACCAGTAGCTCTCTGCGGGGCCTGGCTGCTTCGTACCCACTGCTCAGAGGCTCTCTGCAGCCCAGAGGCCCATCTGCTTCTGGGCACGGAACGCTTGCCTCGTCGCCATGGTGATGAAGCAAGCATTCCGCCAGGCCGCTCATGCTGCCCGCTTTCAGCGGCTGCCTCCATGGGACCTTGGGACTCTGGCGGGGCTGAGAGGACTGGGCATCGCCATCTTGTGGCTATGGGTGCTGCCATCTTTGTGATGGAGTGACAGGTAATTTGCATATTACCCTTTTATTAGATAGGATAATTGGTATAAAAAACTACACAAAATTAATTTACACAAATTGGTGGGTTTTGGACATATATACACTTGTGTTGCCATCACCACTATCAAGGTAATAAACATATCTGACTTCAAAATTTTCTTAGTGCCATTTCGCTATTTTTTGGTGCTTTTTGTGTGTGGTAAGAAGACAACATGAGATCTATATTCTTAACAAAATTTAAAGTGAGTAATCCCATATTTTTAACTATACAGGTGCTATGTTGTATAGCAGAGCTCTAGAACTTATTTGACTGCATAACTATACCTTCATATCCATTGAGCAACCACTGCTCCCCATATCCTCCTGGTAAAGCACCATTTTGTTGTCTACTTCTATACATTTGGCTATTGTAGGTGCCTTATACAAGAGTAATCATGCAGTATTTGCCCTACTGTGACTGACTTATTTTGCTTAACTTATGCCTTCCAAGTCCTTAATGCCTTACATGTTGTCACAAATGGTAGTATCCCTGCCTAAAATGCAGAAACTGAATATAATCATGAGGAAATATAATAAAACCAAAATGGGGGGTTGCAATCTATAAAATGACTCTCCTGTATATTTTACTAATGTCAGATCCATCAAAGACAAAGGCAGACTAAAGATCTGACCAAGGTCAAAGGGTTAAGGACTAGGGAGATGTGTGAACTTGGATGAAATCTTGGAGCTGAATTTCTTCCTTGGCTATAAATGACATTATTGGGACAATGGGCAAAATTTGAATATTAACTGTATATTAAATAATAGTCCTATAGCAGTATTAGTTTTTAAATTTTTATAACTGTACTGTGGTTATGTAATTCAACGTTCTTAGAGAACACATATGCACACACACACACAGAAAAGAAACAGTAAGACAAATATGGTTAAATATATACAATTGGGAAATCTGGGTGAATAACCAGAGTGCTTTGTAGTATTTATTTTACAATTTTCCTATAGGTCTGAAATTATTTCAGTATATGAAGTTATAGAAAAAAATGTTATTATGCTAAGTAATAGTAAATTTCACTATTTTTAGTGAAAAAGCAAGGTTTAAAACTATATATAATGCATCAGTACATATGTAATGAAAATACTAGAAAGAAAAAAATATTAATAATATTTAGCTTTAAAAATTGGGATTGTGTGTGATTATAACTTTTCTTCTTTATACATTTCCATATTATTCAAATACTACAATAAATATGCATTACTCTTATCATAAGAAAAAATGTTAAATATATTTTATAAGTAATTACTAGTACATAGGTTAAAGCCAAGTAGCTATCTCTTGAAAGTTAACATGTATTGCATTCTTTTTTTCTATTTCCTCTGATAATTAACATGTACTTGAGCACCATTGAAAACTGCTTTAACTCTTAAAATAACTAGCTTTTAGGACTATAGTCATAATCAGTGGTATAGTCTTCAATTCCTTATAGTAATTGTAATTTTCTGAATGCAAGAATGGCTAATAATTAAGTATAGGGGATGATGAGTGATATGGACTTGGGTTCAAACCTGTTTACCAGCTGTGTGATCCAAGGGTCAAAACTCCTTACTAGATGTGTGATCCAAGACATATTATCTCATTTTTCGGTTTCTTTATTTTTAAAATAAGAAAAAACTAATGTTTCATAGGGTTTGTAATGGGCTAAATTATCTCCCCCTCCCCCCCCCGTGCACAAATTTCATGCACCAGGCCTATAGTGTAACTTATAAGACGAGGAAATTTGAACACAGACATGAATATAGCTTATGCAATGGGAAGAGACTCAGGGAGAAGACAAGTCACAGAGAAGGCATCCTGAGAAAGACTTCCCTCACAGCTCTCAGAAGGAACCAATCTTGCTGACAGCTTAATCTCAGACTTATAGCCTCCAGAACTCTGAGAAAAAAAGTTCTGTTGTTTACACCACCCAGTTTGTGGTACTTTGTTATGGCAGCACTACCAAACTAATAATGCAAGATTATAGGGAGCTTTCAATGAGATCAAATGAGTAAAATTTTAGTATGCACCTGCTATAAAATAAACTTAGTAAATGGTATTTGTCATTATTGTTTTTAAAATATAGAAGATATCATGATTAATGACAGATTCTTTTCTATATGATTAATCCTCAAAAAATGCAATGGCAATTTTTTAATCAATTCTTTCCCCCCAACATTTTTCACAAATTTATTATTGCAATAAAATGGTTAGTTTTTTAATATACAGAATTAAGCACAAACATTTTATTGCATATAAATCATACAATGATCAGATTCTGCATTTTCTAAAGATTTTTGGTTTTGTACTCTCTTTTAATTTTTTAATATATATTTTTATTGATTTTAGAGAGGAAGGGAGAGGGAGTGAGAGATAGAAACATCAATGATGAGAGAGAATCATCGATCAGGTGCCTCCTGCATGCCCCACACTGGGGATCGAGCCCACAGTCCTGGCATGTGCCCTGACCTGGAATTGAACTGTGACCTCCAGGTTTATAGATCAAAGCTCAATCACTGAGCCACACCCAGCCTGCCAGTTTTGTACTCTTGATCATCTTTTATTTTCCTAGTTGTGATTGATTAATACTTTTATTTAATAATTAATGTTGATACTCTTCAAACTATTTGTTTGGTACCATGTTGCTTTTCTTGACTGAGGAACCCTAAGCAAAGTTTGTGGGTCTCTTCCTTCTTCCACTGAATTTACATCAATACTTAAAGCAAATAAGAGACTGTAACTTTAAAAATCTCTCTTGAAATAATAATTATGATTACTATTAAAAGTGACCTTGGAATTAATCTAGTCTAGTTTTTCTCCCTTTATTTTACTGAGAACAGAGAGATTACATAATTTTTGTCTAGATAAAAAGCAAGTCAGGTTAAACCATTCCTATTGTAGAAACCTCCAGACTTTCATTCAAGAATTATTTTAAAAGCTGGTATATTTGTTTTATTGTAGAGCTATGCTTATTTTATCTTATAAGATTGGCATTTTGCAAAATAAAGTTTTTTTTCTCTTTTTCCTCTTTCAACAAAATTAATTTGCATTTTCCTATATTTGTGTAAAAGGATATACCTTAATTCAAATTAATTGTATAATGTATAGAATATTTCTGTCTTTGAGTAGAAAGATCATACCCATGAGACCCTTTTAGATTCCAGGAAATACTAGCTCCTTCCTTTAAAACTGGCATATATACATTTATTGCCACAGAACCTGTTAGAATCTGCTTTAAAAAGCTGGGTCACACCACTTGACCACATTAGGGAAGAATTGAAGTAAAGGTTTATGTACCCAGGCAAACTCTGAAGTAGCCTAAAGCCATGCATTTGCATGTGGAGCTGGGGTGGTTTACTAAATTTTAGAGGCAACCAAGGTCATATCTGGGAACAATGCAGTATTTATGGGTCACTCATAAATAGGTGTTTAAAAGAACTATACAGGCTTTAAGGGAACCATACATGTCAGGATTCTATGTATTCTGGAGCTCCAGTGGCGCAATCGGTTAGCGCACGGTACTTATAAGGATTCTATGTATTCTTCCATTACTCTGCTAACCACTTATAGCAACCCTAATTATTCATATAATAAAAATAGGGGCAAAGCAAAGACAAAAACAGAAATAGAAGAAAACAGTAGTTACTCAACTGATAAGGTTGTTCCAGGTCTTTCTTCCTAACATGGCCTCCTTTCTAAGATTGGGACCACTGACCTTTATTATTAAGATCAAGTTCAGCTCTATATCAAAACCCAGTCCTAAACACAAAGAGAAGAAATCTAAGAAACTTCACAGTATTACTCACTGTTTTCACTGATGTGGTTGGTTTGATCCAGACCATGAGCCACAGACCCAATAACCGGGTCCCTGCTTGGTTCCTCTAGCAAACTCTTGACCTTATACCCATGTTTACCATGGGCTTGTTCTTTAGACTACCTAGTATAGTAGAGCATTTCCAAGTCTGAAAAACTACTTTGTCCTTCCAGGGATGATGGTCCTAGACCTAAAAGCCAGATAAATGATTAGCTCTGTTCTTCTACTGATATCCAAGGCATCCTGGATCTCTTGGCTGTGCTCTGCTGTCAGTCAGAAAGCATCTGCCACTTCAGTTGGTGGTCTTTCTGATACTGGCTGGTATCTTTAATAAACTCTTACTCTGTGTTATACCTTTTATATTAGTGGGTCTTCTGTAGATGCTTTTGTCCCATCACCTTCACCTGGCTCATGTTCTAACACTAGCCACTCTCCATAGCACAACATCTTCTCTGTCCCTAATTGTGCATTTCCATGCTTTGTCACTGATTCAGGTGTCAGATCGATGGTGTACCTAGCTTCCAAAAGAGGCTTGAACTTGGAAATGAAAGAAAAATACACTAGTACACCAGTGTTAGAATTGTAGCCTCTCCCTACCCTGTCACCATGACTACATGAAATGTACAGAAACCAGAAACTGTGTCGTTCACACACCAATAAGAAGAAAGAAATATTCGGTTATGCCATGGTAAGGAAGAATCTGCTTACTGTAGTCATTCTGGACCTGAGTTTCTCAGAGAAGCCATTAACCTCTGTGACAGGGGAAAGATAATATTTTTTCATGCCTCACATAGGTCATTATGTAACTAAGATGTGACATACATACGTTTGCCCACCTCATTGACCAGAATTAGTTACCTGAGCCCACATAACCCCAAAGAGGTCCCCAAAATGCAGATTACCAAATGATTTGAATGGGGAGGACTGCAAATTTTTGTCAATAGCACTAATAATTCAGCACTAATAATTCAGTGGCCAAGCTGTGAGTTATTAGCACCAAGCCCTGCCTGTGCAAAAGCCAGGAATCACAGGATAAAGAGACAAGGAAGAAAATAAATGTTGAGTAATCAGAAAATGAAATATAGCAGTGGCTGCTGAAGTGGTGCGAGAGACAGGAAATAAGAGTTATAGAGACATGAAGCATCTTTACTCACAGAAAAGCAGTGACACCAAAGATTAACAGCAGCCACTTGAAGAAGTGAAAGTACAGCAATCTGAAGGAAGCAACAGGCCAGTTCCTCTATGCCTCAATAGTCTTCAAAGTTAGCATTTGTTTATACTTTGCTAACTCGTGTTCTAAAAACCTGAAGTTTACGGGAAGACCATACCATTAAGAAAATGCTAAATTATATTCATTTGACTCTGTTAATAAGAAAAGTTAACATATTCAATGTCAAATCTGAAGTATTGATGTAATAGGCTTACAAGGCAACACTGGTTGAAGGAATAGAATGGGAGTGATCTCTGGAATACAGATGAGTTTTCCTTTCACATCAGTGAAATGTGAAGAGACATATGAACTCAGAATATTGTATGTAAAGTGATTTTTCCTTGAGAGATGGTTTAGAATTCAAGAGTTTCTGCTTCCACTTACTTATTAATTCACTAGTATTAATTAATCACAAATTTTAAAGTCACATTAGAACATCCTGACAGGGAAATCTTCAGTGGCCAAAACTTGCACATCATGTCTATAGTACATCTGAGAGTTTGCTTTAGAAAACTTCTATTTGGGGGCTTCAATACATTCCAGCCAGGTGACTTTTTAGCTTCTGAGTTGAACCAGTCTTCAATAGCTTGATGGACTTCATGAACATCATATGAGAAAGCTTCAGCTTCTGGTTTACATAAACTTGAAAAATAGATGATGAATTAAATTAAATTTGAAAAATACCTTGATGATGACAAAAGAAATTGGAAGAAAAATACTTTTTGAAACACATATACATATATATACATACACATATATGCACACACAAATATTGCTATATATACATATATAGAATTTTAGTCTCATAAATATCTTACATAGTAAAAAGTTTATAAAGTAATGAAAGTTAAAAAATTACTCCTTTATTAAAATTAAACTAAAATTATAGTGAAGACCAAGTAATGTGAATGATGTTCCCTGACCCAATTCCAATAAGATTGGGTGGAGCGAGAGTTTCCTCACACCAACAAACAATTCTCAGGCACCAGGAGGGTGTCCAAGGATTCAACTCCATTCTGACTCTATCTTCCTGGGGATAGCAGTCAGATTCCACAGGCTAAGGGTTCAACTGTCCCCACCTGTCCCCCCTGCACCAGTTACACAACCAGGTTGTTACTGTGCTTATGAGCTGGCAATCTATAAATTTGAAGTTCCCATCACCCTGTCATTGGATTCAACTAATTTGTTAGAACAGCTCCAAGAACTCAGGAAAACCAGTTTACTCGCTAGATTATTAATTTATTATAAAAGATAAAGAATATGAATCCAACAGCCAGATGAAAAGTTACATAAGGCAAGGTCCTGAACCAAGATCTGTCCTCAGAGAGCTTGAAGGCTGGCATGGTGGCACACCAAAGTTCTGATTCCTCAATGTGGAAGCTTTTTAAAAAGGGGCCAAGAAGCAGTCCTCCTGGGTTTTCATTGGAGCATCATCAAATGATCATGACTGACTAAGCCATTGGCCATTGAATTCTATCTCCAGCCCCTCTCCCCACCCAGGAGGTAGGGTCTGGTATAGGGTGGTGGTGGGATGATGTAGGTGACTGCAAGTTCCAAACCTCTAATCACCTGATTGGTTCTCTTGACTACCACCACCCTGCCTTCATTAACATAGCAAAAGGCACTTTGACTACTCTCTACATTTACGAAATTCTAAGGTTTGAGGGAGCTGTGAGCCAGGAACTGTGAATGAAGACCAACTATCTTATAAATTACAGTATTGGGTAATGAAACAAGTAAAAGTTGGGTGTTGGTACATTTAAATGTAATACATTTTAAACATAGTGATTTAAAGTTCAGTACCATTCAAAAAATTAAGTATTTGCCAAAAATTTCTGTCAGATTTTAAGTACCTAATTCTGATGATTTATAGAGTTTAACAAATAAGACACATCAGAAATGTCAGCATGTTAGTGTACAACAAAATCATTATTTCAATTTTGCAAGTATAATTTTGAGAACTTTCCAAGAATCTGAAAGCCATGTGTTAGAGCTTTGTAATTTCTCTATAATTTGACCAATTCACTAAGTAGAGTAGTTTGAAAAATAGCCATTGAATGATGAATTATATTGGTGCAGCTCCTTAAGAAAAGTTATGGTTTACCTGAGCCATAATTTATCTGAGTGAACCCTGCATTATAAATCCTCTCTCTGTGGTGAACATTTGCTTAATACAATGTTTAAGAGAGAAGTGGAGGACAATAAAACATCCCACAACCCTGAATCTCTGATGCCTTCCTCGCTATTTGGACCTTTTTCTACACATTATCCTAGGTACCTCATATTCTCAGCACATTTGCACTGCCTTAAGGGTTTAAGCAATATTGCCTCTCTAGAATACCTCTTATCCATTTCTTCAATCACCGAAGTCTCTCCTTTACAGCTCATATAAAATTCTATTTACTGTCCTTGTTTTCCACTATGAGCTCCAACAATCTTTATATTATGAAGAGCTTTTATCAAGGTCACTGATGAACCCAGGTTGTAAAGTAAAAAGGACATAAAATATCCATGCATGTGAGGAAGAACTATGTTGGATATGCAGTTCTTAGCATAATGTCTAATATAATATGTATGCTCTCTACTCAATAAATAACAAAATAATTAACCCCATTTGCTTGTATAAAGCAAGATGCAAATTTATTAAGGACATTCTATCAAAACTACATTTTTTTTAACCCTCTCTCAAAGATATGTATCTTCATTGATGAGAGAAGAGGGAGAGAGAGAGAGAGAGAGAGAGAGAGAGAGAGAGAGAGAGAGAGAGAGAGATTCCTTGACTGGGGATTGAACCCACAATCTAGGTATGTGCCCTGACCAGGAATTGAACCCACAGCCTTCGGGTGTACCAGATGATGCTCCAATCAACTTTGCCACCCAGTCAGGGCTCAAAATTAAATTTAAGAGGGCTGCTTCTTTTTCAGAAGTAATAGCTCCTTCTGGCAAATTTATCATTATGTGTATACACAATTATAGAAAGTGTGGACTGATAGTGCATGTAAATTTAGAATGTTGTGATTAATAAATTAGTTACTGAGCATTTTCTATGTATTGGTGATTTGCTTAAAATGTCTTATTTTTGATTCCTGATTACATATAAGCTAATCAATTTTCTCCTCAACTAGACTGGAACGTGTCAAGGTGAGAACTTCATCTTCTCTCCCATTGAATGTCCAATTCTATCCATATATGGTTATTGATGAAAAATATAAAAGGCAAAGAAGTTGATACAAAGTGACTATGTAATTACCCAGGACTTAATGAACTTAGAAAATTTGATTAATTACAATAATATCAAAAGACTCTTTTGCACTAAGAATATTTCTTTTGTCAGTTCCTTAGGGATATTTTTCATTTCCTAATTTAAACTTGGAGGTTAGTTAGTAGAACAAAGAAACCAAAAAATTTGGGCAAGGCCTTACCTAAACCAGTTTTACCTCATTGATTTTCCAAATGCAACTTCTGAAGACTAGACTACTGGAAATCATGACTACTAGTATTCTCAAACTATTTTCCATCTAGGACTCTATAGTTAAGTACTTTGTCCATAAGTTATTGCCAACCATCATTCTACTGTAACACTCTTACTGACTGTACTCAGTCTTCACCAGGCAACAATAACCTTATTTGACTCTAATCTAATTATGTCATATACATCCAAAAGTTCAATAGGGGGTATTTACTTGTTAATAATCTTGGATTGTAACCAAATCAATTTCACTTAGCAATGTTTAATATGAAGAATGCCTTCATTCCAATCATTGCTGAATAAATATCTGATAGTGTTTGAAATTTAAACTGTTAATGCAACAGCTGGTTTTAGAGAATATCTGGTTCAAAGCTCTCATTTTCAAAAAGAACAGAGGCTTGGAGAAGTTGAGCTCACTCAGTACATTTATAGGCATGTGGTAGAACTAAGAATAGACAGTAAGTCTCCCAAACTCTTTCAGTTCTGCAAGTAGAGTAGTCTCCCTTACCTGCCTTTTGCTTTCCATGGTTTCAGTTACTGGTGTTCAATGTTAGTCCAAAAATATTAAATATAAAATCCCAGAAATAACTAATTCATACATTTTTAAATTGCATGTTGTTTTGAGTAGTGTGATGAAATCTCAGACCACTCCACTCCACACTCCCTGGAAGGCAAATTATCCCTTTGTCCAGAGTATCCATGTTGTACATGCTACCTATCCCACTGGTCACTTAATAGTCATCTCAGTTATTAGATCAACTAACAAGGTATTTTGGTGCATGTATTCAAGGAGCCCTTATTTTATATAATAATGGCTCCAATGCACAAGGTTTGTGATACTAGCAATTTGGATATGCGAAAGAGAAACTATAAAATTATTCCATTAAGTGTGAGTACAGTACAAGATATTTTGACAGATAGATATCACATTTGTTTATTATTTTTATTACAGTACCCTATATAATAAAGAGGTAATATGCAAATTGACCGTCACTCTAACACACAAGATGGCCACCCCCATGTGGTCAAAGATGGCCGCCCCCATGTGGACACAGATTGGCTGCCACAAGATGGCCAGCTGGGGAGGGCAGTTGTGGGCAATCAGGCCAGCAGGGGAGGGCAGTTGGGGGTGACCAAACCAGTAGGGGAGGGCAGTTGGGGGTGACCAGGCCAACAGGGGAGGGCAGTTGGGGGGGACCAGGCCACCAGGGGAGGGCAGTTAGGGGTGACCAGGCCAGCAGGGGAGGGCAGTTAGGGGCAGTCAGGCTGGCAGGGAATCAGTTAGGCATCGATCAGGCTGGCAGGGGAGTGGTTAGTGGGTGACCAGGCTGGCAGGCAGAAGCAGTTAGGGGCAATCAGGCAGGCAGGCAGGTGAGCGATTGGGAGCCAGCAGTCCTGGATTGTGAGAGGGATGTCCCAGATTGGAGAGGGTGCAGGCTGGGCTGAAGGACACCCCCCACTCCCTGTACATGAATTTTGTGCACCGGGCCTCTAGTATTGTTATAATTGTTTCTTTTATTATTAGTTATTATAGTTAGTCTCTTACTGTGCCTAATATATAAATTAAAGCATAATGTATATAGTGTTTGGTACTATCCAAAGTTTTAGGCATCCACTGAGGGTCTTGGAACATATCCCCAGGCAGTGATGGGCAACCTTTTGAGCTTGGTGTGTCAAACTTCGCCAAAAAACTGAGCATAACTCGGGTAGTGTGTCACTTTGAGGAAAAAACATTATTTCACGATACTTATAGTTTAAATAACATAAATGTATAATTTTTATATATAATTGTATTTAATAAACCAAAAACTAAATATTTAGTGCTGACACGCGTGTCAGAGATTCGCCATCACTGTCCCCAGGGATAAGTAGAAACTACAGTACTGATTTAAAAAAAAATTTTTGGTTACACCATACTTTCTAGCAACAAAGTTTAAAATAAGTTATCAAATTAAATGACAAAAGTATGATCATTTAAAGAAGAAAACTGTGAATAGAATATTTTAATTTCTTACATGTACTATTTTCAGCTATACTGAAAAAACAAATGCAGGCATATTAAGTGAACAGTGAAATAGAATGCTTTTTGCTTTCATGATAATGTTTAGTGTTTCATGATTTTGATATTACTGTTTCAAAAAAGAATTTAAGGTGAGAGTATGTTTGAACTGACAGTTATTAAAATATGTATACAATTTTCTATTATAACATTAATAGAAAAGGCTGGTCTCTAAATGTTGATGGTAAAGATTTAATTGTCCTTATAAATAAGTTTCTGAACCATGTATTTCTTTCCAACTTCATAATTGTACTAATATAAATCTTTGTATGTTATATTTCAGAGGTGTATCTAAGATCATTGTTTCATGTATGTTCAAGATATGCAAGCAAAATTTGATACAATGAAGAGATTTGTATAGCACAGATGCATTAACCAAACAAGTCTTATATGGCTAAAGACAGGGTAAATTTAGTTGAAATTATGATTTTCCATTTCATTTATAAACATTTATCAGCATTAACATGTTTTGTAAGCTTCAGCAGTGTGAATAGTTTATAGCAATCATTGCAAAAGAGTCATTTCTTTTCCTAATTGACAAGTATCAAAGACCCTAGATAGTTCTTTTCCTTTTGAAACTTTTATTTTTAAGGAATAAATATAAATGTGTTTCTTTAGTGATGCACACAAACAATTTAAAATAAGATTTTAAATTGACAAGGAATAAGGCAAGTTATGGGAGTTATGCAGAAAGATTGAACAGAAAATAGGCCCTATCATGGGTTAACCTAAATGGAGCTCAGGCTCTAAAACAAATGTCATTGTTATGATCAGTGTGGACTTGAGCAGATACTCTGCTCAACTTCTGCAATATAATGTAACCCAAGTTAAGTGGGAATTTTCTAGTAATCAGTATACCCACCATAGTAGTTTTTGATTTCTACTCAAGGTGGAAGTTTCCTCTTTCCATGCCTGATATAAACTGAAGAAAGTAAGATCGTCCATCACAGAGAAAAGTTTGCTAATGTGTTGGGAGAAAGAACCATATTGGGTAATGACAAACAATAGAAATACTTCATCAGGGGACTACTCAGGATAAAGTACCAATAAATAATAAATTTTAGCTAGAAAATAATTTCTTATTACGGCAACAAAAAAACACACCCAGATAATTTTCACCTTCTGTAAAAATTGTACAGTTACACCCTAGCTGGTTTGGCTCAGTGTATAGAGCATCTGTCTGTGGACTGAGGGGTCCCGGGTCTGATTCCAGTTAAGGGCACATGCCTGGGTGGCAGGTTCGATCCCCAGTAGGGGACGTGCCGGAGGCAACTGATCAATGATTCCTTCACATCATTGATGTTTCTATCTCTCTGTCCCTCTCCCTTCCTCTCTGAAATCAATAAAAATATTAAATAAATTGTACAGTTACATAAGTCTATTAAGATCTAGCAAGTGTAGTGTAGTAGTTGCCAACTATAAGCCTGGACCACCAATCATTTGAATTATCATACTCAGTCCCTATTTATAAGAATATTTTGAGAGTGTTATTGTGCTTGTTATTGAGATTAAAAAACGGAGTCATAGAGAGTATAAATCATTTACTTAAAGCTTTGAAGGTTTGACTGTAATTGTTGAGGTTCAAGTCCAGAGAACCTTATGCCAATGCCAACCAACCTCTTAATCTCTAAAATATATTGGCATGTGCAATTTTTAAAGATTAAACAGAAATGCATATCTTTAAAATGGTGAGAACTACTGACTGAGAGGAAAAACTTTATAGAGTTGGAGAAACCTGAGCTTGAGTTTTACTTCTGTCACTTGCTAGGAGAATATATTGAGCAGGTTAATTTATTATTAGCCTATCAGTCTCTTCATGTATTGATGAACTGCTAGTTATCAATATTTAATCTCATGGCACTCTAGGAAATGGGAATGATCACCTTTAATCTCCGTAAAGCATATAGATACAAATATTGAAGCTGCAAAAATAATTTGTTTCAGAGAAAATATAGCTAAATTTATATTTGACAAGGAATAAGGCAAACCAGGCTAAGGACTATATTTTTATACTTTTCTCCTGCTTGCAGTTATATTTTATATTTAAACTAATGGCCTGGTGCACTGATTCATACACCGGTGGGGTCCCTTGGCCTGGCCTGTGCCCTCTTGCAATCCAGGACCTCTCGGGGGATGTCAGAAGCCAGGTTTGGCCTAATCCCTGCAGACCAGGCCGAGGGACCCCACGGGTGCACAAATCCATGCCCTGGGCCTCTAGTATGAATATAAGATATTTGGTTAATCTCTTCCCGCCCTCCTCTTTCCCCTCTTCCCTCTGAGATTCATCAGTCTGTTCCATGTTTCCATGCCTGTGCACTGAGTGTCTGTCCCCTGGTGGTCAGTGCATACCATAGCTACTGGTCAAAAGGTCTAATGGCTGCTTAGGCTTTTGTATATATAGATAATTTTGTATAAATTTTTATATAAAAGTTTATTTGCAATTCTGAGTTATTAGTTGCCTCCTCATAATCTTCTCTGTTCCATTATGCTGTTCTTAATTTCTTAATTGAATACAGCAAAATAAAATGATAATTACTAGAAGAATGAAAGTGCATAGTATCCATAAAGCAATCTCTTCTTACTGTCTACCTTATAATGGAAGTGGGAAAATTTTTCATATATAACCTGAATATAAGACAATGGATATAGGCTTATTATAGCACCATTAGCTAACTAAATATATAATTTTACTTTTCATTTATTATACTTTACTAGAGGCCCGGTGCACAAAATTCATGCACTGGGGGGGGGTTCCCTCAGCCCAGCCTGCACCCTCTCCAATCTGGGACCCCTCAGGGGATGTTCAACTGCCTGTTTAGGCCCAATCCCACACACAGATCAGGCCTAAACAGGCAGTCAGACACCACTTTCCCAATCTGGGACTGCTGGCTCCCAACTGCTTGCCTGCCTGCCTGATTGCCCCTAACCACTTCTGCCTGCCAACCTGATCACCCGCTAACCACTCCCCTGCCAGCCTGATTGACGCCTAACTGTTCCCCTGCCAGCCTGATCATCCCCAACTGCCCTCCCCTGATAGCCCAGTCACCCCCAAATGCCCTCCCCTGCATATTTCCTCTTTATTAGATAGGGTTTTTTTCTTTAACATATTGGACAGTGTACCTGCTGTGGTCTTGACAAACCAGTAAAAATGTAAACCCAAACTAAAAGTGTCATAAAATAAACTCCTTAAACAGGAATTTCATGAGACCTTCGAAAGGTGATATCATGTGGTTGTTTCTTCCTTTTTTCCTTCTCTTTCTTTTTCTTGAGGTTTCATCTTTTGTCCTTTCTTTCTTTTTTCCTTTTGTTCCTTTTCTGTCCTCTCTTTTTCTTAACTTTTCCATTGGTAGAATCATCAGTACTTGAATCTGTCTTGCTTCCAGAAGATGAAGAAGAGGGAAACACACCGTCATCTGAAGAAAAAGATGATCTATGTTGGGATCGGTGGTGTTTCTGGCTTTGTTTTTTTCCTGGTTTGTTTGTCATTTCTGCCGGCCCCAGCATCTTTAGAACTTGTGCGTGGGCACTTCTTATTCATGTCTACAAAACCTCCCTGCCTTGGTGAAAACTGTAGGGGAAAATGCCTTCCTGGGTGGGCTTAAGCCCTGTCCAAGGTGCAGAGGAACCAGGGCGGGGAGCACCCACCACTGCCCTCGCAGAGCCAACCTCTGGACCTCGGGATACTCTCCAGTAATGTAACTGCGATGTCCCCATTTGCCTTCAAAAATTAGTTGTAAGTTACTTCTGATGTGAAACCCTACCTCAGACATTTCCTTTGCGGTTTCTAAAGATTTTAAACAAAACCCATTTACCTCCCTAACCTGGTCAGAAGTTTCTGTCCAATGGGAGAGGTTTGCTGGGCAGCATCGCCCAGATATCACCCCCCCATCTCCAATCACTTGGCTGGGGGCAAGGGAAGTTCCAAGGCTATAGGTATGTGTGTGGAGATCACTCCATGGGGGCGCAGGCCATTTGGAGGCTGACACCCCAATCTGCCGCTGGAAGGGGATAGCTCTGGGGGGTGCGGCTGCCTCCCAGGCCTACACCCCCCGGCTGCAGATGAGAGCTGATTGCTGGGGGGAAAGGAGGGAATAGGTGGCCCGGGCACCTCCCAGGCCCACGGCCCAGGCCGCAGCTGGCAGCGGATCGCGCCAGGGGGCACAGCCGCCTCCCAGGCCAACAGCCCGGGCCACACGCTGCCTGCTCTCAGTGGCAGCCCTCCCTGGGACTGGGGGACTCCGGCGGGCCTGAGAAGATGGGCACCGCCATCTTGTTGTGGAGTGATGGTTAATTTGCATATTACTCTTTTATTAGATAGGATTTTTATTTAGTCTCATCTATGTGTTCACAGGACAGATAAATAAATGTATATATTTATCACAAATCTAAAAAAAAATTTCAGGTCAGCTTTTGTGATCTGAAAAGATCAGTATTATTTGAATATCTTATTTTTATTGTTGTTGTTAAATTACAAAGCTTTCAAAAATAAATAAAATGTCTCACACCTAAATGAATATTCTGATTTTATTTTATAAACACAATTTCTTAAATTGTAACTCTGTAGGCCACACAGCAAGATGCAACAATCTACTAAATGATTTTAGAAGACTAAATGTATTATAACATTATTAAAGTAAAATTGTATTTTCCCAGAATAGTAAATTTTCTAATATGATTTTAGTTAGCTTGGCATTGAATTCTGCCAATTCTTTTATAGTAAATTAAGAAAATTTATGTCTTCCAAATTTATACTAAACTTTTTTGTGTTTCTGTATACCAACACACATGTGTTTGTATATATTTTATAGATACACTTATACATATATATTTCCTAGAGAAAAATATATATTTTCATATATATGTATGTTGAAAATAGCATGGTAACAATGTACAGAAATCTGTAACTAAGGTTTGAACAGCTGTTCCCTGGTTGCTCAAGGTAAATAATGCTTCTGTTGGTATCTGAAAGGTCAGACAGGGCGAAGGAGGAATGCCCTAATAGTAAGAGATTGTTACAATTTCAACAAAAGGGCAGTTTTAGATTTTTACAAGACAGATTTGTAATGTTATCATCTCTAATGACATGCTTAAGCTAGAGTAGTTTTTTTTTTCTGTTCAAAGTGCTTTTTCATTTACCCAAAATAAAAAAGTCAAAACAGAAAAGATAAAATTGGGATTAAAAACAAGAACATAGCCCTGTGAGAGAGACATTATGACAGCATGTGTTCAGTGGTCTGGATTTAGCTCAGTTTGGTTTTGCCAATGACTCATTGTTGAGAAAGGTTGACCTATTCAATTTTTAAATTGGTACTTTTTGAATAAGCTGGTCCAGGGTAAAGTTGACTAGATGGCACACATTAATGGCAGAGTTTTTATTTAAGTATTTTTCTCTATGACTTACCCAGTTATTGAAAAAAAGCAGCAAATGCATATTAATTTTACCTATCCACCCTTCCTTATTCATAACTTCT
Source organism: Cnephaeus nilssonii (assembly GCF_951640355.1). Classification (NCBI taxonomy): domain Eukaryota; kingdom Metazoa; phylum Chordata; class Mammalia; order Chiroptera; family Vespertilionidae; genus Cnephaeus; species Cnephaeus nilssonii. The sequence goes on along the minus strand of NC_137074.1, from coordinate 67,817,387 downwards.
CTAATATTTTCCAGCGCTGCTTAGTTGGCAGCAAGATTGTGTGTCCTGGCCACATGATGGTAACACTTGGTTCATCAGCTTGGTTTCCTCGGTGATTTGTGGTGTTTAAGTCACCAAGGATACTGTTTTCCCATGGTCATTTTTTTCATTTTTGGGGATGGCAGCCACGTAGCTGGTCTGAATTAACTACTACAAAGGATATCTCCTACAAAGACATTTCAGTTGTTTTATTGAGTGAATTCAGAATTTTGTTTCCTGTTACAAAGCACATGATTTCTTCATCATCTCAGACCAGTGTACATCACAGCCTAGACAGCAGACTGACATAATGGCATTTGTAGAGCAGCTAAAGTGCATCTGTGCTTTACGTCACCTATTTTATGAGATTGAATTCTGTTTTATTTCCTCAGTAGTCCAAAAGATAGATAATATTGATAGTAGTAGCTATTATTAATATTATTATTATCAGTACAATTTGAAAGCTATATAAATTGAGACTAAAGTAATTAAGCCCTGGCTATTGGTTAATGCTTGGTACCAGAAATTCTTATGTGTAAGTATACCTACCTGATTTTTTGAAAAGGCACTTTGGAGCAAAAAAGGGTTGGAAATTACTATTTTTTTGTAAATCAAACAAAATTCACCTAATTTTTTGTCAGATCATCAAAAACTGTATTTTGGTGTGCTGTGGAATTTTAGTAATTAGTTTATGTGTACCATGAAATGAAAATGGTTGAAAATTGCTACTCTTGTGCACTCTCTCTTGCTGCATCATGTCAATAAATCTGATTCTGTCAGATTTCAAATTTGTGCCTGGGGTCTTTGGCTGATTAAGCCTTGAAGTATGCATAGTGAATTAATGCACATAAGTAAATCCCAGAGGAATAAAAACAAATAGCCATTTAATATAAGAAAGAATGCTTATTGGCTCTTTATAATAAAAATGCAAATTAGACTGGTATGCCACTTTAATTTAGCAATTTAGTAAAGAGACTTAAAAATTTTAAAGATTCTGTGTAATCAAAATCTGGTAATAAAGAAGAGGAGGCCTGGTTATTCTCATATAGGCAAGTAGAGCTATGAACATAAGAAGTTCACTTATAACATAACTTTTAATAGGTTATTGGAAAAAAATAATTAAAGAAAAAATTTACTAGTATATTAATAGCAGCACTTTTAGGAATAAAAGAAGATAAAAACATTTAGTTAAATAAATGATGATACATGTACATCAGCAAAAAAGCCTTTTGTAAATTAACATTTAGTGAGATAATATGTGGTTAAATTAAAAGAGTAATTTATTGAATAATATATACTGGAGATCAAAATTTCATTAAAAATTTTAGATTTGAGAGAGACAAAATGGCGGCAGAATAGACAGATATGTCCCGAGCTTTGTCCCAGAGCAGATAGAATGAGCAAGTAAATCAAATAACATCCACCCCAAATTGGCAAAGTAGACACAGCTGGTGAAACAATACACAGCCGGGAAGGCAGAGGACACCTGGAGAATGGTAAAATCATGGATCTGGGCTGCAGAGAACTGCGAGACCTCCGAGCCCAGAGGGTCAGAGGGAAACCACAACACTGAGGCCACAACCCTTGGGACAGGCACAGCGTCTGGGTGTGGAAAGGAGGTCCGTGGGACTGCTGGTGGCAGGGGATTCTAGATCTGGGTCTGAAGTCACAACAAACTGGGCCCAGAGGGGGCATTCAGGACCGCTTCCCAAGCCACGCCGTGCCAGGTGGAGAGGGGCTGTCAGTAGCACAGCTCTTTCCCCGCTTTTTGGTCTTGGCTTTTGTTCACTGAACCTAGATCATAGGACCTTTCAAATACAGATACTCACTTGTGGCTGAGATGCAGGTGGAGGTGCAGTCGTGGCCACGACTCTGGTGCTGAGTCATACCTGACATGCGGGACCTAGGCAGCCATTTTCTTCTGAAGAGATAGCCCCTCCCTGCAGTTTTCAGGCAACCAATACATCCACACCCAGACTGCACCCTGAGTGGCACAAAGCATACCAAAAAAAAAAAAAAAAAAAATCTGAATAGTCCCTGAGAGCCCTCAGGGACTGGCCTAAAGAGAGGCCTTCAGTCCCAGCAACAGGAAAGTGAGAAGTGGCAGACAGTACAGAAGAGTGGGATCTTAAACCAGCCCTTATTTTTATTTTATTTTATTTTATTATTATTTTGTTATCTCATATTTCTTTATTTTCATTTTTTTTCTTTATTTTATATTTCTTTTCACATTATTTTTTATCATTCTAATTTTTTTTTATTTTATCCTATTTATTTTAATTATTATTTTTATAATTTATTATTATTTTTTCTTCTTCCCTTTCTCTTTCTTCTTATCCACTCATCCTCTTTCTACTTCCTCTATACTAAACAGAGGTCCTCCCCATATTCATCCAATTCCTTAACCTTCTTTCTGTATATGAGATTCTGCTCCCACCATCTTAATTGGGTATTTTGTGTTTGTATGTTTGCTTTATCTGTTTCTTCTCTGGTGTTTTCTCCATATATATATATAACACCTTTTTTTATCATTTTTCTTCTTTTCCTTTTCTCTCATACCATTTTTTCTCTCTTTGGTATCATTTGTGCTCTCTTTTCTCTCCCCTAATTCTCTTTTCTCTGGTGGTCACTTATACTGGGATTATCGGTGTTGTGAGTACATTTGTGTTTTGTTCCCTTTGTGTCATGTCTTGTCAAGGTGAATTTTATCCTGTTTGGCCAATGTGGTAGAGAGCAAGCCACATAACCAGACCCCCGGAGAGAAGACTCCATCCACGAATGAGTCAATAACACTCCATACCCAACTACAGAGGCAGGAAGAAGGTGGCAGTGAGAGAGAGAGCATGAGTAAGTGAGGTAGCAAAAGAGGAGTGTGTGGACATGGTGTGTGTGTGTGTGTGTGTGTGTGTGTGTGTGTGTGTGTGTAATGCACAGTTAGATCCTGCAGGACCTTCGGGGAAAGGCTGGCTGGGCTTGCCTAACCAGACAGCCTCTGCTACCATTGCAAACAGTCCCAGAATGGCCAGTAATTCCACAGAGGACACAACTTTTTGAAGGGGAGAGCTGCTGTGAGCCCAGCCTCACCTCCACCCAGGATGCCCTCAGATAACACCCAGGACTCTACAGCCACCTCCACCAGGGACCTGCTGCCTCGGGTGTGGTCCCATAGTCACCGAGACTCCGGCCTCCCCAGGCGATGGCTCCTGTGAGTTCTGAAGTATGCTCCCCTCTGGCTGGCTAAGCGCTTTAGCCCAGGGCACTGCAACCACACAAGCAGCAGCTCCAGAAGCAATCTACACCCATCCCAGAAGCAGCAGCCACGTGAGCAGCATGTACCCATCCGAAGAGCAGCAGCCCCATGAGCAGCCTGCCCCATCCAAGGAGTGACAGCCTCACATGGCCTGCCTCTGTCTGAGGAAAAGTAGCCCTGTGAGCAACCCAAACAAGTCTGAGGAGCAGCAGCCTCATGCAGCCTGCCTGCGTCTGAGGAGCAGCATCCCCGAGAGTGGCCCGCCCACATCTGAGGAATGGCAGCACTGTGCAGCCTGCACCCACCTGAGGAGCAGCAGCTGAGTGAGCAGCCTGCCCCCGCCAGGCAGAGGAGCCACCACTGCTGCAAGAAGTGCCCACCAGAGTAGTCACCGCCAACTGAGGAGCAGCCGCTGCCGCAACTGCCCAAGGAGCAGCCACCGGCTGAGGAGCCGCTGCTGCCTGAGGAGCAGCCCCTGCACGATTTGACACCTAGATTGTTTGGTGAGAGCAAACATGGGGAGACAAAGAAACCCCTAAATGAAAGAAAAGGAGGAAGCCCGAGAAAAGGAGATAAATGAAACAGAGGCATGCAATATGTCAGAAAAAGAATTCAGAATAAGGGTCATACAGTTCATGACCCAGAAGGATGAAAAAATCAACAACTTATGTAAGAATCAAGAAGAAATAAAGAGTGATATAACTGCGATAAAAAAAATAACACTATGGAAAGTTTCAACAGTAGACTAGGAGAAATGGAAGAATGAATTAATGAATTAAAAGACAGGGAAGCAAAACACACCCAAACTGAACTGCAATTGGAGAAAAAAAATTAAAAGACAAGAGGAGATCCTAAGGGAGGTTTGGGACAACATGAAATGAAGCAACATATGAATAATAGGGATGCCAGACGACAGGAAGAAGAACAAGGGTTAGAAAACCTATTTAAAGAAATAATGTCAGAAAACTTCCCTGATGTGGGGAAGAAAAAAAAATCACACAAGCACAGAGAGTCCAAAACAAGATAAACCCCAAAAGACCCACACCAAGACACATTGTAATTATGATGGCGAACGTTCAGGACAAAGAGAGAATCTTAAAGGTTGCAATAGAGAGACAGAAAGTTACGTACAAGGGATCTCCCATTAGATTATCAAATGATGTCTCAATAGAAACACATCAGGCCAGAAAGGAATGGAAAGAAATTTACAAAGTGCTGCAAAGCAAGGGACTTAATCCAAGAATACTTTATCCAGCAAGGTTATCATTCAAAATTGAAAGGGAAATCAAAAGCTTCACAGACCAAAAAAAAAGGCTAAGGGAATTTATCATTACCAAGCCAGCAATGCAAGAAATGTGAAAGGGAATGCTGTAGAAGAAGAAATAGAAAGGGAAGAAGGGACACAAATATAAAGAACAGAAATGGCTACAAACATGTACCTATCAATAATAACATTAAACACAAATAGATTAAATGCTCTAATCAGAAGACATCCAGTGGCTGAATGGATAAGAAAACATAACCCATATTTATACTGTCTACAAGAGACCCACCTCAGAACAAGTGACTCACACAGACTGAGAGTGAAGGGATGGAAAAATATCTTTCAGGCAAATGGAAATGAAAAAAAAAAAAAAAAAAAGCTGGGGTAGCAATACTTATATCTGACAAAATAGACCTCAACGTGAAGGCCAAAACAAAAGATAAGGAAGGCCACTTCATAATACTAAAGGGATTGATACAACAAGAAGATATAACTATAACCCTGGTAAACATATATGCTCCCAATGCAGGAGCACCCAAATACATAAAAAAAAACTCCTGGAAGATAACAAGGGAGCATAGTTCATAGTATATTTTCATAATCCTTTGTATTTCTCTGCAATCAGTTGTTACTTCACCTCTTTCATTTCTGATTTTGTTTACTTGGGTCCTCTCCCTTTGATTCTTGATGACCCTGGCTAGAGGTTCATCAATCTTATTTATTCCTTCAAAGAACCAACTCTTGGTTTTGTTGATTTTTTGTATCATTTTTTTTTTTTTTTGGTCTCTATGTCATTTATTTCTGCTCTGATCTTTATTATTTCCTTCCTTCTGCTTACGCTGGGCTTTTATTGTTGCTCTCATTCTACTCTTTGAGTTGTAGGGTTAGATAATTTATTACCATCTTTTCTTGTTTTTTGAAATAAGCCTGCAGAGCTATGAACTTCTCTCTCAAGACTGCTTTTGCTGTGTCCCATAGATTTTGGATTGTTGTGTTTTCATTGTCATTTGTTGCCATGATGCTTTTTATTTCTTCTTTGATCTCTTTGGTAACCCAATCATTGTTTAATAGCATGCTATTTAGCCTCCAGGTGTTTGATTATTTTTATTGTTTTTATTGTAGTTGATTTCTAGATTTATGCCATTGTGATCTGAGAAGATGCTTGATATCATTTCTATCTTCTTGAATTTGAAGAGACTTTGCCTGTGTCCCAATATGTGGTCTATGTTTGAAAATGACCCACATGCACTTGAGAAGAAAGTATATTATGTGGCTTTGGGGTGGAATGTTCTGAAGATGTCAATTAAATCCATCTGATCTAGTGAATCATTTAGGATTGACGTTTCTTTGCTCTTTTTTTGTTTAGATGATTTGTCCAGTGGTGTTAGTGGGGTATTAAAACCCCCTACTATGACTGTATTGCTGTCAATCTCTCCCTTGATATCATCCAGAAGATTTTTTTATGTATTTGGGTGCTCCTGCAGTGGGTGCATATAGTTTACCAGAGTTATATCTTCTTGTTGAATCACTCCCTTTAGTATTATAAAATGGCCTTCCTTATCTCTTATTATGGCCTTCACTTTGAGTTCTAATTTGTAGGATATGAGTATTGCTACCCCAGCTTTTTTTTTTTCATTTCCATTCACCAGAAAAACCTTTTTCCATCCCTTCGCCATCAGTCTGTGTGAGTCCTTTTTCTGAGGTGGGTTTCCTGTAGATAGCAGATATATGGGTCATGTTTTCTTATTCACTCAGCTACCCTATGTCTTTTGATTGGGACATTTAATCCATTTACATTTAAAATTATTATTGACAGGTACTTGTTTGTCTCCATTTTTATTCTTTATGCCTGTGTTCCTTCTTCACTTCCTATTTCTTCTTTTTACAGCAGACCCTTTAGCATTTCTTGCATTGCTGGTTTGGTGGTAATAAACTCCCTTAGTCTTTTTTTTTGTCTGCGAAGTTCCTGATTTCACCCTCAATTTTGATGGATAGCCTTGCTGGGTACAGTATTCTTTGATTCAGACCCTTCCTTTGCATGACTTTGTATATTTAATTCCATTCCCTTCTAGCCTGATGTGTTTCTGTTGAGAAATCAGTTGCTAGTCTGATGGGGGATCCTTTGTAGGTAACTTTCTGTCTCTCTCTGGCCACTTTTAAGATTCTTTGTCATTGATATTTGCCAATTTAATTATAATGTGTCTTGGCATTGGTCTTTTGGGATTCATTTTGTTTGGGACTCTGTGAGCTTCTTGGACTTGTGTGAGTTTTTTCTTCCCTACATCAGGGAAGTTTTCTGTCATTATTTCTTCAAACAGGTTTTCTATTCCTTGCTCAGTTTCCTCTCCTTCTGGCACCTCTATTATGCGGATGTTGTTTTGTTTCGTGTTGTCCCAAATTTCCCTTAGGCTCTCCTCCTGCTTTTTAATTATTTTTTTCTAGATGTTGCTCTGCTTGGGTATTTTTTCCTCCCTTGTCTTCTAGCTCAATGATGTGGCCCTCTGCTTCTTCTAGTCTACTCTTGATGCTTTCTGTTGAGTTCTTTATTGCAGCGATGTCATTATTCATTTCTTCTTGGTTCTTTTTCACTTCCTCTTGGTTCTTACATGTATTGTTGAATTTGTCTTCCATCCTTTTCAGCAACCTTATGACCATTTCTCTGAATTCTTTCTCTGACAGGTTGCTTGCCTCCATTTCATTTACTTCCTTTTATGGTGATTCCTCCTTTTTTCCATATGTGGGCTGTTACTTTGTCACCCCATGATCTTTCCTCTCAGGGTGTCTTGTTATGTAGCTCTCTCTATTCTGCATTTACTTAATGGCACATAATACAACACAACAAGACACAATGCACAGGGCACCAAACACAAATGTATTCACAATACTAATACCCCCAAATAAAGGTAACCACCAGAGCAAAGAGAATTAGGGGGGAGAAAAGAGTGCAACAATGATATTGAGAAAAAGAAAATAAAGGTAAGAGAGAAAAGAAAGAGAAGAAAAAAGAAGGGGGAAAATATATGTATATGGGGAGAAAACTCCAATAAAACAACATCTAATCTAAAAAAATGCAAACAACAACACCCAGAGATGAATGCAAACTACAAACCACAACTAATCAAAAAAATGCAAACAACACACCTCCAAACAATAAAAACCCAGATGAATCTGAGGAGGCAGAGCTTATTTCCAGAATGTAAGGTCAAAGAATTGAATGAATGTGGAAATAGCCACAATTCAGTATAGAGGAGGTAGAAAGAGAATGAGTGCATAAGAATAAAAGTAAAATACAAAATACCAAAAAAAGAAAAAATATATATTAATATATATATATATATATATATATATATATATATATATATATATAATTTTCCTCCTTCTTTAATCTATCTATCTATGTATTTGTTTACTATTGGAAAAGGAGAATAGAGAGTAGATAGGCCTGAGTTGGAAGCTATTAGTGGAAGAAGAGAACAAGCGAGGAGAGGAAAAACAGAAGCAAAAATCAAAAACAAAGAAACAACAACAACAACAAAACTAACCTACAATCAAACAAACAACAACAAGACAGAAAGAAAGAAAAAGGCAAAAAAAAAAAAAAGAAGTTGGATAAGGAAGAAAGAGAAGAGAGAAGTATGTATGGGCTTGGAGCAGCGGAGAGGAAATTAGATATATAAGTAAGATCAATTTTTAACAGGGAGTAAAAAGAAAGGGTAGAGAAAAACTAAAGCAGGAACAAGGTAATAGAAACAGGACAAAATGGGGAAAAGTGAGGAAGAGAGTGTTGGCATAAAGAAAAAATTGAGATAGAGTAAAATAATGCTACAGGGAAAATAAAAATATAATGTAGAACACTAATCCCAAAATAAAATGAAATAAAGAAAAAATAACATAAAATAAAACTTTTTTAAAAGGGTATAATAATAGTATTAATACTAATAGTTAAAAATGTAGCACTAGCTGGTTTGGCTTGGTGACTAGAGCGTCGGCCTGTGGACTGAAGGGTCCCAGGTTTGATTCCAGTCAAGGGCACATGCCCGGGTTGCGGGCTCAATCCGCAGTGGGGGTGGTGCAGGATGCAGCCAATCAATGATTCTCTCATTATTGATGTTTCTATCTCTCTCTCCCTCTTTCTTCCTCTCTAAAATCAATAAAAATATATTTTAAAAAATCTATACTAATAAAAGGGTAATATGCTAATTAGACTGGGTGACTTCCCGGGAGACCTTCCAGACGTCCTTCCGGACAAAAGCATGGTGGCGGGGCCAAGGCAGAGGTGGTTAGGGGCTATCAGGCCAGGAGGGGAGGGCAGTTGGTGGTGATCAGGCCAGCAGGGGGGGCAGTTGGGGGCGATCAGGCCGGCAGGGGGGGGGGGGCAGTTGGGGGCGAGCAGGCTGGCGGGGAGGGGCAGTTGGGTTTGAGCAGGCCAGCAGTGGGAGGCAATTGGGGGCGAGCAGGCCAGCAGGCAGAGTGGTTAGGGGCAATCAGGCAGGCAGGCAGTTGAGCGGTTAGGAGCCAGCTGTCCCAGATTGCAGGCCTAAACCAGCATTCGGACATCCCCTGAGGAGTCCTAAATTGGAGAGGGTGCAGGCCGGTCTGAGGGACACCCCGCTCCCGCATGCACGAATTTTGTGCACCAGGCCACTAGTAAAAATATAATAAAAATCAAGTGAGAGAAAAAAAAATTAGTGTCTTAAGTAAAAGATAAAAAATAAAAAATCTGAAGCAGTGAAGGTCGTTTACTTCCTCCACTGTTCTACTTGGCACGTCTGTTTTCTTGCAGGTAGTCACCACAGTATTGAAGTTCCCTGAGATCCACCGCTCCTCTGTGTCATAAGCCACAACCTGGTTTTCAAGCAGGCAGGATTTCTTTGCTCTCTTTGGTTCTCAGCGTGCCTTTAGTTGTATTTACACACAAGCGTCTATGTCTTTTTTTTTTTTTTAAGGTGCTTCCTAATCTTTCTTTTTTTTTTTTATTGTTTAAAGTATTACAAATAGTAGTACATATGTCTCCTTTTTTTTTTTTTCCAATTGACCTTTCCCCAGGAAGCAAGAGTCTATTTCTGATATAGCCTCTGGGTGGCAGTGTTTCTGTCTTAATATCCAGGGCTAAAAGGCCTCTTTACCCTGGCTCTGCACGTGACTCTGCGTGTGACTTTGTGCGTGTCTTTCTCCCCTGGCTCTGGGCAGCTGGTACAGAACCTCAGGCTGCCTTTGTGGGCCCAGTCCAGCTGTGGGTTAATATCTAGAATCCCTTTCTGCTTGCAGCCCTGTGGACCCCCTTCCACATTGGAGGGCTCCACTGACCCCAACAGCCATGGATTTTGTGGGGGGCAGTCTTCCTCTGAGGCTCTAGTTCCCACTGCACATGTTTCTCCCTCCAGCCTGGATCCCAAATCTCACTTTTATCTAGGCACTATCTGGCCTTTCTGTCTGCAGATTGCCAGCTGTGTTTAATTCTCCAGTTCCTGGTGGGTGCTCTTTGATTCAGCTGTTCCTTCTGCTCTGTGAGAAGGCACAAGGCCCTGTCTGCAAATTCCTGCCACTTTGTCTCCCCCTGAGCAGACCTCCCAGGCACCCATGGTCAGGGAAGTTGGAGTTCCAGCGTTTTTGGATTCACAGCTGAGGTAACTGGTCCCTGGGCGTTGTGGTTGTAAGGTCCAGGAGGTATCCGAGATCTCCCTGGTTGAAGGTAAGGCTGGGATTCTGATCACAGTCAGTGTCCCGATCACAGCCGTCTCTCCTTCAAGATGGTGCAGCCTCTGCAGCAGAGCTGGCCAATCAGGGAGAGATTTCAGCTGCAGTAGAGGCTGTCCAATCTGGGGGGGGGGGGGGTTTGAAGGTGGTCCACCAGTCCCCAAAAGTCCGTTGGCGTTGGAATATAGCTGTCCCTCACTCACAAATACTGACACTCCCCGCACGTCCATGCACTCCATGCACTCTCCTTACATTTTCTCACTCTCACCCTATCTTGTAGCCTGCCGTCCCATCGGCAGCCATCTTGGATCCTAGGAAAGATATTAATCAAAATGCTCTTAAGGGCTTTTTCTGAGTGGCAGTATATAAGTGTCATATTTGCTTTTTGCATTTTATGTACTCATATTCTTTGGAAAAGTAAAATGTAAATATGATGTGTAATTAATTTAAAATCCACAATCATTAATCATTGTTATAGACAAGAACAAAAAAAGTTAATAGCCAATATTTTCACTATTATTAGCTATAGTTAGCCATATCTATATCTCAAGTCTAATATTTCCACTCCCAAAATCTGATACCATCAATACATCAGATTATAGTTTCTCAGTGGAATAGAAAGAAAAAGAGTGAAGTGAGTAAAGAGACAAAGGTCAGTGAAGTTTGGACCCTTTGACCCAAAGATAAAACATAGATTAGAGCAAATATATTCCTTTTTGTACACTTGATTTAAGACCTCAAATGACCAAGGAAAAAGGTTAAACATGCTACTAAGCATACTAAGCTAGAAAACTCCCTCCAATTCACTTCTATAGGGAAGACAGGCTGTTTAGACAAGACTACCAGTAGACATTGAGATAAAGGGTAGCCAAAACCCTCTGTTTCTACCTGTCCTCATTTGCTTATGAGAACAAAGAATAACTGATATGCCTTTGATTAAATATTGTCAACTCTCTCCAGTTTCTCATGAAAACATTCTTCTTGAGTTGCCCCTACACAAGGAAAAATGGCAGTTGTGGATGGTCTGAATGTGACTCTGGCAACTAAAGATACAGAATTTCTGACGGTCACTTAGTTGTAGCCCTTTAATGACTGCTAACTGAACCACGGCATTCAACAGTACTGAGACCTCTTAATATATATCATCTCACTTTGGGGGATTTAAAAGTATTAGTATTGATTAGAGAGTATAATTCCTCGCTGAACTATGAGCTCTATGAGCCATATCACTCACTGGATATGAATAAATATAGCCATGTACCTATGATTATAACTTCTTCCATGCCAGCACACAACAACCATTTAATAAAGTTTATTTCAATGAATTTAGCCATGTTCATATCTTATGAATAATTTGTCATAGTAAATAATTTATAATATATCTAATTTGGAGGCATACCACTCTCTGCTTATAACAAATGCTTTTTCTATTTAAAAATATAGATGGGAAATATAGAAAAATATATGAGACCAAAACGTTCCCACAATGTCATCAGCCCCTTCTCTCCCAAAAATCTATCACTAACTTTTAAAATACTTTCTTTATATGCAGATTTCATCTATTTGAATAAATATGAGCGTATGAATGCATCCTTAGTATAATTTTTGTCCTAATTTTAATGTAACATTATAATTCTAGTTAGAAGGCAAAAGTGTCTTTATAAAAATCATCATTATTCATATGTACACACTGAATTTATATTATATAGAGAAAGAGAGAGAGAGATAGTAACACATTCTATTTCATTATTATATCTACCCATTTCTTTTCCAGCATAAGAGTGTCTAACAGTTCTTAGACTTCAAATCCTTAATAAAATGTGTATAAAACTTGCATTAAAATATCTCTTCTGATAGAGCCATGATTAAAATTATCTACATCAATGATTCCCCTTTTCTCTTTGAACCTTCTGAACTTCCTGCATGGGAAGAGTTCATAATTATAGCCTCCTTTTCTTCCTCCTCCTCCTCCTCAGAAATTTGCCCTAAAATGCTTCTTTTTCATATGACAATAGTGGATGAATATTTCACGGATGTCATAGTGACATTACAAAGTTAAGCTCAGAAATAGTCCATTTCTTTAAAATGTACCTTCCTTTTTGATCCTGAAAAATGTCACAACATATATTTTTATAAAGAAATATTTGATAAGATCTCTCTCTTTGTTGAAATTCAACAATTAATTTTGATATCAGATTATAATAATGTCATGAACTGATGAGATGAATATGATTCTATTGGTTTTCCTAACAACTCAAACCAATTATCCAGTCTTTAGAATTGATAATACAGCTGATCAGGAAACCAAACACTCCACAATGCCAATCTTTCACCAGAGGGTAAAAATATAAGAAGCAAAAATACTATATTACATTTAAGATTAAATTCATTTATCATATATGTAATAGATATTTACAGAGTACCTCAGATGCTCTAGGTTATAGTTTCCTTGACCTTGAGGAGTTCACTGTTGAGTGGGCATACCAGGTATTGTCAAGAAATAACTATAATGCAACAATCAGTCATGTAAAAGAAAGGAAGCAGGTGTAAATTTCCTCCTTCCTGACTAGTAAACTCAGAAGATATATACAACAGAAGGAAGACATTTAGGGATTTGAAAGCCTGTTCATTGATTTCTGAGATCATCAACCAATATCTAGAAAAAACAATTTTCTTATCCTCTACTTTGACCCACCAGCTGTCCTTTCAATTACCCGAATAAGAAGGTTAGGGGGAGAGTGCAGTTTGAAGAAGAGGTGAGTGGAATCAGAAAAAATGCACACATTCTGTAAATGCTCATCTCTTACAAAAGAGACAGTTATTTGGACATTTCAACAAGATATAGCAAAAGTTGTACATTAACTTTTTGCTTTGTCATCTGTGAATTGCATTTCAGTTCAGGTTCATTTGCTGTTATAAATTATTTTATAAGGCAAAAAATGTAAACCAGTATTTCTTGGGTAATGATCTGTTTTTGGTAAAATTGTGGTATGTACACATTATTATACCCCCAAATATCCTTATGATTTTTCAACCTAAAATGAAAAGAAATTTTACACTTTAGGACAAGAATGAACAACAAATTGAACAAGAAAAAAGATAGAAAAAAAGAAAAGTAAATCTTTGAGAAAAGATAAGAAGAATCTTAGTGGTTTTTCTTTCTGCTCTATGTCAGTTCAAGTCTATGCTACCAAAAATTAAATACCTATTCTGACAATATATTCAGAAGAAGATAGAGCAGCACAGAGTTGAATGATATAACTTTGGATTATATTATCAGGTTTAAGGATTTTTAAAATATTAAGGATTTTTACTTACTAACTAGCTTCTAAAATTCTAATGTTTCTATTGTCTGAGACTAATTTACAAGGAAATTTTTCATATAATACAGCTCATATAGAAGAAATATGGAAGAATAATATAGAAGTAAATATGTAAAAATATTTAAATATTTGAAAGTGTTATGGAAAAATAAATCAGGATAATATGGTAGAAAGTGATTTAGGTTTTTATTGAAAGTTTCTCTGTGGTAGTAACATAAAATTTGACAACCTAAATGAGAGAGAAATATTCATGTGAATAGAAAGAGTTTTTAATGCAGAGACTGCTAATGTACAGAACCTGAGGAAAGTCCTTGAGAGTCATTCAGAATAGCATAACCTGATTTACATTCTTAAAAGGAACACTGTCTACTGTGTATGAAACTGATCATTAAAAGACAATAGTTAAAGATGTGAAATTAAGAAATGTTTCATTAGTCAAAGTGAAATGTGAAGGTGGTGTAAAGTGTAGATACCAGGGATGGAGAGAAGTGGTCACAGTCAGGATATATTTGGAGAAATACTAGAACATAGATTGGTCAGAAATACTAATGTAGTGCATGCATATTGGGTGGAAGGAATAAAGGAATTGCTCATAAATCCTAATCTGGGGGGATGAACCACTATAATCTGGTCTAATTGGCTTTGATGGGGAATTCTAGGGAAGAAATACGGAAGGGGAGTTGAGGGAGATAATCAGTTAAGAATGGTAATCAAAAACTTTTTTGCAAACATGTTAAATTTGAAATGCCTATACAAAATTTCAGTAAAATGCTAAGTAGGAGATTGTATATAGATTTTGTGACCTAAAAACAAGTTATGTTGAACATAATATTTGAGTATCATCAGAATAAAGATGAAATTTAATGCCAGAGCTTGAAGATATTACTTGGGAGAGAATGTGTGGATGCTCTAAAAGGTAAAATCTGGGAAAATAAAAATGTCAGGAAATAAGCCTGAGAAAGACTTATATATGGAATAGGAGGAACACATTCATGCTATGGAAGCCTAATCAAGTATTTCAAAGGGAGGGAGTGTAGTTTGTACACTCTGAGAAATGTTACCCAGAGAATGAGTAAAATGAAGACAGAGAAATGGCCAATGAAATTAGTAACATGGAGACTATTGGTAACCAAAACAAGAGCAGTTGCAGAGGTATGGTGGAGAAGAAAGATGGATGAGAGAGAAGATAGGAGTGACTGGAAGGTAAAGAAGTAGTGAGAGAAATGAGGGATGTATATAAATAATAGTGACAACTATTTTTTAAAAATTAATGATTAGAAACCTTTGCAGAAGTGAGGTAATGGTGGGATCAAAGGAATGTTTGTTTGCTTAATATGTTGAATCATATTTTGCACATTGATAGGGATGATCCACAAAAAGGAGTTAGGGAATTAAGATGTAGCTAGTAGAGGCAGGAACTATAAAAGTTATGCCCTTAAGAAAATGGGCAGTAAATGAGATGCAGGAGAAAAGTGGAGAGAGTTGCCCTTCAATATAACCTAGGTTTCTAATTAGCAAGGGCAGATGTAGAATATAGATATAGATGTAAGTAAGTTAGGAAATTTGGAGGCCTGATGATATGTTCCAGTCTAAATGGTGAATGATAAGTAATGGATTAAACTATTTGTTCTCTCTGTGTGTATGTGTGTGTGTGTGTGTGTGTGTGTGTGTGTGTGTGTGTGTGTATTTAGGTGTAAATGTTGGGAGTTTAATGAGAGATAAAATAAGAGAATAGTGTTTAAGGAAGTTTTCTGTTATTTTTTTCACATCGGTTTTCAATTCTTTGCCCTCTCTCTTTTCCTTTTAGCACACCCATCATGCAAATGTTGGTATCTTGAAGTTGTCCCAGAGGATCCTTAGAATATCTTCATTTTATTTGATTCCTTTTTTTTTTTTTTGATCCACTGCTTCATCTACTCCACTATTGATTCCCTGTAATGTATTTTTCATTTAAGTTAATATATTCTTTATTTCTGAAAGCTTATTTTTGTGTGAGTTAATCTACTCTTTCCCTAAGCTCATTGGGCATCCTTATAACCAGTGTTTTGAACTCTGCATCTAGTAGATTGCTTATCGCCATTTTGTTTACTTCTTTTTTTGTAGTTTTGTTCTGTTCTTTCATTTGGGACATGTTTATTTGTCTCCTCATTTTTGCAGCCTCCCTATTTTTGTTTCTATGTGTTAAATAAATCTGCTATGTGTCCTGAGCTTGGTAGAGTGAACTTATATAGTAGGTGTTCTGCTGGGTCTAGTGGCACAGCCTCCCCATTCACCTTAGCTGGACACTTCAGGATGCCACCCCCGCCCCTGTGTGGGCTGTGTACACCCTCTTGTTGTAGTTGAGCCTGGGTTACTGCTGGCATATCAATGGGAGTGATTTACCCCCAGGCTCATTGTCTTCAATGACTGGCTGCTATCCCAGTGAAGGATCTACTGTGCAGGAGCTCACCCTGTGGAGCAGGACTTACTTCAGTGGGTCTCTAATGTCTTCTGAGTACATCCCTTGAGTGTGTTCCTTGTAGAAGTGGTTGGGTGGTATTTCAATGTTGCCAGAAGTTGTCCACCAGGCTCTGGGGCCTCCGGTAGGTGCAGGCCAAGGTTAGATACCATCTGTGTTCTGCCTGGTATGAATTACGAATCAATCTGCAGATGGCTGCTACTTATGCTAGGCTTGGAGATACCTAAGAGAGGCCAAGCTGTGAACCAAGGGTGGCTGCTCCTAATGCAGGCCTGGGGCTACTTAAGAGAGGTACAGGGCATGCTGAGGTCAAATGCTGCTTGTTTTATAAATTTTAGGAAAGCATGAGCCAAGATAGGCCATTTGTATGGAAAAGCCACTGGAAACAGCCCAGGTGGACCTGAAAGTTGGGTGGGGAGGGTTTCAAGGAATCAGCAGGGCAGGACTAACAGCATTAGCCAGGTTGATGGAGACTCAGATTTGGTATTCACTTTCTGGCTTGTTGGGATAGGCCCAGAAAAGGAACTATGGCCTCTGCCAGCACTTCTGCCTGGGAGAAAGCCACCCCTTCAGCTCTCACTCAATGCCAGATACTGCAGTTTCTCCCTGTATGTCCCTGCTGTCCTTGGGGAGTTGCTGCCCTGGAGCTGGAGCTCAGAGCAAGCAAGTAGGAGTAAGTCTGTGTTCAGGCCCTTTCAGAGGAATGCCTGGAACTCTAGCAGCCCACCATCTTACTCAGCCACAATTCCTACTGGTTTTCTTTTCTTTTCTTTAAAATATATTTTAATTGATTTCAAAGAGAGGAAGGGAGAGGGAGAGAAAGAAACATCTATAATGAGAGAGAATCATTGATTAGCTGCCTCCTGCATGTCTCCTACTGGGGATCAAGCACACAACCCAGTTATATGCCCTGATGGGAAATCAAACCCAGACTTCCTAGTTCATGCTTTGACACTCAATCACTGAGCCACACCAACTGGGCTCCTGCTGGTTTTTTATAGCCAGAGTTATGGAGATTTCTATTCATGGCACTGGAACCTGGACTCTGGTTCTTGGTATGGGTTTGAACTCCTTGCTCCTCATGAGGGACTTTCACAGCTGAGATATTCCTCCTGATTTTTATCCACCACATGTGGGTGTGGGACCAACCTGTTTTACATCTACACCTCCTACCAATCTTGATGTGGCTTCTTTATAGCCTTATTTGTAGGACTTGCGTTCAGCTAGATTTCAGGCAATTCTGAATGATAGTTGTTCTGTAATTTAGTTATAATTTTGATGTGGTTATGGGAGAATGCAAGTACCACATTTACCTATGCCATAATGTTGATTGGAAGACTTGAGACTAAATTTTTTAGAGTCCACTTATATATATGGCTTCTACTAATCTATTATTATAACACTAGAGGCCCAGTGCACGAAATTTGTGCCCTGCAGGGGGCGGGGGGCGGTCCCTCAGCCCGGCCTGCACCCTCTCACAGTCTGGGAACCCTCAGAGGATGTCCGCCTCCGGGGATATTGGGCCTAAGCCGGAAGTCAGACATCCCTCTCACAGTCCGGGACCCCTCGCTCCTTACCACCTGCCTGCTCGCTGCTCCTTACCGTTCGGCTCACTGCTCCTTAGTGCTGATGTGGAGGCACAAGAGGCTCCTGCTACCGCCGCTGCACTCGCCAGCCGTGAGCCTGGCTTCTGGCTGAGTGGCGCTCCTCCTGCATTGAGCATCTGCCCCTTGGTGGTCAGTGCGCATCATAGCGACCAGTCGCTCTGGTTGTTCTGCCCTAACGGTTGCTTAGGCTTTTATTTTATTATTTTTCTTTATTGATTAAGGTATTACATATGTGTCCTTATCACCCCATTGCTTCCCCACCCCCCCTACTCATGCCCTCAACCCCCTGTTGTCTGTGTCCAATGGTTAAGCTTATATGCATGCATACAAGTCCTTTGGTTGATCTTTCCCCTTTACCCCCACCTTCCCCTACCTTCCCTCTGAGGTTTGATGGTTTGATCGATGCTTCTCTGTCTCTGGATCTGTTTTTGTTCATCAGTTTATGTTGTTCATTATATTGCATAAATGAGTGAGATCATGTGATATTTATCTTTCTCTGACTGGCCTATTTTGCTTAGCATAATGGTCTCTAGTTTTATCCATGCTGTTGCAAATGGTAAGAGTTCCTTCTTTTTTATAATACCATTGTATTCCATTATGTAGATGCACCACAGTTTTTTAATTCACTCATCTGCTGATGGGCACTTAGGCTGTTTCCAAATCTTAGCTATGGTAAATTTTGCCGCTATGAACTTAGGGGTGCATGTATCCTTTCTGATTGGTGTTTCTAGTTTCTTTGGATATAGTCCTAAAAGTGGGATCACTGGGTCAAATGGGAGTTCCATTTTTAGTTTTTTGAGGAAACTCCATACTGTTCTCCACAGTGACTGCACCAGTCTGCATTCCCACCAGCAGTGCAAAGAAACCATCAACAAAACAATAAGAAAGCCTACTGCATGGGAGAACATATTTGCCAATGTTATCATCAATAAGGGTTTAATCTCCAACATTTACAGGGAACTCATATAACTTAACAAAAGGAAGATAAACAACCCAATCAAAAAACGGGTAACGGATAGATACTTTTAAGAGAAGACATAAGAGGCCAAGAAACATATGAAAACATGCTCAAAGTCACTAATTATCCAAGTGATGTAAATCAAAATGACAATGCCGTACCAGCTCACACCTGTCAGAATGGCTATCATCAACAAATTAACAAGTGACAAGTGCTGGCAAGGATGCAGAGAAAAAGGAACCCTCATGCTTAGGTTTTTATTATATAGATCTCTTCTTTGATATATACTGAGACTGGAATGCTTTAATTTTAAAAAAAGTTAATTTTTGGCTAACTAGTTGGTGGTAGTATGAAACTAGACTCTAGTTCTTGCTACTACAGGTGTGCTATATTTAATCACTTAAATCCTCTAAGAAACATTTTAGAAGAGAGTGGCCTGAAACCCCACTTCTACTCATGCTCAAGGCAAGTCTCCCATCTTTGGTTTCTACAGATCTATGTATAGCTGCCATTCTGTCAGCTGCTTGAAACTTCAATGAAATGACTAACATATATTTGCAGAATACAAAAAACAACCCACAAATCATCATTAATAATTCAAAATTTGAATGTTATTACCTACCAGTCAGTACTATTGTAAGATTTAATTGTATCTGTAGAGTAATTTGTCACTTACAGCTGAAGATCATTTGAGAAAGTTAGTGTTGCTGTGATTACAGGGG
Organism: Cnephaeus nilssonii; assembly: GCF_951640355.1. NCBI lineage: Eukaryota > Metazoa > Chordata > Mammalia > Chiroptera > Vespertilionidae > Cnephaeus > Cnephaeus nilssonii. The sequence goes on along the minus strand of NC_137074.1, from coordinate 67,798,090 downwards.
AACTCCATAAATATGGCCATCCGCTTAAAACATAAATTCTAATTTTTGCCATTTAAAAAATACAATTATTGTCTCACCGGTATATTATGGCAGCATTTGAACACTCATATAAATATTTTAAATAATTGAGCATTAAATAACAATAAAAACAAAATAGCAGTTTCATGGTGATCCTGCTGCCAAGAAGGTCTTAAATCAGGATTTTCTTCCTAAGCATGCTTTTGTTCTCCTTCTCAGCATTTGCTAGTAAAATCTTCTTAATAAATAATTTAAGTCCCATGGTCCATAATTCTAAATTACTCTCACACAGATTCTACCATTACTTGGAAAATCTAACATTATTAACTTCTGCTGGCATCTGTTAAATTGTTCTGACTTTCTAAACCCCATAAGCTTTGCCATTCATTTGTAGATCATAACTTTTTACAACACCAAACTTGGGTGTCTTTCCAGTTCTTTTCAACATTGGGAATATTTGTTGAGATAGTGTGAAAATATGGTAAAGATGAATAATAAAATTGTCTATTAAACCATGTGATAAATTGTAAGTCATTAAACCATTCTTTTGTTTTAAATACAGCAGGTTCAAGATCATTAAACATTTATGGCCACCGACCAAAATGTTATATGGAGTTGTCTTAAAACCTCGGGGTTTCAAGCAGATATAAAATGGGGTTATTTGCAGAAATAAGGAGTGGGGAGGTAGGGAAATATTAGTGGATCTTTTAAAAGAAGAAATATATCTTGTTCATGATAGGATGCTTAAAATTAACCTTGTAATCCGGAGGTATAAAATATGAAATTTTCAATTATAATTGTATAACTTTATTAGCCATAAACACCATTTGTGTTAAATAACTAAAATTTAGGTTCTTGACTTTCTTTATTCGTTTTTCTCTCCTGTGATCTCTGATAATATTTTTCTCAGAAAATAAATTTCATAAAATGCAAAATGTTTATCCTGTGTAATAACTGGGTACTTCATAAGATTATTTCACTCTTCACTTGGGTGCATGTTCTTAACCTCTCCTTCTTTACTTCTCTTCACATTTTGCTTCTCATTTTATTTTCTGCTTATTCCCCTCTTACAAATGGTATAAAATAATATTTCAGTTTGATAATTTTCTGAAGACAAGAGAAAGAAACATTATAAGAAAGTCCATATCAATGAATTGAATAGCACATTGCTTTATAATTTTAATTAAAATACAGTAGTTTTTAATCACCAAGTAAAATGTCTCTTGAAGCTGTCAAAAGAGCTAGTTAGATATGAAAGAGTCTTAAGAGAAGTACTGTGCCAAAAAAAAGGGAGGTCCAGGCATGCTTTGGAGCACTGCATTCAGTTCTCAAAGTAACACTTGAAAACCTGACAAGTTGGAGTGGAGTAACAAAATAGTGACTAGGCATAATGGTATTAACACCACCACATAAAGAGTGTGTTGGAATTAGTGGTTGGGTGTGTGTGAGCACAATTTAGTAGCACTTTATATGTCTGAAGCACTTTTATTAAAGAATTCGGTCTATGAATGTGATTCTTCACGTCAGAAGTAGAAGAAAGGTAAAAGTGATGGGAAGACGGGAATGTTTTCATAATGATCTGAACTACTGAAAATGGAAATCAGTATTCCAATAATGTGATCCAGAGCTGTGCTGAGAATGCTATCAACAGGGTTCAAGGTTCTACTCAAGAATTTTACTCAATGATTTCTCAGCCCTTAACGATGCTGCAAGCCTATGACTTTTATTTGTTTTATAGAGACTCATTTGACCCAGTGAAACTCCAGTTTAACCATAAGTTAATTTGGTAAGGGATAAATCTCTACAATATTGATCTCATATTTTGGGGTGGTTGTGGATGTGTCCCAGCTATCAATCTCTGTGAGAATTGCCTTTAATAAAGAGTTATGCCTTGTCCAAAATCATGCCACCCACTCACCCAGACAACCTATAGCTACCTAGAGGCCCGGTGCATGAAATTCATGCATGGGGGTGGGGGGTCCCTCAGCTAAGCCTGCACCCTCTGTAATCAGGGACCCCTTGGGGATGTCCAACTGCCAGTTTAGGCCCCATCTTACAGGGATCAGGCCTCAACCGGCAGTCCGACATCCCTCTTGCAATCTGGGACTGCTGGCTCCTAACTGCTCACCTGCCTGCCTGCCTGATTGCCCACCCCTCTGCCTGCCTGCCTGATCACCCCTAACTGCTTCCCTGCTGGCCTTATTGCCCCTAATAGCCCCCCACCAGCCTGTTCGCCCCCAACTGCCTCCCCCCACTGGCTTGGTTGCCCCTAATTGCCCTCCCTGCCAGCCTGATTGCCCCCAACTGCCCTCCCCTGCTGGCCTAGTCACCCACAACTGCCCTCCCCTACTGGCCTGGACGCCCCCAACTGTCCTCCCCTGCCAGCATGGTCACCCTCAATGACCCTCCCCTGCTGTCTTGGTCACCCCCAATGGCCCACCCCTGCCAACCTGATTACGCCTAACCCCCTGGCGGTCTGATCTCACTCCCAACTGCCCTTCCATGCTGGCCTGATCGTCCTTAACTGCCTCTGCCTTGGCCCCAACCACCATGGCTTTGTCCAGAAGGAAGTCGGACATCTGGAAGATGGCCAGTCAACCCAGTCTAATTAGCATATTACCATTTTATTAGTATAGATGACTGATTGAGTTGGGAGTACAAAAAATCAATCCCTTTGTTTTATCTAGATCAGCTATAAAATAGCATTCTAACTTCAGAGTTCTTGTGGAGTGGGCTGAAGTCATATTTTGGCAATGCTATAACCCATAGTCTCAAATTGCTAATTCCTCCTTTCTTGACTTTAGACCAGATGAGCAACAAATGGCAACTATGTTGGAGGTCTTGGAAAGATCCATGAACTTTATTTTAGAGGGTGGGATATAAACTCAAAAAAAGTGTTAAGATACTACCACAATAATAAAAATGTTAGGGATCAAGTAATCTGTGACATTCTAGGAAATACCTTCTAAAATAAAGAGCAAGTAATACACCTAATACCTCCTACCATAAAAAGCAAGTGTCATCCTAGTGGGCCACCCAAGAGGACTGCTCTGATCATTATACAAAGTGACATGAAAAGCTGCAAAGTCTCAATAACAAACAGATCAGGAAAAGGCTTGTAGGAAATTGAAATTTCCAGATTTTGGTATAAGTGACCCTAATGCTTGGGCCATTTAATTTGACAGACTCTGTCATCTTAGGTATATCTGTGATAAAAAATACATGCCACATAGGGTTTACATAAAGCGTAATAGGAAAATTACAATTCAGCCCCCTGGAGTTCTAAAGCAAGACTATACCATCTGCAAGGAAGAATTAAACATCTTGTGATGCTGGCTCTGCTAGAGATGCCTTATAAGACACTAATGACTTGTAGCCAGAAATGCCCAGCCATAGCTGTCAACCATACCATATTTGAGGGCTTCCAGCCAAGGCAAGGGTGGAAGCAGGCACCCAGTCAGGAAGCTGTTACACCAGTTGAGGGAGGTGAAATTGGTGGTTGTTAGGAAGTGCTCAGGTTCTGGATATATCTTGAAGACAGAGCTGACACTATGTGTCAGTGGATTGGATGGGGAGTAGTATGGAAAACAGAGGAACCAGGAATGAGGAGAAGATTTTGGGCCTGAGCAAATGGGAAAAAAATGGTTTGTTCATGTACTGAGATGTCAAAGCCTGTAAGAGGAGATTTTTAAAGGACCAGGGGCAGGGTGGGGGTAAAACTATCCAAAGCTCAGTTTTGGACATATTAAATTTGAGAGACATTTTACACATCCAAGTAGAGAAGTAAAATAGGCAGTTGATATACAGGTCTAGGTTCCAGAGGAGAGGTCCAAGCTGGAGAAGTACATTAGGGAACTACCATCACATAGATTATCTTTAAAGCCATGAGTCTGTATGAGATTGTTAAAGGAGGATGTGTAGGGGAAAAAAAGGGTAAATAACTAAATGCTGGAACACTCATATTTAGAGATTACAGAGACGAGGGGGAGCCAGCAACAGAGCCAAGTAATAGTCAGGAATGGGAAGAAGACAATCAGGTAAAATTTTTATCTTGGAGTAAAGTAAGGAAGTTTCAAGGAGAGAGTGATAAACACTATGTCATATGCAGCTACTAGTTAAGATGACTTGATCTCATTGTTCTGTTTCTTCAAATACGCTTTACATTGGCATTTCCTGCTTTCACTCTTTCTTTATTAGGTTCCATTTCCCCTCATTCCATCAGTCCCTGTGTCTTTGTCCTCATAACAATAGCTCTTTGAATATAGTAGTGAGTGCTGGGCAACTCATGTCCTATGAGCTAGAAAAAGGCATCTTTCTAGTTTATAAACACAAACGTAAGTTCTGACACAATTTGGACTCTGACCTTGTATGTTCTCCAAAGAATTCACAGTTCTTTTTAGACATTACCTCATTAATCCTAAAATAAGCTGTAAGTACATAAACTATAAACTATAAACATTAACATTTATTTGGAAGCACATGTGAAGAATTAATTGCCTAAAATAGGTCAAGTGGAATGTTTAAACTAAATGAAATAAATTTATCTGTAAATAAAGTCTTATTATTTATAAACTCTTGTACATAAATATTCATGGAAACCACATAGAATGAATCATTGAAATATCAATCCAGGTAACTCAACAAGAAAATACTCTAAATAGTGTGTCTGATTTAAACAGGCACAAGATCATATTATTTACATCATTATCATTAGCATCATCATCATCAATCACCATCATCATTATCTATGAGAAGCCTTAATCAGTATAAGCACTGTACTAAATACTTTAAATTATTACTTTAATTATTATAAGTATGTTCAAAAATAGAAACTATAATTATTTATCTTAAAATAAGGAGCTCTAAGCTCAGAGACTTTAAGAAAGTTGACTAAGGTCACACAGATAAAAGTAATGGGTTTGAAATGTGTCACTATAAAACCTAATAATAATAATGGTGCTACTTAAATCTTAGCTTTAAAGGAAAAACTAAGATTATCACTAATAGTATCATGAAAGCTGAAATGAGAAATCTAGAAGATAGTTTAAGCATAAGAAATAGGTAACAGAACCAAACAAATATAAATTAAAAGTTGGTTCTTTGGAAAAACTAATAAAATTGATAAATGTCTAGCAAAACTAAATAATGTAATAAAATAGATAAATATATATTTCTATCTTATATTTCTTTCTTTTTATCTATATCTATCTATCTATCTATCTATCATCATCATCATCTATCTATCTAAGTTAATATAAACTTCAAAAGGAAATGGACGCAGGGCAGGAAAAGGAAATTACAGACAATCTCACTTGTTAAAATAGATATGAAAATTATAATAAAATGAAGACAGTAAAATAATTGATTATATATTCACATTTGAATTAGTGTTTCTTATTCATGGTGCTTGAGTCATTTTCACCATTTTCATATTACTCAAAACATTCTTCTTGCCTGCTCTTTGCTTCTAAATGTTTTGCTATAGTTGTGCTGGGTTAGCTATTCCTTAGTTCAAGGTAATTCACAAGCAGTATTATTATAGGCAATGGCAAGTCACAGACAGATGTTGACAAGGAGGATTCTTGACCACATCTGAGCTGTACCAGGATCTGAGCTTTACACTGGAAGAAAACACACTGGAAACCAGTTAGGATGCTCTTGCAAGGCAAAAGATAACTATATGAATGTCTGTAGCATAAACAATGAAGATTAAATTAGATAAGTGCCATAGATTTAACTATTTACTTCAGATTAAAGCTTTCCTCCATACTACAGATATTTCTAATGGCCCTATAAAAATAAAGTTAATGCCTCAAATTAGAGAAATTGATTAATCAGTGTTAACATTTTTTTTCATTATAGAGCTATAAAATTGTGCTTCAAAATTATAATTACTAGGTGAATGTAGTCAGATATACAAATACAAAATAAAATTTGAAGTTTTTTTCTATATATTACTAATAATTAGTTGTAAGGTATTAGGTGGAAAGATAGACTAAAAACAAAGTTTTACATTAACATAATATAAACAAGACATAAGAAAATGTTCAATTTAAAATTAATAAAAATAATGTTTTTAATACAATATAAAATAAAGTACAGATGCTATATAAATAAACGCATAGCATTTTATTAAAGGACATAAAAATGATTTTAACAAGCAGAGACAACAAAAAAAATTTTGGTGGAAAGGTGGGAGGTGGAGGAATTGAGCAAAAAAGAAAAAATAAGAGAGAACTCATGGACATGGACAACAGTGTGGTGATTACATGGAAGTGGGTGTAGGTGAAAGAGGGAGGTCAGAGAAGGGATAAATGGTGATGCAAAATACAATAATAATCCTATATAATAAAAGGCTAATATGCAAATTGACCAAATGGCAGAATGACTGGTTGCTATGATGTGCACTGACCACCAGGGGCAGACACTCAATGCAGGAGCTGCCTCCTGGTGGTCAGTGCACCAGAAGCTGGGCTCACGGCTGGCGAGCACAGTGGCAGTGGCAGGAACCTATCTTGCCTCCGTGGCAGTCGGACATCTCCTAAAGGTTCCCGGACTGTGAGAGTACGCAGGCCAGGCTGAGAGACACCCCCCCCCCCCCCCCGCTGCCGAGTGCACAAATTTTTTGCACCGGGCCTCTAGTAATAATAATAAATGATGTTTGTGTTGGTAGCATCATAAAAATTAACTATGTATAAAAGTCTACTTGATTTAAAAAATAAATCTCATATTTATAGTTCAAAAGAGTCAAACTCAAATTTATCTCTATTAAAACAGGTATTCTTGAGTGTTTTTCAATTAGTATTTCAATCATGTATTTATTATTTTAAAAACTTTGATTCTATTGTTTTGAAGATTGTCATGGTCATTAATAATTTAGTTGAAGTGAAAGAATGGAAAGTGCCTCAAGTCTTGTATGCTGTATGGAACAGAATGGCTAAAATATGGGCTTTGGAGTCAGATACACACCCATATTCAAACCCTTGAAGTCCCCTTAATGAGCTGAATGGCTTTGTGTAATGCTGTAGGTGCAAATGTGTCCTCAAAAAAGATATGTTGAAGTAATAACTTCTGGTATCTCTGCATGTCACCTTATTTGTAAATAGGGTTTTTGTAGATGTAAAATGAGGTTCTCAGGGTGGTCCCTAATTCAATATGACTGGTGTCCTTATAAAGAGACACAGAGACAAACATGTATGAAGAATGTTGTGGAATGACAAACACAGGGATTAGAATGATGTACCTACAAGCCAAGGAATACAAAGGATTGCTAGCAACATCAGAAGCTAAGTGAACGGCATGAAATAGATTCTTTCCTAGAGCTTTCAGAAACAGCATGGGCCTGCAGACACCTTGATTTCAGGCTTCTAGCCTCCAGAACTATGAGAAAATAAATTTGCTGTTTTAAGTCACATCACAGCCCCAGGGAATTAATATAGGTAAATAACATTTATTCAAGTCTCAGATTTTCTCCTACTTCACATAGAAATAATAATTCTCTTTGAGGACTTATTTTTTGTTGTTGTTTGAATTTCTCATTTATAAAATAGGAATAATAATAGTATCCTTGTCATAATGGTGCCAGGATCAAATGAGAGTTGTATGTAAAGCACTGACTCCTGTTCTTGAAACAAAGGAAAAAGTTTGTAAGCATTTACTATTTTATTATTAGACTACGGGCCCAGTGCATGAATTTGTGCACCTTGAAAGAAACTGTGGGCCACAAGGCTGTGGTAGGCACAGGGGCAGGTCTCAGCCCATCTTCTGTGCCCCCGCCCAGCCCCGCCTGCCACAGCCCCAGGTCCCTTCTCTGCCGTCAGCCCCACTTCCACACACTGACGGCACCAGCCCTGCTTGTATCCGCTGACTGCGAGGAGTGATTGGGGCCGGCGCCAGCAGAAGGTGAGAGTGGGACTGGCACCATCAACAGGTGCAAGCGGCAGCTGCTGCCCTGATCACCCCTCAAGAGCAGGGGAAGATGGAGATGCCCTTAGGGGCGATTGCGGCTAGCAGCCACCACTCGCACCCACTGATGCCACTGAGTGGTCGGGACCAGCACTGGGTGCCGGCAGCAGTTCTGGCACCGGCTGCAGGTGCAAGCAGGGCCAGCACCAGCAGTGGGTGTGAGCAGCGGTTCTGGCACCGGCAGCAGTTGTGAAAGGCAGCTGCCAGCCCTGATTGCCCCTCAGGAGCAAGGGGAGGTGGAGAAGCCCTGAGGGGCAAGCAGGGCCAGCAGCTGCCACTCGCACCTGCTGATGGTGCCAAGTGATCAGGGCTGGCACCGGGTGCTGTAAGGAGGTGCGAGTGCCAGGCAGGACAGCAGCGCAGGAGCAAAGAATTTTCAGTAACCACCAGAGGCTCACCCCGATGACAGTGACCGGTACTCCGCCTTGGTCTGGCGCCCCCTCTCACCTGCTTCACCATCCCACCGTGGCCGATACCCGCCATGTTCCACATGCGTGCCCCCTGGTGGTCAGCACATGTCATAGTAACTGATTGTTCCATGGTTTGGTCTATTTGCATATTAGGATTTTATATCTATAGATTAGCTATATGCCTAACCTAGTGCTTAAAACATGGTAAGCACTTGTGAAATATTACATATTAGTCTGGTTAAATAATAAAGACCTGTAAAATACTTATAAGATGCCTCAAATATAGCAAGTCTTCAATAATTTTGGGCCACTATAATTAAGTAGTTTTGTAAATAAAGTAATTATCTTATCCTATGAGTTATTTCATTTTTTGATGAGGCTGTAAATTAATCTTTAAAATGCTAAAATAAATAGCTTCAAATGGAGTAGTTTATGCTGTGATGAACTTTGAGATTTGTATGAATTCTGAATTTAAAATGGACAACAGGAAAGTACTCCTGGAAGAAGAAATATACTATTAGGGAAAAATAATTATGAATATATCAACAGAGGTCAATTTTTCTAATTTAAATATCTATTGTCTTTGTGAAAAGAATTGCTCTGTTTTTAGAAAATAAACATTGAAGTATTTATAGGGAAAGGGACCACACTAAATACTAGCTCAGTAAAATATTTTATATCTCCCTTCCTACCTACCTACCTATATTTAAGTAGAGGTGGGTAAAAATTGATATAGAAAATCTATGGGAAATTAACCAAGAAATATTTGACTATTTCTACAAGTATTCTGTAAGTCTAAAATTATGCCAAAATAAGTTAGAAAAAAAAGGCTATGTCAAGAAAGAAGAAATATAAATTTAATATAGAGGTGTCTTGATTAGTTACTTAGATCATGAAGTTATTTTTGATGTATGGTTTAAAGCATGATTTAAATAGAAGCTAGTCAGCATAATTTGAGTCTAAATGAAAAATAGGACTTTAGATATTCACTTTATAGATAATTGTACTCAAACACAATTAACTCAGAAAGAGATGAGCATGTCTTCATATTTTTTCCTTTTGTTCCAATCAATAGAACATGGATAAATACAAATAAAATAATAGGTTTTTAAAATTTGTTTCTGAACTTTTTTTATTTCACCCTTACACAATCATCAGACTTATTACCTCTCACAGCTTTGTGGAAGGTGAAAATAGGAATCTATGCAGGTAAATACCATTATACCATTTTAAAGAGCTATAACAGTGAAGGACATTGATGTAAGTTATTTCTGTTTCTATAAATACAGTTGCCTGATAGATTATATTTATGAATCTGTTATAGGGAAAAATTCCCCCACTTGTCTTATAGATACAGTGTGAACCACATAAGCTATTTTTATTTAATGATTTTCTACCCTTAAGGAGTTTTATATTGTATATAGCAAGTTTTGAATTGGAAAGCTGCCAAACTGACTCTAATTTAAGCTTTGATGTTACAAATGAATCTCTTGGTAAATATCATAAATCATCCAGTGAAAATATCAATACATCCAAATGCCATAGCAAAACAATTTTAGGTCCAAGGAATCAAAATACCATATTGAACAAAAAATTTGGTCAGAAGATCAAAGCAAGCTTCAGCTATCATCAGATAAACTCAACTACACTTTTAAAAAATATATGCACCAGTCTTCATCAATCAATAGAGTAAGTTTTCCTTCACTAATGTACATATGCTCCCATTTCTTAAGAAGTACAGTATTTTGTAAACAATAAATATTCCTTTTATATAGTGTCACTCATGCAAAGACCTTTCATAAACTAAAGTCAAATCTTCCCATTGGATGCTACAAGGAAGTAGGCTACCTCAGCAGTAACAGTAGAAACAGTATATTTTATTGGTGGTGAAAATAGTCAGCAAGCTAGGATCTTTTTTTCCTAAACCAACAGTGAAACATTTTTATTCAAGTAAATTCATACTTGTATTTCAACTGATTTGTTAGATAAGAGGCTAAAGAAGAGGACTTATAAGTTAATTATACAATTTAGCAACTGTATTATTTATTTCTGAGTGTTTTACCACCATCCCAAAAATGGTTAAAATAATTATCACTCACTATACTGGGGGTTAACAACACAGGCAGGGTTCAGTTGGCATGGTTCATCTCCACTCCTTATGGTGTCAGCTGGACTCATTCATGCTGCTACGGTCAGTTGGCAGGTCAGCTCATTGGCCCTGGGTGGCTTCACCTACATTATTGGCAACTGGCTGGGGCCATGAGCCAGTGCACGTCAGTTCTCTCTTTATGATATCTCCAACAGCTATTTTGGGATTTCCCATACGGCATCTGATTTCTAAGAAGACAAGAACAGAGCCTGGACATCCTCTTGAAGCTGGACTTGGAGATGCTACTCTGTTACTCTCCCACATTGTTGGTCAAAGCAAGTCACAAGGTCAGCCCTTATTAAAGGGAAAGGAGTAGACTCCACACCTTCATGAGAGGAAAGTCTTATTGGGAAAAAAAGCATATAATAGAGATAAGAGAACTTGTCACAGCCATCTTTTCAAACAATTTGTTGTATCAACATATAAGTACTAAATTTCTTCCTTCCTTAAAAAAAAAAAAGGCTCTAATAGTGACTTTGCAAAGTTTTCAACAAACTATTCCCTCTCCTTCAAATGCATTGAAATAATTGTCTTGAATCTAGGCTATTTGTTCTATATGCCTTTTTAAAAGAATATATTGACTCCCATCTATGTCCAAGTAATCCAATACTTACCTTTCCACAAAGAGTAAATGCTGTTGTGTATGGATATGTTCATGCACCATATTTGCACTCTTATATCAATTGAAAAATCCTAGTGTTTAGTCCTTCTTTTACTAAATTTTAAAATTATTCTTTCTAATTTCACATACTTTATCTAGATATTATAAGTATAGCCCATTGTATTTTATAAATCAGTCACAATATAAAAACTGCTTTTGGGGCCCCTCCCCCATACACACACAGGCATGCTAAATTCAAAGTGGAGGGCTTCTTGAGAATATTTGGGAGTAGTGAGTGACTTTTCTCTTTTTCATTTATTTTATGGGTGATATTATTGTTATGTGCCAGAAGTGAGAATATGGAACAATCAAAATAACATGTAGCAAGAGTAATTAAACTTTATATCTAAAAAACCTTATCAAACAAGGACTTGATAACTGAGATAATAGGAGATAAACTCTGGAGCTGGCATAGCAACCTTCCCCGATCTCAGGTTCAGGGTAGATTTTCTTTTAAGTCCTTATTTTTGAAGATCAGGGAGGGATCAGCAACCACTGTGTCACTTATACCCAAGGCATAAAGCACAACCTGCGGGAGAAAAGTCACAAAGCTGATGGCACAAATAGGTGGTTTCAGGAGCATAAGCAGCTTTCAGAGATAGGTCATTACTTTCCCCCTTCTCATTTCCATCCTACTTCAAACTTCCAAAAAATCCAGGTTTATCCATCCATTGGAGTAGTAATAGTAGTTAGGGTACTAGTTAGGTTGATTTAACAGTGGTTTATTTCACTGTGATATAGTAAATGCCTGAGGCAAAGGGCAGTCCTGTTCCATGATGTGGTCCTGAGATGTAAGATGCATGCTTTTGTTTTATCACTCCACAATGCCCAATTCTGCTTAATCCAAATTGGCTTCCCATAACCAAGTTCTGCCCTGGGGAGGGAAGAGAGGAAAAGAGGGAACAGAGGGAAAGTAGCTTTCTTTTAGGGACATGGCCCAGAAGTTACATACATCACTCAGTGGATATGTCATTTGCCTTAAATAAGTACTCAACACAATTGTATTACTCAGAATAGCCCAAGAAAATAACTATGGCTCTATATAAAAATTTTGCTACAATTATAATCATTGTAGTACTAATAATGTGAAAGAAAAAACTCTATAAATCCAACAATAGATGATGTATTAATATATGTTATTAAAGAGAAATATTAAAGTCTAGATTTGCCCACTGGAGTAGTTATAATACTTAGACTATTTGATCATCTGTTTTCACAGAAACTCAAGTAACATGAAAGACACAGAAAAAATTGAGTGTTAAAAAGTCAATTATAATATAAATGCTATTTCATTTTATATAATCTTATGTGTGTATTAGAGGCCCAGTGCACGAAATTAGTGCATGGGGCAGGGGGTGTCCCTCAGCCCAGCCTGCACCCTCTCCAATCTGGGACCCCTCAAGGGCAGTCGGAAATCTCTCTCACAATTCAGGACTGCTGGCTCCCTACCACTCACCTGCCTGCCTGCCTGATTGCCCCTAACCGCTTCTGCCTGCCAGCTTGATCACCCCCTAACCACTCCCCTGCCAGCCTGATTGATGCTTAACTGCTCCCCTGCTGGCCCAATTGTCCCTAACTTCCCTCCCCTGCAGGCCTGGTCACCCCTAACTGTCCTCCCCTGAAGGCCTGGTCTCCCCCAACTGCTCTTCCCTGTAGGCCTGGTCACCCCTAAACTGTCCTCCCCTGCTGGCTCAATCGCCCCCAACTGCCTTCCCTTACAGGCCTGATCACCCCTAACTTCCCTCCCCTGCCAGCCTGGTTGCCCCTAACTGCCCTCCCCTGCAGGCCTGGTCCCCCCAAACTGCCCTCCCCTTCAGGCCTTGCCCCCCCCCAACTGCCCTCTCCTGTAGGCCTGGTCACCCCTAACTGCCCTCCTTTACAGGCCTGACCCCTCCCAACAGTCCTCCCCTGCTGGCCTGATCACCCACAACTGCCCTCCCTTGCTGGCCATCTTGTGTCCACAGGGGGGCGGCCATCTTGTGTGTTGGAGTGATGGTCAATTTGCATATCACCTCTTTATTATATAGGATATCATATATAATCTTACAGTCTTTTAATTCTAAAATTCGTTTAATGATAGAAAATAAAAATATCAAGAAGATATTAACACAAAATACAGAATTCTAATATTCTATCAGTCTCACTTTTTATAAAGCAATCCTTTATCTTGGCTATACTTTGAGTTCAGCACAGCATTAATGGCTAAGGAATGACCACACAATTTTTATTTTCCTGGGAATATTTTTAAGTTGAATTATACCAGTTCAGGGAAAGAATATGTTTCAGCTCCTGCAATCTCCTTAACTTCAGATTTCCAAATGTAATGTATCAACTTGGAAATCCAGAATCCAAGTACATTGGTACAGGGCTGCTTCCTCCTTTCTTGGAGTATCTTATCTCCTCTGACATAGACTACCATTAAGATTGGCTGCATTTTTGAAAAGGCAATAAAGAGTTAACATATATATTAGCTTGAAATAAGGCAACGGCACATCAACTCGCTGCCTAAATATAATTTCAAAGGAAAAATATTACTGAACAAGGACTGTATAAAACAGAAAATAAAGAGAGTAGCCAGTAATGGATGAAAAATCTGCTTGTTAAAAAGATTTGGCTAGAGCTACTGTAGCGATTTTTCTGGCTAGATTCTTTTAATGCACACAGTGACAGAACCCCACGATACCCATTTATTTGAACATCAGATTTCATTAAAGGGCTGGAAATGAAATCTCTTAATAGATTTTTCTTCACCAACTGCTTAATTATGATAACTTCATGTTAACAAAACGGATTACATTTGTTGTCCCTGTACTTACTAAGGCCTAACTGGTAAATAGCCTGTCAACATTTCCATTCCCACCCTAATGTTTCAAGGGGATTTTATTTGACTGAAAATCAGTTGCAGGCATCCACTGGCTCAGTCCAAAATTATTTTTATCTTGTTTAAGTAGAACAGTTCTGTACCAGTTTAACCTTTCCTATGGAAAGAGGGACTAATTTGGCCCTTGTGTGTACCCATCGGTAGGTGTTTTATTTTTCTTCTTCCTCTTAAAGCTCAAATTAGTAATTTAAAATTTCCATAAATTTGTAATAATGGAGAGTCTATTTTGCCTGTCACCCAGTGGCCAACCAAGACCTTCAGAGTGGATTTTCTCTGTTCCTGCTGAGAGTGTAATAGAAGGGTCAGGCTCATACTTGAATGGCTCAGTCCCTTGAAATAAATTATGGTTCTGCATTTTTAGGCAAAACGGAATTATAAGAAAGCTTACTTTGCTTTCATGTACTATTAAATAATTGATCTGACTTTCCCTTCCTAAAATAACTCAGTAGCCTATGCATACTTTCAGATCAACAATATGAAAAAGACCCAAAATTTCAAGCTTTTATATTTGAGTTCATTCTTCATTTAACTTTTAAAACACTACTGTAGTTGAATGTTAAAACAAAAACAATAGCAAGTAGTGAGCATATTGTGATTATATTTCTTCACTCATTCACTACTATATATGAAATGCCAGCAGTTAGTGTAATTCACTGGCCCCATTAAGAAGTCTGACACTGAACACCACCCCTAGGATGATGTTCAACATCCTCATATGCTTCTCCATTGTAATGGCACCATCTTTAATTCTTATTTTTTATTAGAAAGTTTTTTATTTTATTTTAAAAAGCCAACAGTTCAAAATCTGCCACTTTAAATCATGGATGAAGTAATGTAAGCCTAAATTTGAAGCAGTCTATGAAATTTTACATTGTAATGGTTAAAAATATTTCTAAGATTTGAACATTAGAAGGGTAAGAAAGTTGTCTCTACATTCTTGCTTAGTAGCAAAGTTGTTTCTACATTCTTGCTTTTTTATCTTTAATAAATCTTTATTGTTGGGAGTATTACATATGTCCCTTTTTTCCTCCTATTCCCCTCTTCCATCCTCCTCTTCCCCAAGCCTTCACCACTCACTGTCTGTTTCTCTGAGTTATGCATATATTGCCTGTGACCATGGGTTATGCATATATGCATATGAGTTCATTGGTTGATCTCTTCCATCCCTCCACCCTCCCCTGCCTTCCCTCTGAGTTTTGACAGTCTGATGTTTCTATGTCTCTGGGTCTATTTTTGTTCATCAGTTTAGGTTGTTCATTAGATTCCACATATGAGTGAGATCATGTGATACTTATCTTTCTCTGACTGGCTTATTTCTCTTAGCATAATGCTCTCTAGGTCCATCCATGCTGTTGCAAATAGTAAGAGTTCTTTTGTTTTATAGCTACATAGTATTCCACCAGTTCTTCAGTCTCTTCTACTTCCTTCCTTTCAGGTAGGACTTTTTCCAGCAAAGGGAGTTCATTAGGAGAGAGTAAGCCATTCTCAGGAAAGATTACCTTAAATTCAATGATTAGATGATGCTTTTCATATGGTCTATGGCATGCCTTCATTTAGCACACATTTGATATCTCCAGCTAAATCAGTGACTAGAAACTATCTCAGCTCTTAAAGCAATACTATGGGCTCATGGGTGGAACAGATACATTGAGGAATAATGTTTCTCTCTCTCCCTCTCCCTTACTCTCTGAAATCAATAAAAATATATTAACGTATGTAATTTACCAGAATATAAAAGATAAATTATATGACTACTCTGATAGATAATGTCTTTTGATAATAACATAAATTCATTGTTTTTAAAATATATATCAAAGTCAGAATAGAAAAAAATAGAGAATACCATTTAAAAATCTGTAGGTATTCATAACAATGTGAATATATTTAATGCCACAAAATTGTACACTTAAAAATGATTAAAATGGTAACACAATATTTTAACACAATAGAAATATACATAATTTTATTAAAGAATAAGTTTTGAAAGGATACATATAATGATGTTATATGAGTAGCATATATCAAATTATTTACTAAATTATTTTGAGTAGATCAACAAAAATTCAGCTATTACTACTACTGTGTTTAAGCACTATAATAATGCTATAAATGTGTTTAATGACCACTTTTATTTTCTAGACATGGTTCCAAGAACTTCATCTCATTTAATTTTTTACAACAATTTAATGAGGTAGAAATTATAATTTGTATTTTATAATTGAGGTCCCTGAGAATAAGGGTATTGAAATTATTTGCCTAATGTCATATAGCTAGAAGGCGATGGATGCTGCCATTTAAGTAAGCCCAGGTCCAACTGACTCTGAAATAGTCTGAAATTGATATTCACAACACTGTTTCTTATCATTACATTCATTAAATCTCACTGGCTTAAATATAAACTAAGAAAACATGAAATAATTGAATGAAATATTGAAACAAATTTTGGAAGAAATGAGGAACATAATCTACTCTCAAGCCTTTGGAGAAAGTGTGGCCCTGCCACACCTTAATTTTGGACTTCTGGCTTCCAGACTGAGAGAATAATTTTTGTTGTTTTAAGAAAAGTCTGTTGGAAAAATAAAATTTATTGGTGAAATTTAAAGACATGATTGTTAAGGTGAAGAAAAAACAAGAATGCCTGCTGTCACTATTTCTATTCAATTTTGTTACTGGGAATTCTAACTAACCCAGGAAAGCAAGAAAGATCATAGGGGGAAAATCCCAAACTGTCCTCTTTGTGGAATCATTGGGGGGAAAAATGTCCCAAAAATCACAATTCATCATTCTATCTAGTGAGTTGGGGATCTATGCTACCATTTTTCAAATTTGAATGTAGCACTAGAATATCCAAGAATCCTGAGGGATGGAGCAGCCTTTCTCTTGCTTTTCTGCTTATTTTTGCTTCCCTTCTCTGTTTCGTTGAATGTTTCCCCCATCATTCACTGGAGCCTGACTCTGGTTCCTCCAATTAGAGTGAATTGCAAAGTTCTATGATCATGGGAAATGGAATTGTTCTGTTAGATCACTATATGTGATGGACAAAGGAATCAATGCTTTAATTAATTGTCACTGTAGTGAATATAAGTACATTACATCAACACCACATTTTTGGAAAAGGATTTATTTCTAACGTGATATATTTGTGATTTCAGATATTAAAGGCATATTTACATCTCAATTTTAATTGCATTATAGCTCAGCACATTTCTTCAGCAGAAGAAATGACCACAAAACAAGTCTAGGTCCACAACATAGGGAGTAGGAATTGAGTTTTGAGCAATACTTGGAAACTGGATGTTGAGCTCTTGAAGGCTGTGTGTGCTCAAACTGTGCCTACTCTTCTTCTTTTTCTTAAGTAAAGAAGGAACTAATAAATGTCCAAATATGGCCACATTATTATGGAATTTGATAATGAGAAGAATCTACCTCTGTGATTAGCTTTGTGGTTTGGACAACTCATTTCACTTATGTGACACTCAGTTTCCTTCCTCTATAAAATGATTAGACTGAGTTGGGTGATATCTCAAAAGGTTTTCATTTCTGAAATTCCTTGAGGGTCTGGACACACAGTGATGATATCTTCTATTCACCAAATATTTTGCATGTATTTTTTGTGATTCTAACTGTTTTGCCTTCAATATTTTATTCAATTAGTATATCACTTCTCTTAGGAAGAAATTATATGCCCAACTTTACAGATGGGGGAACAAAATCATACAGTTGTAAAATTACAAAGGCAGAGCTCAAAGCATGGAAATCTTGGTTTGAACTCTTATTCAAAATTTATACTTTTATTCACTGTGTTATTCTACAAACATTCAACCTTAATTTTGCTGCTTTAGTAAATGTATTCACCCAATTATACAGTAAGTCTAAAGTGTCTCCTCCAGGCCTGTACCATGTCCCCAAAATGTAATAACCATAACAATGTGGCTGCAACATTGTGTTCATTTTCTGAGCTCTGACCAAAACTAGAGTGATAGTGATAAACACATCCTAGCTTAAAAATGCTTACTTTCCTTTACTTCTAGGTGTGTCACCATCATCATATATATCATCACAAACTATCCCATGAATTTATTTACTATGCTCACAGGTTAGTATCTGTATGTTACACAAAATATAAGTTTAACAAGGCAAATATATTTTTATATCTTGTTTACTGAATCCCAAGTACTCAGAATAATAGCTGGTACATGATCAATAAATATTTATTGAATGAAGGAATAATCAGGGATAAATATATCAGAGTTTATATGTACACATGACTGAGTTATATGATTGAATTAGAATTACAGTATATAGATAGTTCTCTTTTAAATTATGTTCAATAAGTTCTCTTATTTACAAGTCTTAGGTTGAATTATAAAGCTTTAGAAATAAATTCTGAAATCTAGCCCATTGAAGTTGTTTGATTATTGTAATCATCACTCTCTGAGTAGACCCTAGCACGCCAAAATATAAAGATTGTCTTTTCTGTCTGCTTGTTCTACATGTGACACCTGGACCTCCCACAGTCTAAGTTAAAGTTAGTGGCCTAGCACACTTGGAAATATCCCTTTTAGACAATTTACTCTAATCACGTAATAAGCATTCAACGTGTTTTTGGTGATTGATTCTAAATTGGAGCCAACTTATTTCAAATTATCTCTGCCTGGATAGCTTCATGTGAGATTCACCACTACAGATTTTTCAGTTTCCCAATTTAGTCACAGTGTTGCTTAGGATTACTATTATCTCATTAAATACAAATGGACTCTGCTTTGAAGGCATGACTATGTTGCTTGCTGAGGCTCATAGAATAAAGCCTTTTAAAACTGCTGCTGTTTTAGTTTGGAAGCTAATAACAACCAATGGAAAATAATCCATTAAGTATAAGTTATCAGTTTTGCAACCAGCCTGTATCATCCTAGAGATCAAAATCTATAATTTTAATGTAAATTTTACTTTCCCACCTTACTTTGGATTATTTCTGAAAATTTGATTTTTTCTTCACTGAAGGCTTGATATACAAACACAATAACTCAAATAATATTTAATTACATTGTATAGATTGAGTTGAATTTTCTGTATCAAGCATGTCTCACTAACATAGATGAACATATAAAGAAGAGGCAGAAAATGGCTACACACTTAGAGACCTCACAGGAGTTGAGATATTGTAGAATGCCTATGGTTGTAGAAGCCACAAATAGCCTGAGTTACTCTATAGTCTCTATTTCACAAACCTTCACCAAGTGCATTTGGAAAATAGACCATATATAGAGCTAAAAATCTGCCACCATTCTTATCACAAGAGAATGAAGAAAATCTAATTGCAAGAAAATGATACAACAAACTTTAATTTCATTTCTCTTGAGTATTTTCTCAGGGGTAATAAAAAAAAGGCGGGAAAGTACCTGACCTGGTCTACTAAGACTTTTTGTGCCATTTTATAAAATGGATTTTATGTCTTTGTTTGCAAATTGTCCAATTTAGAGTCTTCTCATTGCTGATGACTTCATTATTGAGCCCCTTGAAGAAAATATCAAAGATATACCACATATATCTTCTGAGCCAGTAATAAATTTATCATAATTTCTTGTCAGCATCATCTTCATTATTTCCCTCCCCCACTTTCTCCAAAGTCTTCCTGCCAACATTAAAAGCAAACAAAAAATACCTGTCAGTTATGTTTATTTTAAAAGCAAAGATAACATACCTAATACAGGGCATAAATACAAGGCAAAATTAGATCAACACATTGGACAGAAAGAATCTCCAACTATCACTGTGAATTGTAATAATAATAACAAAAAAGTCATTCATTTAGCCTTTTACTCTGTTAGCCATTGTTGGCAATGATTGAAACTTAAATGAAACTTTAAAAGGAATATAGAAAATTAAAAAAATAATCCTCAAATTTCTGCTAATGTTTACTAAACAATAATACTACAAGTCAAAATTAATTTTTAACTTTGATCTGTTAGCACAGCATAGTAGCAAGAGGGTCTGAGCCAGCTGCACTAAATAAAGGTCGTGCCATCTCACGCAAGAATTTGAGTCTTGGTTTCCTTACATGAAAATACTAAACTTATCTGGAAAGGTTATTGTAAAACAAAAATATATCAAAATGGTATGCAATATTATCTACCTGATGTTACTAATGAAATTAATTCTAAAGTAAATAAAAATCAATGCTTATATATCATTAATTTGAGTAATTATAAATATAGGCAAATCATTCACAGACTGTACCATGCTTCTCACTGGAATTTCATATAAAGGACCCAATAAGCTTATCCTTCTGAGAACACTTTCTATCTCACACTATTCCTTCTCTCATACTCTTCTCACATCACTCTTACACTCAATGAATGGGACCATCATCATCTGTGTTTTCTATAGCTAGTCCTTCTAGTTACCACCACAGGCTCTGATGGTAATTAAGTGACTGAAGGACTGTGACAATAAACTAGAAAACATGAATTATAACCTTATCATGTGCCAGGCACCATTCTAAGTGCTCATTGTGTATATATGACCTTTCATTATGTATAAACTAGAAGCCCGGTGCACGAAATTCGTGCACGGCGGGGGGGTGTCCCTCAACCCAGCCTGTACCCTCTCCAATCTGGGACTCCTGGAGGGATGTCCGACTGCCCGTTTAGGCCCGATCCCACCAGGACATCCCTCTCACAATCCAGGACTGCTGGCTCCCAAATGCTTGCCTGCCTGCCTTCCTGATTGCCCCTAACCGCTTCTGCCTGCCAGCCTGATCACCCCCTAACCACTCCGCTGCCAGCCTGGTTGATGCTTAACTGCTCCCCTGCCAGCCTGTTTGCCCCCAACTTCCCTCCTCTGCCAGCCTGGTCACCCCTAACTGCCCTCTCCTGCAGGGTTGATCACCTCCAACTGCCCTCCCTTGCAAGCCTAGTCCCTCACAACTGCCCTCCCTTGCAGGACGGGTGCCTCCCAACTGCCCTCTCCTGCTGGCCATCTTGTAGTGGCCATCTTGTGTCCACATGGGGGCAGGATCTTTGACCACATGGAGGCAGCTATATTGTGTGTTGCAGTGATGATCAATCTGTATATTACTCTTTTATTAGATAAGATAGAGGTCTGGTGCACGGGTGGGGACCAGCTGGTTTGCCCTGAAGGGTGGGGTTCTCTTAGGGCGTGGGGTGGCCTGAGCGAGGGGCCTGTGGTGGTTTGCAGGCCGGCCACGCCCCCTGGCAACCCAAGCAGAGGCCCTGGTATCTGGGATTTATTTTCCTTCTACAATTGAAACTTTGTAGCCTGGAGCAGAGCCAAGCCTGCTGTTCCCTCCGGGGCGGCAGCCATCTCTGTGGCAGTTAATTCACCTTCTACAGTTGAAACTTTGTAGCCTTAAGCGGGTGAGCCCGGCCAGGGTGTGCTTTAAAGCTTTGCTTCCCCTGTTGCCGCCGGCAACCCTGGCCTGCTCTCTCAAGCTCCATTCTGTTGCCATTTGTTTGAATTTGTTTACCTTCTATAATTGAAACTTTGTAGCTTGAGTGGAGGCTTAGGCCTGCAACGGCTATGGAAAGCTTGGCTTGCTCTGTTAACTGGGAAACCTTGCTCTCTGTGGCTGTAGCCATCTTGGTTTGGGTTAATTTGCATACTCGCCCTGATTGGCTGGTGGGCGTGGCTTGGCTGGTGGGTGTGGCTTATGTAGCGGAGTGATGGTTAATTTGCATATTACCATTTTATTAGAGAAGATACCTCATATTTATACAAAAAAGATGTAAGAATGACACTAAAAATTCCTTAATCACCATGGGCGAGGTGAAACACATATCTCAATGTTATAGTTAAAGACATGGGAGATGAAAAATGAGGAAAGACAGAATAGTTCCCCCTGGTCAAAGAGAACATAAGCTGGGCAACTTTTCGAGATTTATTTTCTAAATCTTGTGACTGAGTGCAGCGACAACTGTCATCCATCATTAGTGCCTGCCTGGTATATGCCATGCATTATTCAGTGGATATTTGCAAATGAAAAAATAAATGAAAGCTGATCATTAGATTCTGGAGGAATGTTTATAGACTTACACTTGCACCAAAACAGAATATATATAAAATTACATATATATATGTAATTTTTTTCATGGGAATTCAAATGTTAATGACACCAGAACCCACTCACACTGTTTGCTTCTCTGCTTGGACTTAGTCTGGGACAGAAATTACAGGGTAGGTGTTGAATAAAAGTTATCAGCTTTTGCGGTTTTTAGACGGAAATAGAGAACAGTAAGGTACAAACATAAAATGTTTTTATTCAGGTTTTCCTGAAGGCTTATAAAAAGGTCACACTCATTTGGAAGCAACACAAGCTTCTAGAGACAATAGTTCATATTATTATTAGGAAAAAACATGTGAGAAAAATATATTAAGGAAAAGAAAAAGACTTGCCCATGGCAATTCTTTCAAAATCTAATGACAAATGTCAAGCACTGTTGGACTAGTAGAATATGTTACATTTCAGAGTGCTAATAAAGGACTACAATTGGAGAGTGACTCACAGAGGTAGGCTCTTAATATAAATATATTTTAATGATTTCAGAGAGGAAAGGACAGGGAAAGAGAGGTAGAAACATCAATGATGATGAGAGAGAATAATTGATCAGCTGCTTCCTGCAAGCCCCTTGCTGGGGATTGAGCCTACAACCTGGGCATGTGCCCTTGACCAGAATTGAACCTGGGACCCTTCTGTCTGCAGACTGACACTCTATACATTGAGCCAAACCAGTCTGGGTGGCTCTTAATATTTTACATGCTTAGTCTTAAGTATTTTTACTGGTAGCATATCATGTCTGTTTCAATCATTAGAGACCCCAGAGATTTCCTACTGAATAATCAAAACACATTTTCATATGCTCTCACTCACCCATATTGAAGAAAGCTGTGAACACCAAGGTGCAATTGTGAGCTCCTGTTCACAGAATGGGACCAGGTATTTGTTTGTTTGTTTGCTTATGAGAATTAAAAAAACAATTATTTTAGCCCCTACAAACCCTGATGCTCACAGTGCTTGGTGTTTCTTCTAATCTTCTAAATCAAGCGGGGGTGGGGGGGCGGCGGGGAAGGTGGGGATGAAAAAGAGACCTCTTTCCAAAGAAGCATTGCTAGCATATCAGGAGCAGCCCCACAGGTCAGGGGTACATTACCAGAGCGGTTCTTGTTAAGGGATTACCCATGATGCATTAGTACCTTAATTACATTTTTAAAAGTCACGCGAGGGAAGCATGCTAGTAGTGACTGTCTGGACCTTTTAAACAGTGTGCTGCAGCTTGCTTCTTGGCCTTCAGCCCCACTTGCCATGGAAGGGGCCATTCCACTAGTGTTGACAACACTCTATGTGCAGGGAATTCAAAGAGGCAGCAACATTTATCTCTTCCCTAGTTCCATGTCCTCACCTCCAGTCCCCTGGCTATGGTTTCAGGCCCCAGACCCCAGAGATTCAGCTTAAAATAGGCAGACGTTCTGATGTGATGTTAAAACCTCTCCTGTCAATATTTGTGAAGTTCAAATAACTCCTCTAAATTGTGAAAATCTGAGATCCCCAGGAGGGAAATGTGTCTTTTGTCTATCCCTTAACCATGATTTTAAAAAAACAGAAGTTATTGTCCTCAAAAAAGCTCAAGTGTCTGTGAGATTTTCCAAAATCCTCAAGCAGATAGATGCAAACACACATACACATTGGAAACAGTAGTTGGGGAAAAAAAAGTAGTGAAAAAAATTATAATTTTTTCTAACTTTTTATAATTTTTAAAATATTTACTCCTTCCCCTAAATAAAATATTTTGTTTTTAAATCAGCTTGTCACATGGCATCCTTTTCTTTTTATTCCACTCAAGTCTAGCAGTTTTTAGGGTCACCTAGTAAGCAGGCCAGAATAGCACACCCAAATGAGGAATATGTTGCCTCCAAGATCCAAAGGCCCACTTAGCATTGAGAATTGCTTTTTGGTTGTACAAGGGATTAGACTATAACAAGTAATCGTTCATTTTAGAAGACATGTATGATATATCTCCCACAACTGGTGGACAAGTAAATTCTTTCAGAGAAGATCTAGCTATTTATTGGTAGTTGACTAAGAATTCTATAATATCAGTGATGTTCAATTACTTAAAAACAAAAGAAAAAGAATGTACTAATGAATTTCTTTGTTTCGTCATTTTTTTAAATGTCAGGGAGGATTTGATGACTTACCATGAATACTTAAAATACTTGCATATCTTTAGAGAAATACTGGTAGAAGAAAGTAAAAATTTTCCTGAGAATAGAAAATCTATAAGAAATTAAACAGCATCGATGACACTTGCTTTATTAATAATTAGCATTTTTGAATTTTTATTCTATTCTTGGCACTGTTCTTAGAACTATGTATTAAAATCATCTTATTTTATCCTCAAAAACAGTTTCAAATGCCAAGCTTTTAAAAGGCACTCAGAACTTACTAAATTCAGAGGCTGAGTTTATTTCCCTAAAAAAATACATCTTATTAATTTTATGAGACATGCATTTAAATTATGTCTTGCTAGCTGCATATACCACAAATTACTGGGAAAAACACACAACATTTACAGTTATTTGGATAGAGTTGTCTTTTTAATTTAAACCATTTAAACTTTAAGTTTTTCTTTAACCAACTCATCTAATTTTACCCAACCTGTCAAAATAAATTTCCAGCATTTATCTGTAGGTTTGGCTCTATGGGCCTGCCATCTATACAGTCACACAGGCTCTTATGAATAAAATGGCCTCTCACTTAGTTCATGCTTGAGCTGTTACTATCTTGAAATTATTAATATTATTTAATCAAGGATTCTGCATTTTTACTTTCGTTGAATACCACAAATCATGTATCTGGTTCTACTTGCCTCCACCTAAAATTATCTTATTTACTCATAAACCTTACTACATGTTTATGCTTTGTCTTCCCCACTGGAATGTAATCTTTATTAGAATATTTTGTCTGTCTTATATACCAAAGTAATCAGCATGTGCTCAAAATGTTTTTTAAAATTTTATATCTAGCTTCACTTTTCATATCTGAATAAGGCCATATCTTATTCTTATGAGAATAAGCAGTACAACCCAAATAATTAATATTCATCTAACATTGTTCATATTTAACAGGAGTATCAAGGAGGACATAAACATTCTCTTGAAGGCTGACCTTACATTTCCAAACTTATTAAGTAATTGTAAATGTCACAGTGTGTCATGAGAGAAGAATGCCAATAGCAGTCTTTGAATTACAATTTCTTGGTGACCAAATCTCACCTGAAATTTTATGAGCAAGAGGCTGATATTCTGGTGAATTTCTCCTATTTTCTTTCAGATCCATTATGTCACTTTAATCTATACTTTAACAAATAAGAACAAGAAGGGAAAAAATGGAGAGATTAAACACAATCAAATAAACCATATCTGATACATTATTACTTTTAAAATTAATTTCTGGCTCTGATACTCTACTATAACCATCAGAACCATTTGCCTTACTAATTAAGTGTGTTTAGACCCTTCATCATTAAAAAACTAACTATATATTAATATTTTAGAGGTGAAAAGTAAATATTTATAGTTTTTCATTGAGATATATTCTTATGTTGTGTCTAGATGTGGATCTCTAAATTTATCCTACTGTGAGTTCATGAGCTTCTTAGATGTATAAATGAATGTTTTTTAGGTTTTTACCACTTTTTTCTGTCCTTTTATCTCCTCTTCTTTTGAGATTTTTATAAGTATGATGGCATGTTTGATGCTGTCCCTAAGACTCTAATTTTTCATTATTTTTTCTTTCCATTGTCTAAATGGATAATCTCCATTGACCCATTTTAAAGTTCACTAATTCTGTTGTTTGTTGAAATCTGCTGTTGAGCTTCTTATTATAAAGAGCCCCCTAGTAAACTATTTTAGTCCCTGAAGTTTTCAATTTTAGAATTTCTAGAATGTTGTTTTTTATAATTTATATATATGTATTGATATTCTATATTTAATGTGAAATCATTCTGCTTTTATTTAGTTCTTGAGATGTACTTTCCTTTAGTTCTTTGAATGTATTTTAAATAGCTGATTTAAAGTCTTTGTTAAGTAAGTCCAAAATCCAAGCTTTACCAGGGACAGTTTCTATTAGTTGCTTTTTTCTTTTTATAAGTCATACTTGCTTGTTTCTTTGTATGTCTCATAATTTTTTGTTGTTGAAAAATGGATATTTCAAGTAATGTAATGTTGTAACTGTGGAAATCAAATTCTACCCCCTTCCCATATTTATTATTTATTTAGCAAATTTTCTGAACTAATTATGTGAAATCTGTATTCTTTTTTATGTATAGCCACTGAAATTTCTGCTCAGTTTGTTTAGTGGTCAGCTGATGATTGGTCAGAGATTTCCTTAGATTCCTGGGACAATTAGTCTGTAAATCTTTGCTAAGGAGCTCTGTACATGTGTTGAAGCATACCCTTGATACTCAGTCAGACCACTTCCTGCTTGAACAGTGCCTCTAGGTCAGCAAGATGAGTGATTAGGGCCTTCTTAGTTTTTTCCTAATCATATTTAAAGCCCTGAGCATGCATACAGCCCTACACATACATGTAGCTTTCTAGATTACCAAAAAGATGTCAGACCTTTTCAAAGTCCCCTATGAACAACTCATTCCCAAGATTTTCCTTTTGGGTTGGTCTACTCTTTGCCCCAACTTTTTTTATCATCTTAGACTTTTTTTTAATAAACACCCCCAGAAAAAACACACACACACAAAAAAAAACACCTGTTTGCACTGAGTGAGCTCTAGGTCTGATTAACTAAAGAGCCTTGCTAATGGGATCTCCAAGGAACCACCGGACAGGTCAAATAATGACAGACTTTTGGGAATGGGTCTTGAAATACATTTCAAACCTATATTTATTCTGCACTGGCTAGCAGCAGTTGGTTTCACTATGATTGCAGGATATTTGTTTTCAAGGCTATTTGTGGAGCTGGGGTGGGGGTGGGGTAATAGGGACAGTTAAAATGCCATAAAGTTTAGTTTTCTTAAACAAATACTTTCCAGATTATTACAAGTCTTCAATTTATAGAGTTCTGAAAAAGTTGATTCCTACAGTTTCTGCCAATGTTCTCTTGCTTTTATAGAGAAAATAATTTTCTGAGGTATTTACTCTACAATTTTTGCTGCTATAATTATACTTTCCAAGAGATGATCTTTAAAAATTAATTGCTTCATATTGTTTGTCAACTTACTCTAAGTTAAATACCTGAATTACACCACTGTTTTAAGTTGACTGGTGTGCTTTTTCCTGTCTAATATTCAGAAAACTGAATATAAAATTTCCCTCAAGTTTTACTGTTCGTTAGTAGCCTAGGTACATATAATCATGTTTCCTCTGGTAAGAGTTTTTCAAAAGAATAAACAATAAATACAAAACATTATTTCTCTAGCTCCACTCTGTCTTTAATATTCCAGTTCTCTTTAAAATTATGGTAACCAGTTCTATATTACAGAAGTTATCTTACATGGACTTCTACAGTAATTCTGGTGATTGAGAAAGCAATTACAATACCTAGGGAAGCTCCCATTTCCATTGTTTTTCAGTTGAGGCAGAGGTTGAGTCTGATTTCTTTTTTTTTATTTTATTTAAAGAGATTTTATTAATTTTTAGAGAGAAAGAGAGAAACATTGATTGACTGCTTCCTGCATGCTCTCTAATAGGGATTAAGCCCGCAATCTGGGCATGTGCCCCGACTAGGAATCAAACTAGCGACACTTTGGTGCACAAGATGATGCCCAACCAACTAAGCCACACTGGCCAGGGCTGAATCTGATTTCTGATGAGTCTACCACATCATATTCCTCAAAGAGCAGGCCCAAGGAAGATGTGCCCTTGACTTCCCAGGCAAAACTGTAACTACATTCTGCAACGTAGTTTGGCAGTCTTCAGCCAAACTATAAGAAATCTTCTAAGTTGCACCTGCTGTTTACACACATGCACAACTTCACCAGTATCTGACAACACAGTGATACATTTCTTACCATTGATATATTTACATTAATCAGCCAAAGTTCATTGTTTATATTTGGGTTCACTCTTGGTATTGTACATTATATGGGTTCAACATATGCAAAATGACAAGTATCAACTATTGAAGTATCATACAGAATAGTTTCACTGCCCTAAAAATCCTCTTTTCTCTGCCTATTTATCTCTCCATTTCACCTAATTACTCAGTATTCCTAAACCTTTCTACTGTCTCCATTGTTTTGCCTTATCCAGAATGTCAAATAGAATTATATGGTATGTAACCTTTTCAGATTGGCTTCCTTTACTTAGTAATATACATTCAATATTATTTTATGTTTTTATCATGGCTTTATCATAGCCCATTTTTCTTTAGTGCTGAATAATATTCCATTCTTTGAATATATGACAGTATATTTACCTACTCACTCACTGAAGGATATCTTGGTCCAAATTTTGACAATTAATAAAGCTGCTATAAATATTCATATGCAGGTTTTATGTGCACATAATTTTTAAATTCATATGGGTAAATGCCAAAGAGTATGATTGCTGGATCATATAGTATGTGTAGTCTTGGAAGAAACTGGCAAACTGTCTGCCAAAGTGGCTATTACATTTTGCATTCCCAACAACAATAAATGAGAGTTCCTTCTGCTCTACATCCTCGAAAGCATTTAGTGTTGTCAGTGTTCTAGATTTTGTTGATTATAATAAATGTGAAGTGGTATATCATTATTTTAATTTTCAATTCTCTAATAACATTTTTATATGTTAACATGTTATTTGTATATATTCTTTGATGAAATGTCTATTCAGGTCTTTTGCCCATTTTAAAACCAGGTTGTTCATATTTTTATTCTTAAGTCTTGAGTTCTTTGTATATTTTGGATAAATCCTTTTTCAAATGTGTCTTTAGCAAATATTTTCCTCCAGTCTATGGCTTGCCTTTTCATATCTTCTTTTCTATAGCAGGAGTTGTTTTATTGTAATGAAAATCAGCTTATCAAATATCTTTTAATGGGTTATGCCTTTATTGTTTGTTTCTAAAATGTTATTGCCATCCTCAAGGTCATCTAGGTTTTCTACTATTTTATCTTCTAGGAATTTTATACTTTTGTGTTTTACATTTAGATCTATGAACCATTTTCAGTTAATTTTATGAAGGGTGAAGGATTGTGTTGAGATTTTTTTTTTTTTTTTTTTGCACTTGGATGTTCAGCTTTTTCAACACCATTTGTTGAAAAGGCAATCTTTGCTCCATTGTATTGCTTTTTCCCTTTTATAAAAAAAAAACAATTGATTGTAGCCACATGAGTAAGTTTATGGGCTCTTTATTCTATTTCATTGATTTCATTGCATTGAATATATAGACCAATCTAGGAATATCTGACATTTTGACAATATTGAGTATTTTATCCATGAACATAGAACATCTCTGTTTATTTAATTCTTCTTTGATTTCTTTCATCAGATTTTCAGAAATCATCAGATAAATTACATAGGATTGTTGCCTCAGATTCTCTGTTCAAGGTAAATTTACTGAAGCTATACTATATTAAACATTTTTTATACTAAACTTTTTGTCTATTTTTTCCCCAATTTCATTCAAAGTCAGTAATGTTTTGTCCATAATAAAAATCAGCTTTCTTCATGCTTGTCATTGGTTCATTGACTATGCAAGATGATCTGATTAGCATAATTTGTAATTTGGACTGAGCACTAGAGAGTTTTGAATAGCAAGGTGCCAGATGTCATGGAGTTGTCTAAGGAAAGCTGAGGCAGATGCTAAAAGAGGTGGAGTAATATGTTGGACACATCTATTGATGACAATTACCAGAAGTAAAATGCATTTTAATCGATAAGTGTGTATAATTTTGTATTTAGTAGCAATATTAACAGTATTGTTATTATTAACTGCCAATATTAGTTCTGAGCTAAACACTTTAATATATTATCTCATGTAATATTCACAGAAACTTATAAATCAGCAAATATATTATACATCACTCTAATTCACAATAGGAAAAATGTCGCAGATTTATTGAGTAATGAGCACAATTTTCTATCTCTAGAAAGGTGTAGAGCTGGATTTAAATGTTGGAAGTTGCCTGATTGCCTAAGTCCTACTTATATTGCCTACTGGCAAAGTCATACATAACGTTAGACCTTGGGCAATAAATCTCAGATTACTTCTGATGTAAATTTGGAGCAAACGTTTTATCTAGAGAGCATTAAAATGTATATTTTCTTGCTGTAACAAAAATGGTGTCTTGTAAAAGACCAAACAGAAATTACAGCTCTCAGCACATTTATGATAAACAATAAACACAACCGATGCTATGTTTTGTTCCCCTTGCCATAGCAGAAGAAAATTGTGAGTGCTGTGCAAAGAAAAAATGCTAACAAACATGTTCTGGATGGAAACTACCTGGTTAGAAAACCTGATTTATGGCAAATATAAAATAAGCACTGAAACAGGTCTTGGTATTTGACATCGGAAACTAATGCTGAAAAATATCTACTAAATTTCATGGATTTCTTTATTGAAAGCTATAGACTTAGATTCCCAGATGAAGAGCTTGCTTTGGTAATGTTGTTAGTTTTTTTCACAGGAAAACAGATCAGAAAGCCGCTGTATTGGTTTGATATAGAATGATCTCCATATATCTTCCTTTAATAGCTAGGAGGCTAGACAGTGTTGAGAATATGATAGCTCATAATTAAGGACAGCAAGACTTTGCATGGAATAATAGAACGGGAGATGTGAAACAGATCTTAGAGTGTCCCTATTTCAAATGCCTTTATTTACATCTAGGAAAATTGAGGCCTATTGAGTTCAAATGCTATTTAGAAATTCACACATCTTGCACATAAGTTACTTTTACACTTATATCTAACACATAAGTTACATTCTATGTTAATTATTATTTCCACTAAACCATTCCTGATTGTGGGAGAGCAGAGTGCTTTTTTTTTAAATTGACTTTTAATGAACTTCTAATTTCAATTGCTTCTAACTTCAAATTGCTTGTCTACCACTTCTTACACACATGGGAGAGCAGTAAGCCAGAGGAGCTTGTAGTCCTGCAAACTGTATCTCCATTTAACCTTTTGTTTTGAAACTGTGTGAATTAACCAAAGGGTACATTATCAGCCTGAAATACACATTCATCTGTCTTAATAACAGCCTTTGACTTCCCCTAGGTAGCAGGAAGCAATATGAACTAGCAGAAATTGTAATGAATCACTAAAGGGCCAGACGGGTATTGATTGTGAGTGAAGCAGGCTAGTTAGGGAAAGAGAGGAGTATGGACAACTGAAGACCTCATGCCCTCTAAAGGGGGCAGCAGTTATTCAGCTTAAGCCAGTTTTTGCTCTATAGAAAGATAACGCCAAAGTTATCAGTTTTTTCCATGTTTCATAAAGAGCCAAAACCCAGATTTCACCATGAAATCTCCCAATGTTCAAACAGTGGAAAGTAAGTTTTTAATTTTGTTAAACTGTGTAAGCCAAGCACAATATATCTGTCAGATGTAACATATGTACCTGTTAGATGGAATGTAGACCACAGGCCACCAGCATGTGAGTTGAGAGATTTATCCATGTTAGAATCCAAGCCAAGGATTCTTTTTCTATCAGTGAGATCTAAAGCTGGTGCCCAATGTACATGAGACTCACTGGGACCTACTTATAACCCTGCCATGTTTGGTTACCCTAAAACTGTGTAGGATTTCTAATTAACTCTGTAATCTGTTAGGACTGGGTCAATGTCTTGAACTCCAGATGTTCTGGTAGACCTTTTGCAAGCATCTCCTTCTGAGAAGAATGACCATCTTCACAGAGAGCCTAAGGCATTCATTGAAAACATGCTCCAAGTTAAACTCATCACCTGGAACAAAAACATCACCTATTCTTCTCTGACTAGCTCTGCTCACTGAAAATTCATGCTACCTTTCAGCACCCTCCAGGTTAGACATCTTTGAAATCAACATTCATGTGGATCAAGCCCCATGTGTGAACCGTATGTTAGGCAGCATAATTGAATTACTGATTGCCTGTATTAGGAGCAGTCCTGACCCAGATCCCCCGCAGTTTCAGTGTATTGTACCCTCAACATCACAATAGTCCATATGCTAATTCTACTGACTATGGTCATTTTAGAAATTGGTTGAACATATTTAGGTATTATGTCAAGACCTCTTAAGCACCAAGGAAGTGGAAACTTACATTTTTTGTTCTTATTTATGCACTTGGTCCTTTATTCAATATTTTAATTCTCACAATAGCTTTGAGGTATATTTTAGCAGCCTAGTTTTACAGAAGATGAAATCAAAGCCAAGTGAGGATAGATTAAAATCAGAAATCAAATCTTAAATGCAATCTCATTAATTTTATACTATTAATTTAATCACATTATTTCTTAAATTTTATCATATTAATTTTTTGACTGAAGAAATTACTTTCATCATAGAACTATTAGAAAGTCCTCATCTATAAGATAAGTAAGAGGATACTAATAGCATTTAACTTATTAGTTTGTTTTGAGGATTAATGAGTTAATACTTTAAAGTGCTTACAACATGCCTGACAATTATATGCACTCAACAGGCATTGCCAGCATTGGCTGCATACATTTATCTGCCATATGTGTTTCTTCTATAATATGCATCTTCATGTTGTGATGTGCTTTTCTAGATTGAATGATTTGTTTTTCCCATATTGATATTTAAGAGTTTTTAAATTTTATGGCTATTTATCACTTGTTTTATACATCTAGCAAATATTTTCCCCAGCTTGTCATCTGGCTTCCAATGTTGTTATGGTGGTAGTATATTACTGTGACATATTTGTATTTAATGCTGATTGATCTATCAGTCACTTTATTAATAATATATACCTTTGCTGTAAGCTTTGATAGGCTTTCCCTTGCCAAAACCAAATGGATACTTATTCTTCATTAGTTGTTTAACAAATTTGTTTTGTAAATTTAAATATTAAATTCATTTGGAATGTATTATTTGTGAATAGCATAATTTATTCATTTACTTATTTAAACATTAGTCCTGGATTCATCAGCAGTAAAAGAGTTTACTGGAAAACACAAACAAGTAAAGGAGTAATTAAATACAGTGCAATAAGTGCTATGACAGAGAAATGCAGGGTGAGATGGGAAACCACTGGAAATACATAAAACACTAGCTTTGAAAGCTAGAGTGTATTTTCATAAGAATTAATGTCTAAGATTAAACTTAAAGAATAAAGAGAATAGAAGACTTTCAGCAGGAAAAAAAAAGTATGTAGGAAGGCTCAAAGTAAAGAATATCATGTTACATTCAATATCACTAGAGCTTAGGGGGTGGAAAAAGGGATGGGGAATAGAGAAAGATGAGATTGAAAATGTTGGCAGGCAGCAGATAATAGAGGATCTTGTAAACCAAAAAGATTTTGAACCCTGTACTAAAAGCAGCAGATTGACCCTAATGTTTTAAGCAGCATTAACATGATGCAATTTACATTTTTAAAAATATCATTATAGCTTCAATGTGGAGAAAGGTTTATAGAGGGGAACAGAGGGGATGTGTAGGTCAATAGGGCACTATTGCTATTATCCAGGAAAAATGTAAATTTGTAGTAGCTTTACTGAAAAAAAAAAAAGATGAATTTAACAGTATTTAACTTAGGGTAGAGCAATATAAGAAGTTTAAAAGAGGTCAAAGAAATGAAAACAATGAGTGAGGAAATAACATATTCAGAGAGTGTGTGTATATAGGGAGATAAAGAGAGACAGACAAAGGGAGAGAGGAAAGCAATATGGTGGAAAATGAGATAAATATGTTTTAATTTCTATTTGTTTTATTAACAAGGGGCCAACATGACAAAAGTTAATACCAATAGTACTGACCCAATGAATAAGACATTGGGCATACAAGACAGGTGGGGCATGGTTAATAGTGAGTGCATGGATCATGATGAATCAAAAGATGTTAAGACCAGAGCACCAGTGGAGGGATTAACCTCAAAATGGGAAAGGACACACAACCTATTATAACAAAGAAGGGGGCAGGGTGATGGGTGGGTTAAGATGCAGGTAGATTTGTAAATTTGAAGGCAGGACTTCACATTTAATAGTATCTGATATCTCTGTAAAATAACTTTAGGTCATCTCAGTTTGTGTCACAAGCTGCTAAGGAGGATAAAAAGGGAAAAAAGTTAAATGTGAAAACAGAAAATGATTGTGAAGAAGAGTTAAAGGTCATTTTCCTTTTGAAGACAATGTATCTGTAGTGTAATATAGGAATTACATTTACTTTTCCAAAAAACAGCCAACGGCAGCTACTAGTATTTTATTATATCCTTCAGATTGAATGAAAAGCATACTCCTGAGCATCCAGAAAGTCATGGGAGTAGGTTTTTGGTCTTGGCATAGATTTTCAGTAAACATTTGTTGAATGACTGAATAAATAAGGATATAAATGATGGATTAATTTGCAAGCCAGAAAGAAGAAATCTCAAGTCATTTTTTCAAGTATATGCCAAAACATTATATGAAAATGTAGAATACATGTGAAATTACATCTTTCTGAACTTGATCTCTGTTGTAGATAATGGTCAGCCCAGCTGCTCACAGACCTTACCTTCATGGGCTTCGTGGATCACAGCTAGTCATATACTCAAGTGGCAAAGTGGGATACACATGTTGATGTTTCATCATTTTTATATATCTTATAGATTACATAGCATGTTGGCTCTGGTGGTACAGTGAAAAATTGTGCCTAAAACTATTAGTTGGTTTGGTCCAAACATCAGCAGGACCTTACTTTAGACACACAGAATATCACCATAACAACTCAAGCTCTTCTCCTTGAAACACTGGGGTTTTCAACCATCCAAGCACACCAGTCATCCCCAGCCTGTATCTATTAGGAGACCCTAATAAGAATGCCTCCTTTGAGCCAATCACAGATTTCCAATAATGAAGGATATAGAACAAATTACTCTAAAAATTAATAGCTTAAATCCATTATGGTTTTGGGGGTCAAGAATGTGGAAAGGGTTTACATGGTTTGTTCTGACATGGGATTGTTTATGTAGGTGCTGTCAGTTGTTGGCTGGTCCTGCAGTCATCTGAAGGTTAGGCTGGGATGGACATCCAAGAAAGCTCACTTACATGGCCAGATGTTGACAGGGTTCACCTGTGGTCATCAACTGACGCACTTACACATGCCTTGCCAGCTAGCACGGTGGACTCAGGGTAGTCAGATTTCTTACATGATGTCTGGTTTCCCACAGAACAAACATCTTAAGAGATCCAGGGGAAAGTGCATGGTCTTTTCTTATATAGCCTCAGAAGACACACTGTGTACTAGTAAATCATGCCACATTGATTGGTTACAACTGAGTTGTAATGCCAGTGCAAATTCATGAAGAGGATTTCATAGACCCTATATCTCTATGGAAGGGGAGTGAATGAATATGAAAACATGTTTAAAAGTCACTGTTGTAGTCTGTTCAGGGTGCTATAGCAAAATGCCACAGATGTGGTAGCTTATAAATAACAGAAATTTATGTTTTATAGTTCTGGAGATTATAAGTCCAAGATCAGGGTGCTAGCATGGTCAGGTGAGGGCACTCTTCTGGGTTGCAGACTTCCAACTTCTTACTCTGTCCTCACATGGTGGAGGGGGTAAGGAAGCTCTCTCAAACCTCTTTCATAAGAGCATTAACATCACCTTCCAAAGGCCCACTTCCTAATACCATCACCTTGGACATTAGGATTTCATTATATGAATTTTGGGGGGACACAAACATTCAGACTAGTAGCACTCACCACAGTGGCAAATTATACTACATATCAATTAGAAAAGCAATCTTAAAACAGCATAGAGCAAAATTACAGGCTCATGTGTTGCTTAATAAATAGCTTTTGTATTTTTACTCATGTGAAACCACTTTTGAAGAAATTCAACTACAAATACATAATATAGAATAATTGCAGATACTTTGGAAATCCAGAGAAGTTGAGAATTTCACTAAGGATTTTACATTATTCTTTGTGTCACTGTAGAAAGATGTATAACTTTCTTATATGCCATGTCAAATTAATCCCAAATATTGCAAAGGTTCTTCTGAGTGCTTTTAATGAGGCCACTCCTACTTGGTCTTACTAGTTCAATTGTTCAATTAAGAATAATAAAATTAGAAACCCTATAACATTCATGAAAATTATATTTGACATATATCTGACTACCAAGCTTTAAAACTGCTGAAATTAAATATATAATAAAACATTGAAAGGGAATGTGATTTTGTGATTATATACTTGAATTCTGAAACCATGCATTTTGGGGTTACTATCTTAGCTCCTCTATATACCAGCTCTTTGAGTTTAGTTACTTATTCGGTATAAGTTTCAGGTTTATCACTGGAAAGAGAGAATGGTAATAATTAGTCCTCATAGTTTTGTTGTAAAATTTAAATAATACATGTAAAAACAATTAGCATTTTATGTAAGTATTAGCCAATGACATATTTAGTAATTGCCTTTATACCATTAGAATTGCCAAGTTTACTTTTAAAGTATACCATTTACCTTGTCAAAAATTATTAAAAATAGTTGATTTGCTTGATTCATTGACTGATCTAAAATCTAATTTACTAAAAGATTTGTTATGTCTAAAGAAAAGCAGAAATGTATACATCTGTTTTTAAACTTCTCCATTTATTGTAACAACTAAATATGTCATAGAAGTATCAAATCCCTTCATGTTGAATTCTTTCAATTATAATTGACTGTGGTTGGGAGTCAAAAGAAGGGCCTAAGTAAAAGGCACATTATTTATTTGGACAATAAGTTGACTAAAAAAATGATAATGTTACTGACTTAAATTCACAACTAAGACAATTCGTTATGTTATACATAGAATCAGGAATCCTATATAATGAAGAGTTAATATCCTAATTAGACCAAACAGCAGAACGACCATCTGAACGACCTTCCAAGGCCACATGGGGCTGCGAATTTCATGCATCAGGCCTCTAGTATTAAATAAAAAATTGATTTTTATGACAAATCAAAGAGAAATATTTTTAACTAGAGGCCCAGTGCACTAAATTCATGCATGGAGTGGGGTCCCTCAGCCCGGCCTGCACCCTGTCCAATCCGGGACCCCTTGGGGGATGTCCAACTGCCTCTCGCAATTCGGGGCCGCTGGCTCTTAACCACTCACCTGCCTGCCTGCCTGATCACCCCTAACCACCTCTGCCTGCCTGATCACCCCTAACTGCTCCCCTACTGGTCTGATTGCCCCTAACTGCTTCCCTGCTGGCCTGATTGCCCCTAAATGCCTCTGCCTCTCCCTGCACCCAGGACCCGGGCTTCCCTCCCTCTGGCTGGTCGCAGGCACCCAGGACCTGAGCCAGCTTTGCCTGGGCCAGCCACAGCTGCAGGGGACCATGGGCGGGTGGCTTCGCCTGGGTCGCAGCTGCAGGCACCCAGGACTGTGGGGCGGGTGGCTTGTCCCTCTCCCGGGCCACAGGCACAGGTGCAGCCATTGGCACCTGAGAACGTGGGATGGGCAGCTTGTCCTTCTCCCGGGCTGCAGGCACAGGTGCAGCTGCTGCCGCCCAGGACCACAGGACGGGCAGCTTGTCCCTCTCCTGGGCTGCAGCCTGGCTGGTCCTAATTCCTTTCTCATGAGCTCATTTGTACCTGGCTGGTCTCCATTCTTCTCTCCCCAGTGTTGAGTGTCTGAGCCATTATGGTGTGAGGGTGTGATGACCATTTGCATATTAGCTCTTTATTAGATAGGATAGCATTTAAGGTATTTCTCTGTAAACATTGATTTAAGTATCTGTCATTTCAATACATTTCTACAATATCAACGTTTTATTGGCAGATATTATGTTATCAGTATTCCTTACAAATGAAAAAGCTTTACAAATAAAAGCAGGCAATATCAGGCAAATGCCAGTAGAATATTTGCATATTCTCATAAACATTTTATTTAAAAAATATGTATTCAATTTATTGGGGTGCTTTGGTTAAAAAGTGATATAGGTTTCAGGTGTACAATTCTATAATACATTATCTGTATATTGTATTGTGTGTTCACCACCCCAAGTTAAAGTCTTCTTCCATCACTATTTACCCATTGCTTACCCCTTGTTTACCACCTCCCTTTTCCTCTGGTAATCACTGTAATGTTGTCTGTATCTATAAGTGTTTTTTGTTTTGCTTAATCCCTTCATCTTTTTTTCTCTGCCCCTCAGCCCCCTCCCCTCTGAAAGTTGTCAGTCTGTTCTCTCCATGTCTATGAGTCTGTTTCTATTTTGTTTGTTTGCTTATTTTGTTCATTAGATCCCACATATAAGTGAAATCATACGGTACTTGTGTTTCACTGACTGGCTTATTTCATTTAGCATAACGATCTTCAGGTCCATCCATGCTGTCTCACAGGGTAAGATTTCATTCTTTTTTACTTCCGAGAAGTATTCCATTGTGTAAATGTACCACACTTTTTTATCCACTCTTCTACTGAAGGGCACTTGAGCTGCTTCCAAATCTTGGCTATCTTATATAAGACTAATATGCAAAGTGTCCCTTCGAGAGTTCAACCAGGAGACCGGGAGTTCAGTTGCTCACTATGTTGTGTGCTGACCACCAGGGGGTGGCACGGAACGAAGGAAGGCCCCGGCCGGCAGCCAGAAGGCCCTGATGGGCCCTGATCACCAGCCAGGCCTAGGGACCCTACCCATACACGAATTTTGTGCACCGGCCTCTAGTTGTAAATAATGCTGCAATGAACATAGAGGTGTGTATATTCTTTCAAATCAGTGCTTCAAGTTTCTTTGATTATATTCCCAGAAGTAAAATTGCTGGGTCAAAAGGCATTTCCATTTTTAATTTTTTGAGGAAACTCCATACTGATTTCCACAAGTCTGGATTCCCACCAACAGTGCATGGGTATACCCTTGTCTCCACATCCTCACTAACACTTGTCATTTGTTGATTTATTGATGACAGCCATTCTGAAAGGTGTGAGGTGTTATTACATTGTGGTTTAAATTTGCATTAGGGACTTAAGCATCTTTTTATATGGTTAATGGCCATCTGTATTTCTTCTTAGAAGAAATGTGTATTAGGTTATTGGCCCATTTTTAATTGGATTGATTGGTGTTTTCTTTTTCTTTTTGAGTTTTATGGTCTTTATCAATTTTTGAAGTTAACCTCTTAACAGATGTATCATTAGTGAATATGCTCTCCCATTCAGTGGTTTGACTTTTATTTTGTTAATGGTTTTCTTTGTTGTACAAAAACTTTTTAGTTTGATGTAGTTTTTTTAAAATTTATTTTTTGTGTGTGTATTCCTTGCCCACAGAGCTATATAAAAAATATATTGCTTTGAGAAATGTCTGAGATTTTACTGCCTATGTTTTCTTACAGAATTTTTATGGTTTCAAGTCTAAATGTAAGTATATAATCCATTTTTAGTTTATTCTTGTGTATGAGGTAAGTTGCTGGTCTGGTTTCTTTTTTTTTTTTTTTTTTTGCATGCATCTGTCCAATTGTCCCAACATCATTTATTGAAGAGACTGTCTTGACTCCATTGTATGTTCTTGCCTCATTTGTCAAATATTAATTGAGTATAATGGCTTGGGTCAATTTCTGGGGACTCTGTTCTGTTCCATTGATCTATATGCTTGTTCTTGTGCCAATACAAGGCTCTTTTGATTACAATGGCTTAGTAGTGTAATTTGATATCTGATATTGTGATCCCTCCAACTTTGTTCTTCTTTCTCAAGATTGTGCAGCTATTTGGGTCTTTTTTGGTTCCATATAAATTTTCAGAGTATTTGTTCTAGATCTGTGAAATATGACATTGGTATTTCAATAGGTATTGCATTGAATTTGTAGATTGCTTTAGGTAGTTTGGACATTTTAATTATGTTAATTCTGCCAATCCATGAACATGGTATATTCTTCCTATAGTTTTTCAAGTATAAGTCTTTTACCTCCTTGGTTTAGTTTATTCCTAAGTACCTTAATTTTTTATTGTCATGGTAAATGGTATTGTTTATTTAGTTTCTCTTTCTGACAATTCATTAGTGGTGTATAAAAATGACATTGATTTATGGGTGTTAATTTTGTATCCTGCAGAATTTCAGAATTCAATTATTAAATCTAGTAGTTTTTGGTGGAGTCTTTAGGGT
Source organism: Cnephaeus nilssonii (assembly GCF_951640355.1). Classification (NCBI taxonomy): domain Eukaryota; kingdom Metazoa; phylum Chordata; class Mammalia; order Chiroptera; family Vespertilionidae; genus Cnephaeus; species Cnephaeus nilssonii. The sequence continues at coordinate 67,757,768 of NC_137074.1, read as the reverse complement.
TTTCTATTTACAATATCATGTCATCTGTGAATAATGAGAATTTTACTTCCTCCTCTCCAATTTGGGTGCCTTTTATTTCTTCTTCTTTTCTGGTCACTGTGGCAAGGACTTTCAGTACTATCTTACCTAATAATAGACAAACATGTAAATTGACCATACCTCCGCTATGCCCATAGCAAATCAGAGTGAGTATGCAAATTAGAAGGCCAAAGATGGCGACCGCCCAGCTGCTCCAGGCACGAAGTGGCCAGGCAGGGCAGGATGCCTGCTATGAGAGGAAGGGCGGGGGGGGGGGGGGGCGAAGGGATCTACAGGAGTGGAGTGCCGCAGCGAAGTCAAGACTACGGACTCCGGAGTCTGCAGTGAAGACAAAGATGGCAAACTCCAGCCAGAGTCTGCAGTGAAGACAAAGATGGCAAACTCCAGCCAGAGTCTGCAGTTAAGACGAAGATGGAAGACTCCTGCCAGAGTCTGCAGCAAAGATGGAGATGGCAGTCTACAGCAAAGATGGCAGACTCCAGCTGGAGTCTGCAGCAAAAACAAAGATGGCAGACTCTGGTCAGATTCTGCAGTGAAGGCAGATATCCCTGTCTTATTCCTGTTCTTAGGGGAAATGGTTTTAGTGTTGGGCCATTGAGTATGATATTTGCTGTAGGTTTATCATACATGGCCTTTATTATGTTGAGATATGATCCCTCTATTCCCACTTTGCTGAGAGTTTTTATCAAAAACTAGAAGCCCGGTGCATGAAATTCGTGCACGGCGGGGGGTTGTCCCTCAGCCCAGCCTGTACCCTCTCCAATATGGGACATCCCTCTCACAATCCAGGACTGCTGTCTCCCAACTGCTTGCCTGCCTGCCTTCCTGATTGCCCCTAACCGCTTCTGCCTGCCAGCCTGATCACCCCCTAACCACTCCGCTTCCAGCCTGGTTGATGCTTAACTGCTCCCCTGCCAGCCTGTTTGCCCCCAACTTCCCTCCTCTGCCAGCCTGGTCACCCCTAACTGCGCTCTCCTGCAGGGTTGATCACCTCTAACTGCCCTCCCTTGCAAGCCTGGTCCCTCTCAACTGCCCGCCCTTGCAGGCCTGGTCCCTCACAACTGCCCTCCCTTGCAGGCCGGGTGCCTCCCAACTGCCCTCTCCTACTGGCCATCTTGTAGTGGCCATCTTGTGTCCACATGGGGGCAGGATCTTTGACCACATGGGGGCAGCTATATTGTGTGTTTCAGTGATGATCAATCTGTATATTACTCTTTTATTAGATAGCATAGAGGCCTGGTGCACGGGTGGGGGCCAGCTGGTTTGCCCTGAAGGGTGTCACAGATAAGGGTGGGGGTTCCCTTGGGGTGTGGGGCGGCCTGACTGAGGGGCCTGTGGTGGTTTGCAGGCCGGCCATGCCTCCTGGCAACCCAAGGGGAGGCCCTGGTATCTGGAATTTATTTTCCTTCTACAATTGAAACTTTGTAGCCTGGGGAGGCAGCCATTTCTGTGGCAGTTAATTCACCTTCTACAATTGAAACTTTGTAGCCTTAAGCGGGTGAGCCCGGACAGGGTGTGCGGAAAGCTTTGCTTCCCCTGTTGCCACCGGCAACCCTGGCCTGCTTTCTCAAGCTCCATTCTGCCGCCATTTGTTTGAATTTGTTTACCTTCTATAATTGAAACTTTGTAGCTTGAGTGGAGGCTTAGGCCTGCAACGGCTATGGAAAGCTTGGCTTGCTCTGTTACCTGGGAAACCTTACTCTCTGTGGCTGTAGCCATCTTGGATTGGGGTTAATTTGCATACTCGCCCTGATTGGCTGGTGGGCGTGGCTTAGCTGGTGGGCGTGGCTTATGTAGCAGAGTGATGGTTAATTTGCATATTACCATTTTATTAGAGAGGATGGGTGTTGGATTTTGTCAAGTGCTTTTCTGAGTCTATTGATATGATCATGTGATTTTTGTCTTCCAATTTGTTTATGTGATGTATCACATTTATTGATTTGTGAATATTGTAACAGTCTTGCATCTCTGGAATAAATCTCACTTGGTCATGGTGTATGATCTTTTTAATATATTGCTGGATGAAATTTGCTAATATTTTGTTGAGAATTTTAGCATCTATATTCATCAGGGCTATTAGCCTGTAGTTCTCTTTCTTTGTACTGTCTTTATCTGGTTTTGGAATTAGGATAATGCTGGCCTCATAAAAAGAGAGTGGAAGTGTACCTTCCTCTTGAATTTTTTTAATAGTTTGAGGAGGATAGGTGTTAGTTGTTCTTTGAATGTTTGGTAAAACTCCCCTGATAAGCTGTCCAGACCACTTCTATTTCCTCAGTTGTTTTTGGCCTATTCAGGTTTTCTGATTCTTGCTGATTGAGTTTTGGAAGATTGTATTTTTTTAGGAATTTGTCCATTTCATCCATTGTCCAGCTTGTTGGCATATATTTGGTCATAGTATTTTTTTTTACAATCCTTTGTATTTCTGTGGTGTCAGTTGTTACTTCACTGCTTTCATTTCTGATTTTATTTATTTGGATCTTCTCTCTTTGTTTCTTGATGGGTCTGGCTAATGGGTCTTCAATCTTGATTACCTTTTCAAAGAACCAGCTCTTGGTTTCATTTATTTTTTGTATTACTTTTTTAGCCTGTATGTCATTTATTTCTGCTCTATTTTTTTATTATTATCCTTCCTTCTAAACTATCCTCATTTTTTAAATTCTTTTTTTTTTAGCTGCTCTGATTGGGTGTTTTTTTGCTACCTCATCTTCCAAATTGCTGATTTGACTTTCTGCTTCATCCAACCTACTGTTTATTCCTTCTAGTATACTTTTTATTTCAAAAGTTGTATTCTCTATTTCTGACTAGTTCTTTTGTATTGCCTCAAAGTTCTTTTTGTTGTGTGTGTGTGTGTGTGTGTGTGTGTGTGTATGTGTGTTTCATGCTGTTATAGTTTTCACCAAATTCCTTAAGCATCCTTGTAACCATTTTTTAAAACTCTATATTTGGTAGATTGCTTGCCTCCATTTCATTTAGGTCTTTTTTTTTTTCTTTTTTTTTTTTTTTTCTTTTTTTTGAGATTTCTCCTGTTCTTTCATTTGGTGCATGTTTCTTTGTCTACCCATTTTGGCTGCTTTTTTTGTGTTTGTTTCTATGTATTAGGTAGATTTTCTATGACTCCCAGTCTTAGGAGAGTGGCCTTATGTAGTAGGTATCCTCTGGGATCTAATGGTGCAATCTCCTTGGTCACCATTGAACAGGGTGCTATAGGAATGTTTCTTGTGTGGATTATGTTGTAATTGAATATTGATTGCTGTTGCCCATTCATATATGTGTTTGACCCTCAGGCTGATTGACTGTGAGAACCAACCCTATCCATAGTGTATGAGCTAATGTGCTGTGCATGACCACCTGAAGCAGAATTCACCTTAATCAGATCTGGTGCCTGCTAAGATCTTCCTTTGGATATGATGCTTGTGAAGCTAATTGGATGCTTCTTTGATGTTGTCTTTAAGGTGGCCACTTAGTGTGTTTGGTTCTGGGGTCTCTTGGTAAGGACTCTGGTGCAGACCCATGACAGATGCTGCCTGTGACTTACTCTGAGCTACCTGTTTGGAAATAAAAGTGATGCACAATTTGTGGCTGCCTCTGTTAGGTCTGGGTGTGCAAGGGAAGACCAAACTGCACACAAAGGCTGGCTTTTACCAGCACCAGGCTTGGGTGCAAATCTGCTTAAGTCCCAAGGCACCCTGAGACCTGCCACCTCCTTCCTTGGCCTGCTAGTAGCCTGCTAGGCTCAGTCACTGAAAGAGCCTCTGATGGTACTTTAGTTACATGAGGTAGATTCTCAGTGAGTTGCCAGGTAGGGGCAAGTGATGCTCACCAGATTGATACAGGTTCAAACTCGTTGCCAGTGCTGAGTCTAAGTCCATTCACCAAATATCTCAGGGTTTACCAAGTTGAGCTGCCATCCACTGGATGCTTACACACCTATGTGATGTGCCTTCAGGAGTGATGGGGCAGGGTCTCCAGGAGTTGTCAGGGTGAGTCCAGTAGAGTTTATTAGGCCCAAAATGACCAAGAGTTTACGGTATTAAGAGTGGGTTCTGCACTGGTTGAGCATGCATGGGCAAAATGTCCCCTGTCCTAGAGCCACACAACTCAGTCTGCCACAGGTCCTGCCAGAAGCCCAATTTAGCAGAACAGGGCCACCAGGAGTTGGGAGGATGGGTCTAGTGCATGTCCTGTGAGGGAGAGTTGCTGGGCAGGCTTGGGGGAATGTGGGGGAAATGGACCCTACCACAGAGCAAAGCAATCAGTCTGTCCTGAATTCTTCCCAGACTTCAGCAGCCCCTTCAGCTCTCTCCTAAGAGCCACAAACACTAGTGTCTCCTCAAGTCATTATAGTTTGCTCCACCTTCCCTACACCTGAGTCCAGGGTGAGTGACTACAAATAGGATTGTGTACATGGGCCACTTAGAGGGTACCTATATCTCTAACACACTCCTTTCTCTTCCCAGTATCTCTCCATGGCAAACAGAATCCCTGTCTATTTTCATAGCCAGATGTTATATGGGTGTCTCTTCCAGGCTCTGGTGCTCTGGGGAACCCATCTTGAGGTTGAGACCCCACACTTATTAAGGGGAATCTTTTCAGCTGAGATAGCTGTCTAAAATTTCAGCCTCTGCCCATGAGAGCAGGGTCAGCCCTATTTGCCTCTCTGCCCTTCCTACCAGTCTCAATGTGGCTTCTTCTATAAATCCTTGGTTATAATACTTCTCTTCAGCTACTTTTTCAGTTGGTTATTCAGGTTGATTGCTCTATGTTTTAGTTGTAATTCCAGTTTGGTCCTGGAAAGAGGTGAGAGTACTTCCACCTACTCCACCACCATCTTTGATCTCCTCATAAATATTTAAAAGTTAGAGAAATCACCTTTAACATCCTTTTACTTCAAAATATATGCTAAATTTATACTTATACATTTTACTCAGAAATGTAATGCATTTTTCTAATCTCTTTGCATTTATCCATCATATCCTATATAATAAAAGGGTAATATGCAAATTAATTGTCACTCCGTCACAACTATGGTGGTGCCCATAGCCACAAGATGGTGGTGCCAAGTCCTCTCAGCCCTGCCGGAGTCCCCCAGTCCCAGGGTGGCAGCCACTGAGAGCAGGCAGTGTGAGCAGCCTGGCGGAATGCTTGTTTCATTGCCGCAGCGATGAGGCAAGGGTTCCACGCCCGGCTGTGAATGGGCCTCTGGCCAGGCCAGGGTGTGGATGGGCCTCTGGGCCGTGGGGAGCCTCTGGGCAGTGGGTTCGGAGTGGCCAGGCCCCACAGAGAGCTACTGGTGCACGGATTCGTGCGCAGGGCTACTAGTATTCTTTTTTTCTTTTTAAAAAAAATATATTTTATTGATTTTTTTACAGAGAGGAAGGGAGCGAGATAGAGAATCAGAAACATCGATGAGAGAGAAACATCGATCAGCTGCCTCCTGCACACCTCCTACTGGGGATGTGCCCGCAACCAAGGTACATGCCCTTGACCGGAATCGAACCTGGGACCTTTCAGTTCACAGGCTGACGCTCTATCCACTGAGCCAAACCGGTTAGGGCTACTAGTATTCTTATAAGTCAGAAAAATAGTAAAAGTAGATTCATTACCCAAGAAACACCAGAAACTTTTGAAGGTGTTAAATAAAACATATTAAAAGGAATACAATAGTATAAAGATAAATCATAACCTATAGCATTAATACAATTGAATGATGAGACCTCAGGGCTGTAGCTTAAACCATCATTAATTTTATCAGTTAAAATTTTAGAGGATTGGACCACATGATTTCCACCATTCCTTTGAGCTCAATCTATTTAAATCATCTAGGACTTATATCTCTTGGTTGCAACCAGCAATTCTGAAAGATTTAACTTTCTATCTACTTGCTTTATCCTCAAGATTCTGATTTTATTGACTTTTCTGTACATATGTTATATTTTATGGCTATTTAAAAGTCATTGAGTAAGAGGTGAGATGTGAATAAAATTTACTACAGCATAATGGTGCTAGTAAACTTTTTTTTATTTTTCTGAAGACCTTGATCTCCTACAAGCTCCTGTTGCTTAACACTTGAATTTGTTCGATTCAATTTCTACATACTATTATATTTTCTGTTCCATAATTATCATAATCTAACATACTCCTGACACACAATCATTGCACATCATTACTTCTCACAGCCATTTTTTTCAGACTTACTAAGTTAGATTTTCACTTACAGAGCACATACCCAAATGGTACTAAAGAATCTAAATGTGTTCTGCTCTGCATCATTTCATTCACTTCCACAATTCTGAATGACATTACCTTACAGAACTTTGGTTAATATATCTTTGGGGACAATTATGTATGTGCAACTTATTCCATAGCATCTCCCAGGCTTTTCTTTAGGAACACATTCATACCCATAGTACTTATTGGAGCCATGTCTTGTAAAATGTAAGAACAGCCAGGTTTTAGTCTTGAATGCTACAGAAGAAAGTTTAAAAGCAAGCAATAGGAAGGCTATTTATTTTAGTATTTTTTTTCTTTTTAACAATGAAAAAAGTGGAAAATGTATTATATGTACTATATATTTATATATAAACTAGAGGCCCGGTGCACAAAATTTGTGCATGGGGGGGGTGTCCCTCAGCCCAGCCTGCACCCTCTCCATCTGGGACCCCTCGAGGGCAGTCGGACATCCCTTTCACAATCCAGGACTGCTGGATCCCAACCACTCTCCTGCCTGCCTGCCTGATTGCACCTAACTGCTTCTGCCTGCCAGCCTGATCACCCTCTAATCACTCCCGTTCCAGCCTGATCGATGCCTAACTGCTCCCCTACCAGCCTGATTGCCTCTAACTGCCCTCCCTTGCCGGCTTGGTTGCACCCAACTGCCCTCCCCTCCCAGCCTGCTCACCCCAACTGCCCTCCCCTGCAGGCCTGGTCACCCCTAACTGCCCTCCCTTGCTGGATTGGTCACCTCCAACTGCCCTCTCATGAAGGCCTGGTCCCTCCCAACTGCCCCCCCCCCTGCAGGCCTGGTTCCCCCAGCTGCTCTCCCCTGCAGGCCTAGTCTCCCCCAACTACCCTCCCCTGCAGGCCTGGTCCCCTCAACTGCCCTCTCTTGCAGACATGGTTGCCCCCAACTGCCCTCCCCTGCAGGCCTGGTCCCCCAACTGCCCTTCCTTGCAGGCCTGGTCCCCCACAACTGCCCTCCCCTGCAGGCCTGGGTCCCCCCAGAACTGCCCTCCCCTGCAAGCCTGGTTGCCCCCAACTGCCCTCTCTTGCAGGCCTGGTCCCTCCCAACTGCCCTTCCCTGCCAGCCATCTGTGGTGGCCATCTTGTGTCCACATAGGGGTGGCCATCTTTGACCACATGGGAGCAGCCATCTTGTGTGTTGAAGTGATGGTTAACTTGCATATTACCTCTTTATTATATATAATATTTTATGTATACAATATTTATAAATATAAGTTATATGTATATATTTTAAAATATCAATGATTACATATTTATTTGTATTTTTAATATCCTATATAATAAAGATGTAATATGCAAATTAACCATCACTCTCTCACAAGATGGCTGCCTACTACCAGGCCGGCAGGGGAGTTAGTGAGGGGCAACCAAATGACTGAACATTCACGCTGTGTGGGGTGACCAGGCAAGCAGGGGGGTTAGTGGGAGATGACCAAATGACTGAACAGCAGGCTGCGTGGGGCCACCAGGCAGATGGGGAGGCCATGTGGGGTAACCAGGCCAGCAGGGGGACAGTTGGTGGTGACCAGGCCAGCAGGGGGCCAGTTAGGGGTGACCAGGCCAGCAGAGGGGGGCAGTTGGGGGCAATCAGGCTGGCAGGGGTGGTAGTTGAAGGCAACCAGGCCAGTGGGGGGGAGCAGTTAGGGGTGACCAGGCTGGCAGGGGGTGCTGTTGGGGGTGACCTGGCTGGCAGCAGGGGGCAGTTAGTGGCAATCAGGCTGGCATGCAGTGACAGTGAGGGGTTATCAGGTCAGCGGGGAGGGGCAGTTAGGGGTGACCAGGCAGGCAGTTAGGTGAGTGATTAGGAGCCAGCGGTCCCGGATTGTGAGAAGGATGTCCAACTGCCAGTTTAGGCCCTATCCCCAGGATCGGGCCTAAACTGGCAGTCAGACATCCCCTGAAGTGTCTCAGATTGGAGAGGGTGCAGGCTGGGCTGAGGGGAACCCCCCTTCCCCCCCCCCCCCGCCCCCGTGCACAAATTTTGTGCACCGGGCCTCTAGTAAATCCATAAATAGAAATAAATATGCAATTATTGATTGGAACAGCGCTGAAGAGAGATACATAATGGTATTAGAACTTATGTGCATATGGTTGAGGATGGGCTATTGTGTTATGGGGAAGGCTCTCTTAATGAAGTAACATTTATGATAAGAATTCAAGGATGATTGAGAATACATAAAACAAGGAGAATGTAAGACAGTGTTCCAGGTAAATGAAGGAGGCTATGCAAGAGTTATTATTATAGGAAAGGGTACAGAATGTTTGAGGACTAAATCAAGTTCAAGGTAGATGGCATACAAAGAACAAGTAGGTGTGGTTGGTGTGAGTAGAAAATAGTCAAGAGTGATAATATATAATGCAAAACCTCATAAGGCCATCTTAAGAGTATTGGTCTTTATTGCAGAATAATGAAGAACTCATGAAATATTTCACACAAGAAATGAAATATTTTCTTTAAAAATTTTCTCTATAGAAAGTGGTAAAATTGAAAAAAAAATAGATGTAGGGAAACCAGTTTGGAGGCCATTTCAGTAATCCTAGCAAGGGATGATGGTGGCTTAGACTATAGTGGTTTAGAGTGCAAGAGAGAATTGAACCATTGAAGAAACATTTAAGAGATAAAAGATTGGATATAGAAGGAAAAGGGGTAATTGAAAGCAAGTGTGAGACTCAGAATTTTGACTTAATTAACTAGGTAATGGTAATATTATTTACTATAAGAAACTGTGGAGGAGGACCAGGTTAGGGTTGAGAGATAATTCACAATAGGATGTGCTAATTTGGAGGTATATTTGAATGAAACAGCAATTCTCAGTAGCATCTGTATGCATGGTTATGGGGATAAGAGGAAATACTAACTACAGAAATAAATTTGAGAAAGTCCATGTAGCAATCATAATTCCAGTTATGGACATGGACAGCATTACTAGGTTGAGTGCATGGAGTCTAAGAGAAGAGCCAAAGGGAGGTCTTTGAAGATTTTAGCATTTGAAGTCCAAGAGAGAAGAATGAGTCAGCAAAAAAAAAAAAAGCTGATAAAGAGTAGAAGGAAAGTAGGTGAAAAACTATGGGGTTATCAAATCCATAAAAGGAGAGTTTTCCACAAAAGGGAATAGTTAATAATGTATAACATTTCTGATATACCAAGTAAGAAAAATCCTAATATATAAAAACCCTGGGTTGTAATGACCAGTAATGACCAGAGGCTGACCAACCGGAAGTCAGTGCGGGCCCCGCCCCCAAGCAAGCGATAAGGGGCAATCAGGCAGGCAGGCAGAGAGGTTAGGGGTAATCAGGTAGGCAGACCAGTGGTTAGGGGTAGTCAGGTAGGCAGACCAGCGGTTAGGGGTAATCAGGTAGGCAGGCAAGTGGTTAGGGGAGATCAGGTAGGCAGGCCAGTGGTTAGGGGTGATCAAGTAGGCAGGCAAGTGGTTAGGGGATATCAGGTAGGCAGAAGACCCCTCGCCGGGCTGGCCCCTCCCCCAAGCAAGTGGTTAGGGGCAATCAGGCAGGCAGGCAGAGTGATTAGGGGTGATCAGGTAGGCAGACCAGTGGTTAGGGGTGATCAGGTAGGCAGACGGCCCCTTGCAGGGCTGGCCCCATCCCCCAGCAAAGAAAGAGGGAGGTTCAGGCCAGCCAAGCCATTGCACCCCAGCCTGTCGCCTGCAGAGGGAGGTCACCAGTGGCAGGGGATGGGGGGCAGCACGGCACAGATGGCAAACAGTGGCAGCAGCAGGGGTGGGGCCAACTGCCTGCAGCCCAGGGAAGGAAAGCCCCGATAGGCCCTGATCTCAGGCCAGGCCTAAGGACCCTACCCAAGGAGTCCCAGATTGTGAGAGGGTGCAGGCTGGGCTGAGGGGCACCCCCCCCCATGAGTGCCTATAGTGGTATATAAGAAGATTGGATGAGATCGGGGGAAGGGCAAGTAAGTGGCTATAACTGCAATTCAGGAAACTGGTTGGGAGGCCTAAATTAGGTCCTTGTGTATTACCTTCAATAGGTATGAAAATTAAGAAGTGGAAAAATGTTTGAAAAGTAGGAGGGTATGGCTAGGTAAGAGATTGGTATGTTATGTTATGTTATGTTATGTTATGTTATAATCTGTATTATATATCATATATAGGGAAAACATATAATACATAGTATAAAACATATAATATCTATCTATGCAGATAGGTATGCATATACATAGTAAGGCAGAAAAAGTGTTAGAGAAACAATTGAGGCTTGTATCTGGCATCCTGGAAAACTTAAAGAGTGAAAGAAAAGAGGATGTTAGGAAGAGAATTACATTTGAGATAATATGAGTTCCATTCTACTCTCAACACCTACATCACTCTCTGCAGTCATAAAAATTTCTATTTTTCTATAAGCTTAATCCATTTTTATAATTGGTGTTGGAAAAATTGGTGTTATCACAAATTTGATGACATGAGTGAAACATGGAAAGTCTTAGGACAAAATCTCGGTCTCAAATTTGGTATTGGACATTGTTAATGTATCCACTACATAGATAATATAAGACTTAGAATATAAATATAACATCTTCACATACATTTTCATCTAAATAAAAATTTTAGGTTATTTGATGAGAATAACTGTTTAGAGAGCTCTAGCTGAATCTTCTTCCAAAATCATTTTTAAGCTTCAAAATGAATTGATGAATGAAATAGAGAACTTTGATGCTCTTGCAAAATATTTCCTGTAAACTATGTTTTAGTTTAATGTGTTTCCTCCTTTCATGCTTGCTAATAAGACATCTCTTTGGCTGAGAATGGTTTCTGGCTCATCCAAGTAAAACTCACCTGCTGTGCTGCTGCAGACACAGATCAAGCCTTGTCATCCAGTTCTCTTCAGCAGAATCTGACATGCAAGTAGTGAGCTCAGCATGTAGAGTGGTGAAGCCAGCAAAGGAAGACTTAATAAAAGGGCTTGTCACTGCTTGGGCAGCACAAGGAGTTTTCCTTCCTGAGGAGTCACATGCAAATTAAATATTTTCATGACCTTGGTTATTAACATTTCTAGTGACTCTTTGTAACACTCCAACTATCTTATGGCATGGTAAGTGTCAAAAGAACTATGCATTTATATTGGTCACATCTTGAAAACACATGACATGTAGCACACATTGTTTGGTCTAAAAAATGCAACCACTTAGTGTTAGCAGGTAATCAAATCGGGCAAACATCAACATTTGTTACTAGCATGTTTCAAAAGTTAGTATTACAATGCTACCTCTGAAATTTCCTTCTCATGCTTTGTTTCATATAAATTTAGTACTGTCCTCAAAGTGATGCTGGCAAAACCAGGAGATTCTACTGTTCTTCAGAATTGCCTCAGAGGAAATGAGTCATTTTGGAGGTATGAAAAACATTTTCACTTCTTATCCAAGGAAGGAAACAAAGCTAGGATGCTTAGGAAATAGGGAAGAGAAAGAGAGTCATGTATTTTATAATGTTTATAAAGCCCCATTTTATTACTTTTGGACAACAAATCCTTTCCTTTTGTACTCCTACAGTTTCATGGGACCAGTATGAGAGTACTTCAGAGAAGCATTTGCTATGGAAATATCTGATTAATTCTGATCTCAGGCTGTATGAGTCCAGTTGAGGCATCTGCCAAGTAAACTGGTGCCAGTCTTATGTCCCAAGGTCAGAGCTTGAGTAAATTTTCCTTCTGAATGTAACCAAGGTTTGAATAACTGGAGAGCTGAGTCTGAGCCTGATTCCTCATGAGTGGCAAATATTGATCTATAAGTCAAAAATATAAGAAAAGCAACATAGTTAACATGTTAAAGTTAGGAAGCGATTAAAATTAGAACAGTTAACCAATTAAAATTTCAATGATTAAAATCAGAGTACATTTGAAAACAAGTCAGTTAGAGTGCACTTAGCTATAGTACCTGAGGTTTATATTTAGTCATTCAATTCATTCAAAATCTTTATTGAGCACCTACTATATGTCAGGTACTTGGAATACTTCAGTTAAAAAAAAAGAACAAAACAGATAACAATCTCTGCTTTCTTAAAACCTAACTTCTAGGTTGAATGCTAGGAAAAGATAATGCCCAGTGGATATAATAAAGAAATAAATTATATAATTATACAAAAGTGATAATGCTGTGAAAAAAATCTAAACTGAAACAGGGTAATGTGGATTAGACATATAAGGAGGGGAACAGTTGCAGTTTTTAGTTGATCAGAGCAAACTTCATTGAGAAAATGACATTTAAACAAAGATTTGAAGAAGGTAAGCAGATTAGCATGTGGCTAGCTGAGGAAGTAATTTCCCAGGCAGAAGGAGCAGCCCGTGTATGTGTGACCTGTGGCAGAAGCATGCCTGACCACAGGAGGCTTGATGTGCTTTGTGTTGAATTGGCTTATAGGTTAAAGGCTATATGAGCATTACCAAAGCTTTCTGATTCATCTAATTTCTGAGTGGCTGCCCAAAGTGCTTAACTTTAATCATCTGTGTTATATCCATTGGCCCCCTGGAACTTTTGCAGTACCTGTCCGTTTGTATAGCTTAGATGCAATTATTACCAGTAGACAACTTGGAATCTGCTTTCATCCAATTGAAAGCCTAGTAAAACTTCACCAAACATCATTTCTGAGAGCAGAGTTGAACCGCATGGACCCATTCAATTTAGTATGTGATAGACAGAATAATAGCCCCCAAACAAACTCACATTCTAATCTACAGGCCCTCTGAATATGTTACCTTATATGGTAAATGGGACTTTGCAAATGTGACCAAGCCAAGGATCTTGAGATGCGAAGATTATCCTGAATTATCAAGGTAGGCCAATATAATAACCACAAGGGTCCTTATAAGAGGGTTGTAGAAGGGTCAGGATCAGAAAAAAGACAAAGATTTTAAATGCACCTTGCTGGCTTTGAAGATAAAAGAAGGCAAGAACCAAAGAATGCAGACAGCCTCTAGAAGTTGGAAAAGACAAGGAAATGAATTATCCCTAAGAGTCTCCAGAAGAAACTTTGAGTTTAGAACTTCTGACTTCCATAACTACACAAGAAAAATTTAATTTTCAGCTATTAAGTTAGTGATAATTTGTTACATAGCAATAGGAAACTAATACAGTATGTCAGCATACTGGATTCAGTTGCCCTGCGGAGTCCCAATGCTAGGATTTTTGCTGGTCCCAAAGATCAGGAAGGATTCTGAACTCTGCAGACTTAAATGAAAGTTAGAATCCAAAGTTTTTTCATGCCTCCTTAATCTTTCTGAAAATCTACATTATAACTCTTAAAGACTGTTGCCCAAATTTATCAGGCACCCCCAGTAGCTTATGCCAAGTGCTGCAATGAATTAGGGAAGCCCCCAGCCAGGCCCAGACCCTCGATTAACTCAAAAAGTTGGATTGCATATAGATTGGCCTTGGCTTATATGATGTCAAAGAGGTATTCACATCCCTGCTTTTTTCCTCTATATACTGCATTGTTCTTCTGTTACCTTGACAAGGCTGATGTTTTTAATATGCACTGGTAGATTTGAAAAGACTCTTCTGTTTTTTAAGATATTTCTGGAACATGGTAATATTTTGAGAACAATGTATTCTAGTTTATACACTCAATGTAGGATGCACCATTATCTATTGAAAAAATAGCACAGTGAATACACAGAATAGATTCTTGTCTTAGCCTTTTTGTAGATTATATAGTCTTAAAAGAGTCAATTTGCCTTGCTGTACATTTTCTAGCCTCTTAAAAATGTAATAATATACAAGGTTATTAAGAGATCAAATGTTCTGATATGCCTATTAAGAAGAGCTCAGAGGTAGAATTTCATAAACATTTAAAATATAAAATATTGGCATTGGAAAGCACCTAGAGGTGAAATGGTCATTCTATAGGTATGGACACTTTAGAACAAGAAATACAGTAATTTACACAATGTCCCCTAACTAGAGAGAGACAGAGTTTCACATAGCTAGTGGAGTTTAGCTTTCTGAGTGTCATCATAGGCTATATTAATTTTAACATCCATTGTTTTAAAAGAATACAAAGTCCTCAAAAGAATAAGCAGGTTCTTTAAGTCTTTATTACAATGTTCTTTTCCAATATCTCATTAGCTCTCAGTCATCAATAAATTACCACTTCACTAAAACTAAAAGGGTAGGCCTTACTCTATGTAACTGTATTTGTTTATATTCCCTTCAGAGAAGGGATTAAGCTATAATGAAGTCAATAGGGTGGGGCCCTAATGACTAGGGTTCTCATAAGAAGAGAAAGAGATACCACAGATACATATGCAATGACGAAAGGCCCTGTAAGAGTACAATAAGATGACTATCTGTGAGTGAAGGCAAAAGTCCTCAGGAGAACTAACAAAACCACTTTGATCTTGGATTTCCAGCCTCCAGAACTAATAGCAAACATCATAATTTGATAACTGAAATATGTTCACATCCTGAAAAGAAAATATTTGTTTCTAATTTTTAAATGTTTATACACAAAATAGCAATTTTGAAATAACGACCTTTTTTTTTCTTAGTAGGAGGTATCTGCACACTGTACTTACAAGGTAAAGAGGTAATGTACTATGTGTTAATTGTATTTAGATGTCTAGATATTTCTTAAGTAAGTGTTGGAAAGCACTTAGGAATAACAAAGCTAAATAAATTCCTTTTATTGGCTCATGTTGACCTTTTGACATAGATAAATTGACTCATTTTATTTATTTTTTTATTTTTATTTATTTATTTTTTTAATATATTTTATTGATTTTTCACAGAGAGGAAGGGAGAGGGATAGAGAGCCAGAAACATCGATGAGAGAGAGACATCGACCAGCTGCCTCCTGCACACCCCCCACTGGGGGACGTGCCCGCAACCAATGTACATGCCCTTGACCGGAATCGAACCTGGGACCTTCCAGTCCGCAGACCGACGCTCTATCCACTGAGCCAAACCGGTTTCGGCAAATTGACTCATTTTATAAATTAAAAAAGTTTTCTATGTAAATAAAATAATCTCGATGTTCATGAAACATCTACGGGATGCACAAGAAGTGTTAATGGTCTTCAAAAGCCTTTCCAAAAACTTCAGGGTTAATCAGATACTTCAGAGTGTTGTTTGTTTGATTTTTTTTTTTTTTTTTTTTTTACTTTTGCAAATATGAGAGTCTCAATATATACTTTTAAAATTAAATTAATATCCATGAACACTATTCAAGGATTGTGTTTCAACATGATTCACTCTTTTCTTCAAGGCCACTGCTCCATTTTAAGACTAATAATGAAATACACAAAATCAACATTTTTGTGTTTAGATAAATTATTAACAAGTCACCAACTTTTATTAATAGAACATGTCATAATGCATTTAATGTCATGCTATTGTCATTCTACTAATAAAAAAAATGACGAACAGGGGAATGAGTATCCAGGTGGCCCAACGCCCTTTATCAACATTGAACACTGAGAATTTTTTATGCTCTAATCGAGGTTTACAATGACATTATGTGAGGCAAAATTAAAACTAACCAAGAGAAAGAAACTAACAGTTTTAAGGTTTTTAATATGACCAGGCCCTGCAATATATGGTATTACATTTTTGTAACTTAATTCTCAGAACAAGCATTATGAAAGGGTCAATACTCTCATTCATAAATGGAGAAACTAAGGAGGAGTCAACAAACTTGGGCCCTAATCTGTTGAATTCTAAAGTTTATGTTCTTAATGCCATTTTGAAAGGTGATTATGTCATCATAAGCTCAGGAGAACTGTATTAAAGATTAGTTAAATTTAATCTATTTAACAATTTTGTTTGCCACTCAACACTGTGATAGAAACATGAGGGAATGGTCTAGCAGTGTCCCCTATCTCCCGAAATCTGAATTTTATGGGATTAATTCAGGGAAAAAAAGTGTGCATTGAGGTATCCCCAGACTATATCCTCTTTGATTTGGTTTACTTATGGGTTTCCCTGGGGGGAAAATATTTAACTAATTTTAAGAAAAACAGGTTTGAAACTCAGTGATTTCTAAAAGACACTCCATTTGTAATATGAATAAATGTGTGTGTATAACATATGGTTGCTGAGCGTAAAGGGAGTAGATAATTGAGTATCAATAAAAAGGCACCATGGCTGGGAAAGGAGCTCTCCCACTGCCCCAGAGTCCTATCTGGCATAGAAGAGGTGACTCTGTCTGTTCTGGAGAATTTGGGAGCTTCTCTAGCTTTACTGCTAGCAAAGTGCATACCCTGGACTTTCCTTGCTCTAAAAGAGCCCAAATGTTCTGGCATTTAAAACTTAATAAATGTAGACATCAAGTATGATTTTTGCATAATTTAAATCTCCTTCTTATTAAAAATAAAATATTAAATAGAGAAGGGAAAGGAAAGATTCACTCAATCACCTACAAGATAATGAGAGAAACCAAATGAACTATTGGCTAATTTTTCTCATATAATAATCTTTATGAAAAACATATAGAGTACTCTTAAATGATCTTTACTTCCTATTTTGTGAGTTATTTGGATTTGAAAAACTAATAAATAACACCCCATTTTAGGAAGCAAAGGTGAGATGCTCATAAGAGTCAAACAGATGGAAATGAACTATCAGTTTATTACTGATAAAGTTGTTGAAATGTGTATCTTCAGGCTCATTAGCCAAATGGGCCTGCCCAGCTTTTATTCCTAAATTAGATGTTTATTTTCAATCAGTCATTGGCAGCTAAGAACATCCCCTTACACCACTGCCTCACCCCACATAACCTTTTGATCCTGCAAAACATACTCCTTGGTCTTGAGCAGAAACGCTACATGTTTCTTTAGACTGATCTTTTCCCAAACTCACGTGTTATAAATACCAGTCCTTCTTTAGCAGGGAGAAGACTGGTAGATCTCAGCTGGTCAAGTCGTGTTGTCTATTTAGTTCTTCGGTGCTTCTTCCATTGTGAATGCTTTCTTGTGAGCATTATTTGTAACACAAAAATCTTTACAGTTTGTGTCTATTCCAATATATCCATCCACATTACTCTACCCTATACCTCCTTATTGTTCATCTTCCAGTCCTTTTTCTTTCAGGTTCCTGAATTGCTAACTAGGCCATTGATCTCTGTGCAGAAATCCATACATATCCCACATCCAGACACCTTCCTTCCAAAATGGGAGGGCCAGGTGAACCATTTGCAGCTTTATTTATTGAGAAAATTTACCTGACTTTACACTTTTTCAAGACCATCCTAATGGATAATAATATTATTATCCTAATGCAGCCATCTCCCATTTTTAGCTTATACTCACAGCATGAGCCAATTCATTTTTAAACCAAGGTGGGACTTCCCCTCTTCCTTCAGCTGACTATATGGGATACTCTCTCCATATAGCTATGGGAGAGGTAGACATGCTATGGTGATAGGTCATCTAAGGGTCTGTGCTGTTTGTACAATTTACCTGTGCCTTCTAGGCCTGTGTGAGTACAATAGCAGATGCAACATTTCCAACTTATGATGGACTATCTTTATGTCAAAGTTAGTTCAGCTCAAAATGGGCTTTCTATGGGCATTCTGATGCACAATCACGTAGTAGCCCATGATCAAGTGTTCCATTTCTACCAGGGCCCAGTACTGTTTCTCAAAAGTCATATTATTCTGTAACAAATGGCATGTCCTTGGTTCTAAACTTCATGGGCCTAGATTGAAATTCTTTCATTGGAGACTGCTGTAAACTCCACACTACATGTTTTCTCACCACTGGCACCTCCAACAGAAATGACTGGCCAAATCACAAGGCCTCAGTCACAGGGCTGCTTACACTACACCGTGTCCTGCTTCAGAGCCCTCTTCAGTCTGCTTCTCACTCCGAGCAGGAGCCTTTTGTGTCACCTGGTTTATAGGTCTGATCACAACTTTTAGGTGTACATTGTGTTTCCATCAGAAGCCAAAGAGGCCAACTGGGCTTCATTCTCTGAAGACATGAATGCAAGATTCAGAAATTCAAAGTGGTGCTTTGCAGGAGACTTCCTAGCACATCCCTGATCACTGGACTCTTAAAACTTGGCTGTGGGCTTATCTACCACCCTTAGGAGTTCATGTATCAAATCAACCCCTCTAGTCCACTAGGCACATCTTGCCCATCCTTCCCCATCTGCATGCTGTCTTTCATGTACTGTATGAATCTGATTTTCTGTGGGATAGCCAGATAATCCAGATCTCTTTGGAAAATGTTATAATAGAAGCCATGAGCATGAACTTAGCTCAGAGAATAAACTGTTAATGAATATTGTTGTCTATCCCATGTATATAGAAACTGTTTCTCATCCACTTTTCTGATCAGAATAAAAAATAATACATATGCCAAATTAATTGCAGCAAAACTTGTTTAGAAGACCCCATTAAACTGTACCATCAATGGTACCGCATCCAGCCCAACAGGACTGAATGAACTTGTGAAACTCCAGGCATTCTCTAGAATCTGTTCATTTTCTGCAGGAGTCTGAGTGCAAAGTAAACTGAGGTATGATATAATGAAGATCATCACTCTTTTATCCTACAGGTCCTTACTGGTGGCACTAATCTGTAACAAGCCCATCGGGATGTGGTACTGCTTTTAATTTCCTTACCTTGGTGGGGAGCAATTTCAGAGGCTTCCACTTGGCCTTTTCCACATATTTAGAGGCCAATGACCCTATGTGGGAGTTACTTCATTTAGTAAGCATGACAATGCACTTCTACAGTTGGGACCTGACAATGGCCATGGGGTGGGTTTGCAGACCCAGTGGACCACGATGAGACTGACTTTCACTAGAACTCCATTTATTACCTTGTCTCTGTATACCCCATCGACTCTTTGTCCAACAGTCCTTAAAATGTCTGGATATCCCACTTTCCCCAGTGCACAGTCACCTGAGTAAAATTCTACAGGCTCCTTTGGTTGAACCCTGATGGAATCAGTAGAGAACATATTTTCCATGGAGTTGCAGGGTCCTTCACTTAGGGGCCCAGCCACCTCTTTAGTGAGTCATTTCCAGATATTAATATTGGCTCAGGACCTGAACCTGAACAAGGGATCACAACTTTTATTAGAGTAATTGCCCTCAGTCTCCTGCTTCTCCATTCTTGCCTTCTTCTGGCTATTGATGTTAAATGGCACGCTCAGTGACTGCCTAATGGTATGTACCTGGGGACAACATGTTCTATGAACCATCTCCACATCTCCTGGCCAGTCAGTCTCCCGTGGCTCTCCCTCTGACTTTTCTATTTCCTATGATAATGCGGTCCCTAGCTTTAGTCAGTTGAGCTCAGTCACCTGACCTTGATTGCTTTGGGGCCAGATCCTCATGGTAATTAACACGCTAACTCTGTAATCACCTAATGCCAGCCCAGTCTGAGGAGGAAAGCCACGAAAGAACAACTTAGTGATGCCGGCACCCTCTCATGAGCACATTCTTCATGGCTTTGGAGAATGGTGTGTTTTGAGGGGCCTTCCCATGAAATAAATTGTGGTGGTTTTTTTGGTCTCATTTAATATATTCAAACCAGAATGACCACTTTCTTTAATCCTTTCATTCCTTCCTCTTCTGTATGCCAGGAAAACTCAGGCTTTCTATTTCTCTCTGCATGAGCCATGGCTTCTCCTGGCTTTTAAGAGCCATCCTAATAGCATGTCACACAATCTCCTGGGGTTCCTGCCAAGTTATTAAATCCTACATCCCAAAAATCTGTTCCACAAATCAATGAATTCTTACTTGTCCAGTTTTATGTTGAGGACCCCTGATCAAGTGCCCTCGAACTCAGAGATCCTGTAGGAACATGCTAGGTACTCTTGCAGCTTTTTCAAGGGGTAATCTCTTGTCTCCATTATTCATCTCTGTATGTTCCCAATTACACTGGGATTTAACCCTACATACTGGCCTGGCTTTGAGAAAAATAAATAAAGCAGTTCCTATAGCAGAAACCTGCTGTCTTGAGAGAAAGTCACTAATATATTTTCTCACATTCCAGCTCCTGTTAGGAGTGGTGAGCGACTTCTGCAAGTTTTGAGGGCTCATGGGGGGGGCGGGGCTGCAGAGTAAAAAAAAAACCCAAAACCTCAGCACATACACCCAGATGTACCCATACCTACGTTGGCATTACAATCCTTCTTAGTAAGTATTAACTAAGCTCTACAACACCAACTATTCGATCCTGAATTTCTCAGCTGTGTCCTGCTCTTCCACTAGAGGAAATAAGGGACTCTTGTCACCCAAAGAAGCCCCTAACCTTGGATTTTTTTTGGCAGCCCTCAGTTTCTTATTATCCCACTACCTGGCAACAGTACAATTTAATAATAAACAGCCAATTTCACTGTCCTTGTAGACATTGATCCTTTCTGAAGGGTACCAGATTTTACCACATTAGATATTGAAATATAATTTTTTTAACATATAGAGTATTTTGAAATAAAGGCCACCAAGAACTAGTAGATACATTTTAAAAACACAGTACCAGTTTTCCTTTGGTCAAGGAAATTTACATGTATATATGAAATTTCCATATATAAAGGTATATGGAAGAGGAGGATGCTTAAAGGGTCTTATCAATGGAGAAGGCACCCACTTAAATTAATAAATCTGACTAAACAACTCTGTTTACCACACTTTTCCTGGTCATCTTCCCCAAAAGTGCCTCACCTGCTCAGAAGCCCAAAATGTCTTATCCTTTCTTTAGCCTAAGGTGGTATATAAACCCAAGTTCTAACCACCTCTTTGTGTTACTCATCACTGGGTGGTCCCAAGTATATGCAAATGCCCTTGTCAGTCTAATTCTGCTTGCTTTTCTCTTGTTAAGCTGTCTTTTGACAGTTTAATTTATGGACCACCACCCACCCAGCCAGAGACTCTAATATGGGTAGAAAAAAGACATCCCATATCTTTTAAAGGCCTGACTCATCCCATTCATGGCAAGAGTGTTCCCTCTACTGGGATATGTTTTCTAATCACCACGGTGAAATCTTCAGCAACTGGGTCATCCCCTGGGGTTAGAGACTAACTATGCTCCATTTTCCACTCAAGGTGTGGTCCTCCTTGTCACCTAGACAATAGATGAGAAATTCCTACACCCTATCTTACCACCTAATTTTTAGACTACTACACGTGCCACCTGTGTCTGTTCAGGTCCTCCTAGAAGCAGATACCAACCTTTTACAGGTGTTTTCTTATACCTGATTTGACAGCAATGCCTTAGCAACTCAGCTTTACTTAAACTGTCTCATAGAATTCAAGGAATTTTCATGGAAATTAGCACTGTGTGTGTGTGTGTGTGTGTGTGTGTGTGTGTGTGTGTGTGTGTGTGTTTATTTGTTTGTTTTTTGCAGCTATATTTTATTTGCATATGTAATTCTTAGTTAAACAGTTTTAGGACAATTTCTTGGTAAAGTACACCTCAAGTCATTAAATATAAGTACATCAGCACTATACAAATTAGCCTATAATCTGCTAGAATTTATAATGCTCATAGACATGGAATAAAGCTGGGATTATATACAATAGGTTACATGAAGATGGATTAAGAAAACTAAAAAAATCTTAGTGGACTTTTGGAGATTTTAAATGCATTTATCTATGTTGAACTAATTAATAAACTAAGAATCCATAGTGGCCAATTATCTGATTGCTAAAGTTTTGTGCTTTGTACATCTTTTTCTACATTTTGATTGCCTTTTATCTTCTCCCTGTCAAGACATGGTTTCTATAAAACTTCATACTAGAACAATTTTCTTACCCAAATTCTCATGTGCACTAGATATTCTCTGGGAAGCTATAGGCAGTGCTTCTCCTTTCTAGAAAGACACTCATGCCTGGCTGGTGTGGCTCAGTGGTTGACCGTCTACCTATGAACCAGGAGTCATGGTTTGATTCCCGGTCAGGGCACACGCCAGGGATTGTGCAGGAGGCAGCCAATCAGTTATTCTCTCTCAGCATTGATGTTTCTATCTCCCTCTCACTCTTCCTTCCTCCCTGAA
Organism: Cnephaeus nilssonii; assembly: GCF_951640355.1. Classification (NCBI taxonomy): domain Eukaryota; kingdom Metazoa; phylum Chordata; class Mammalia; order Chiroptera; family Vespertilionidae; genus Cnephaeus; species Cnephaeus nilssonii. Next base: position 67,735,523 of record NC_137074.1, on the reverse strand, counting down.
ATCAATAAAAATATTTTTTTTAAAGATACTCCTTGCTTCTCTTCCATGGTATCTTCAGTGACTTTTTTGGCTTTGTAATAAATACTATTTGTGATCTCCTCATCTCTACTGGCTGCTAATGGTAATGGGCTTCTTGCAATATCCCAAGAAAACGAATTTTCTGAGACTCACAAAAGAATGGGATATTGTGGAAAGCTTTATTTCTGTGGAATCAAATTCCAGAGTTTCCAAGGTCTCATTTCCTTTTGTCCTGCAAAAGAAAAAGTCTCATTTTTGCCTTCATCAAGGCCAAAATGAAATCCAGTGTCCAGAGCTTACGTTCCATGTTAGGGCATAGTCCAATCCAGCATTAGACTAGCTTAGTTTGTGTTTCCCACTGCAGTTCATCAGTCCATTGCGTGTGGGGTCCGCATGGCCATATGGCCATGGAGCAACCACAGGCAGGAGCAAAGCTAAAGAAACCAGAGACCCAGGAGCTAAGAGAGAGAATTCCTTTGTTTTCAGGATTATGCATTTCCAAATGTTCATGGGCTTGCAATGGCCTTGCTTACTCTAACCAATCCATGGTTCCCCAGGCTTGAATGAAGAGCATCTTCCCTCTGTCATCCCGACTTTACTGCACATACTTCCCTGTCCCCTTTCTTGGACCCCTTTCCCAAGTGATCTACAGGGAATGGGCTGGTAGCTCCCTGGAGAATGTGAAATTGCAGCTTCCTGGTGAAGCTGCCCAAATGACATGCCTATAATGTCTGACCTTCCCTCTGTTCCTTTTCTGTTTTTATTAACTCGCTGATTACAACGGTATCAATACCAGCTCCTGCTTTCTCCCTTGTCATCATATGCCAATTATAACTGGAAATTATTAGCCTAAATGGTCCAAATAGACTGAGAATTAATACTGACTTGCATTAGCTGTCATTAATATTGATTCACATTAGCTATCTATACAGTACCAACCTGATCCTCTTTATTCAATTGAACTCCTTGAGCATTTTTTTTCTAAGTGGAGAACCTTTAATAGTTAGTCAATTTTACATTGCTAGACTTAGAAACACTTTAAATTCTCCCAGTCCAAAGTAAGTTTGATTCTGTAAGCTTACACTATACTATGGGAGCTCTAATATGTATCCAGAGATTTGAAAAGGAGAACAGCCAGCAAAGTTGACCAACAGGTACAGTGATGCAGCTTCATTTAAAATTATCAAGCCCCCTTTTCCACTTCATATAACTTGTTTTATGTTCTTATAGCCTTTTTATTATGAGGTCAAAATCAAGCACCTAAACTATTAAATGGTTTTCTAGTTCACAAGTTCAGTGTGATAAGCATTTTGGGGTTTCTTATTATGGGAAAATGAAAAGATCCATAATATACAGTCCCCATCCTAAAAAGTAAATTGGTAATTTTAAGACAAATAATTACAAAATAAAGCAAAAAATTATTAATTTGAATAAATTGTACTGGCCATAACACAAAGTAAGGTGAAAGAAGTTCAGTAGAAACTTTAGGAAGGAGGTTAGGATATTTGAACTGAGATTTAATAAATGAGAAAAATTGCCAAGAAAATATTTTGAAGAACAGCATTCGAAGCAGAATGATCAGGGAGTATAAAGTCCCTGGGACAGAAATAAGCTTGCTATATTTGAAGAATAGAATTTTTACAAAGTTGCTAAATTATGAGTTTAGGGGACTGTAGTGTGAGTTAAGACCAGAAGGTATAGAGGCAAACCATGAAATATCTATTCACTGGAAAGCCTACAGAGGTTTTTAAGCAAGGGAGTTACATTCTATGTTTTGTGCATTTTACATTCTGTAATTATATTATATGACACTATATAGTATGTGTATGTATCTATATAGTATTACATATTATAGATTATATATAAACAATTAATTATAAAATTAAATAATTAACATTAATTATTTAACTATTAATAGTTATTTAAAATTATTTACCTATGCTGGCCTGATTAGAGCATCATCCAGATATGCCAAGGTTGCAGATTCAATTTCTGGTCAGGACACATACAAGAATTAACCAATGATTGCATCACAGATGAGTAGAACAGCAAATTAACGGTTATCTCTTCCTCTCTCCCTCTTCTCCTTTCCCCATCTCTCTCTAAAATCAGCAAAAATAAAATAAAATAACTTATCTATTAATAATTACTTAAAATTAAATAATTATTCCTTGTTTGTGGCTGCAGAGACAGAGCCCAGCATTATTAATAGTTTTCTCCTGTGGGTTTCCCCTATTATGGTTATATTGTGATTCTATTCAATTATCCCTTATGTAGGGCCCTGGATATAGGTAGGACTCTATCTCATGAAGTTCAAACATCAAAAGTTAGTGAAGAGACTGACGTTCTAATATGATCCATAGATGTGCTAGAGACAGGTAGTGCTCACCAAATTCTCCACGTGCTCTCCTACATTTTCTAGCTTCTTTTGCAGTAAAGTTGAGGCCATACAACTGGTTCTGGCCAATGAATTGTGCACAAGAACTATGAGTATCACTTCTAGACTAAGACAGTCCCTCGCTGGGTAGGAGGTTATGTGTTGACATAGGTGTTTTGCAGCTGGGTAAATTCTACTTTCTAAATCAAAATACCCCCAGAAACCTGCATCACATTTGGTAAGAAGAAGAAGTAAACTTTGTGCTGGGCTATTGAGATTTCTAAAGGCTTTTTTGAAAATTACAGTTGCTTAGTATTAATTACTTTGACTAATAAAAGAGGCAACCTATTCCTCCAGTGAGCATGGGGAAATGAGCCTAAAGAAGGTCTCTTTCGCCTCAGTTAGAAATGCAAACTCCATTTTACTCCTTTCACTTCTCTGGCACTCACTATTTGAGGACTTAATAATCCTTAATATTTGCTTAACAATTTAGAACTTACAAAAATTATCCATGCATGGTATCTTCATTAGAAAACTAGACTGAGAATTGAAGTTCCTTTTAATCAATAAAAAAATTGATTGAAGAAGATTAATACCCTGTTCAATGCACCTAGCCACCAACAGAGATAACTCCTTATTTCACTATGAAACAATATGTCTGTTTATATTATGTATGTAAAACTATACATATATATATGTGATATACATATATATATATATATATATACATATATATATATATATGTATATATATATATATATATATGATTTATATTCTTCAACCCACAAAAAGTCTAAAGGAGGTTGGGAAAGCTGAGGTATTGTTTTAGAAAGAACAGGAGTTTGAGAGTCAGAAGACAAATGGGTGGATGTTGGTTGTGAACATGCTAGTTGTATGTCCTTGGTACTATCAACTACTATTTGTGGGTCTCATTTTCCTCATTTATAAAATAAAGATGATGGTATTAATAATCCCTAATAACCCTTTCAGTTTAACATTTTATAATTTTGTGTTGAAACCACTAGATGATAACTCAGCAGTTAGGAAGATTTTACTCCCCACATTAAGAGCCATCAAAGTTGATTATTATACTTAATGTGGTTTTAAAGATTCATAGTTATAATTTAAGGAGTTGGATTGGGAGACTCAAGATATGTTTTAAATGGATACAAAGATTATTTCAAGTCATAGTGTCTTTTAGTAAAACCACTTGAAAATTTTCACTCTTTGAGCTCAATTTTAAAGGTTATTTTTAAGGGCCACAAGGTGAAGTGAAATATAAAGACCTATATTTTTATTCTCCTTTCATTATCAACTTTCTTCCTCACACTGGGCAAGTAAATTAGTTTCTATATTCCTCATTTTTAAAATAAAACTGACCGGAAGATACTGGCCTACTGTAAGAAACTATTATAAGAAATTCTGAGAAAAAAAAATTTAAAGCACACATTTACATTCAGTTGGCTCAGAGCTATTTGAATAACAATAATTACTTGGTGAGTTTCATTGAGAATCTCCTAAGTACTCAGCACTTTCTTTCACTTGGGGGTTATGAAAAAATTAATTTTTCTAATCTATTTTATTCTCTCCTCACTGTATAATGTTCAAATGAAAAATTCATTTCTTAAAATAAGTGAGTTTTCATGAAACTAGAAAAACTTATGAAGTAGGTAACATTCATCTTTCTTTTTCTCAAATTCTCTTCTTTGACTCTTAGTTTTCTTCCACCTACTGTTAATATCCCAACAATCCTGCCCCCGCTCCCCAACCCTCTTTTTTGTTCCTTTTCAATCTTATTTTGTATTGGTTTTGGGTGTATAGCTTAGTGGTTAGAAAATCATATACTTTACACAGTTCTCCCAATATTATTTACTATACTGTCTGTGCCTAACTTTACATCCCCATGAGTATTTTGTAAATACTGATTTTTGTTTCTTAGTCTTTTCACCTCTTTCACCAAGACCCGGAGCCCCCACCCATCTGGCAATTTCCATTTTACTCTCTGAGTCAATGAGTCTATTTCAATGTAGTTTGTTCATTTATAATTTTATTCTTTAGATTCCACATATAAATGAAATCATATAGTATTTGTTTTTGTCTGACAGGCTTATTTAACTGAGCATAATACCCTCTAGGTCCATCTGTGCTATTGCAAATGGTCAGATTTTATTCTTTTTATGAGCAAGTAATATTTCATTGTATATATGTACTAACATTTTTTTACCCACTTGTTTTTTGATGGGCACTTGGGTTGCATCCATAGCTTGGCTATCTACACTAATAAAAGAGAAACATGCAAATTGGCCGTACCTCCACTACGCCCACAAGCCACGTCCACAAGCCAATTAGGAGCAAGTATGCAAATTAACCCAACCAAGATGGCTGCGGCCATGGAGCAAGCAGGAGGGCTAGGGTTTCCCCGGCAATGGAGGAAGCCAAGCTTCCCGCACACCCTGGGCAGCCCTGGCCTCTGCTCAAGGCTATGAAGTTTCAGTTATAGAAGATAAATAAATCCCAACAAAAATGGCAGCAGCCATGGAGCTGGAGAGAGCAGGAGGTTTGGGTTGCCCCTGGCGATGGAAGAAGCCAAGCTTCCCACCCGCCCTGGCCAGCCCTGGCCTCCACTCAAGGCTACAAAGTTTCAATTATAGAAGATAAATAAATCCCAGATACCAGGGCCTCCACTTTGGTCGCTGGGGGGGACGTGGCCAGCCTGCAAACCACCACAGGCCCCTCTCCCAGGCTGCCCCATGCCCCAAGGGAACCCTCACCCTGATCAGGGACACCCTTCAGGGCAAACCAGCCAGCCCCCACCTGTGCACCAGGCCTCTATCCTAGCTAATAAAAGAATAATATGCAAATTGACCATCACTTCAACACACAAGATGGCTGCCCCCATGTGGTCAAAGATAGCTGCCCCCATGTGGACACAAGATGGCTGCCACAAGATGGCTAGCAGAGGAGGGCAATTGGGAGGGACCAGGCCTGCAAGGGAGTGCAGTTGTGGGCAATCAGGCCAGCAGGGGAGGACAGTTGGGAGGGACCAGGCCTGCAGAGGAAGAAAGTTGGTGGTGACCAAGCCTGCAGGGAAGGGCAGTTGGGGGGGACCCAGACCTGCAGGGGAGGGTAGTTGGGGGGGACAAGGCCGGCAGGGGAGGGCAGTTAGGGACAATCAGGCTGGCAAGGGAGCAGTTAGGCATCAATCAGGCTGGCAGGGGAGTGGTTAGAGGTGATCAGGCTGGCAGGCAGAAGTGGTTAGGGGCAATTAGGAAGGCAGGCAGGTGAGCAGTTCAGAGTCAGCAGTCCTGGATTGTGAGAGGGATGTCCATCTGTCCATTTAGGCCTGATCATATCAAATTTCATGCACCAGGCCTCTAGTCCTATATAATATAAGTCTAATATGCAAATTGACTGAATGGTAGAGCAACCAGCCACTATGACGCTCACTGACCACCAGAGGGCAGATGTTCAACACAGGAGCTGGCCCCTGGTGGTCAGTGTGCTCCCACAGTGGGAGCCTCGCTCAGACAGAAGCCGGGCTCACGGCTGGCAAGTGCAGCAGTGGTGGTGGAAGCCTCTCCCACCTCTGTGGCAGCTGGACATCCCCCGAGGGCTCCCGGACTGCAAGAGGGTGCAGGCTGGGCTGAGGGACATCCCTGAGTGCACGAATTCCGTGCATCAGGCCTCTAGTTGTAAATAATGCTGCAGTGAACATAAGAGTGCATATATTCTTTTGTATTAGTGTTTGGGATTTCTTCAGAGAAATCTCCAGAATTGGGATCACTGGGTCATAAGGCGGATCCAGTTTTAATTTTTTGAGGTAACTCCATACTGTTTTTCATAGTGGCTGCATCAGTCTGCATTCTTTGCTGAAGAAAGATTTATTTTTTCAGATACTGAGCTATATTATAAATTTACAGTGCATAAAATTTTGTGATCCTGTTGAAGAAACAAACGTTTCAACATGATAGAATATAAAACAGCAAATAGAAGACTTTAGTATTTTGAATTAGTGGTATATAATTTCTGTGACAAATATTGGAGCAAAAAAGTCCAAAAGTTGGACTGTTATACTAATAAATCTCCAGATGATATTAACTAATAAAATATAAAAATAAATCCATATAACTACGAGAGGAAAATTTAGTTGATTATTTCTACAGTAATGTGGAAGGAAATGTTTTCTAAGAATCTCTAGAAAGCCATAAATTATCAAAGAAATAATAGCTAAAATAAAAAATAGTAAAAACCTCTAATGAGCAATTTGATCCCAAAAGATGTCCATAGTATATTTTAAATGAAAAAGTTATTTAACAGAGCAGTGTGTATATTAATAATATTCCACTTGTATATTGGACATGTTTCAATGTGGGTAAATCTATGTGGCTACACATGTCTACAGAAAAAAATGACTGGACATCTAGTCAACAAAATGTTAATGGTTATCATCTCAAGGCAGTGAAATCCTGGGTAGTTTTGATTTCCTTTTAGTGTAGTCTGAGTCTTATACAATGATTATAGGTATACAGAGGCCCAATGCACAAAATTCATGCAAGAGTAGCCCTTCCTTTCCCTGGTTGCCAGCAGGACCTGGGCTTCCCTCACAGCCTCAGCTTCATCCAGAAGGTCATCTGGATGGACGTCTGGTCTAAGTAGCATATTATGCTTTTATTATTATAGATAATTCTTGAGAAAAAATACCTTTTGATTACTTAAGGAAAATATGTCTATAATTTGCAGTATTGACTGACTTACAAATAAAAATAAGGGTAAAATCTATTTTTACACATTAGAAAAAAAGAATTGAGTATTGTTGTAAGATACCTAGAGAACTGGCTAAACTAATCAAAACTTCCAGTCAAAATACCTTTCTATAAGTAGATCAGTAGCCTAGGACACTGCTATCCAAATTCTAAATCTTTTCTCTGTTATATTAATAGAAATTGTTCAATCCATTCTCATTTTTAAAATAATTCCCAGCTTTCGTATTTGCTTTTCTATTTGGACAATAAATGCAAATGTGCAATAAATGCAATACAGAAGTGCATTGCAAAGTGCAGAAATGCATTTAAACATTGTGCAACCTAAAGACTATTATAATTGGAAAGAACAAAATGAATAATGCTTTATGTCAAGACATAGCTTAGATTCATATTATTATACTAGGGGCTCAGTACACGAATTCATGCACCTTGAAAGGAACTGTGGGCTTCAAGGCTGCGGTAGGCACAGGGGTGGTTCCTGGTCCATCCTCCGCACTCGCACTCCCGTCCAGCCCCTTCCACCATGGCCCCCAGATCCCCCGTCTGCCGGCAGCCCTGCTCCTGCCACCACTGCTCACACGAGCTGACAGAGCCGGCTCCGCTTGCACCTGCTGATGGTGTGGAGCGATTGGGGCTGGTGCCAGCAGCGGATGCAAGCAGGGCCAGTGCCTGTCAGTGGGTGCAATGGGTGGCTGCTGCACCAATTGCCCCTCAGGAGAAGAGGGAGGTGGAGAAGCCCTCAGGCCTTCTGCACACCTTTCACTGGGGATCCAGCCCACAAAACGGGCATGTGCCTTGATTGGGAATCGAACCATGACCTCCTTGTTCATAGGTTAATGCTCCACCACTGAGCCATGCTGGCCAGGCTAGTTTAGTATTATCAATATACAATTTTACTGAAGAGATCCACCTCTAAAGAAGGACAGTTAAGTCATCTGAAATGATTACTTAAATGTGCTAAGACTCATTTTTCTTTTTCCTTGAATGTTATTGCTAGAACACTACCTAGTGACTAATTGATAAACCAGCAATAGCCATGTTAAGGGGATAGAAAAAAAATTAGAAACAGAAAAAATCACTGGTATATTTGAGAATGGCTATTCATAAAAGTGTTCTTACACTAGGGTGTGAATGACTTCAATCAGAATGCACCTTTAGTCAGAAATCTATCAATGCCAATGTGTATGTGGTGTCAATTGATACTTTTTTAACCTGTCAATTGATACTTTTTTAACTTGTTCATATAAAGGTAAGATTTGCATTGCTGCATTATTGAAATGTTCAGCAAAAATACATTTCTGTCAATTACTGATTCAATTTGGAACATAAAATTTATTTGATCCATATTAACAATTGCATTAACTGCAAATAAACACAGAGTATGTTTTCCTCTACTATAGGCTTAACTTTCTAGTTTGCCATCTTGGTACCATCCTTGCTATATGATAACAAACCTTTTTAGCATATTTTTTCTCTTAAAACTACCTTGAAATATTTCATTTTTACAGTGTGCTGTGAGCTCATGTACCCTTACATGGTGCAAATAAGATAATTAAAATAAACAAAAAAAAATAAAAAAAGCAAAAGCCAAAATATAGGCATGGAAATCATGTGGCAGTACTTAGATGTACAGTGCTCAATAAATACATGATGATATTAATATTTTATTTTGAACATCAAAGGAAGAACTCAAATATTAAATTTATTACCAGTATAGATAACTCCTCAAGTTTTGAGATGATCAACAGAAAAGCATGTACTTCCATTTCAGAACAAGTACTAGTTATACCGGTTAATGATGCGGATTTTTTCAATAGATGAAGTTACACATATGTTGATACATATGCGATTTGATATGTATACTATTTTGTTGTATTGACAGCAAGCTTCAAAACTTCATATGTCAAATTTGCTGAAGGTGTTAACATCATAGATATTTTTACGCTTTAAAATGTCAAATTTCATGCCAAAAAAAAAGAGAATTTGTGGGAAGTTTTAATTAATTATTTTGAAGAAAAGTGCTGCTGAAAGTTATCGTATACTTCGGGAAGCTTATGGTGAACATGCTCCATCTCAAGATACTTGTGAACGCTGGCTTAAATGCTTTAAAAGTGATGATTTCGATGTGAAGGACAAAGAACGTCCAGGTCAACCAAAAAAGTTTGAAGACCAACAATTACAGCATTATTGGATGAAGATGAGTGTCAAACTCAAAAACAAATTGCAGAAAGATTAAACGTTGCTCAGCAAACAATTTCTGATGATTTATAAGCAATGGGAAATATTTTAAAGGAAGGAAAATGGGTGCCACATCAACTAAACGAAAGACAAATGGAAAACCAAAAAGTCATCAGTAAAATGTTGCTTCAGTGGCATGAAAGAAAGTCTTTTTTTGCATCGAATTGTGACTGGCGATGAAAAGTGGATTTATTTTGAGAATCTGAAATGCACAAAATCATGGATTGATCCAGGTCAACCATCAACATCGACTGCAAGGCGAAATGGCTTCAGAAAGAAGACAATGCTCTGCGTTTGGTGGGATCAGGAAGGTGTGGTGTATTATGAGCTTCTAAAACCAGGTGAAACCATTAATACAGATCACTACTGACAACAAATAATCAATATGAACCAGGCTTTGATCGTAAAATGACCAGAATGTGCCAGAAGACACTGCAAAGTAATTTTGCTTCATGATAATGCACCATCACACACTTCAAAACCAGTTAAAGACACGTTAAAAAATCTTACCTGGGAAGTATTAACCCACCCACTGTATTCACCAGAACTTGCTCCTTCAGATTACCACTTGTTTCAATCAATGGTGCACGCACTTTCTGAGCAGCACTTCAAAACGTACGAAAATGTGGGAAATTGGGTCTCTGAATGGTTTGCCTCAAAACAAGGAAAGTTCTACTGGGACAGTATCCACAAATTACCTTAAAGATGGGGAAATGTGTAGCTAGTGATGGACATTAATTTGAATAAAGCACTTTTGATGTTTCTCTTGAAATTATCGTGGTTTTTTTAATTACAAAATCAGCATTATTAACAAGTACACCTGGTAACTGGGAATCTAAAGGAATAATGGAAATATCTTCAAGCCAATGTTGATGTGGATGCCCCAAATATACGTAGATGCCAGTCTCCCAACCCACCTGTATGAGGTTCTAGTCGAACTTTTCCTTAGAGAGTAAAGAAGATAGTGGAAGGACATGAAAAATATTTTTTAAAAAACTTGTGAACTAGCAACTTCATTTTTCATTATAAATTCTTTTCATGTAGTGAGAATATATTCCAAACAAACTGATATGGATTTTAAAACTCCATACCTTTCAGGCCAGTATAGAGGAAGACATTCACATCAATCACAGAATCAATAGTTAGAAAGTGTAATTGATTTGGAATTTAAAGCAGAAGTTCTGGCTCACTTTTTGTCTAGAGGTAGTCTCGGTTTTATGAACATGAGCAAAGCACAATTCTGCAACTCTAAGCACCACTGGACAAAGTAATAGAAAGCTGATAACTAGATGGTCAGCTGAATTATGGCTGTTGGCCATAAGCAGTTTAAGCAGATGTGATGTGTATTGATAATGGTGTCATTACCTGAGCGAATATAGTAGCAGGGCGAGCATCAAAGAACATTCTCTTAGTGAGTCACCTTGCCTCATTGTGGTAAGATAAAATATTTGATATTCTAGGTCATTATTATTGGTACTAAATGTTTTTGTTAAATCTATATTGTGAATTTAAATTCATCATAAAATTCCACTTGGGAAATTTTCCCTTTAGATATCCAAAATTTTTTCCACATTTTTTCTCTGTCTTTTGTTTGGCTTTATATTTTAAATTATGTTAAATTTAGAGACAAAAGTAGGGAAATAGAATAATATAATAAATATCTATGTACCTACCACATGGCTGAATAATAAATTATCAATAGATTTGAAACCCGTAGTGAATTTCTTCCTGAATATACGTTCCTCCCTTCCCACCAGAGAATATTGTGATCTTGTTTCTTATTATTCATATGAATCTCTTTATAATTTTATTACACACACTTCTGTATTAGAGTTCTCCAAAGAACAAAGAAAATCCATTGAACTTACATACCACACATACCTATTAGAATAGTGTGGGGAAAAACATGACAATTCTAAGTGCTGTCAAAGATATAGAACAACCTGACATCTTGTACATTGCTGGTGCAAATTCAAAGCACTGAAACCACTTTGGAAAACAATATGGCAGTTTATTTTATAGTTAATAGTACATTTATTTGATCACTCAGCATTTTGACTCCTAGGTATTTATCCCGAAGGCATAAAAGCTTAAGTTCACATAAAACCTGTATGTAAATGTTTATAGCAGCTTTATTAAAAATCACCAAAAATTGAAATAAGTCAAATATTCTTCAGCCAGTGAATGGAAAAATAAATTGTGTAAAGCCATATAATGTAATAAAAAGGAATCAACTATTGATGCATACAACAACATAAATACATCTCAGTTGCTTTTTGCTAAGTAAAAGTTGTCAGAACAAAAAAAAATGGATTTTGTATGATTTTATTTATAAGACATTCAGAATGACCAAAACCACTGGGACAGAGAACAGATCAGCGGTTGTGGAGGCTGAAATTGGGATGAGGATTGACTACAAAGGGTAGCCCAAGAGAAATTTTAGTATGAAGGCACTGCCCTGTATCATGACAATGGTAGATACATGCTATTGAAATTCATAAAATGGTACACACAAAGAGTGAATCTACTGCATGCCACTGAAAAAAACTAAAGTATAAAAAATATGTCTGCAATATTTTTATTCAACTTTCCTGTTCCAGCCTTTGTATATGTGTTGAGTTAAAATTCTTTTATTTCTGTTCTTAAAGAGGAGACTAATGATAGTTGATATATTAAATAATATTTCCAAACAAAAAATTTGGGGTAAGATAAACTAATTAAAATGTTGATTACATATCCGCTTTTTGTCAAATACAATATTATGCATCTTATATCCATCATGCCACTGAGTTTTCATATCAACCCTACAAGGTAAGTTACCATACAGATATTTATCATTTATAGCTAGCAAGAAACCAAGGGTTGGAGAGGCTAGCTAGGTGTCTGATTCATTTCTACAATCTCCATTACACTATTACAAGGCATTTATTTATTATTAATCAGTTTTTTGGGGGGATTTGTGAATAAGGGTGTGGAAGCAGATGAGGTATTTTGATTGCTATTTCTTTGTTGTTGTCTTCCCTCCTCAGGTAACCAATTGTATGGCATAGAAGATAAGTGGCCTAGAGAGGATGTTGCTTAATATAAATTCCGGCCTTCAGGAAATTCTTTGCCTTCCCAGGAGATTTCTGGGCAGGTGGCAGTAGTATATCCAGAGCCACATCCATACTAAAGTGACACACTGTTAACCAAATTAAAGGTGTTTCCTTTTCTATATTTCTTACAATGTTTCATAGCCATCAAATGTGTAATCATCAAAAAGTTCAACAAATTATTTTTCTGTGAGGAATAAGACTAATTCCCCCCCCCCTCATTTTTTGAATATGTGTTGACAAGTGCCCAGGCAAATGGAAAATATTTCTTAGAGAAAAATCTGAGTCATTAAGTTGTCTAAATAATCATTCATTTTGTGAGCTATACTTATTGCATTATTATTAATGTTTAGTGTGTGTACTGACATTCTGCATAAAAATCCTTTCTATGGCCCTACATGGTTTTGATCAGGGCTAGAGCGTTGGCCTGTGGACTGAAAGGTCCTGGGTTTGATTCCAGTCAAGGGCACGTGCCTGGTTTGTGGGCTCGATCCCCAGTAGGGGCGTGCAAAAGGCAGCAGATCAATTATTCCTTCTCATCATTGATGTTTCTATCTATCTCTTTCTCCCTGGAATCAATAAAAATATATATATTTTTAAAATTCTTTCTATGCAACCACAGGAATTCGGCACTTCTGAGATAATGTAGCTTTGTCAAAGTGAGTGCTCAAGTTCATTTTGTGTCATGTATGTAGGTAGAAATCTGGTTTAAGGAATGAGGGAAGGGCCATTAGCAGCAGATCTTGGGAGCAGAGCTCAGAAACATAGAGGAGTCAAAGGCAGAACCTTTCAGACAGGCCCAAAACCAAATCTCATAAATATTAAAGGTACTCTGGGTAGTCAAGAATGAGGGAACTCAGAGGGCCCTGGAAGTTGGAGAGGAAGGCAAGAGAGTAGTTACCAGGCATTGGCACCAAAGAAACAATAGGGGCAACATTTAGCAATAGCCTTCTTCATGCATCTCCCACCAAAGCAGGCAGGCATGCCACTGTGTCTCAGCAAAATGATCCAAAACTTAACTATGGAAACAGGCAGGGAGCATTAGTTGATAGCAGAGAAACATGTCGTTGGTTAGAAAAGTACCAATCTAGGCAGTTTATTATGATTATTTAGAAATTTACACCTGTGATTTTGAATTAAGAACTTGGTGTAGTTGTCTTTCTTTAGACTTGGGGTTTTTATTTTGTTTTCAAATTAAAACCAACAAAAAAAGCACCCATTAACCAAATTTGATTTACCCAAAGCCAATATTAATTTTCATCCTATTTTATGCTAGTTAAAATGAATTACTTACCTCAACCCCTAAATCCTGCCAGTATAAGCAAGACAATCTATTGGGATATTAACATGTGAATATTTTTTTTTAATGTCCTCTCCTCCCATTCAAGCAGGTATCTAAGCCTACATATTCATTACCTCAGATAATTTCACAGAGGACAAATCAGATAACAGTCCTACATGTGTTCAGTAAATGCCCAACATATTGAAGAGACTGTGGGTAGAAAATGAAAGGGAGGCGGTTCCTAGAAATCAGGAAGAAACAAAGGTCAGTGGACCCTGCCATCTGTGGGCCCTGGAGAACTGCTCTGTGGTAACTCCCTGAGGGAAAGGCAGGACCCCAGAGCAGTGGAAGGATGCTGCAGGTGGGGAGGCTGGACCCTGGACAGAGCCACTGGCCTATGCGAAGGTCTCCATGACCTAAGAGTAGCTCAGAAGTGGAGGCCAGTTATAGAAACTGGGGATAGCAGCAGCCATCTCAATGCAGGTGGAGACAGAAGGCCCTGCCCATATTTCAGACGTTACATAATCTTCACAGTTTCCAGGGCCATCTTGTAGAAAGGAAGGGCCCAGACATTATCCTATATAATAAAGAGGTAATATGAAAATTAACCCTCACGCCATAATGCCGTAACAAGATGGCGGCGCACACAGTGGGGGCGGGGCCGGCTGGTCTACGTGTCTGCTGCCGCAGTTCCCACGGCCCCGCGGGGGAGCGGGAGGTCCAGGGGGGCAGGAGGTCTGGCCGCTGTGCCTGCCACCTCAGTTCCCTCAGCCCCACCGGGGGGCAGCAGGCGCATGGAGTGGCCACCCGGTTCCCGTGGCCCTGCGCAGGGGCAAGAGGCCCAGCGGCAGCTCCGCATACCTGCCACCAGGGTTCCCTCAGCCTTGCCAGGGGGCTGGTCCTGGCTGCTGCTCCCTGTGGCTTCCCCAGGGCGTCGTCGGACATCCCTCAAGGTGTCCCAGATTGGAGAGGGTGCAGGCTGGGCTGAGGGACACCAACCTCCCCTCCCCCCCACCCCCCCCAGTGCATGAATTTCACTGAGCCTCTAGTTGAAATAGAATGTCCTTCTAGAGAGTAGAAGACTAAACAAGGAAGGGGACTGAAGCCATTTTAAGTTGGTTTAAAGAGAATTTACCAGTAAAAGTGTCTTTGTTCTTACCCTCCAGAGTTTGCAGATGAATGTTCATGCATGGTATATGCTTGATAATAATACTTTACATGTTACATCAACAGGGCTAAATTGACACAGAACTTAAAGGATCCCACATAATGGTACTATTCTTTGTATAGACTGGGTTTGTATTTCCAAATAGAGGGTAGGGAACAGGGATGTTATTGCAGATAAGCAGTCAAAACACCACATTTCATAGTTTTCTTAAAAATGTGAACTAGTTTATTTCAAACTTAATAATCACATGGGAAGTTTGATTATTTGCCTTTTGAAAAAGATTCCCCTGAATAGTCTTTTAAAAAGAATGAGTTTCCTGGTACCTGTAAAATCTGAATCAGCTAAACAGAATCTACTCCAGAATGAACAAAGAAACACAATATTTAAATGTCCCAAATCCCACAGGCCTTTCATGCCTTTGCAGAACGCCTTGGGCTGGTCCTCGTCTCATCTTTGCCTACCCTTCAGGCCCAGGGCTTCTCCTTCCCCTGACTCCACGTTATGGTCAGTCTTATCATTCCTGGAAGGTGCCCACACATTCACGCCCTGGCTCGTGCATTTGCGGGGGGCCCTTTCTTACCCTCTTCATAGAGATAGAGCAGTCCCTTCAGTCCCTCTGCCCAAAGCCTTTCCCTTAACTCTTGGCATAAGTGCTAACTTCCATTCTCTCCTCTGCTCAAACGTCACAAAGGTATCTTTCCTGACCACCTTGTACAACGTGGCTTCCTCACTTTCACCTCTATCTCACTGTCCAAGGATTTTCTTTGTGGTAATAGCAATGTTCAGTTGTCTTGCTTATTTATTTGTTTACATGTATGTTGTTGGATTGCTCATGTAAATATTATTTCTTGGAGGGTATTTTGCCTACCTTGCTCAGCCTTCTGATTCCTAAATTCCCCCCATTCCTGTCACATAGGCTGCCCTCATAAGAAGAGGAGTGGATTTTGAAGTGCTCCGTATTATCAGATGTAAAAACAACAGCATGGGGGTGTCAGGGTGAGTAACAGGAGACATTTGAGATGATCTGGAGTTGGAGAAGCTGAAGGAAGCACACCAATGGAGACTTCACTTCTGGCTTTCCCGCTGAGGTAGGCATGAGATCGGGAGCAGGTGACTTACTGTGAATGCCAGATATGAGATCCTTTTAAGTTTTAAAACTCTATAGTTCTATGATTTATTGGCTGTGCTTTAGATTCTAGTGATTAAACTGTGCTACTTGTCCTAACATAGTCAACAGCCTACACTTAATTTTCTTTTGTTTATATTTGTCAATCCAAATGTCTGACCTTAGCCCAGCAACTTAATATTTTGTGCTTGTGTGTGTCAATTTCCTCACCAACAAATTGAGAGGGAAGAATGAAAGAGATCACTACAGATTCTTTTGGGCTTTTTTGTTGTTTGTTTTTATTTGTACGCTGTTTGTTTTTGGCTTTTATTCTACAGCATGGTATGAAGGAGAAACCAAGTGAGAAAGAACAGACAACAGAAGCCAGCCTTGGGGAGAGTTTCCACAGAGCTGCTGCTGGCAAGTACCGTGCTGCTTGCTGGTGATTAAAGCCAACTTTCTGTATTGCCTGCAGGTAGAAATGTGCACATTTCTTTCTCACCTGCAGTACAACAATTCAGTGAGTTTTCAAGTGTCATTATGAAATAAGAAAATTGACATATACTTGTTACATAGTAAGCCTTAACTAAATGCTTGTGAACATAGTCTTTAAAATAAAAGCTTTAATTATTAAATTACATTTTTAATTTCCAATAGTGATAAAGCTCTGAAACCATAGCACATGTGGAGGCAGCACCAGTGCTGGAAGCGTGGGCACGCTACGAGAGTGTTAGGATTTTCTGCCATCTTAGTCACTGATACTCGTGGATTCCCATTTTCCCCTTCTCACTAAATCTTGCTAAATACAAGTGTCCCCATTTCTCTCCATTTTCAGCAAATGGATTATACCAAGTAGCACATGGCTGTAGGAGCATCTCCCTTTGTGTTGTTTACTTGGAGAATTAATCAGCGGGAAACCAAGATCGATGTCTGCCAAAGGGCTGCTGAATGTCTGAATGTGCCCTGAGCTAAATGACTATGTGTTCCAGTCCTTGTCCTTAATGTAAAAATTAGGGCTCACCTGATCAAATTCTCTTGATTTAGAAGTAGTCATACAGATCATTAGAGTAGAAACCAAGGCTTGCTGAATGCAATGATTAAGAGTTGCCTGGCTTTGTATTCTAGCTCTGCTACTTATCCTCTGACTTTTGGAAGTTAATTTAACCTCTCCATGTCTGTCACCTCATCTGTAAAAGTAATGCAATATTGTATCAAGCAATGTAATAAGTATTTTATTAGTTTTCTGTTAAGAATGTTTGAGCAAACACGTGACTTTGGGAAGAATGTGGTTGGAGAAAAGAAGGTTGCATACACTGAACCACAGGTTAATCCTGGTGATTAGAGATCCTATAGAGACTGAGGAGCTTGGTGAAAGAAACTCTTCCATAACCCATTAACTTAATGAAAATCATGCCATCACTAATTGTCTTCTTGAAGCAGTTTATAAATATCATGGTGTCTAGGCTTTGTAAGTTGTAGGCATATGAAAAAAGCTTTGTTAAACTTGTTGACTGATAATATGAATCATCAGGAATGGGGGGACAGGAGGGGACAAGTGAGATGAGAGGAAGAGTTATTGGTTCTTCAATCTCTATCTTAAAGTCATTTGTGAGACAATTTAAACACATCACCATGTGATAACAACTAAAATGTAAATTATCTTGTTTTAATGATTCAAGTCATCTTCCAGAAGTAAGCAATTGATACTAAAATATTAAATGCAGAAATAAACCAATAAAATATATAAGCATTTTTACATTTTTTTTTCAATCTCCTTTAGAAACACCAGTAGGTTTAATTCTCCGAGTTTTATGAGGTAGATATAATGTTGAAGTCAAAATTATAATATAACATAGCTAGTTTTAAAATTTGATAAACATTTTTTGGGTCTTTGTATTCAATTTTTTTTCCTGTGAACGGACTCTCTTGGTTTGGTATATTTTGAAGTACTCTAGTCTTGTTTAGTTTGGATAGATTTTTGTTGTTCAATTTTGCTATTTGATCTTAGTGATTAAATCCTATTATATAGGTTAGAAAAATAAATTGTCATTCATCATATTCAATATATTTGTGAACCTATGCACATACTGACATATTAAAGGCAAAATTCCATGTTTGCTATGGTATTTAAAACACATAAAGCACACATCCAGTTCAAGACCTTTGCATTTAATGAGTCTTTGGTCTAAAATGCTCTTTCCAAAGCTATTCCCATGGCCTGTTCCCTCACTTCTTTCAGTTACCCATTTAAATGTCACTTTCATCAGCCAGGACCCTTTCTAACTATGCTTTATAAAATAGCAACTTCTTTCCATCTCCGTACCTCCCTTGTCCCAAGACATATTATATATTCACATTTGAAATTTTTATCACCTATTTCTCCAAAGTAGAAGTTGAACTCCATAAGGTTTTATCTGCTTTGTTCCTTACTGTTTTTCCAAGAATAGAGGGCAGCATGTGGTTGATGCTTAAAACATGCTCTTTTAATAAATGAAGAAATAGGAATAGACAATAATATAGTGAAACTTACATGTGAAACAGCTGAGTTTGGGCTCGATTTTGTTCATCTTTTATTAGTAAGGACACTAGTGTAAAGACACTGCAGCTGGCCTAACAGGTGGAAACACAAATGTTTGAAGCTTACAGATAAAAGATTTTGGGGTGGGGTGTGTGTCAATGAAGGAGAGCATATTTATGTTTTATTTCTGTAGAACTGGTGTCTCTGCAACTTGCCCCAAGAGGTCACAGACATAAATCATGGACCTCACTCAATGCAACAGGTGTGACCTGGTATCCTCACCTCCATTTGGAGCTTCAGTAGACAACTAAATTATCACATCAATGAAAAGTAAGGATTCCAAACTGGTTCTGAAATTCTGCTACCTTTCAGTTATATATTTTAATCCATTTCCCCTTTTTTAACTCGACTTCCCAGTTCTTTTATACTTTACACACATCATCTTTTCTATCTTCCTGAAAAGTGCCAATTTTCCTAGTGCTATAATATGCCCACTATTGTTTCTCCTTCTGCCATTTGGTGAGGAAAGAGGCATTAGCTTGCCTAGCGATTCCTGAAACTAACCCACCTCCACTTTATTTACTTGCTAAATGTAAGTATATGTTTGCTTACTAAGTGACGTTTTCTATTCCCTCTATAATGTCTTCTTACTGAGACCCAAACACATTGAACTCTGTGGCCAACAGACCACGGTGTTTGCACATACATACTTCTATCAGGATAAATGCATACTAGATATCTGTGTTGTTCCTAAATCTGTTTATGCCAACTTTATGTCAAATAATTTGGTTAGATATGATATAAAATGCTGAAATAAAGTAGAGAAAAATGTTGTTGAATAGATGAAAATTAAGTTAAATGCTTTCAAAAGATTTAATAAAAATAACTCTTTAAATGATTACTGTGGAAATGGGTGTGATCCAGACAATTGAAAAGATTGGGAGCAGAGGTGGGAAGAATCACAGTATTTAGAATGATTCAGTAATCAGATATTACACAACTGCCTTTGAAATTTTTAAGGAACACAAAACTAGAAAATATAGAGGAACCATTGCAAGTATGATTTATGCAAAAGGACAATTGAAATTTTAATTGTGGAATGCATTTGTCTTACCACAAAAATCAGGAAATTAATAAACACATGATTTTCTGCTTTAAATAAAGATTTGATTAATAAACTAATTAATCTTGATTGCCTTATTGTATTAGTTTTCTACTAGCAGCTTTAAACAACACAAATCTATTATTTCAAGTTTCTGTAAATCAGGCCATGATGTGGCTGGATTCTCTGCTCAGGGTCTCATGGAGCTGAAATCAAGGTATCAGACATATGGGGCTACTATCTGGCTCTCAAAGTCCCTTCCAAGTTCAGTGGATGTTGGTTGAATATATTTCCTTGCAGTTCTAAGACAACGATCCCTGTTTTCCTGTTGAGTATTTCCTGCTGGGGACCATTCTCAGCTCCTAGAGGCGGTCTACAATTCTGATACAGAAATTTGGGACTGGAACAGGCAGTGTTCCCCTGGGCAGGATGCTTCCTCTGGCTACTTGTCCATAGGAGTCGAAGAATGAAACCACTGACAGAAGATGGTATAGCAAAGGTAGAAATTTATGGAAGAACAAGCACAGACTCCCACATGGGGAGGGGGAAAGAGTCCCACTGAGTCCCTCCTTCAATGGTTTATAAAGTCTGCAAGTCCCTGTGTCCTGATATCCCCTCTGATTGGTCAATATTCCCTTTGATTTGGTCACTATAGCAACTCCTAAGCTCAAAGGTCAAACCTCACACTGGCCATGTGAGCCCCTGCTTCTTCATTGCTCTCCTGTTCCCTCTGGGCTTTCTTCCTCCTTCTTTATTTTGTAAATATAGACCTTTTGCTACTTCCAGTTCCCTTGTCTTGGAAATGTAACTGCTGCCTCTCCCAACTTCTCTGTCTTATGGAAATGTAACTGCTGCCTCTCCCAACTTCCCTGTCTTATGGAAATGTAACCTTTGCAACTCTGTAGCCCTGTGGTGTTTTTTTTTTCCATGGACCTCCTTAATTTTAAAAATTCCCTAAACCTGCCTATTTCACCCCTAAACATTCCTATTTCAGTTCCTTACAATGTGGCCCCCATAGGCCATTCATAACAATGAGGGTTTTTTTTTATTTCCTGGTCAACCAGAGTGTTTCTCCAACTGTCTCTTCTGTAACCAGCTGAAAATACTCTTCTGTTTTTAAAGGGCTCATGTGATTAGGTTAGCTCTACAGTACTTGTATTGTCTCTCTTTCTTAAAGTAAACTCTTCTTATTGTAGAATCTAATTACAAGTGAAATGGATTCTAGTCACAGTCCCTAGAATTACACAGTACATGTTAACCATGGGGCATCTTAGACTTCTGTCTTTCACAATTACATGAAAGGCTAATGAATGCTCACAAGGAACTCCAGTGCACCCGAGTCCACATCACATAAGCAAAGCTCAGTTGGAATCAAATGGCTACCTGTAGCCTCTAGCTTTTTCTTTCATCCCTTCTTCAGCCTTCTGTCCCTTCCAGAGCAATCTAAAGGTTTACAGGATAATAAGAGACTCATGATAATATTAGTAATGAGTGGTTTCTGTGTCTAGAGAAATAAACATTCTGATTTTATTAACAAAAACACTTTGGGATGTATTCTGAGTCAGACAACCTCTTACTCTCTGACATTCATATCACTTTTCTTTAAAATAAGATTCAGTTAAAAAAGAAAATGTATTTATTTGGAGTGTAATTAGTTTGGGTTGATGAGTATGGATTAAAATAGTGATTCCTGAAATGATCATTTGATCTCTCCAAAGAGAAAATGCTTCACAATAAAAAAATAAAATACTAATAAATTAGAACAATAGCAATACTATTCTGATGCAGTATCTGAGAACTAGAGAAGGGGCTGTGACCATTGAGCAACAAATATAGTGTGAAGTCAAGGACACTGCTGATGACCACACATGAAGGAATCTCAGAAAAGAAGGTGGGTTTTTTTGTTTGTTTTTGGTGACTGTGGAATTGTGGTCTTTAAGGGCAGACACCTTGGTGCTTTTCAGCTCTATTAATCTCTGCTTTCCACTTGGAAAGGCATCAAGCTGCCTCGCCCTTCTTTATGATAGTTAGTACGAGGTAAGATAGGTACCTTTCACCATCATGCACTCTCTCCATGTCCCTTTTTGTCTTGAAAGAAAAAAGAAGTATGACAGATATGAATGACAAAAAGAGTGACAAAATTTGTTTCTGTCTCATAAATATATGATTCATAGACCTTTATGCCTAATGGAGCAAATACATCCACTGTTGAAGGTAAACAACTACTGGAGAAGATAGTGTAGAGGAAATTTAAGCATCTAATGGAAGTTGTTAAGGCCCTTTCCTACTCTACCATTATATGCACCTATAAATAGAAAATATCTCATAAAATGTTTAGAAAATTTTGGGGGTTAAGTAAAGTGGATATGAGTGACTCAGTAGTTGTGAATCATCTTATTCTCCTTCTTTAGGCAAAAAAAAAAAAAATATCAGTGAACCCTTCCCCAACCTACGCAAGTCTTATTCCCTGGGTAAAGAGATATTTTCACATATAAAACTTAAATATGTGATTATCTGTTATGAACAAATTACCTTCTGCATTCTTTTAAAATGCTTCAGTAGAACTGCCTGAAATGTTATTAGCCAAGCAGCACTGCAAATAGTCCAGATTTAAATAAGGTTTACTAAACTCAAGCTTTATTGTAAGAATACTGTGAGGTGTCAGTTTATAAACTAAAAATTTTTTTTGCTACATTCAATATACATTTATTGTCATCCAACACCTGTCATTTTAATATAAAAGTAAAATATGAATTTTTATAATAACTGCCAATTCTACTATACAGGAATAAACTGACTAGAAACTTTGTACCAGATTTTGTAATTTAATTAAAAAAAAACTTGCAGTGAAATTATCTGGACACTATAAAAACATGAAGCCCTAGCCAGTTTGGTTCAGTGGATAGAGTATCAGCCCATAAATTGAAGTGTCCTTGGTTTGATTCCAGTGAAGGGTACTTACCTAGGATGCAAGTTCCCTAGGGCCCTGGTCAGGGTGCATGCAGGAGGCAACCAATCAAAGTGTCTCTCTCACACCATTGTTTCTCTCTGTCTCTCTTTCTCCCTTCCACTCTCTCTAAAACTCAATGGAAAAATATCCTCAAGGGAGGACTAACCAAAAAAAAAAAAAAAAAAAAAAGCATGAAGATATACCTAAAATCTCTCAGCCACCAGAGATCAATTACATCGTAAGAACTCTTTGAATCATGAATTAAACAACCTCAAGACATATAGCTATAACTGAATTTCTCTGAAACAGACCTTAAAAAAAGTACACTCCTATCTTTCTTATCTCTTCTGACCATACCCACTTATATAATACTTACAGGCCCGATGCATGAAATTCATGCAAGAGTAGGCCTTCCTTCACCCAGCTGCCGGCCCTGGCTTCCCTCTGGCACCCTGGACCCAGGCTTCCCTTCAGCCCTTGGACCCGGGCTTCTCTCGCAGCCCCAGCTCCATCCAGAAGGTCGTTGGGAAGGACATCCTGTCTAATTACCATATTATGCTTTTATTATTATAGATTTACATTATCATTTCACACTATATACTGGTCTATTACTAGGTGTCTGACAAACAAATTACAAAAAATCTTTATGGACAGAAATTCTCATATACTTTTGTGGAGTGTAAGATGGTACTACCAATTTGGATAACAAATTTGCAGTTTTGTAAAAAGTTAAACATACATTTACCCTATGGCCCATCAAACCTACTCTAATAGATTTATCTAAAATAATAGAAATCATATGTCCACAGAAAGCTTGTACATGAACTCTCATAACAGATTTGGTCATAATAGCCAAAGAGTGGAAGCAATCTTTGTGTTAATCAATAGGAGAATTAATAAACAAATGAAAATATACAATGAAATACTATTAAGAAATAGGAATAATTGAACTAGTGAAATATACAAAATGATTGAATCTCAAAAGCTGTATGCTGACTCAAAGAAGCTATATACAGAACAGTATATATATGATTCCATTTATATATTTTTTAAAAAGCAAGAATAACACAAAATGGTAGAACACAGAATTGTGGATTCACTAGGACTTGCAAAAATTGACTGGCAAGGAGAGGGAACTTTTTGCAGTGATGAAATATTTTATGTCTTGATAGGCAGGTGTGGATACATAGATGTTTGCATGTGTCAAAGCTAGACAAACTGTAAACTTGAAATTGGTGCACTACACTGTATAAAATAATACTTTCATAAAAGTTATAAAACAATATATAAATTGGTTTTCACCAATAAGTTTGAAAAATATAGGATGAAACAAAGTAAAAGTTCTTTAATAGTACTAACGTACACTGTTCATCTCCAAGAGCTGTAGTAAGTAAACTTTTTGCCCTAGAACATTTTAAGGACCGTCTTTAAAGACTAAGCTTTCTTATAACAGAACACAAGAGTAATATTTTATCATAATACATAAAAAACACAAAGAGAAATGTCATGTGTGTTAGGGCATAATAATAGGAGAGAGCCCAAGTGAAGAAGACATTGATTTCCATGACATAATGACACATATATTTGTGGTACCACCTGTTAACAAGATCAGGGGAAAAATGGAAATTGTTACTGAGCCTGCAGAGATTAAAGGAGACAGCTGAATAGAATAGCAAAGGGATATACCCAAGACAGGAGAAAACCATGGTTATTGAGACATTCAGAGAGGCAAGGCAGTGGTATGGGAAGAGTCAGGAGTTTTATTTTCAGCACTGTAGCAGACTTAGCCAGGGGCCCCTAGGCAATTCACACATGCAATTTATGATACACTGGTTGGCTTAGCATATCTGACCTGAGAGTTTGTAATTGTCTGAATGGTGGCAGCTGTCACTGGAGTATAGTAAGCAAGGTGACCCCTCTGTGCTCCATGCTTTGGGAGACACAAAAGCTCCAATAGAAAATCTGTTAGTGAAGAAAATGAAACATTTTTAGCCAAGATCAACTGTAATCAGGTTATTTTGTGAATACTCTTTATGTATTGTAATCCTCATTGTAAGAGTGCTCAGGTATTTCAGAGCATTTAGAGAACTGCAAAATACACTCTCGAGGCTGGAGGCAAGGAGTGGCATGGGAATAACTCAGGTGGCAGTCTCACACCAGGAGATAACTTAATTGCATCTACCTAACCACCATCACCAAATCCAGTAGGTGGAGAGGGCTTTGAATCTTTCACATCAATCCTTGTGCCACATACAAAATTGTTATTGCTCATTATAAACACATATCATACATATAAACAAACCCAATAATGATTTGGGGTTTTATGCTCACATTTGTGGAACAAAACTTATTTTTTCGATGTTGTCTCCTACAATAAAGTGTAGACTTCTCCAAGAGCTGATTAGTCTTGGTAGTCATGTTTCCCATCCCATGCTCCGGAATAGTACCTCACATCTACTCAACACACACCAAATGTATTATGGGAAAAAGGATGGTATGAAGGAAGAGTAAATGGATGGATGGATGGATGAATGGATAGATGTAAGTCACTATTCAAAGTAACATGTCAACTAAATGGAATAATATTATGAAATAAACATAAAGATGAGTGTCAGAAATTTGGGTGTTGGTCAAAATGGAATACACATTACTTGTTAGTCTCCCCTCATACAACAACAACAAAATTATTCTGGGCATATTACAATAAGAAAAAAAAAATCCTCAGAAAGGTAAATGAAGAAGTTAGAGTGGGTAGAGACTGTAGGACTTGAAGAACAATCCTATATAATAATCCTACCTAATAATAGACAAATATACAAATTGACTATACCTCCAACACACCCACAAGCCACACCCACCATCCAATCAGAGTGAGTATGCAAATTAACCCATCCAAGATGGCTACAGCCACAGAGAGCAAGGTTTCCCAGGCAACAGAGGGAAACAAGCTTTCCGCCAGCCGTTGCAGGCCTAAGCCTCCACTCAATCTAAAAAGTTTCAATTATAGAAGGTAAACAAATTCAAACAGAAATGGCAGCAGAATGGAGCTTGAGAGAGCAGGCCAGGGTTGCCCCCGGCAACAGGGGAAGCAAAGCTTTCCGCACATCCTGGCTGGGCCCACCCGCGTAAGGCAACAAAGTTTCAATTATAACCCTAACAGAAATGGCTGCTGCCGCGGAGGGAGCCCCAGGCTTGGCTCCGCTCCAGGCTACAGTTTCAATTGTAGAAGGAAAATAAATTCCAGATACCAGGGCCTCTGCTTGGGTTGCCAGGGGGCGTGGCTGGCCTGAAAACCACCACAGGCCCCTCGCTCAGGCCACCCCATGCCCCAAGGGAACCCCACCCTGATCAGGGACACCCTTCAGGGCAAACCAGCTGGCCCCCACCCTGTACCCGACCTCTATCATATCTAACAAAAGAATAATATGCGGATTGATCATCACTGCAACACACAATATAGCTGCCCCATGTGGTCAAAGATCCTGCCCCCATGTGGACACAAGATGGCCACCACAAGATGGCCAGCAGGGGAGGGCAGTTGGGAGGCACCCAGCCTGCAAGGGAGGGCAGTTGGAGGTGATCAACCCTGCAGAAGAGGGCAGTTAGGGGTGACCAGGCCAGCAGAGGAGGGAAGTTGGGGGCAAACAGGCTGGCAGCAGAGTGGTTAGGGGGTGATCAGGCTGGCAGGCAGAAGCGGTTAGGGGCAATCAGGAAGGCAGGCAGGCAAGCAGTTGGGAGCCAGCAGTCCTGGATTGTGAGAGGGATGTCCGACTGGATTTGGCCTAAACGGGCAGTCGGACATCCCTCCAGGGGTCCCAGATTGGAGAGGGTACAGGCTGGGCTGAGGGACAACCCCCCTCCATGCATGAATTTCATGCACCGGGCTTCTAGTCCTACATAATAAAAGGGTAATATGCAAATTGAACCTAATGGCAGAACCACCAGAAGGACCACTCGACCAGTCACTATGAGGTGCACTGACCACCTCTTGGTACCCCCCCCCCCCACCCCCAGCCTGCAGGCTCCCATTGCCCATGGCTTACCAGTTTCCATTACTGGGAAGAAGATACAATAGAACAGCCTGGAAATGGCAAATCTTTTTCCGTATTGATTCTTTATTGCCGGGCTCTAGAGAAATAATGGCCAGGTCCCCTGCTGGCTCCCTCGGAGCCCCGTCTCTCCTCCTCTGCTCGGCCCTGCTGATCATCAGATGTCCCAGAGCAGGAGGGAGAGAAAAGCTGGACTTAGCAATGCCACCCACCCGAGGGTCGGGGGTAGCAGAGGGACGTAGTGGCGATATACAGACTTTGGAGTCCAGAGACTGCCAGTTAAAGCTGTGTAACCTCTCTGAGCTTTGGTTTCTTCATCTATAAAATGGGTATGATAATAGTACCAGCCTCACTGGAATGTTACAGGGTGTGCATAAGATTATGCACACAGGCTCTCAGCCCCGTGCTTGACAGGTACTAAGCCTCACTGTTGCCACTGTGATTATCTGCCCCCTGCCCTCACTGGGCTTACAACCCCAGTGCTTAACTGGCAACTTCGGCAGGTGTGGAAATTGCCTGCTCCGTGTCCTGGGGCCCCTGGGAGAACTCGGATTCCGGATCCGGATTCCCGGGCAAGACGCCTCTGCAATATGAAACCCCTGAGGATCAGGGGTCCAGCCGGGTCCCAGCATGAAGGACCTTTTGACTCCTATAAGCATTAACAACAAAGAGTAAAAAGCCTGAGGCCCTGGCCTGGATGTCTGTCCTATATACCAATAGGTTGCTGGTTAGGTTCCCTATCAGGGCAAATCCACACACACACCACCCCCCCCACCCACGGCACCCCTCCCCCCCATTATGTGCTCAATGTTTCTTTCTTCCTCTCTCTCTCTCAAATAAATGAAAACATATTTTAAAAAATAAAGTTAGAAGAGTTAGAAGTGAAGCCATTATGGCCCCCTGGCTGCAATTTCTAGAAGAAAACATAACTCAACAAGAATAAGAGACTCTTAAAAAAAGAAATTATAGCAATAAAAATAACATAGAATTCCAATGAGGAAGAAAATGGGCATCTAAAGGAATCCATGTGGCTACAGG
The DNA here is from genome assembly GCF_951640355.1 of Cnephaeus nilssonii. Lineage (NCBI taxonomy): Eukaryota > Metazoa > Chordata > Mammalia > Chiroptera > Vespertilionidae > Cnephaeus > Cnephaeus nilssonii. The sequence goes on along the minus strand of NC_137074.1, from coordinate 67,707,822 downwards.
GGAAATCACTAATGAGCCTAGATTTTAAAAGTCAAACTGGGAAAAATGTATTTGCAGCAAATATTCAATAAATGGTTAGTATCTTTAACATATAAAGCACTCACACAAATCCTATATAATAAAAGCCTAATATGCAAATTGACCAAACTGTGGATCAACAGGCAGAACGACTAGTGGCTATAACGCGCAATGACCACCAGGGGGCAGATGCTCAATGCAAGAGCTGTCCCCCAGTGGTCAATCCACTCCCACAGGGAGAGTGCCACTCAGCCAGGGCTCACAGCTGGTGAGTGCAGTGGCAGTGGCAGGAGCCTCTCCCACCTCTATGGCAGTGCTAAGGAGCAGTTAGTCAAGAGGTAAGGAGCAGTGAGCAGGCAGGTGGTAAGGAGCGAGGGGTCCTATACAGCAAGCGGGATGTCCAACTGCCAGCGTAGGCCCAGTCAACATCCCCTGAGGGGTCCTAGACTGCAAAAAGGTGCAGGCCTGGCTGAGGGACACCCCCACCCAGTGCATGAATTTCATGCACCGGGCCTCTAGCATGATGATAAGGATGATGAGTTCCTTGAGTATTCTTTTTGCCTTTTTATATATCCGGGATGGGGCACTGGAGAGACTTAAAACCCAACACTACCAACTGGCACAGATAATAAAAAAGCACCAAGAAAAGCCTATACCTTCTAACCAAAGGACCAGAAAGATGTGACCTAGAAGTACAGAACACCTTTTTAATAATGCACATCCTAATCCAGCCAAACACGAAAGGAAAAATGTCCTCCACCCTGCAGAATTAGTGGGGCTATTGTGAAGCTGAAGTTCTGGTCCCATCCAACAACAGCAAGATAGAGCAGTTTGCCTCCCACTTCCCCACACCTGATTGGTATCAGTGAGATCAAATGCAAAAGATAACTTCTACTCCCAAATAGCAGCAAAGTGTTAAAATGAGAGGGTGCAGGGTGATATTAGTTGGCATTCTGTTTCCCTCACTATGGTACTAATATAGGAGCATAGTATGAATTTTTGCCCTCATTAGACTTTCACTATAGTACATACGAGTAGAGTGACTACCAGCAAAGAAGAAGAAGAAGAAGAAGAAGAAGAAGAAGAAGAAGAAGAAGAAGAAGAAGAAGAAGAAGAAGAAGAAGAAGAAATAAAAGATTAAATGAGATTCAAGGTCTTATAAAACAAAACTCCAAATGCCCAGAATCAGAATCAAGAACTTCTCATCACACCAAGAAATTCTCAACTTACATGAGGAAAGTCTATCAACAAATACCAACACAAACACAACACTGATGCAAAATATCTGACAAACACTAAAATAAGTCATGACAGAGATGGTTTATAAAGCCATTTCAAAAGTGCTTAAAACAAATGAAAAAATAAAAAGTGTTATCAAAATAATAGAAGATATAAAAAAGAATCAAATGAAAATTTTAGATATGAAAAATGAAGTAATCAACATAAAAAACTCAATTATGAGTTTGATGGTGAGCAGCACCCAGAGAGGCAAAGGGAGCCTCAACCCAAAACCAAGATTCAAGTCCTTGTCACAGTCCAAGAAAGAATCCGAGAGCATGACAAAAAGCACAGCAAATTTATTAAAGTGACTAGTGGCCAGGTGTACGAAATTCGTGCACGGGCGGAGGGGGTGGGGACTGTTCCTCAGCCCGGCCTGCATCCTCTCCAATCTGGGACCCCTCCAAGGATGACCTACTGCCGGTTTACAGGGATTGGGCCTAAACCAGCAGTTGGACATCCCTCTCACAATCCGGGACTGCTGGCTCCAGCCGCTCACCTGCCTGTCTGCCTGTCTGATTGCCCCTAACCACTCTGCCTGCCAGCCTTCTCACCCCAACTGTCCCCCACCACTGGCCTGCTTGCCCCCAAATGACTCCCCACCAGCCTGAACACTCCCAACGGCCCCCTATGCCAGCCTGCTCACTCCCAACTGTCCCTCCTGCTGGCCTGCTCGCCCCTACCCTCCCTCCCCACTGGCTTGCTCACCCCCAACTGCCCCCTTGCTGGTTTGCTCATTCCAAACTGCCCCCCCCCCCCCGCTGTCCTGATAACCTCCAACTGACCCCCACTGACAGCCCGCTCACCCCCAACTGGCCCTCCTGCTGGTCTGCTTACCCCTAATGGCCCTGCCCCCCAACAGTCTGATCACCCACAACTGCCATCTTATCCTGACCTGATCACCCCTCGGAGACCCAAGCTCCCAGCCCCTCCTTTTTTTCTTTTTCTTTTTTTTTTTTTTTCAGCGCCTACTTGAGTGGAGACCAGAGCCGGCTGGATGCAAGTATCTGGGATTTATTTATCTTCTATAATTGAAGCTTTGTAGCCTTGAGTGGAGGCCAGGGCCAGCCAGGGCAGGCGGGAAGCTTGGCTTCCTCCATTGTCGGGGCAACCCAAGCCTCCTGCTCACTCCAACTCTGTGGCCACCACCATCTTGGTTGGGTTAATTTGCATGCTCACTCCTGATTAGCTGGTGGGTATGGCTTCTGCGTATAATGGAGGTATGGTCAATTAGTGTAGACAGTATGCAATTGAGAAGTGAGAGCAGATGACCTTGGAGAAAGAGATGTCCCAACGTGGTCTCAGTGAAAGGTTTTTATTAAACACTAGTGGCCCGGAGCACAAAATTTATGCATGGGTGGGGGGTGTCCCTCAGCCTGACCTGTACCCTCTCCAATCTGGGACCCCTCCGGGGATGTCTGACTGCCAGTTTAGGCCTGATCCCTGTGGGATTCAGCCTAAACTGGCAGACAGACATCCCTCTTGTAATCTGGGACTGCTGGTTCCTAACCGCTCACCTGCCTGCCTGCCTGATTGCCCCTAACCACTCTGCCTGCCAGTCTACTCACCCCCAACTGCCCCCCCTGGCCTTCTCGCCCCAAACTGCCCCACCTGCTGGCCTGCTGGCCCCCAACTGCACCCTCCTGCCGGCCTGCTCACCTCCAACTACCCCTCCCACCAGCCTCATGGCCCCCAACTGCCCCCCCACTGGCCTTCTCAACCCCAACTGCCCTCCCCTCCTGTCCTGATCCCCCCTAACTGCTTCTGCCTCGGCCCTGCCACCATGGCTTTGTCCAGAAGGTCTCCTGGTCTAATTAGCATATTATCCTTTTATTAGTGTGTGTGTGTGTGTGTGTGTATATATATATATATATATATATATAGATATATATATATATATATATATATATATATATATTACAGAGAAGAAGGGAGAGGGGGAGAGGGGGAGAGGGGTTGGCTGCCTCTTGCACGCCCCCGGGGATCCAGCCTGCAACCGGGGCATGTGCCCTTGACCAAAATTGAACTTGGGACCCTGCAGTCTGCAGGCTGACACTCTATCCACTGAGCCAAACCAGCCAGGGCACCACCAGTCACTTTTAGAACGTTGTATTGCTTCTAGAAAAAACCCCGTGCCACCTTCCCCATCTGGCTGCCTGCTCCATCCAGCCATCTGCACATTGCTCTTTCAGACATTTCATGGGAATGGGACCATACACAATGGGCGTTTTGTCACCGGCTGCCTCACTTGGGTGTATACCTCAGAGTGGAGGATTGCAGGGTCCTATGTGACTGATATTAATCCTTTGAGGAGCGGCCGCACCATTTCCATTCCGACAGCAGTGTGTGAGGGCTCGGATTTGTCCACATCCTCGCCAACACTTGCTATCATGTAACTTTTGGTTCTAGCCTCCAAGGTGACCTCAGCGTCCCGCAAAAACATTGCTCTCTAGAGCAACAATCTATGCTTTTCAATTCAGTTTTAAAAGAGGAAGTTGTTTAAAATGTCTGCACAGACATCCCTATTGGTAAGTTCTTGCTGCTCAGGATCCGCTGTGACACAGCTTGCAGGGGCTAAGTCTGTCCCAGGCCAACCTCACCCCCCTGCTGCCTGGTCCTGTTTGGTACTGGGAAGGGCCCTGAGGAAGGCGCTGGGGGCACCAGCCAACCTTCTGCAGGGCTGGCCACAGGCTGCCTTGGGCTTTGGGAGCCGAGGGAGGAAGAGTGAGGTTCAGGAGCAGCTTTGGGGCTGTGCCTGTGGCGGTGACTGTGCTGCTCCCACAGGCCGAGTTGAGCAGTGCAGGGGGAAGGCGGGGGCGGGGGGAACGGAGAGATGGTGGGGAGGGAGGCCTTCTCTGAATGAAGCCTTCGGAGGTGAGGAGTTCCTGGGTGCCCATCTGCGGGCTCCACTACGCCCACCATCCTGGCTTCTACACCTCAGAAGGCAAAGGTCTGATCAGAAAAAATGAAAACTTTGAAGAGGTGACGTGGGCTCCACCTCAGAGTGGCTCAGACACGGTTCACGGTCCCACGTGGGACTGCAGACACCAGTGGGTGTGGGCAGAGGCCACGTGGGCCCGGCATGGCCCTCTGGCAGGGCCCAAGTGCAGGGAGGAGCCGGAGCTTCCTCGGGAGAGAAAGTTCACGGGGCTGAAGGCTCCCTCTTCAAACACTGATCACTGGTCATGGTCTGGCCCTCAACTCTCATCCACGGGGCGAGTAAAGGGCGCCAGGTGAGGCCCCTTCCTGGCTGTCCCCATGGACCTGTTGGCTCTCCTGAGTCTGTGGGGACAGATTGTGGGGCTCCCTGCTGGGCAGCCCAGCCACAGCTGCAGCCCTGAGGCCAGGATCTGGGCTCGAAGCTGGGGTCCCCCGTGCAGTAGCCCCCTGATCTGCAGCCCCCCTGATCCGCAGTCCCCCCAACCACAGTCCCCCTGGTCCACAGCCCTGATCTGCAGCCCCTCCCTGGTCCATAGCCCCCCTAAACTGCAGGCCCCTCAATCTGCAGGCCCCTGATCTGCAGGCCCCTGTGCAGTGACTGGGCTCGTTGTGAATGCGTCATTATTCCAGGCCCAAGGGTGTGCTAGTGCAGGCGGGGGCTGGTGGCGCTGGGAGCCTGCGGCTGCTCAGGTCCCTGCTGTTCAGTTGTCGTGTTAAGGTGTCCAGGCTAATTTGCATATTTCTCTATTATATATAGAGAGGGATGAGCAAGGGGAGTGATAGGGTGATCCTTGGCTTCTAACACTGGTGGGGTGACTGCCAGATGCAGTTCATCCTTGTCTCTTGTCTCCAGATAGTGATTTCTTTTTCTTTCTTTCTTTCTTTCTTTCTTTCTTTCTTTCTTTCTTTCTTTCTTTCTTTCTTTCTTTCTTTCTTTCTTTCATCCTCTCACTTATAGGAAATTGTGGAGGGAGAGGTGGATGAACAGGTGGTCAGTGAAGATCACAACTACGATGTTTCAGCCAAGATAGAAAAGGGGAGGGTTAGAGATTGAGGACTTTATCTCCATTCTAACTTTCCTGCCTCAAGTTTGACAGCAGAATGGAAGGGACAGAAAAAAACAGTTCATAAACTCAAAGACAGAACAACAGAAATTATGTAATTTGAACAATGGAGGGACAATAGAGTGAAAAAAAATTAAAGAGAGTCTTGAAAGAAAAGGAGAAAGAATGTAGGGCTTAGAAAGTATTTAGATTTCTTCATTTTTGCTATGAGTCTAAAACTCTAAAAAATTAAGTCTTAATTTTAAAAAAGGATTTAAAGACATAATGGCTGATTAACTCAAACTTTGGCAAAAATGATTCTAAAAAATCAAGAAGCTGAGCAAACTCCAAACACGACAGACCCAAATGAAACAACAGCCAAACTTCTGAAAATTAAAGGCAATATATATCCTACCTAATAATAGACAAATATGCAAATTGACCATACCTCTGACACACCCACAAGCCACGCCCACAAGTCACGCCCACTATCCAATCAGAGTGAGCATGCAAATTAACCCAAACCAAGATGGCTACAGCCACAGAGAGAAAGGTTTCCTAGGTAACAGAGGAAGCCAAGCTTTCCCCCTGCCCTTGCCAGGCTTAAGCCTCCACTCAAGCTACAAATATTCAATTATAGAAGGTAAACAAATTCAAACAAATGGCGACAGAATGGAGCTTGAGAGAGCAGGCCAGGGTTGCCCCCGGCAACAGGGGAAGCAAAGCTTTCTGCACACCCTGGCTGGGCCCACCTGCTTAAGGCAACAAAGTTTCAATTATAATCCCAACAGAAATGGCTGCCGGCAGCGAGGGAGCCCCAGGCTTGGCTCCGCTCCAGGCTACAAAGTTTCAATTGTAGAAGGAAAATAAATTCCAGATACCAGGGCCTCCGCTTGGGTTGCCAGGGGCATGGCCGGCCTGCAAACCATCACAGGCCCCTCACTCAGGCCACCCCACACCCCAAGGGAACCCCCACCTGATCGGGGACACCCTTCAGGGCAAACCAGCTGGCCCCCACCCCTGTACCAGGCCTCTATCCTATCTAATAAAAGAGTAATATACAGATTGATCATCACTGCAACACACAATATAGCTGCCCCCATGTGGTCAAAGATCCTGCCCCCATGTGGACACAAGATGGCCACCACAAGATGGCCAGCAGGAGAGGGCAGTTGGGAGGCACCCAGACTGCAAGGGAGTGCAGTTGAGAAGGACCAGGCCGGCAGAGGAGGGAAGTTGGGGGCAAACAGGCTGGCAGCAGAGTGGTTAGGGGGTGATCAGGCTGGCAGGCAGAAGTGGTTAGGGGCAATCAGGAAGGCAGGCAGGCAAGCAGCTGGGAGCCAGCAGTCCTGGATTGTGACAGGGATGTCCAACTGCCCGTTTAAATGGGCAGTGGGACATCCCTTGAGGGGTCCCATATTGGAGAGGGTACAGGCTGGGCTGAGGGACAACCCCCCTCCGTGCACGAATTTCGTGCACCGGGCCTCTAGTATATATATATATCTTGAAAGCACTAGAAAGAAATGATTCCTTATTTAAGGAGGAACAATGTTTTGAATCACATCAATTTTCTCACCAGAAACTCTGGGAGCCAGAAAGAAGCACACAGTACATTTTCATTGCTTAAGGAAAATAGCTGTCAACCCAGAAGTCTATAACCAGCAAACATTTTCTTCAGAAGTGAGGGTAAGATCAAGACATTTTCACATGAACAAAATCTAAGAGAATTTAACATCAGCAGACCTATCCTAAAATAATGTTTAAAGGAAATTATTCAAACAGAAATAGAATGGTAATAAAAGGCACAGGTGAAGATTAAAAGATTCTTCTATGGACAAACATTAATTCTAAAGAGAAAGTTATCTAAGTTACCCCCTGCCCCCTCACCACCACACACACACACACACACACACACACACAAACACACTTAGATCTGACACAAGAAAATAATATCTTTCTTTTCCTCTGGATGATGGTAATGCCTAATGCTATTAGAGTCAATTATGACCATGATGGTTGATACAAAAATTGGAAGTGGAAAGATAGGGCCAAAAATATGGGTTCATGATGATGTTGTTGAGACACTGGCTTAATCAGATATGGAGTCTAACTTCAGAATTGTTTTTGCATGAGATTTTATGTAGTCTTTTAAATTTTATATCTCCTTTGGTACCTTGGGTTGCAAATAACAAAAAATTTAACTCAAAAGTAAAAAATATTCAGTAAAGGGTAATTGCACAAACAAATGCAATCAGCCACAAATGAAGAAGAAGAGAAAATTGATTTGGATAGTACAATAAGAAACATGACATATTAATAAGGAAGAGATGAGATTTAGGTAACAAGATTCAAGGCAGGCAATTATCAAAGAAATCCCAGAACAGCACAAATAGGTGTCTGCTGAACCAGAGCAGGCCTAAGGAGCAAATTTCTCACTGAATAAGAAAGACAGAAAAGACTAGGGAAGTAAATTATAAACAATACATATGGGCATCAAATAGGGATCTTGAAGTGTTTAGGAAAATATTAATCACAGTTGTATTGTAAACCAGGCACAAGAAAAGTAAGGAACTCATTATTTTAGAAAAATTAAGTCACGCAAAAAAGTCATAATTATTATAAATTAGAGGCCCGATGCACCAAATTCTTGCAAGGGGCTTGCTTGTCCCCCTCCCCGCCCCTGCAGCCATGGCGGCTGCCTCTGCCTCGGCCACCTCTGCCTCGGCCCCTGCTGCCGCAGCTTTGTCCAGAAGGTCCTCCGGTCTAATTAGCATATTATGCTTTTATTATTATAGATATTATTTGCTCTATCAAAATAACATAAAATCTGGCAATCAATTTAACCAAATATTGTAATATTACTCCGCTAGAGAACAAGGGAGGACAGATGGGATGGGGCAGCACTGTAGCACAGAGACAGTGACTCATGTATTGGTGGGATTCAATAGAACATATCTAATATTTATAAATCCTATTTATTAGCTATGTAAATAAATAGTAAGAAGATCATAAATAATTGAGGATTTTTGGAATCACCAGGCGCACATGTGCCTCAGGACCTTTCCATTTGTTGCCCTCTAACCTCTACCTTTAGGTATTTTGACTAATTCACTGACTTTCCTAAGGTCACCCTTCATTGAAGCCTTCCCTGGATAATCTAATATTTCACCCCTTTTAAATATTTTATATTTTATTCCCTGATCCATTACTTTTTTCTGAGCACTTACCACTATTCAATGGATAATATGTTAAACACTTATTATTCATGTGCTCGTGTGTTTGTTGTCTTCTCCTCCACAAGAATGTATACTCCATGTGTGCTTGTTCACTGCTAACTCATAGCACTAGAACAGTGGTTGGCACATAGTAAGCCTTCATTAGCCATTTGGTAACTAAGTAAATACATTTATGTTGAATGTTATTACCTCTGAGGAGCAAGATGAGAGCTATGAAGATGTAGCATAAAATTATGCTATTTTTTTCCATTATAAGCCTGGTACTATGACTTTTGTAAAAAAGAGTATATACTAACTCTCATTGAAAAGTATATTTTTTTATAAAAAGATGAACTAAGTCAAATTAAGCAAAATTTCTAAAATTTGTAAGTCTAAAAACTACTCCAATAATCCCTTAGAGATTTTTGGAGATATGACAATTTATCCTATTTTAATACCTAATGTGGATACATAATTACTAACTTATGAGGAAGTTGGAAATATAAGATTTGGACCAGCTATTGAAGATAAGATTAAATGTTTCCTAGAAGAGTTGCCAAGAAATAATCAGGTAGAGAAAATTATGGGGTTATCTTTAATTTTATAAAACTCTGAGAAAGAAAATTGCTTTAATTATTTTATTCCTCATAACAAAAATAAATATATTTCATGTGTAATATGTAGAAAATAGGAATTCAGGGGGGGGTTAAATCATCCACAATCCTACTGATCAGAAACATTTTTAATTTATCTATGAGCATTCTTTTAGTTCTATTCCTATATCTGACTGAATGTGTGTCTGTTTGTGTGTTTATGTATACTTTTAAATGTGTGTAAGTCCTCTCTTTTTTCAAATTGGAACTTGTTATACAAACACATTCCAACAGCAAGGTTGGAACTATTTCATCTTTCCCCTAGAAAAATGGTGACTTCTATATACTATTGACTAAGGGTGGATTGGAGCTCTTGACTTTGAGGTTAAAGTTTTCATGTTGCCTGTTACTAATCTCCTGAGACAGCTTGTCCCCAGACAGTATTTCTTTTGGACATGTTTTTTTGCATAAGTCCCTTCTCACAATAACCTACTAAGAATCTATAGGTCTGAGAATGGTGAAAGTTGATCCTTAAAAAAACCATACCAGGCTTCTTGAAGTACACTTTTGAATTTTAATCTTCTTGTAGAAATTTCACGGTTGGTATGAACCGTTCTATCCAAAATGTTCTTCTGTTGTTGATAAAGAAAAACAATTCAGATAGAACAGTTTTTTGAAATAACAGTGTGGGTTCCAAACACTTAAGTCCTTCACAAAGCAAAAGCTCTCCAAAACAGAAACCCATTTTTTCCCAAGTGGCATTCTCTGTTTTCATAAATGATCAGGTGACTATTTTCTTCCTTTTTTGTTTTGTTTGCTTCACTCTCACACAGAAGACCTGGTCCCATCATGACAGAGTCAAAGAGTCATTCACTTTCAAGTTCATATTTAAATATAGAAAATAAAAAACACATAGTATTTGCATTAAATTTATCATTTTCATTCATTTGTCCATCACAGGTAGATGAAATAGTTACCAAAATGAAACCAGAAAAAAAGGAGAATTTCTTGCGACATTGCTGAGATTGAAATTCCAGAGTGAATTTCTACTGGTCTCAGAATAACATTAAACTATTGATCTTTACATTATAAATGCCTATATTGGTCTAACAAAAAGTAAATTATTTTACCGCTGCAGGAAATTATGAACCTTCTTTGCTGCCATTTCAGCACAACCCTTCGTATATAGTAATAAATAAAGCTTTGAATACCAATTGACTTCTTTACTTGCAATTGAATCTGTTCAAATAGCCACTTTAAAAAAAAGCAATGATCCTCTAATTTCTTAAAGTATCTATAGCCTAAAATCCAGTTAAATGTTAAAATCAATATAGGCTCAAAAATGCTCAATGCCAGCATTTTTGTTGTCCAAATTATTGGCATTTATCTGTGTCAATGAAACTTTTTTCTTTGTGCATTTCTAATTGAATAAAAAATGCACCACATTTGAATTGGACTAGAAATTTAATATTAATAATGGGGGGGGTGTAAAACCACCCTTCTGTACTTCTGAGGTAATATTCCTTAGCATAGATTAGATCTAAATATACATGTTTACTTGCAATTGTTAAATGGGGGGTGGGTAGGGGGAAACCATGCTCCCCTTTTCTCCTAAAAAGCATCTCAAAAAGAAAGAGAACAGAAACAGAAATAAAAGTCTCCTATTAAGATAATGGAAGATATTTATAACCCAAACTACAATGTGTGAGAAACTATACAGTGAATGTAAAAGAGGTATGAAAAGAAGACCAGAGTGGATGATTTCAAGATCTCAAGCCATCAGTGCATAGTTATCCCTAGGAGACAGTACACCTTGAGGGAAAAACCCGGAACCCATACCAGGAACAATTAAAATATTCTGTGAGTCAGTCAGAGAAACACAAATACCAAATGATTTCACTCAAGTGGAACCTTAAGAACAAACAAAATTGAAACAGACTCATAGATACAGAAGACAGACTGAGGGGATGGGAGATGGGGGTCTGGGTGAAATGGTGAAGGGGATTAAGAAGTACAAATTGATAGTTATAAAATAGTCATAAGAAAATAAAGTATAGCATAGGAAATATGGTCAATAATATTGTAATAACTTTGTATGATGCCAAGTAGGTAATGGAAATATCAGAGGGAACACAGTAAAGTATCTTATACAATAAAAGGCTAATATGCAAATTATCCCCTCGACCAGGAGTTCGACCGAGAGTTTGACCAGGGGGTGGGGCCAGCCGGCCAACTGCCTGTGGCCACTCCCCCCAGCTGGCCCAGCCCGATTGTCCAGGCTGGCCAAACCCCAACTGTGCACAAATTCATGCACTGAGCCTCTAGTGTGATTATACAGTATAACCATTATGCTATACACCTGAAACTAATACAAAATAATATTGAAAGTAAACTGTCATTTAAAATAAAAAGCTCAGAGTCAAAAACACACAATGGAGTAAATATGTCCTCTTCAATAAATGATGCTGAGAAAATTGGAAAGCTACATGCAAAATAATTAAACTAGATTAGTTTGTCTTCATGTACAAAAATTAACTCAAAATGGATCAAAGATTTTAATATAAGATCTGAAACAATAAACTACATAGGGGAAAATATAGATACTAAATTTATGGACCTTGGTCATAGAGAACATTTTATGAATTTGACCGCAAAGGCAAGGGAAGTAAAGGCAAAAATAAATGAATGGCTCTATATCAAACTAAAACGTTTCTGCACAGCAAAAGAAACTGACAACAAAACAGAAAAGAAATCTAGAAAATGGGAGATGATATTTCCAAACAACAGCTCTGACAAGGGGTTAATATCCATAATATATGAAGAGCTCATACAACTCAACACCAAACAAACAGTCCAATTAAAAAAAAAAAAAATGGGCAGAGGACCTGAACAGAAACCTCTCCCAAGAAGACATACAAATGACCAGCAGATATATGAAAAGACATTCAACTTGACTAGCTAATAGGGAAATGCAAATAAAAACTATAATGAGATATCACCTTGCACCTGTTAGGATGACTGTAATCAACAAGACAAGTAATCAGTGTTGGAGAGGTTGTGTAAAAAAGGGATCCCTTATTCACTGCTGGTGTGAATGTAGCCTGATACAGCCACTATTTTGAGTCTGGTGGTTCCTCAAAAAATTAAGATTAGAGTTACCATATGACCTAGCAATCCCTCTCCTAGGCATTTACCTGAGGAACTCAAACACATTTATTTGCAAATATATGCACCCGATAGATGTTCATTGCAGCATTATTCACAGTGGCCAAGACATGGAGACAATCAAAGTGTCCTTAATAGAGGATTGGATAAAGAAGATGTGCTATCTTAATATATAAAAACCCCGAGTCCCTCATGACCGGAGGCTCGACCAACCGTAAGTCAGTCCTGCAGTCAGCGTTGGATTGCTGTGGTGACCCAGTGCTGACTGCTGAGGGGGCTGCGAATCAGGCCTGGAGAGAGGCCTGAAGAGAGAAGTAAAACCTGATCAGTAGCCTCTGTGGCAGCTGTTGATCAGCACTTGCCTCTCTCTTTCTCTCTGGGTCTGGCCAGCAGCTGCACCTCCATTTCTCTCCAGGCCTCCACCAGGGCTGCTGATCAGCCCCACCTTTCTGATCAAGCCCTGTTGATAGGCCCAAAGATGCTGACTTGCATAGGAACCAACCAATCAGAACCAAATCTGGGTGAAGTGTGAGGAACCAATAGCTGCCTAGGAAGCGGAGCTTTTTAGGCTGACTGGCATAGAAACCGACTAATCAGAACCAAATTGGCCAGCAGAGGAGGGCAGTTGGGAGTGAGATCAGGCCTGCAGGGGAGGGCAATTGGGGGTGAGATCAGACCTGTAGGGGAGGGCAGTTGGGGGCCATCAGGCCAGCAGGGGAGGTCAGTTGGGGGCAAGATCAGGCTGGCAGGGGAGGGCAATTAGGGGTGAGATCAGGCTGCCAGGGGAGGGCAGCTGGGGGCAAGATCAGGCTGGCAAGGTAGGGCACTTGGGGGCGACCAGGCCGGTAGGGGAGGGCAGTTGGGGATGATCGGGCTGGCAAGGGAGCAGTTAGGTGTTAATCAGGCCAGCAGGGGAGTGGTTATGGGGTGATCAAGCTGACAGGCAGAAACAGTTAGAGGCAATCAGTCAGGCAGGCAGGCAGGTGAGCGGTTAGGAGCCAGCAGTCCCAGATTGTGAGAGGGATGTCCAACTGCCGAATTAGGCCAAATCACTGGGGGGATGTCCTCAGCCCAGCCTGCACCCACTCCAATCTGAGACCCCTCAGGGGATGTCAGAATGCCGACATACACACACACACACACACACACACACACACACACACTATGGAATACAACTCAGCTATAAGAAAAGATGAAATACTGCCATTTGTGACAACATGGATATGAAAGAAGAAGTTAAAGCAGAATGAGGTAGATAGGATAAGGGATGGAAGAAGGAGGAATCGTGGAGCTAGCTGAAACAAACAAAAATGTGTTTCAGAAACAGGACAGCAGAAAAACAAGGTGTTTTGAAAAAAGGATGTTTTTCTTGCAAGTGCAAAATAAAATGTTGCAAAAAGGCCAGGAACCAATCAGAGAGCGGCAGAGATAGACAAAGAGCAGGCCTTTAGCAGATATAAGGGGAAGAGCAGAATGCCTTGGGGGCAACCCATTTGAATCTCCCTCCCCAGCAGGGAGCCTGTGTTTGTTTGCAATAAACTCCAGCCATTTTTGAACTCTTCTGGTCCTGGCTTCATGGCTTCATTCTTCCATTCTGTGAGACAAGACCGCGGGAAGTATTCCTGCTTTCCGGTTCCGATATCAGATGGACCTTGAGAATATTATACTAAGTGAAATAAGTGAGTCAGAAGAAGCTAACAATCATATGATTTCAGTCATATGTGGGATATAAAACTGAAACTCATAGACACAGACAACAGTATGTTGGTTACCTAAGGGAGGTGGTGGGGTGGGGGGTAAAGGAGCTAAATATTTGGTAACAAAAAATGATTTGACTTTGGGTGGTGGACACACAATGCAATATACAGATCATGTATCCTAGAAATGTGCACTTAAAATCTATATGATCCTATTAACCAATGTCACCCCAATAAATTTAATTAAAAAAAAAGAGAGAAAAGAGAAAAAAAAATATTATGTGGGAACTGGTGTTAGGTTTTTCCATGGGGTCTGAAGTGGCACCCAGAGCAACAAGGGAGGCGAGGCTGAAAGCCTGCTGCTCACACAGAGAAGAGATTTGCAGGTGCTCATTGGGAAGAGATAATTAGTCATGATGATCCCCCCGTACCTGCACATTCTGCCAGTTGAATGCAGCTCTGTGTCATAAGGAATATTCATGCGAATTAGAGAGAACACCCACTATCTGGGAACCCTGTGCTGTTCACTTTTCCAATAACTGTTCTGTAATTAAATCACCTTGTTAAAGCTCATGACATTCAGAGATGAGGAATAACAAAAAATGAATGTGTTGTTGCTTCAATTAGAGAAGAAGGGGACCAATCAGAAGAATGCAATGGAGGGAGAGAGAGTGTTGCAAGGCAATCACATTGACAATCATAACAGACTTGAGAGAGGTCGAATGGTACATGGCAATAGGTGTACTTTTGTGACCTTTGAGAAAACAATGTCATCAGGTGTTCAAAGTGGAAGCCAGACTAGGGTGAGCAGAATAAGTGTAGCTGAGATAAATGCGGCAGTGAGTATGGATAAATATTTAGGCACGTTTAATAAGGAAGAGAAGACATGAGCATCTTCTGAAACATTCTGGACTTTTTGACTTTTCTCTGTTAAAGAAGTCTAAACTGGAGACAATTATTTTTGCCTAATTTGGGAACTATATCTCAGTAATATATAGATAGGAGGCATTTAAATGTCATCTCCCTGTCATGTATATTCCTATGTTGACTTACAGACGGTTACAGAATTTACCAGGCCACTGGAAAATACACACAGGAGTACTCGGAGATTCAGGGAAAACACCTTTATTTTCAGATGTACTAGGACAGTGACTCAGGGGGGCTTCTCTAAATCCTGAGTCCGTCAATATGGAGGAAGCCTTCCCTTTATATCAGGCTTCCGGACCTTTTGCAGCCTTGCAGCCCCGCCCCCACCCCGGGGGTTGGGATGGGGGAAGTGAGATTATACTCAGAGGCTTGGCCTGTTTGGCACTAGCCCCTCCTGGGATTGTAAATGGGTTCTGCAAGGTAGGTATCAGGTTACTGGCACAGATTCAGATAGCTAGCCCCCACGTGTCTTATTTCCCCTTCAAGACCATACAATGTACAGAAGAGAGCTGCAAAACTGGCTGATTGCAGCATATGCCACAAAGAGTTGTAGGAAGTATCAATAACTCTCTGCTTTTACCTACTAGGTGTACCAGTTAATAATGGCGGATTCTGTAATCAAAGAAAACACGATAATTTCAAGAGAAACATCAAAAGTGCTTTATTCAAAGTAATGTCCATCGATAGCTACACATTTCCCCCATCTTTAGGTAATTTGTGGATACCGTCCCAATAGAACTTTTCTTGTATTGAGGCAAACCATTCAGAGACCCAATTTTCCACTTCTTCATACATTTTGAAGTGCTGCTCAGAAAGTGCATGTGCCATCGATCGGAACAAATGGTAATCTGAAGGAGCAAGGCTGGTGGGTTAATACTTCCCCTCAAGATCTTTTAACATATCTTTAACTGGTTTTGAAGTGTGTGATGGTGCATTATCATGAAGCAAAATTACTTTGCCGTGTCTTCTGGCCCATTCTGGTCATTTCACAATCAAAGCATTGTTCAAATTGATTATTTGTTGTTGGTAGTGATCAGTATTAATGGTTTCACCTGGTTTTAGAAGCTCATAATACACCATCACCTTCCTGATCCCACCAAAGCACATAATTGTCTTCTTTCCATAGCCATTTGGCCTTGCAGTCGATGTTGATGGTTGACTTGGATCAACCCATGATTTTGGGATTCTCAAAATAAATCCACTTTGCATCGCCAGTCACAATTAGATGCAAAAAAAGTCTTTCTTTAGTGCCGTTGCAGCAACATTTTACTGATGACTTTTTGGTTTTCCATTTGTCTTTCGTTCAGTTGATGTGGCACCCAATTTCCTTCCTTTATATCTTTCCCATTGCTTGTAAACCATCAGAAATTGTTTCCTGAACAATGTTTAATCTTTCTGCAAATTGTTTTTGAGTTTCACACGCATCTTCATTCAATAATGCTTGTAATTGTTGGTCTTCAAACTTTTTCGGTTGACCTGGACGTTCTTTGTCTTTCACATCGAAATCACTTTTAAAGCATTTAAACCAGCGTTCACAAGTATCTTGAGATGGAGCATGTTCACCATAAGCTTCCTGAAGTATATGATAACTTTCAGCAGCACTTTTCTTCAAAATAATGAATTAAAACTTCCCGCAAGTGCTCTTTTTTGGCATGAAATTTGACATTTTTAAGCGTAAAAAAATATATGATGTTAACACCTTCAGCAAATTTGACATATGAAGTTTTGAAGCTTGCTGTCAATACAACAGAATAGCATACATATCAAATCGCATATATATCAACATTCTAGTATGTGTAACTCCATCTATTGAAAAAAAATCCACATTATTAACTGGTACACCTAGTAAATTTGTCTTGCTATTAGGGAAATCCATTTACAAGATTATTTTGCATCCTTGTTTAAAGCTTTGGTCATTTTGTTCTTGTTGGTGTTACAGTTCATGATGTTGTTGAAGTAGAATAGCGATTTCAGTAACAAAGTAGCTAAAAAAAATAACTACTTTTGACAGGTAGCATACAATGCAAGTTACAGCTGTAGAACAATTAACAATGTGTTACTACCTAAATAAGAAAAGGAGTTTTGAATTCTGCCACCTTTCTTTGGTACCTAGTGATATTGCCCAGTAACAGTCTGTCTTCCCAAGCTGAGTCAAATAAAGCAGGTCTGCATATGCTGCAGATTTTAAAATTGCAAATTTATACTGCAGCACAGACCCCTTGAGGCTGAAGGTCATATATAGCCTACGTGCTGCCAAAGTAAGCACCCAAGGTCACCTATAAATAGTGATGACACACTCAGTGTGTTTGGGTACATCTCTCCAATAGTGCAAAGGGAGTTTCTTTTTTTTTAAAATCACAAAAATATTCAGCAAGCTGTTGCAGTGTTTTCCTGACTAGTTTCATGGTAATTTCTCTCTTTGTTTTAATGGAGACAGCCAGCTGCCATTCCCCAGATTTCTCTTCTCTTTTAAGATTCTTACAGCATCTGGGAGTTGATGAAGGGGAGATTTTGTGTTTCTGCTGTCACAAAACAGTCTGTCACTACTCAGAAGCACCAGAAAATATGTATATGAAGCATAATGTAAATTGAGGTTGTCCTACATTTGGCAGGAGAGAGAAGTGTGAGCAGACACAAACAAGACTGTGTTACTCATGATAGCAATGTAAGGCATGTGGGTCAGAATTGAGCTATAAGCAAAAATCTCATGCCATACAAACTGGTAGCAAAGGTTCTAAATTGAAACAATGCCAATATTGACTTTGGTTTTCCACCCATGTGATCCACTGTAAATAAATATATATTCTTTGCTATAATTTTTTTATAAGACCTAAAATAGCTAACTAGAATTTCTGGAAAGTGAGAATCTAATCTTAAGCCTCTCTCTCTCTCTCTCATCCTCAGCACACAGTCTGGCATGTAATATGTACTCAATAACCAAATGAAAGCTAAATATTTTTCAACTCCTTCTGCTATGATACATGCACTTAGTGTTAATTTCCTAATTGCAACAAAAGCAATGTCTTTTTTGTGGACAGATTGACATAGTCTTTGGAGAAGTCCAAAATATGTTAGAAGATACACATTTACAAATTCTATTAGGGCTTCATGCTTTATAAATATAGAATTCACCTCCTTTTTTCAGCTACCTACCACCCACTGTCACCATATATTCATTCTGTCCACTCTCTTCTGTATTTCCTCCTCCAAATGTACAGAAACTCGAGCATCTGTTTGAACCTCTCATCCTTAAGGCAATATTCTTAGTTTCTGAAATAACCTCTCTGTCTCAGGCTGCAAGAGGGAGTTGTATCCAGGGCTGAGACAGCTGAGAAAGCACAGTCCTGGAGAACAATACATATTAACATTTGCTTATTTGAGATCATGGTCATTCTCTTACCTTTACAAGGATTTATTAGGGTCGCTGATTGTACTACTTGAGTAGTTGGATTTAAGCATAAAGAAATAGAAATAATGTGGGTCTAATAGTACCAGCATCTGCCTGTCAACTATACATCATAAAATCACCAGGTTGACAGCAATGTTAGCCTAGCAGAAAATCAAGGATTCTCTCATTTTTTTGTAGTGATTGATTTATTGATTGTTTTCTCATGTAGTTCCTTTTCTAGCTGTCCTAAACTCAGAGATTAGAATTGCATCATAAGATGGTGACTTTATTACACATTTATACATCAATTTATAATTTTTTATTATACATTACCTTATTTGAACTTTTTTCTCACATAGAATGATATTATTAAATTGTTTCCTTTTTTGTTAAATAATATATATATATTAATTGATTGATTGAGTTCAGAGAAGAAGGGAGAGAGAGAGAGAGAGAGAGAGAGAGAGAGAGAGAGAGAGAAACATCAATGATGAGAGAGAATAATTGATTGGCTGCCTCTTGCACATCCTCTAAAGAAGAAGGAGCCGGGGAATGTGCCCTGACCAGGAATCCAACCATGACCTCCTGGTTCATAGGTCAACACTCAACCATTGAGCCACATCAGCTGGGTGAATTATTTCCTTTTATAGAAAAATCAGAATTACATCTGGAAGAACTGGTACATATAAAAAATTTTCTTTAGAACTATGGAATTTGATGACTGCTGTTGAAGCAACTGATGATTTTAAAAAAGAAAATTAGTAGCAAAGATGATTAATCAACAAGTACGGTAAAATATGTGAGATATATGCCCTAATGGCAGCATATAAAGAGACTCATCTCTTCCAGCTAGAGAGCTTTCTGTGTCTTCAGCATACTTGCTACTTCTAGCTCATCCACATCAATTAACATGGTGTCACTGATTGTGGTGTTCTATGGATGTTCTCATAGTTCTGTGAGGCCTGAGGCTAAGACCCCAACAGGCAGGAAAGAGGAATCAACATTTTCACAGATTTAACTGATCTTAATCATAAGGAGAACTTGGGGATGCTGTTATACACGTGGGACCATGAATAATATATTTGGTATCAAGTGATCTTGCCTAAGTTACTTAGCTTCTATGATTTGATTTTCTGATCTGTAAAATGGAGATAGTCGTAGTGGTAATAGTAAAGTTTATTATGAGAATTAAATAAATTAATACATGTAAAGAATTTACAGCCACTTATACACATATATACTATATAAACAAATTATCTTACCTAATAAAAGGGTAATATGCAAATTGACCGCACCTTTGCTACGCCTAAGCCACGCCCACCAGCCAATCAGGGTGAGTATGCAAATAAACCCAACCAAGATGGCTACAGCCACAGAGAACAAGGTTTCCCAGGCAACAGAGGAAGCCAAGCTTTCCGCCTGCCCTTGCTAGGCCTAAGCCTCCACTCAAGCTTCAAAATTTCAATTATAGAAGGTAAACAAAATCTTAACAGAAATGGCGGCAGCCACGGAGCTGGAGAGAGCAGGCCAGGGTTGCCCCTGGCAATGGAGAAAGCAAAGCTTTCTGCACATCCTCGCCAGGCCCAGGCCTCCACTTAAGACTACAAAGTTTCAATTATAGAAGGTGAATTAACCCCAACAGAAATGGCTACTGGCCGCGGAGCAAGCAGGAGGCTTGGCTCCACTCCAGGCTACAAAGTTTCAATTGTAGAAGGAAAATAAATTCCAGATACCAGGGCCTCCTCTTAGGTCACCAGGGGGCGTGGCTGGCCTGCAAACCACCAAAGGCCCCTTGCTCAGGCAGCCCCACGCCCCAAGGGAACCCCCATCCTGATCCGGGACACCCTTCAGGGCAAACCAGCTGGCCCCCACCCCTGCACCAGGCCTCTATCCTATCTAATAAAAGAGTAATAAAAGAGATTGACCATCACTCCAACACACAATATGGATGCCCCCATGTGTTCAAAGATCCTGCCCCCATGTGGACACAAGATGGCCACCACAAGATGGCCAGCAAGGGAGGGCATTTGGGAGGCACCAGGCCTGCAAGGGAGGGCAGTTGAGAGGGACCAGGCCTGCAAGGGAGGGCAGTTAGGTGTGACCAGCAGGCCGGCAGAGGAGGGAAGTTGGGGGCAAACAGGCTGGCAGGGGAGCAGTTAGGCATCAATCATGCTGGCAGCGGAGTGGTTAGGGGGTGATCAGGCTGGCAGGCAGAAGCGGTTAGGGGCAATCAGGAATGCAGGCAGGCGAGCAGTTGGGAGCCAGCAGTCCTGGATTGTGAGAGGGATGTCTGACTGCCCGATCGGGCTTAAACGGGCAGTCGGACATCCCTCTAGGGGTCCCAGATTGGAGAGGGTACAGGCTGGGCTGAGGGACACCCCCCCCTCTCCATGCACGAATTTCATGCAATGGGCCTCTAGTATATATATATATATATATATATATATATATATATATATATATATAATGTCTGGTAACATATACTATATAATATTGAATATTATTGTAGTTTTTATGAATTACTAGAGGCCCGGTGCACAAAATTCGTGCAGGGGTACGGTTCCTAGGCCTGGCCGGCTATCAAGCCAATCATGGCCTTCTTCCCTCAGCTGCTGGCTGTTGGCCGGGGCCTTCCTTCATTCCATGCTGCCCCTGGTGGTCAGCACACACTATAGCAGGCAGTTGAACTCCTGATTGGTCCAACTCTCAAGGGGACAATTTGCATATTAGCCTTTTATTATATAGGATACCTGAATTTCACTGCTTAAAATTTTAAAAAGAATATTGTACGTTTATTTCATTAGCAACTTGTCACATTTTTAAAATATATTATTATTATTATTTGTATTTGGTGGCTGTAGCATTTATTTTCGTTTTATGCATCTGTGAAACTGAAATACTATTTTCATAGACAATTTGTTTCAGGGCACTGATTCACAATTCAGTTAAGAACTACCACATTAATAGTGGGTACTAGCCATGGTTGTCATCTGGTTAGCTAAACCTTTCTAAGTTTTGTTAATATTGAATACAAGGGCCAGAAAGATTATTGCCAAGATTTTCTCATTAAGAACCCCCAAATACACAGTATGCCTTTACTTTGCTGATTATGGTGAAGATTTTCTACCTTTACTTATGCAATTCTTCACATACCATATTTATCTGAAAACTGCATCTGATTATCATATTGATAGCCTAAATATTAAGCAAACACTATTTCCAAGATCCGTAAATCTCAAGTGGGAGACCAGGTGTGTATAAGAATCCTGAGGGAATTTTATTAAGTTACAACGTCTCTTCCCAGCCTCATCCCATTTTATATGATAACCATTCTCACATTGGTGGAGGAAAGAATGCTGGATATGGGCAATTAAAAAAATCCCACAAATAATTCTAACAGTCCCTCATTACAAGCACCCACTCTTCCCTCCTCTGCTGAAATACTCTGGCCCAGACCCTTTTTAACATTTGGTCCCTAATTCTGTTCCCAGAAAAGTTATTAAAACTCTTTAAAGCTATACTAGCTCTGTATAGTTTGTTTTATATATAGATATATATATCTACATATAAAAGCCTAAGTGACCGTCGCAACTGAAAAAACTGAACGGACGACCGAACAGGCAGTGTGGAGTGACCAGGCCGGCAGGGGGGTTAGTGAGGGATGACCAAATGACTGAACAGAGGGCTGCGTTGAGCAACCAGGCTGGCAGTGGGGCAGTGAGGGGTGACCAGGTTGGCGGGGGGGGGGCAGTTGGGGGCAACCAAGTCGGCAAGGGGGGCAGTAAGGGGCAGCCAGGCTGGTGGGGCGGGGCAGTTGGGGGTGACCATTGGAGGGGAGCAGTTTGGGGTGAGCAGGCAGGCAGGCAGGTGAGCAATTAGGAGCCAGTGGTCCTGGATTGTGAGAGGGGTCCTGGATTGGAGAGGGTGCAGGTTGGGCTGAGGGGTCCCCCCGCCCTTCCACAAATTTCATGTACTGGGCATCTAGTATGCGTGTGTGTGTGTGTGTGTGTGTGTGTGTGTGTGTATTTTTTTTTCCAAATTTTTTTTTAGATTTTTCTTTCTACGTTAGAGGCAATAGGATCTTATTATCTATTATGTGTCAAATCTGGCTATTTTTCAAGACCTTGACTCTGAAGTTTTGATTTTATTATCTCTAGCAAGTCCTTTCCTGACAAATAAAACAATTACTTGCTCTTCTTTCTATCCTTTGATATAACTTTATTTAAAAAGGCATTGACATATATAAATAGTTGACTATCTCATTAGCAACTTGTTACAGTCTGAAGATCCAAGCGGTGCTTTTAGAAGAGGTCTGTCATTTTTATGCATTCCCAGAAGAAATGCTTTGTTCAATCACTTGGCCCCTGAATGAACTCTAATGCCTGAAACATAACAAAAACTTACTATATGTATCTTTTTTTTCATTTTCCTCTGTGGAGTCACTATAATAGGGTGTGGTAATTCTTGCCCTTTTCTGTGTAGAAAAATCTGTAGGGGAATTTGTTTAAAAAGTAAATTCCTGGCCTCCTCCAGAAGAGAATTGGATTTAATGGATCAGGAAAAGGGTTAATCTGCCTATTCAATAGCAATCACAGGTGATTCTAATAATGATGGCCATTAGGCTATTTGAAGAAAGACAAGTGTAGAGTCTAGTCATAGCTTTGCAGGTCTAGAAACTTGATTTTGCCAGTAAACCTAAAGGAGATCAGGACTAGAGCATCTAATTCACAATAAACTTGATCATAATGATGATATATTAACTTAAATTAAAAATAGAACTGTAGAAAGACTAATCAGCTAGTCAAGTTAATTTTCTCCTATAGGGAAATTAACATGAGATGTTATAAAATTGTAACCAGAAAATTGTTTTGTGAGCCAGGCTAATTATGTGGGTGATGTTCTAATAAATGGCCTATTTGAAGTTGCTTTCTAAATAAGAAAGTGATATCATACAGAATAGCTTTAATTGTTTTTTTTTAAATATATATTTTTTTTTTTATATTTTATTGATTTTTCACAGAGAGAAAGGGAGAGGGACAGAGAGCCAGAAACATCGATGAGAGAGATACATCGACCAGCTGCCTCCTGCACACCCCCCACCGGGGATGTGCCCGCAACCAATGCACATGCCCTTGACCGGAATCGAACCTGGGACCCTTCAGTTCGCAGACCGACGCTCCATCCACTGAGCCAAACCGGTTTTCGGCGCTTTAATTGTTTTTATAAATTTCCTATAAGCAGATAAATATAAAGTATAATGTTCTTTTAAGCAAAAAGTTCAAATATTGCTGCATAATTTGGTGGTTTCTTTCTGTCTGGGAAGGGTCCTTTGCATTTTTACTTGGCAGATGAAGGCATGTTATGGGCTATGCACATACATATTAAAAACCCATACCAAAGTTTAGAAGGATGAAACAGAATATCTTTATACATTGCAGGAGATAATTCAGAAATATAGAGAAGATATTATCTGTCCTAGCACCTTCATTATCAAGGGCTAACTGGGCAATTCTAATCTAATATACACTGGCAATTGGTCAAAAAAGCATCAGGTTGCTGTCTATGAACAAAATAAGAAACTTCCATGAGATCTACCCCCAAAAGTGGCCAAATGTATCAAGAAAAAAAAATTTTTTAAAAAGAGTTGAGTAGGAAGGAAAATTGAGTAAAAAACTAAGGGGAGATCCAAAGAAGGAAACTTTATTCCCCTGAAGTCACATAAATGAGCTTCTAGAAAATTGTTCTCTTTTTCCTCCAAAAAGCAGTTTAAAATAAATGCATGGAGCCAAAAGTGCTAACATTTCAACTTCTGCATAGTGAGATTTAAGTGGATTTTCATGAGTAAAATATGTTAAATAGGCAAACCTTTGTGATATCTACTTGACATTACAGTTCAATTTTCAGAAGATAATGACAAATACCTATTCTATGCTATAGAATTTTGAGGGTAAAATAACTACTGAATAATATTATATGTGCAGTAGCTTTTTGTAACATGTCTCTGTAACATCCGAGACAGAAATATTTAGAGATTCAGAGATGGAAAAAAGAAAACATTAAGTTGAAAAAAGATTTCATTTGCACCAAAGCTCCTAATGCATATAAACAAGAATCTTTAAAATGTCATCCTGGTAGATTTTAATATTCAGGATATATTTTTCACTTTAAAAATACTCAGCAAGTGAAGTTCTGCTGCTTAAAGAATTGAGTGATTTATATATAATTCTTTTCACTTCTCTGTTATTAATTTACTGAAGGACCTTGGTAGCAAGTCATTTAACCACCCCAAGCCTAAATATAAATGTTCTCAATTTAAAACATAATATAAATGTTCTCAATTTAAAACATAAATAAATTCTACACATCTGTGACCTGAGTTAAAAAAAAATAGTATATCGTAGGATAAAGATGATTACAGAATTGATTATTTCTCCCAATGATACTTAGAGCCAATTCCTTTCCTGTTGAATGTTAGATGGCCTTAGGGACTTGCTTAGTGAGGAAGCTTAACCTAGCCATGAGGTCACACGGAGAGAGAAAGTTTGCCAGCCAACGCCCACACGTTTTAGCCATTGCAGGCCATATGCCAGATATGTTAATGAAGAAAACTTCAGATGACTCCAGCCCAGCTACATGTTGACTGCAATCACATGATAGATTCCAAGTAAGCATTGCCCCGCTGATATAGTCATTTGAGAATTGTGAGAAATAATAATAAACTGCTGTTTTAAACCACTAAGTTTTGGAGTAGCAACAGGTAATCTGGAAAGTGAAAAGGCTTTGTAAAACTCTGGTTTCCTACAGCAGGTTTCTCAAATAGGTTCTGTAGAACTGTAGGGTACTATGAGATGTTGGTAGGGTTGTACAACAGATAATGTTTTATTTTTAAAGGCCTAAGTTTTGAGCTTTGAAAACTGTGCAATGCTAGTGCTCACAGTGGTGGACAGTAACCGAGAAGTTCCGTTATGCATTTCATTATTGATCCCATGTGGTAGCAAACAGTAGACCTGTGCTTATTTGATTGATTCCGTTCTCCATTTTTAGCATAAAAGGCTGTTGACAATTAGTGTTTTCTGCATTATATGAAGGGGATGATGTTATGGTGATGACCATAACCTCTCTGTTCCAAGAGATCTTCCCCAATTTCCTGTTACACATCACCAACTGACTAATGGGCATGAACAAACTATATTAGCATAATAAAATCCCACCTAATAATAGAGTAATATGCAAATTGACCTTACCTTCGCTACACCCACCAGCCATGCCCACCAGCCAATTAGAGCAAGTATGCAAATAAACCCAACCAAGATGGCTACAGCCACAGAGAGCAAGGTTTCCCAGGCAACAGAGGAAGCCAAGCTTTCCACCTGCCCTTGCCTGGCCTAAGCCTCCATTCAAGCTACAAAGTTTCAATTATACAAGGTAAACAAATCGAAACAGAAATGGCAGCAGCGACGGAGCTGGAAAGAGCAGGCCAGGGTTGTCCCCGGCAACAGAGGAAGCAAAGCTTCTGCAGCCCTGGCCGGCCTAGGCTTCCACTCCAGGCTACAAAGTTTCAATTATAGAAGGTGAATTAACCCCAACAGAAATGACTGCTGGCCACGGAGCAAGCAGGAGGCTTGGCTCCGCTCCAGGATACAAAGTTTCAATTGTAGAAGGTAAATAGGTAAATAAATTCCAGATACCAGGGCCTCCACTTGGGTTTCCAGGGGGCGTGGCTGGCCTGCAAACCACCACAGGCCCCTTGCTCATGCCGCCCCATGCCCCAAGGGAACCCCCATCCTGATCCAGGACACCCTTCAGGGCAAACCAGCTGGCCCCCACCCGTGCACCAGGCCTCTATCCTATATAATAAAAGAGTAATATGCAGATTGACCATCACTCCAACACACAATATGGCTGCCCCCATGTGGTCAAAGATCCTGCCCCCATGTGGACACAAGATGGCTGGCACAAGATGGCCAGCAAGGGAGGGCAGTTGGGAGGCACCAGACCTGCAAGGGAGGGCAGTTGGGGGTGATCAAGCCAGCAGGGGAGGGCAGTTAGGGGTGACCAGGCCGGCAGAGGTAAGTTGGGGGCAAACAGGCTGGCAGGGGAGCAGTTAGGCATCAATCAGGATGGCAGCGGAGTGGTTAGGGGGTGATCAGGCTGGCAGGCAAAAGCGGTTAGGGGCAATCAGGAAGGCAGGCAGGCGAGCAGTTGGGAGCCAGCAGTCCTGGATTGTGAGAGGGATGTCCGACTGCCCGTTTAGGCCAGATCCCAGTGGGGTCCAAGGTTGGAGAGGGTGCAGGCTGGGCTGAGGGACACCCCCCTCCGTGCACGAATTTTGTGCACTGGGCCTCTAGTTTGAAAATAAAATTATTGTAAAAAAGGACATATGATACACTCAGCTGTACTTGACTCTCTTCTGTTGTTCAACACTTAATGATATGAATTGTGTAGATTAGAAATTATTTGTAATGGGATGACTTTTAATTTTTTTGCAGTTTTCTCAGGTATTTTTATTCCTTTCTACTTCATACTTTATTAATATTTTGTGATTAGTCTTAAGATCCAAGTGGTGATTTTTGATGAGGAGTTATAAAGAAAAAAAGGAGAATTTTAGACCTTCCCTATTATAATTCTGATAAAGCTCACAATAAAGCAATTGAAAAGATTCTAATCAAAATTTGTATAATAAGTCAATTTATTCATGACATGCCACATGATGTTGGAAAGGTTTTGATAAATAAGCTGAAAACCAGTAGCTTCTCTAAATAGGTTGTCAACAGATTTTGTCAGTTGATGTGTTAGAATTTGTAAAATTTGAAAATAATAGCAAAATAAATATTTTCTGTTATAAAATACTATCATCCAAAAGCAAAAGCCAAAATATTTGTCTTCATTTTTTGAAACATAATATGTGTCTTAGAAAACTGTCTTGGTGTCTGTACTGATAGTACTGCATTACAGGTTTTTGTCTCTTTTAGGGAAAAAGAAAATTCTGAATGTGATCACAACTTACCACTATTTTTCACACCAGAAAAGTGCTAGTGTCAAATATTCTTGGAGATGGAATGACAAAAGTCTGGCTGATGCTTCAAAAATGGTTAGTTTTGGTAAACAAAAGCTGCTTCACTTAAGAACATTTTAGAAAACTATGTGAAGAATATTTTAGAAAACTATGTGAAGAGTGTTTTAACTGAAAGGGTAATTGCAGGAGTGCTGTCAAGAAATTAGTCAGCCTGCCCTAACCGGTTTGGCTCAGTGGATAGAGTGGTAGTCTGCATACTGAAAGGTCCCGGGTTCGATTCCGGTCAAGGGCATGTACCTTGGTTGTGGACACATCCCCAGTAGGAGGTGTGCAGAAGGCAGCTGATCAATATTTCTCTCTCATTGATGTTTCTAACTCTCTATCCCTCTCCCTTCCTCTCTGTAAAAAATCAATAAGATATATTTATAAAAAATAAAAGCTATGACTTATATTAAAAAAAAAAAGAAATTAGTCAGCCAGATTTTGCTGAAATAGTTGGAAGATGAAGTTGGCTGCCCAACATTGGTCTGTAGAATTTGGCAGACACTCTTCATCATCTGAACCATTTGTATACGTCTCTGCAAGGTCCTGAAGAAAATATTTTGACTTCAAGTGGCATGATTAGTGGATATATCATGTAACAAAAGAAATTGTAAACCGTTTTCTTTGGTGTTTGGGCCTGAGAATAAGGAACTACATTAGCAAGTCTCAAGCCCTACTAAAAAGTCTTGAAGGTATGACAGAACTTTACTGAACAGTCTTATGTATGACTGGATGAAGGAACTTTTCTCTGCATATTCTTCTCAGCCTAAGGACATGAATTTGAGAGACAAAGAACTTTGTGAGCTACATCTGATCATACACTGAAGAGAAAATTGACTTATCTCTTTTAGACAATTTCTGGATTTCTGAGAAAACAAACAAACATCCTGCCATTATAAGAAAGCAATAAATATTTTGCTGTACTTTTCATTTTCTTGCATGTTTGTGTAAGCTTTTTCTTATTGATCAAGCATCAAAAGTATGGGTAAAAATTGTCTCATTTTAGTTTGAAATGTAATATGTGTGCTTACTAGGTGTACCAGTTAATAATGCAGATTTTTTTCAATAGATGGAGTTACACATATGTTGATATATATGCGAGTTGATATGTATGCTATTTTGATGTATTGACAACAAGCTTCAAAACTTCATATGTCAAATTTGCTGAAAATGTTAACATCATAGATATTTTTATGCTTAAAAATGTCGAATTTCGTGCCCTCCAAAAAAAGCATTTGTGGGAAGTTTTAATTCATTACTTTATTTTGAAGAAAAAGTTATTGTATACTTCAGGTAGCTTATGGTGAACATGCTCCATCTTAAGATACTTGTGAATGCTGGTTTAAAAGCTTTAAAAGTGGTGTGGGTATCCACAAATTACCTTAAAGATGGGGAAATGTGTAGCTAGTGATGGACATTACTTTGAATAAAGCATTTTTGATGTTTCTTTTGAAATTATCTTGTTTTCTTTGATTACAAAATCCACCATTATTAACTGGTACACCTAGTATATCTGTTTCAATAATAAATTAAATATTTGTGCAGCAAAAGCACAAAACAAAACAAAGAGAAAACATGGGCTTTACATTAAAGAAGTAAAATTTCCTTTTTAAAATTTATTTTCAAATATTATACTTTCATGATATGTAGATGTATAAATAATATCAGGTAATCAACTCATATGTATAATTTGATATCTCTAAGCCTATACTTGCATCTTATCATGTCACTTATCAGAAAATGTATTTTCAGAGCCAATTTCCTTCAAATTTGTCGATATCATAGCCACCAGTGACACAGACAAGATTCAAGATTATTTTTAATAGCTCACAGGAGCCAGAAGGGTACCTCAAGTCTTTATCAGTAAAGAGTATATAGGTGGTTGCACAGATCTAATATGTATGCTAAAGTAAATTGGAGCTCTACAGAAATTACAGACCTTAAACTCATATCTCCCTTGAGAGCTGGATGGCATTGCAAATGATGGCAGCACTTCCTGGTGGATGGATCTGGGGTTGCTTTTAGGCAGCTAAAACTGGTGTTTACTTAAAATTCTGAAATATCTAAACCAAAAAATGGGGGATGGGGTTCTTAGCAAAAACAGGCTTTACTTCTTTTGGTTCACTATTAAAAGAAGACCTACTTGCCACAAATGACAGGTCTAAAAGGTTGGGCACCTTGGGTTCCAAAAGACTGTGATAAGTTATAGTTTTGAATTCCCTCACTGAGCCCCCCCACCCCCTCCAGGATTCCTCTGCCTCTAAGCCAGTGTTTCTCAAGGCCCCCTAGCATGACTCTATAGTTATGTTTATGCTACTGAGAGAAAATTATTTTGTTGAGTTTGACTTTATAGAGTTTGTATTATAAAATCAATAGGTATTCTGAATGTGCTTTTTCAAAATACATGTGTCTTCCCCAGTCACATATCACCATCCTATCTTGAAAATCACTGATTCGACCAGTATTCTTAACCTTGACAACTCACAGAGCTCATAGAAAATGTTTAACAATTCTGTGAAAAGTCTGGGGGCCCAATTTGAGAAACACCACATAAAAATTTACATACAGCGGTTCTTTACTTGGTGCTATAGGGATCAGAAGTACACGTGAAGATGATATGATCATATGACAATACTGTTATGTGAAAAGATTGTTCAGTTACTCATGAAAGGGTATGTGTGTGTAATAAATTGTTTATATTATGAACAAAACTCAAACATAAATTCAAAATATTATCATAAAAAACTTGTGATCCCCTTTATAAGAATATGTTTGTGAAAGTAGCTGAATTTGAGAAACATGGTCCCTAAATTATTTCCTCTACTTTTATCCCTCAATCTATGAAAACTTAAGAATCCCTAGAATTGCAAGAGTAAGTTAATTTTCTTTTGTAGTCTCTAGTGTAGCTTCTATTAAAGAGAAGAAAATTTGAAGTTTCTTTCACCTGCTATATTGACTTGCATTAGCATTTCTCATCTTTGTGGAGAGGTAAAACCATACAAAAAGAAAAGGCTAACAAGTTGGTTATAGTAAGTATAACCAAATTACAAATGCCATTTTGATTCAATAGAACACTTTTTATGTCTATAACTTACTGATGATATAAATATACTGTGAGATATAGGACTTTCTGGAGACCTGAATATCATTTTGAGTGTTCTTTTAGGGTATAATGTTAATAAAGGCTGACTTAGAGTGATGGAATGAAAAAAAAAAGCTGGGGTAGCAATACTTATATCTAACAAAATAGACCTCAAAGTGAAGGCCATAACAAGAGACAAGGAAGGCCACTTCATAATTCTAAAGAGATCAATACAAGAGGATATAACTCTGGTAAGCATATATGCACCCAATGCAGGAGCATCCAAATTCATTAAAAAAAAAAATTCTGGACAATATCAAGGGAGAGATCAACAGCAACACAATCATAGTAGGGGACTTTAATACCCCCATTGGTATCACTGGATAAATCCTCAAGTCAAAAAATCAGCAAAGAAACAGCAATCCTAAATGACTCACTAGATCAGATGTAACTAATTCACATCTTCAGAACATTTCACCCCAAAGCCACGGAATATACATTCTTCTCAAGTGCACATGGGGCATTTTCAAAGAGACCACATGTTAGGACATAAGCTAAGTCTCTACAAATTCAAGAAGATTGAAATTAGAGCAAGCAACTCCTCAGATCACAATGGCATGAAATTAGAAATCAACTACAATAAAAACAATAATAAACAATCAAACATATGGAGGCTAACTAGCATGCTATTAAACAACGAATGGGTTACCAAAGTGATCAAAGAATAAATAAAAAGCATCCTGGAAACACGTGACAATGAAAGCACAACAGTCCAAAATCTATGGGACACAGTGAAAGCAATCCTGAAAGGGAAGTTCATTGCACTGTAGTCCTACCTCAAAAAACAAGAAAAACTGGTAATAAATATTCTAACCCTACATCTTAAAGAACTAGTAAGAGAGCAACCAGAAAAGCCCAGAGTAAGTAAAAGAAAAGAAATAATAAAGCTCAGAGCAGAAATAAATGACAAAAAGACAAAAAGAAAAGAAAAAACAATACAAAAAAATCAATAAAACCAAGAGGTTTATCAATCTTGTTTATCCTCTATGAAAGGATAAACAAGATTGATGAACCTCTTGCCAGACTCACCAAAAAACAAAGAGAGGATTCAAATAAACAAAATCAGAAACAAAACAGGTGAAATAACAACTGACCCCACAGAGATACAAAGGATCATAAAAAAATACTATAAACAACTCTACCCCAATAAATTGGACAACCTTGACCAAATAGACATATTCCTAGAAAAATACAATCTTTCAAGACTCAATCAGCAAGAATCAGAAAACCTGAATAGACCCATAACTACTGATGAAATCAAAGCAGTAATAATAATAAAAAAAACTCCCAGCAAATAAAGGCCCTGGTCCAGATGGCTTCACAGGGGAGTTTTACCAAACATTCAAAGAAGTACTAAAACCTATCCTTCTCAAAGTATTCTAAAAAAAATGCAGAAAGAAAGAACACTTTGAAGCTCTTCTATGAGGTCAGCATTACCTTATTACCACACCTGATAAAGACACTACAAAGAAAGAGAATGACAGGCCAACATCCTTGTTGAACATAGATGCTAAAATTCTCAACAAAATTCTAGCAAATCGGATCCAACAATACATTAGAAATATCATACACCATGACCAAGTGGGATTTATTCCAGGGATGCAAGGATGGCACAATATTCGTAAATCAATAAATGTGATACATCACATAAACCAACTGAAAGATAAAAATCACATGATCATATTAATAGATGCAGAAAAAGTATTCGACAAAATCCAACACCCTTTTTTGATAAAAACTCTCAACAAAGTGGGAATAGAGGTGTCATACCTCAGCATAATAAAAGCTTTATATGACAAATCTACAGCCAACATCATACTCAAAGGACAAAAGCTAAAATAATTTCTTATAAGAACAAGAACAAGACAGGGATGCACACTTTGACCACTCCTGTTCAATATAGTACTAGAAGTACCAGCTGTAGTGATCATACAAGAAGAAGAATTAAAAGGCATCCAAATTGAAACGGGGGAAGTAAAACTGTCTCTATTTGCAGATGACATGATATTGTACACAGAAAACCCCAAAGACTATATAAAAAAAAACACACCACACTACTAGATTTAATAAACGAATTCAGCAACTTAGCAGGATATAAAATTAATACCCAGAAATCTATGGCATTTTTGTACACCAATAATGAACGCTCAGAAAGGGAAACAAAACAAACAACCCCATTTACCAATGCAACAAAAAAATTTAGATACTTAAGAATAAACTTAACCAAGGAGGTAAAAGATCAGTACTCAGAAAACTACAGGACATTGAAAAAAGATATAGAGGAAGATATATGCAAGTAGGAGAATATACTATGTTCATGGATTGGTAGAATTGACAGAATTAAAATGGCCATACTACCCAAAGCAATCTACAGATTCAATGCAATCTCTATCAAAATGCCAGTGGCTTATTTCACAGACCTAGAACAAATATTCTAAAAATATATATGATATTTAAAAAGACCCCAAATAGACACAGCAATCTTGAGAAAGAAGAACAAAGTTGAAGGGATCACAATACCAGATATCAAGTTATACTACAAAGCCACTGTACTCAAAACAGCATGATACTGGCACAAGAACAGGCATATAGACCAATGGGACAGAAGAGAGAACCCAGAAGTTGATCCAAGCCATTATGCCCAATTAATATTTGACAGGAGGCAAGAGCATACAATGGAGTCAAGACAGTCTCTTTAATAAATGGTGTTGGGAAAATTGGACAGATACATGCAAAAAAATGAAATTAGACCACCAACTTACACCATACACAAAAATGAAGTCAAAATGGGTAAAATATTTAAATGTAAGACGTGAAACCATAAAAATTCTAGAAGAAACCATTGGCAGCAAAATCTCAGACATCTCTTGTAGAACTATCTTTACAGATATATCTCCTAGGACAATGGAAACTAAGGAGAAAATAAAAAAATGGAACTACATCAAAATAAAAAGCTTCTGCACAGCAAAAGAAACTTTCAACAAAATAACAAGAGATCCCACCTCATGGGAGAACATATTTGCTAATGATACATCCGATAAGGGGTTAACCTCCAAAATTTGCAGGGAACTCATCCCATTTGACAAAAGGAATATAAACAGTCCAATTAAAAAAATGGGCAAAGGACCTAAATAGACACTTCTCCAAAACGGACATACAGAAGGCCAAAATCATATGAAAAAATGTTCAGTCATTAATCATCTGAGAGATGCAAATCAAAACGACAATGAGGTACCACCTCACACTTGTCAGGTTGGCCATCATCAACAAATCAACAAACGACAACTGTTTGGTGAGGATGTGGAGAAAAGGGAACCTTCATACACTGCTGGTGGGAATGCAGACTGGTGCAGCCTCTGTGCAAAACAGTTTGGAGTTTCCTCAAAAAAATTAAAAATAGAACTACCATTTGACCTAGTGATTCCACTTCTAGAAACATATCCCAAGAATTCAGATACTCCCATCAGAAAGGATGTATGCACCCCTATGTTCATAGCAGCACAATTTACAATAGCTACGATTTAGAAACAGCTGAAGTGCCCATCAGCAGATGAGTGGATAAAAAAGCTGTGGTGCATCTACACAATGGAATACTACGCAGCTGTAAAAAAGAAAGAACTGTTACCATTTGCAACAGCATGGATAGAACTGGAGAGCATTATGCTAACCAAAATAAGCCAGTCAGAGAAAAATAGGTATCACATGATCTCACTCATATGTGGAATCTAATGAACAATATAAACTGATGAACAAAAATAGACCCAGAGACATAGAAACATCGAACAGACTGTCAAACCACAGAGGGGATGCAGGAGAGGGTGAAGGGTGGGGAGGAGAGAGCAACCATGGACACAAACAACAGGGTGATGAAGGATTGCAGTGGAGGGGAGTTGGAGAGGGCAATGGGGGAAAAAGGGGACATATGTAATACTCTCAACAGTAAAGATTTATTGGGGGGGAAAAAAGGCTCCACAGTAGCCGGACCAGAATGACTCCTTTGGTCGAGCATTTTTCTGTGCACTGAAAGGTTGCAGGTTTGATTCCTGGTCAGGGCACACATCTGGGTTGCAGGGTCAATCCCCAGTTGGGGAGAGTGTGGAAGCCAATTTATGTTTCTCACAGCAATGTTTCTCTCTCCCTTCCTCTCTTAAAGCATGTCCTCATGCTGAAAGAGGATTAAGAAAATAATATAAAAGGATTTTTTAAAAAAAGTACTATGGCATATTCTATGGTATGTTCTTCCCTGGTGCCAAACAAATTCAATACTGTAATTTGATGAACTACTTCAAAATGGTTGCTATTGCAGATTACTCAGACCAACTAAAGTGAGTGTCAATGTAAGAATATCCAGACCTGTAGAGAATTTTTATAAAAACTCACTTGAGCCAAACAGAGAGTGTGCCTAGAAGCAAGATCTCAACAGACTCGGAAAGATGCCTCCCAGAGTGACAGTTTGCAGTTTTTTCCAGGCATTCAGATTTAAGGAGGGAACATAAGGAAGATTACATAAACATTAAATAAAGGCCAGAGATTGGTTTACAGGATAATTAACAAGATTATAAGCTCTCTTGAGGTTGCTTATGTTTCTGAAAAGAGGCATTTAAAGGTGTGTTAACTTAGATGCAAGAAAACAATAAACAAGCCTTGTTTATGGCAAAGATAAACCGTTTCCTAAAGAAGTTCTCTGCCTGAGTCATGGCTGCACACCATGACCTGCCTAGCTAGAAATTTATGATCACCCTGTGAGGTTACCTTCCACAGGAACCCTTTTTCCTCTATAAGAAAAATACAAAAGAGATACTGTAGTGAGTTTATAGGGTTTATAACAACAACAATAAAAAAAACCTATGCTGCTGAGCTAAACAGGCAATATAATATGCTGTAATTTGTGTTTCACAAAAAAAAGACATGTAAACATCCACATTTATATATCCATGAAATATCCCCCAAAAGATACCCAGTTCCATATTTACCTAAAGGGAAGGAGTCTGGGGCCCTGGGGCCCAAGAACACCTAATTTTCATTTTTGTATCTCCACTGTTTGGAGTGTTTTTCATGAGTGTGTATTTTCCCCACCAAATCTAGTGAATAATAGTAAGTCCCTTTGGTTAATGGATAAATCACTGGGCCCCCATTCCTAGCTTAAGATGAAGAAAGACATCACTCTGACAAGTTGGGATTAGGGCTGAACAAGGGATCCCTGAATGGAGGGCTAAGGGGAAAAAAAATTAAAGAGAGAGGGGAGAACATTTAGGAAATGACGAATACTGGGTTGTACAGTATGCCTCTTCCCTCCTAAACTCCTCTCATCCTCAGGAAAGTTTATTCTGAATGTGACTGAATTTCGTGTAAAACCTGTAAAAAGATTTTACATGGGATCATGAGATGGAGGAAGTTGGGAAAGAGTAGAAAAAAACATACCTGATATCTTGGTTGTCAGAATCAAATGAGCAAGACTTTATTTCATCAATGGACACAAAAGCCAGAAGAAAAGAAAAGAGGGTATGAGGGAGGAAGGGATAGAAAAAGAAAACAAATAATTTGAGAGAAACCCAGAGTCAGTTCAAACCTAATCAAAATGTAAATATGCTCATGTTTTATAGAGAAAGAAACTAGAGGATTTAGAGATCAGGGAAAAGTGCTTGGCATTTTAGAAACTGAGGAGAAGGAAAAGAGTGAGTCAGCCCAGAGATTAGAAGATCCAAATGGGAAGGACAGGGAATATAAAGGAATAAATATGCTGCTGACTGTTTCCTTAGAGAAACAAGTTCAGAAGAAACATGAAAACAGGTGCTGAAGAGTGGGAGAGACGGTGACAAAGAAGAAAGAAGTTTTGTAGAGTTAGCTGAGGCTGAGGTGAGCCAGGTTCCATGGACTAGGCATGATGAAATGGGAAGGGGATACAGAATCTGCTGGTAAAGTGAATCATCCACAAATGTGGGGTAGACTAGCTATAAAGGAGATTCCCTGGAGGAGGAGTAAGGGATTAATAGAGATCCTCTTAGATTATCTGAAATAGGGCCCTGGCTGGGTATCTCCGTTGGTTAGAACATCTTCCCCAAAATCCTACTGTTTAGGGTTCGATCCTGGTCAGGACACATACAATGATCAACCAACCTGACAATATAATCCACAGTGGACCAAAGGGTATCTTCTCTGATTTGGGGTCCTGTCATTTCCTTCTGTGTCACTCTGTTTCTATGTCTGTCATCACTCAAATTTGCCTAATATATGCTTACTATTTTCCCCTGGCAATCACCTTCTTTGAAAGGCTATGCCAGATCCTTTAATCTTCTGAGAAGCTTGCCTTTCCTCAGTCATAATTAAATGATAATTTAAAAGCCCTACGTGATCCCAGCTAAGAAGATTTGGGTAATAAAATGATTGTTTTTGGCTCCTGATATCTGAACTTCCAACTGGACTGCTTATAAATTAATCTAACTTAAAAAGGAAAAAGTATCTTTTGTAGATAAAATTATAAACATTAGTAATATAGAACAAAAGAACTATTTTATAATAATCACATCTTTCCTACTTGGTTCTGAAGTTAAAATTTCATGAAGAAAATGTTATTATTTTGATAAAAGACTGTAATCTTCATGCAAATGGGTGACCTAGATCTCACTTTATGTAGTTTTTACCCAGTGGTTCTGGGTATTTCAGAAGAATATTGGAGCAATGCTTAATGCACATGGGGACCTCACACATGCAAATTGTGTAAATCTTCATTGCTCCGTTGAGCACTATAGGATCAGAGGTCACACAACACTCTAAGGAAAGTGTCATCATCGCCCTTTGATGATGGTGTAAGTTTAGTAAATATTGGTAAATCCCTTGGATTCTGAGAATTCTGACATGTGACACTAATAAAAGAATGCTAGACAAGCAGAAGTTATATATTTCAGTAGAATCTGAGCTGTTTGGATTTTTATGAGACTATGGACTATGGTACACTGCTGAGCCCTCCAAAACCTCCCAAGCATTCCTTGGGGGTGACTCATCCAGTTTTAAGCATCACTGACTATACGCCTCATTGCTCCTTTTTACTTCTAAATAGAAAGCCTATGGATCTGTGGGCAAAAATGAGAAATAAGTTTCAAAGGAGGCTTTAACAAGTGAATGGCATAGAGTTTGCACCATGGAGAAAGAAAGGGATGAGGAAAGTAATTAAAGTGTTCAGAGATTCATTGAATTTAGCAAGCTAAATAAAGAAACTATGGTTTGAGCTGCAGCATGGTTAACATTATGCAGAAATGCCACTATTTTCTTTCATTCTTCTCTGGAAATGAACTTGAATTATATTCTTCCGGTTGCTTTATAAAAGGCAGTGCTGGTGAGAAATTACATGTCATTGAGATGTGGTACATTGTCATCGAGATGTGTGATTTGATTTAAAGTAAAGGAAATCTCAGAGAGCTTTCCACCTGGATTATGACCTAGTCATTCTGACAGCGGAGTCTTAGGGTTGTGTAATTGGAAAGGAGACATATTCCTCTTCTTCTTCTTTTTTCTTTCCAATTTTATTTTGTACTGGTTTCAGGTGTACAGCTTAGTGGCCACACAATTATATACTTTACATGGTGTTCTCCTCAATATTTCCAGTACCCAACTGGCACCATACATGTCACAGGGATATAAAGTAAAGCATAAAGAATATAGTCAATAATGTTACCTGTTCCTCTTTTTGTTGGTTTGTTTATCAGCAAGGAACAGAGTATTCAATGCACTGTGCATATCTGGTCACATACTTCAGTGTTTCTACTTCAATTCTGGATAGAATCCAAAGTCCTTAGTATAGCCCAAAATGCCCTCCACAATATGGCTCCTCCATTCAGTCTCATTCCTCACCAGCCCTCCCAGTGTGGACCCCAGGCTCTGCCATTCAGAATGCCTATAGTTCCTGAAAGGTCCTCATAGGTACATGCTGGAAGGCACTGTCTCTCCCCTCTATCAGGCAGGTCTCTATCCCTCAATACACAGCACAGGCTTTACCTCCTTGGTGAAGATGATGTTGCTCAATTCTTACAAAGTCCTTCCGGTTCCCACAACTCCTACAGCTTTACAGCACTGATCACATCCATACAGTCCTCCCTCTGGAACTAGACCACCAGCCCCTAGAACACAAGAATTATGTCATATCTATTATTCCATCCCTTAGAGTGTAGCAGTGCCTAAAATAAGATAGGAGGTCCATTTATTTTTCAAATTTAAAATTTTAGTGAGTCTTTATTTTGCCTGAAGGGGGAGTGTTATAGATACCTTCTAAGATGACTTCAACAAATTTTACCTCCTGTATTTCTGCTTTTGTATAATCCTCCATTTGGATTAAATTTATTGTCATTTCTAGTGAAGATAATGTAGCACATACAATGGGGATGTCACTTGTAAGGTTAACTTATAAAACACTGTGATCTCCACCCACCTTAGTCATCTCTCTTGCTCTCTCTTCTCATCCTCTCCCAGGAAGGGCATATATGGAGAGGACTTCTTGGTAAGGAACCAGTCAACAGTCAGAGAAGAAATGAGGTCTTTAGTCCAGTATTCTGACAGGAACAAAAATTCAGCCAATAATCATGATATGACTGAGCTTGGAAGCAGATTCTCCCCAGTTGAGGCTCCAGATGAGACTGCAATCCCAACTGACACACTAATGGCAACCTCCTGAGAGACAGTGAGCCAGAGGCGCTCGCTAAGCCTGCATGCATTCCTGAAACTGAGAAAGTACATGTTTGCTTTTTTGAGCTACTAAGTTTGGGGGTAATCTGCTACATAGCAAGAGTTAACTAATACACTAAATTATAAACTCTAAGTTACTTGATGTTGTGCCATGAGTTAATTTTGTCTTGTTTAAAAGTTTAATTTAGGCTTTATTTTGTCTGTGTACTTGATGGAGAAAAAAAAGTACTCTCAAGCTGCCATACCATAAACTGAATGGCTTAAACAATAAAAATTTATTTTTCACAGTTTTGAGATGAAAAGTCCAAATCAAGGTGCTGGGCAATTCAGTTCCTGGTGAGAGCACTCTTCCTGACTTCTAGATGCCTGCCTTTTACTGTGCCCTCCATGGTATTTGAAAGAGGATGGGGGGGCTCTTTAATGTCTCTTTTTTGAAAAAAAAAATCCTATTGAATCAAGGCCCCAACTTTCTGACCTCATTTAACTTTAGTTGCTGCCTTATAGGCCCTGTCTCCAAATGCACTCATATTGTGGGTTAGTGCTTTAAAATGTAAATTTTGGGAGGACAAAATTTAGTCCATAGCACTCTGCTTTTCAAAGCATTATACTTTTTAATTTTTTTTGTTGTTAATTTCCACTTAATTCTAAAACTACTTAAAAAAAGAAGCCATTGAAGCATCTGGGAATAGGAGAGTAAAAAAGCAGGAATATGTCCCAGTTCCAGTTAGTGAAGGATGGGTATGTGTTGAGCAAAGCTTCCTACTGATAATTATTACCAAATCTGGCTAAGTAATAATAATAATAATAATAATAATAATAATAATAACTTATTTAAAAGCATAGTAGAGTGACCAAAAATGGACAGAAACTGAAGATTTGAACCTTGAAAGAAAGTAAGAGATCCATGTTTATATGCTCTTTACCCCAAGGAAATTTCTTCATTAGCAGAGAATATTAGAATAGCTAGAATTTTAAAAGAAAGCCAAAGTCTCAGTGGTTGATGATTGAAGGGCAGAGTAAGGCTACTAAAGTGGTTTGAACTTGTGGGAGGACAGGTGAACCTAGAAGGGGGTTATGGTTACAAAGTCTATGTGTCCAGAATAAATAAATAACTCCTAAAACTTATTATTAGGAAGGCAAATTGCTCAATAAAAAAAGCAATGG
This sequence comes from Cnephaeus nilssonii, assembly GCF_951640355.1. Classification (NCBI taxonomy): domain Eukaryota; kingdom Metazoa; phylum Chordata; class Mammalia; order Chiroptera; family Vespertilionidae; genus Cnephaeus; species Cnephaeus nilssonii. The sequence goes on along the minus strand of NC_137074.1, from coordinate 67,667,518 downwards.
GGAGGGGCGAGGGGGGTGGAACACGTGGGAAAGAGGAAGATAAATGGGGATATCTGTAATAGTGTAAACAATAAAAATAAAGTAAAAGATAGTAATGGGGAAAACACTCGAAAGACACTCAAAATATCACACTGTACCTAAAAGACCTGAGCATTTCACTGTATGTAATTTTTACAAAACTTTTAAAAAGAGAAGAAAAATCAAACATGCATTATTCCTATTCACATGGAGCTTATGTTTTAGACTGAGGTGATTTTTTTTTTTTTTCTAATTGGCTAATGTTGTGTAGGAATGAAATTGGAGTATGAGAACCCAGAGGGGTAGCTGTAGAACAGAATGGAGTGCAGTGCAGGGAAACAGACACAGCCAGCCTCCAAAGAACAACGGAGATATGTAACACGGATGTTGTCACTGTGTGACGCTGCCTGGCTCTAGTGAGTGAGATGCTTTACTGGGCCCTGATCAGAGCCATCCAGCTTCATGGAGATTTCAGTCCATGACGTGGGTTTAGTTTAGCCTTGCAGACAGGCAAGTGGATTGCATGCCTTTCTGAAACGGATATCTTCAGTGGCACACCAAAGCTGGGCATGGCAGAGTTAGCCTCAGCAGGCTGGAGGACTTAATCTTGAACGTGGTTTCTATTTACTGGTGCATAATAATTTCAGTTAATTGTATTGTTGCTTTAAATTCTCTACAAAAAGAAATACATTTCTTATTGCCTGCACTGCTGTCGCGTACTTCTACTTCCCAACCCCCCTTTTTTAATAAAACATTGGGTGTCTCCATTTGTTGGACCAAGGTAGCTTAAAAATGGGACACTTTACATATCCACTATAGTCTCCCAAATCCCTAATATTTCCAGGTTCTTTTGTTCCGCCTTCCTCTATTCAAATAATAGAAAGAATGTTAAACTGAGACTCAAGAGATCTGAGATTTGTAACTCCACCTTTGTCACATAATCACAAGTGTTAAATAAGATAAGTATATGGAACTGAGCTCACATTCTTCTTCGAAATTTGAATAAAATTACTCAATTTTCCTAATCCACAATTTTGTGATTTTTGAGACTTTCTAGGGATTTAGTTTCTCATCTGTCTCTGAGCTGCTGCTTCTTTTTATTTTCTAATTTCAGTCTCTTCTTTAAACTAAAGTTAATATCTTTCTATCTTCTTTCTGACTTGATTGTGGAACACATCTTTTCCTAGATTTCTCTAATTCTACGCATCCAGTGTAATTATGTGTATAGAAGACTGTTAAAAGTTGGGGTCAGGAAGGAAGGTTATAGTTCAATTATGTACATAATTAAAATTAAATATTAAGCCTCCCTATTTTTAAGTCCTTCAGGGGTCACCACTCATGGATTTCTTCAGTAGCATTTTATTTGTCAAATACCAGCTCAAAATGTGATTCTTTCCCTATTTTTAAGATTCTTTTTCTAGTAAGCCTAGTTTTATCTCCAAGGGTTTATTTATATGCTCTTGTAAACATAAATACATCTGCTCTGGATCTTAAACTTAAGTAGCCTAGAAAAATAGACAGAAACTAGACATTTCATTCTGTCTTTTTTTTTTTTTTTGGTCCCCTATGATACTCTGAAATAAAAAGGATGAAAATATTTCCCCAGTTGTATGGTTTGTGTCATTCCTCAGAAGCAAAAAAACTGTAACAGTTAGCTTTTTAAAAATATATAAAAATATATTTCCTTGCAATATATACATATACATTTTAGCACATAAAGTATATACATTTAGCACATAAGAACTTTTTGTTCTTTATTTAATACTTATTGGTCAAATTACTTCATCTCCCTTGGCCTTACTACCCATCTTGGCAACATTCAATATTCTGAACCTTAGGTACCAGAAAAAATGATAATAAAGTAGCCTCTTACCTCAAGTTGTTTATTTCTCACTATAATATACACTGGCTGGCCTTTCAATATGCACGTAAATATGATTCTTGTGTGTGTGTGTGTGTGTGTGTGTGTGTGTGCGCGCACACACACACATACAAACATTCATTTATGTCTGTGTATGTTTTCTATAATATTCTCCCAGTCTAGTTCTACTTTTTTGCATACTCAAACCTCTCCAAATTCAAGACTCAAGGCTAATGTTACCTCATTCATAAAATATATATATTTGATTTTTCATTTTGAAGTATTATTTCTGAACTTCCATAGAATTTTTTTAATGTACTTCCACATTCAGTCATTCATTCCAAATCTATAATGTCTTGTACCTTCTTTTAGACTATTGACAAATTAACGGAAATCTCCCCATTTGATTCCATCTTGTGTTTCTCACAGTACCTGATATAATGCTTGCTCCTTATAGATACTCAACAACTATGTGTAGAAATGATGCATTTCAGTAGACATTGATATTTTATCATCAGTTTTACCACCTGGAATCTAAGAATTTTCTTTGACTCTGTATTATTTACATCATTCGAAATAAATTTTATAGTTCTTTTTCACAGTATATTTAAAATTCAACTCTTTCCTTCTTTCATCAATAAAATCAAATCTGTAGTCCCTCCTTGTCCTGTCTTGGTCACTTTTAAGAATATTTTCTGGAAGTCCATACTAGATTCTGGACTATTTTCTCTTTGCTCTCTTAAAACCCTCCGTAGCCAAATTGAAACAATCCTCAGTCTTGCAGTAAGAAAAATAAATTCCTCCCAGGCCATGTGGTTCAGCGGCTGAGCATTGACCTATGAACCAGGAGGTCATGGTTTGCCTCCTGGTCAGGGTACATGCCTGGGTTGTGAGCTCCATCCCCAGGAGGGGGCATGCAGGACACAGCCAATTAATGTTTCTTTCTCATCGATGTTTCTATCTCTCTCTCCCTCTCCCTTTTTCTCTGAAATCAATAAAAATATTTATTTAAAAAATAAATTCCTTACCTGAGCTTCCTAGTCATCAGTTTCAGCTACAGAATTAAATACTGTTAATTATTCCTATTAAGATAGATATAAACCACACAGTAAGAAATCTGTTTCGCTAATTACTTTTTAGAATTATTTTTATCTCTTTTATATTTCATTCTGCAGAGGAAAGAAGGGGGAGAGTAAAATCTGGAGCATTTAGATTATAATAGAGATATGGAATACTGTAACCATTAGTTCAAAAAATAATAACAGAAAGGTCATCAGTAGGTATTGGATTATTATGGCTTTTCTATATTTAGTTTATGTTAAACAGTTGCAGAGTCGTCATGATCATATTTTAGAATTTGCATATATAAATATGTATATGTTAATAGCTCAAGATATGAACTAATTGATGGCATTTCTGAAGAAGTTATCTGAATTGATAAAAAGAACACCATATAAATCTGATAAAACACAAGAAGATCTACAACTTTTCAGAAAATATTTCATATGAATAACCCCAAATTCCCTGGGTTGTTTTTTTGTTGTTGTTGTACTTATTGAAATACTAAGTCCTTAACTCAAGAGTAGTATTGGAGGTGGAAGTTAGTGACAAAAACTAGAAGATACACTGAAATAATGATGGGAGTGGTTTATATAAGTTCTATATTAAACCGGGGGGAGGCAGGGAAAGAGAAAAATGTACTGAACTCCCTCACAGCCAATAAGAATCATCAGAAACTTTTTAGGTCATTGCTTTTACCCAGGGAAACAGAAACTTCTATGTCTCCTGGTGTTGGAATTATGGCAATCAGATAGTCTAGATGATACAGAATTTATCATATCTATTTTAAAAAGTCTTTCCCATAGCTAGATTGTGTATCAAAATATATGCCCACAACACATAATTCTGGGGGGGAAAATGAACCTTAAAATTTTCAGAGCCACTCGTTTATTCTGGTGTTTTAAGTTAGTTTTAATTTTTTTTAAGGGTAACTCTCTCTTCTCTGGTAACTGAACACTGTATTCATTCTACTAAAATTGGGATTAGCTACTAATAATAGTAGAACAAAATAATAGTTCCCTTCTGCCATTGGAAAGACCAGAGTTGGGTCCTGCAGCCTAGGGCTCCACTAGCTGCTCAATGATTAGACTGTGTCTCTCTAGCATGAATAGAGAGCCACAGAGATCCCAATACAACAGGCTGGGTGTTTGAATGGGAAGTTAATTTAGGGTCATATTTGACTCCTTTATTTTTGACCACATGTACAAGGATGAAAAACAGAAAATGTTGATATTTTCTCTTGACTTGAAGATCTGAACACATAGGAAGCAAAGTTCTAGTCCTGAAAGCCTCCTGGTTATCAAAAGTTGACTCCCCTGGGCCTAATATTTGCTTCTTTATTTTTCAATATAGCCTTCTATTTACACTAGCCTAAATGGGGTCCTTATTATGAGGTTCCAGGATTAAAATACCAATGTCTGAGCTGTACATTGCTACTCACCAAGCAAAACACATTGTACAATTGAGGCAGATTTCTGGGTCATCCCAATTTAAATACACTTTAAAGGCAGATACTCCATGGAAGATATATGCATTTTTTTCTTGACAATATTAATTTTCTTCCTTATCTACCACAACGAATACTTTAAATAAAACTTTTTTAAAAACATTGTTTCATTTAAAAAAATTGGAAAGATCATTCAAATACTATTTAAATCAATCAAAAATTCAAGGAAACAGCCTATTACAAAGAAACAAAATTCAAGGAAACAAAAATTCAAGGAAACATTCCTTTATCCTAATTTTCAACAAACTAGCTACATGGTTATGGGCAAGTCAGTTTTTCATAGCCATAGAGGGAACCAGGCCTTGATTTCCTCATCTAAAAACAAAGAGGTTAAATTTGATGCCATCAAAGATTTGTTCACGCATGAAAATATTGTAGTTCTAAATTCATAGGAAGTGGTGCCCAAGAAAAAATTATAAATAGCTACAATTAGTTTCTATCAAGTTTTCAATTAACTTGCTCAGCTGCGAGCATTGTGATAAGATTGCAATCTAATTGTGATTAATGTTGTAATCGTTATGATGATTTTTATCATAACAAATCAGGAGGAGATATCCCACAGCCACAAAGGCAAGAATACAGTCCACATTGCTGCTAATCCTAATATATAAAAACCCAGGGTCTGTAACATCCAAAATGACCAAAGGGTCGACCAGCCAGAAGTCAGTGCTGGGTTGCCGTGGTGACCCAGCACTGACTGCCACCACTGTGGGCGCCCTGACCCAGCACTGACTGCCGAGGAGGCTGCGGATCCAGACATCCGACTTCCTTCCAGACAAAGCCATGGTGGTGGGGGCCGAGGCAGAGGTTGTTAGGGGAGATCAGGCCAGCAGGGGAGGGCAGTTAGGGGCCCTCAGGCCGGCAAGCAGCGGCAGTTAGCGGCAATCAGGCAGGCAAGCATAGAGGTTAGCGGCAATCAGGAAGGCAGGCAGAGGGGTTAGGGGCAATCAGGCAGGCAGGCAGAGGCAGTTAGGGACAATCAGGCAGCAGGCAGGTGAGTGGTTAGGAGCCAGCAGTCCTAGATTGCTAGAGGGATGTCTGACCGCCGGTTTAGGCCCGATCCCGCAGGGATCCCTGCAGGTTCTGGCCTAAACCAGTGGTCGGACATCCCCCGAGGGGTTCTGGATTGCAAGAGGGCACAGGCCGGGCTGAGGGCACAAATTTCGTACACTGGGCCACTAGTATTAACAATATTTACATAGATTTTTACAGTTCAAGAAAATATTTCATATATATTATCTCATTTGATCTCAAATTTACTCTATGAAATATGTCTTGATAAAATATGCTCACAAAAATTTGAAGGTAGAATCATGGAAGCTTACAGAGAGGCTTTCCAACTTAAAGATAAAAATTAGTATGATTTATTGGATAAAACAGTGACTCCCAACATTTTAGATGGGTATGTAGATCAAAGGTCATTTCAGAAACTGAAGAGAGTCATGAACTTTTTGTCCCCAAAATGTACATGCCTACAATAATCGAAAATTAAAGACCCATATATGGAACTCCTAGTTGCTCATGGCTCCCTCATTATGAACCCCTAATTATAAGATTAGTGTTGGATATTTGTGGAGCTCATCAAAAAGAAAAGAAAAATAAATGTTTCTCTGATGTCTATAAATGTAGGTAGAAGGAGGAAAATTATTTAATTCTTACTGAGTAATGCCTACATGGAAAATACTTTATATTCATATCCCATTTAATTCTAACAATAGCCCTGTAAAGTAGAAATTATCTTCAATTTATAGTTAAGGCTTAGAGAGGGCTAGTGACTTGTCATAACATTAAAAAGCAACAGGAGGCATTTAAAGTGAAGTGTCTCTTGTTGTGGAAAGGATATATCTTTTTTACTACACCATCCTAACATGCACTGTTCAGAAAAGGAAAATGACCACCTTTGTTTTGACGGCCTTTGTGATGGTTGGGCTTAAGAATTTTGACCGCTGTCTTTGCATAACTACACTCTTCACATTTTTAACAAGGGGTGAAGAGAGATGATGAAGTGAGATGTTGTGTTGCACGTGGGGTATTATTTATATTGTGAGGATACTTTTGAAGTAAATAGAGCAAACTAGAAATATAATAAGACTCGGGTAAGCACATCTCAGGCCAATCAGGAAAGATGCTTTATTTGTGACATCAGAAGCCAGAAAGAGTGAAGGGGCTGCCATGGAGAACAGGGTAGAGTCACAGCGGTTACCTGTCTTCAACCATGTGAGCACTGCTTTGGGGCTGCATCTTTCCCCACTACATTTAGAAAGGTCACCTGCTGGTTATCCTTTGAAATGCACCCTTACAATGGCCACACCCACCTTAGCAAAAGTGTGATCCTTGGGCACACCCTTACCATGCCTTTATTGTGCCAGTCTTGTAATTCCTACCCCCACCCCTTTAGTGAACTCCAAAACATTGTCCTTAACACCTTTTAGGGGTCATAGATAATAGCATATTAGTGAAAATGAAACATTTTAGCTTTCTAGACTTTTGCTTCTCTTCAGCTCATCTGACTGCCAAAAGATGGAACCAGGACCCTATAACAACATCCAACAGAAATTTCCACTAGAGTAATTCCCATGGGAGTGTCTCCTTGGAATTCACTGCTGCCACCACAGGACAACAAAGAAAGGGCCATTTCTCTAGAGATGAAGCCCTTAGAAATCTCAATCCCCTCTCTTTATTTTTGTTTAATATTCTTCCCTAACAATCCCCACTATGATGACATATGAGTCTCCAACTTGGTCAAGTGTCAGAATTGTCTTAGAAATTTTTACATGCATTAATTCCAGGGCTCTACTCCTAGGACTTCCAATTTGATAAATCTGGAGAGGGATCTAAAAATCTATCCATCCACCCATTCATCCATCCATCCATCCATCCATCCATCCATCCATCCATCCATCCATTCATCCATCCATCTATATTTATCCATTCATCTATTTTTGTTAAGTCCCTACATAACACAGGTAATCAGTTTGGGGCATCTCTGTACTACAGAATACAAAATAGCAGGTACATAGTTCAGAGTTTTTACTTGGAATATCACCCAGAAACAAATATTCAAAAATAATTCAGAGTTTAGAATAAGTTCTAAGACATTTCATGATGCATAATAATTTTTATTAGGGCAGCTTAGAATGAAAACTGCATGCAGATTTGGTAAGATGTAAACACACAGTCATGTGCTATTCATAACGTTTGGCACAAGTTCCATCTGCTAAAAGACACTTTTTATCCCTCTCCTGTTTAACAAACCCACCTCTATGCTTGAAACTTCTTTCCCAGCCTCAAAATGAACTTGCCTCTTTGTGCCAGAGGTTTCATAGAGAGCAAGGCACTCTTCTGTTTGAAACTGATTTATCTCCTGTTCAAATTGCTCTCCTCAAAGTCAGTTGAAAAGTGTCATTCAATCAGATCTTCTCTGCTTTAATCTCAATCTCAAAGAGCATATCTGGTTTACCTCTATTCTTAATTATCTTTTTCTAGAATAATGCTAACTTTATTTACATCCTTTTATAGCTCTTATTCATCTAGTAGCTGCTACTGTAATAGATTCTCATTCTAGCTATATCACCCTGGGATAATGAGATACCCCCCTACATTTTTATTTTATCACATGAACCCTGTTAAGCAGGGACACCCCTGCTTGGTTTGTAAGAAGATGTCATTTCTGCAAGTCTATTAAGTGCAGAGAAAGTGCTGGGCTTCATAGTTTCAAAACGGTTGTACAGCAAACATCACTAACTCCAAATGAAGCCTAAAGACTGAGGATTCTAGAATTTTCCATCTTAAGTTCATTTTACAAATACAGGAGATAAGGCGAAGGAACAGAGGAAATAAAATAATAACATTAAAAGAGAAAAATTTAAGGTCCCTTATAGAAAAGAAGTTAAAAATAAAAAGAACAAATAATGAGAAAACGCTCAAGATCCAGGCAGTGACTTTATATCTCAATTAATTTAGTTTAAATTTTCCTAGCATTATTTCTTATAAGATTTTGTCCATTCTGGATTCACATGGAGTTCCACATGTTGCTACCTCATTTCTGTTGTGAGACCCAAATCTACTATTTCCTGACTCACTGACACATTTTCTTTAAATTCCCTGGCAATTCCCAGTGATTTCAACTTCAATGTAATGCTAGCAATAATTGACTCTGGGTTAATTCTGAGCTTCATTCACATGGAAAGAGATGAATATTATGTGTTGTATTTTCTGAGAACCCCCCCCGCCCCCCGACTGTGCTCAGAGGGAGCTAGACCTTGCATCTTCAAGTCAGAAATCATGGAATCTGTTGAACACAGTGAAGCAAAAGTCATAAAATAGAAGCTACAAGTAAGCTTGGTTCTGTAGAGTTTGAGGCAAAGGCCACAGGAGCAGTGTCTCTGACTGAAAGAAAAATCCATTTTGGAATTTCATACACTGTTGTATATTAAATGATACTGATTTGTGCATAAGAGCATGTTTTAGAGATTCAGGGCAGTGTGTACTGTATCATTTCACAGATTTTGCGTGAAAAATAAATAATATTTAATATTAAAACATCAAAATAAACTACCTTTATGCTATAGCATCCTAAATAATTATATATTATTCCATGTGTTTTCAAATACATACCCTTGTTTTATCTTTATGGCAGTGATTTGAAGCAGACTGGTTTGATCCATTGTGCTTTTAAGTGGAAAAGCTAATGTTTAAAATAATAAAAGGACTTGTCACAAATTATTTAGCAGGACATTGGTGGAGATGGAATTAGAAATTAGATCTCATCATTGAAAGACTTTGTATTATGTCATTATCTGCTTTATTATTCCTATTTAATTTATAGCAATGTTTAAGATGTATGCCTAAATTCTTTGTCCTGGGTCTACATATGTAAAGTCACATATTTCATATGATAATTTATTAAATTTGAGAGACAATAGAGTTGTGGTTGAGAACACAAATGGTAGCCCAAATCTGTAGTTCCATGCTGTGCTTCCATTTCCTCATCTGTAAAATGAAAATAATAATAGTATTTACCCAACTGTTACCTGTGGATTAAGTGTCAGTAAAAGGCCCTGGCCAGGTAACTCAGTTGGCCAGAGTGTCATCCCAATATGCCAAGGTGTGGATTCAATTCCTGGTCAGGGCACATACAAGAATCAACTAACAAATGCATAAATAAGTGGAACATGAAATCAATGTTTTGCGCTCTCTCTCTCTCTCTCTCTCTCTCTCTCTCTCTAGAAATGAACTTTAAAAATTAAGACAGAAAGAGTCAGTACATGTAAAACACATAAGCCAGATAGCATGTGTGATGGCATTTTGCTTATAAACTCCAATTGCTTATAAATGATATTGGTATAGTTACAAAATAAGAGACAATATGTTAATTTACATTTAACTTTAAAATTTTGAACATGAAATATTTCAAACATATACAAAAGCACAGAACAGAACATAATAAATATGATATATCAAAAATTCAAATATATTAAACATTAACATTTTGATAAATTTCTTCCAGATCACTCTTTGTATAAATGACAAAAAAAATTACAGATATAGCTATGACTCACTCCCTATCCTCTCTCCCTCCTTTCCTAAAGGCAACCACTATTCTGATAGTGTGTATGAGTCTCAAGTTTAGATCTTTTAAATAAGTTTACCATCGTTTACATATTTTAATTTATATACACATCATCACACTGTAAAATATCCTTTTATCACTCAACCTAATTTTTTAGATATACATATATTTCGCTACATTTATCTCTGGTTGATTCATTTTAATTACTACGCAGCATTCTACTTTATCAGTTAAAAGCATATTCTTATTCATTCCTCTACTCAGGGATGATTAGATAGCTTTTTCCCATTTTTGGGGTATATTTTAAAAATACTAAAATGATCATTCTGCACATTTGGAAGAATGTTTCTAGAGAATATATCTAGATATCTTCCACTCTGGGTGCTGAGCACATTCAGAGGGAGTCATAGGCTCTATTATGTTCTGATGTTTTGCTTTCCAAAATTTTGGTAGCAATTTTGTCTCCTACAAGCAAGGCTACTTTCCCCTACCCTTACCATATTATCTTAAATTTTACCAATTGAAGGTGTATGAAATGATACACAATTACTTTTAATTTGCATTGCTCTGGTTATTAGAGGGAACAAGCGTGTTTTAAAAGTTCCCTTAATTTTACATTTTACATCTTTTTGTTGTTGTGTTGGTGGTGGTGGTGTGGGTGTGAGTAAAGACACAGTAAGTTCCTAAAATAAGTGGTCCCTAGCTAGGTATAGCCTGGAGACTCATAGTAATTGAATTGACCTGGATAAGAGCATTTATAAACCGAAAGATAAATTGTAATCATTCACATTAACTCTGCTGTGTTTGTATTACAGCATTTATCCTCACAATTCTCATATACTTATTCTGCCCTTCTTAAAATAATTGGCAACCACAGGGAAAAACAAAAACATAAAATAAACATAATTTGAAATAATGTGATGTATTTCTCTCAAAATTGAGACGAATGAGTAAATTACACATGCCTAGCTGGGATAAAATGATTCTTTGAATATTTAAGTGAGTTATGACTCTGAAAAATTAAATTAATGCACAACAATTGAAAGACAAAGAAAGGCCAGCGTGGCCAAAGTCCATTAGCTATTTCTGAGACAGGAAGACTAACAAGACTATAAAATAGCTTCTTATTTTTAATTAAAGTACTATCAATCATATAAGATTTTACTGTGGGGCATCTTTCTAGAACAAATCCTCCACTGTATCTCATGGAAAATTGAAAATAGAAAAATCTTCATTTCTTCACTCACTGTAATTACATTTGGTATTAATTGCATAGCCTTTGTGGATAACTTGGGTGGGATGTTTCAAACAAGCACAATTACTATGACAGCTCTGTATTTTATTACATTTTACATTTTCCCTGATTTATATGCTTTTAGGTTACCCATTAACATGCTTTGTTGCATTCCATATAAAATAAAATGGGATCAATGTGCATCTTAAACTCATTATGCTGATATTAAAAATGCAAATTGCCTGCTACCTACAGAGTAGTTAAATATCATCCTGTGGTTTCCTGTTACTTACAAACAATTTAGAAATAACATCTGCAACTTTAAATATGTTTTCTTTGTTTACTCTACCCTGCAGTGCTCCAAAAATATGCCATATCTTGGAGAAACACTTGCAAAATCAGACCATGTCCACTTGGTTTGCCTGATTATTGAGTTGAAAATACAATGCATTGTTACTTGTTTTCAAGTTAAAATAGTAGGAAATTCTGAATAGTCTTTTTTTACATTTGGCATTTCCATCTGTCTGTTGAAGTATCAACACAAAAACCTTACTGTCCACAGACAGGGGCCACACTTTCCAGGTGGTGGCCTTCAGTCTTTAGGACTTCTCATGACAATGCAGTGAAGTACTGATTATTCCTGGGCACCCAAAGCCATGCACTGTGAAGGTTCTCCCACAAGCAGCATCACAGAATGGTACTAATCAGGAAATGATGCCCAATTTGGCCCCAGTGTGTAACAGCACTTTCAGGAAAATATAGGCTTCAAAAGCATAATTATAGGACTAAATCCTGATTGACAATACTATGGGAGGAATCTGAACAATGTGTATGAAGAATACATTCTATCCTATATAATAAAAGGCTAATATGCAAAATGACCAAACAGCAGAACAACTGGTTGCTATGATGCACACTGACCACCAGGGGGCAGATAACTCAATGCAGGAGCTGCCCCCTGGTGGTCAGTGCACTCCCACAGGGGGAGCACCACTCAGCCAGAAGCCAGGCTTATGGCTGGCAAGCATAGGGTGGTGGCGAGAGCCTCTCCTGCCTCCAGGGCAGTCGAACATCCCCTGAGGGCTTCCGGACTTCGAGAGGGTGCAGGCTGGGCTGAGGGATGCCCCCCCAAGTGCATGAATTTTGTGCACCAGGCCTCTAGTTCTAAATAATCAGGGAAAAAGTTTGGCTCTTTTGCCTCTCTTGGGGCTTACCCTCTGGGAGACTAAACTCAGGCTTCAGTTATAATTTATCTTCTCCTTTGCAGGCTTAAGACTTCATGTGGTTTCTCAGTGAAAGAAAACTTACAGTGGATTTGCGCTTTTTTTTCAACACCCTTATTTCCATTTATTTGTCTATTTGTACATGCTTCCTGGATCTCATCTGCTGTTTGTGAACTTTCTGGAGCAGCAGTTGCCAACCTTTTGAACCTTAAGGACCACCAGTGGTCCACGGACCACCAGTTGGTGACTGCTATTCTAGAGCATCAATGAGCTAATCTGATAAACTCATCCACACCTCTGTTCCAATGGGAGGAGAGTAAAGGAGTAAAGTTACTGATGATATACATTTTAAAGGTTTCTTGCATATTTCTCCTAGTTGTCCAACAAAGTAACTTTAATTGGAAATTTCAAGCCAAAAAAAAAGAGAAAGACAGTGGAGGAATGGGTTGGAAATACAAAAGAAAGTCATATTTTGGGGTAGATTGGTTCTCAAACACAGTATATGATATAGCTCTTTAATTTTTTAACTGCAATATATGTAAGGATGGTCTCAAGTATAATGATCATGCAAACTGTCTTATCCATTGATTTTATCATGATAAAATTTTGTATTTAAATTTACATAATGAAATATTATTAAGGATATCATATTAGTTTTTCAGGACTACCATAACAAAATATCATAGACAGGATGACTTAAGCAATACAAATTTATTTTCTCATAGTTCTGGTGGCTGGAAATCCTCCATCAAGGTGTCCGCAGGTTTGGTTTCTCTTAAGGCTTCTCTCTCCTTGGCTTGCAGATGACCACCTTTTTGCTGTGTCTTCACATGTTTTTTTCTGTGTTTGTATTTCTGATGTCTCTTTTTGTATCTAGATTTCCTCTTCTAACAAGAACACTAGTCATATTGTATTAGGGCTCATTTTAACTTAATCACCTCTTTAAAGGCCATATCTCCACATACAGTCACATTCCAAGATAATGGGGGTTAGGGTTTCAACATACAAATTTTGGAAATGCAATTCAGCCCATAAGAGACCTAAAAATTATCATGCTTTCCTGGGGCTGACCAGTAGACCCTGAGTCACAGATGAATGATTATTCTGATACAGGATTGCTGTGAAAGAGGGGGCTAAGGGACTGTCTGGCTAAAGGAACCAAACAGCCTGGATCACTTGCCTCTTCAGGCTTTTATTATAATAGCAGTTTGAGATAAAGTTTATCTTTTAGATACAATCAGTAGGGTAAATAATCTTGGGAGGACACAGGCATCTGCAGTGTCCTTTAAGCAAGGACACCTAAAGATTAAGCATAAAGATACTGGTAAACACCCAAGGGTCTGCACCTATACAGACTTGTTTGAAAAGGTCAAGGAACTTCGGCCAACTCCCCTAAATTAGAATTCCAATAAACAGGGGCTGGCCACCTTCAACCAACTTCCCTTTTCGGAATTTCATCCTTACAAATTTTCCAACCAAGTTTCCTGTGCTTCCCTACAATGCTCCATATTGAATGCTTAAAGCATGAAATTCTTTAAGAGGCTTTTTAACAAAATGGAGATTATGCTTAGAATCATGAGACAGATTGGATTTCTGACCAAAGAATATAGTTTGGCCTGTCAGTTATGATAAATGCTTGGCATAAGTACTGTCACCTCCTATCTCACAAACCTGGCTGGCATTAGTAACAGATTAGAGCATTCCAAACCCAAAAGTGGTTACTGAGTTCTTTCACCACAACTTTCTTTTTAGGCTCTTCCTTATAATCAACTGGAGATGGTGCATAAAAGAAACATATTTGTTCCACCCAATCCATACCTTAAACTGCAAGACATAAAATTAAAAATATTACAAATTCATTTTAGTTAATATATTGATTTGTTCTTTGTAAAACCATATTGATTCCTAATAATGCCTTCAATGAACTGTTCTAGAATCCTTCCTGAACCCCTAATATGCCTTTCAGGTAAACCATGCTTTTTTTCCCTTCAGACCTTGGCTTATGCCATCTTTTTATTCTGGAAGGTTCTCTCATCTCAGTCTCTCTCTCTCTCTCCAAACCTCCCCCTCCACCCCCACCAGCTCCCCTGTATACCTTCACATCTTAATCTCTTAGTGGGTCTTTTGTAGCAGGTTAAAATCTTTTCATTTCAGGCTATTTTGAATTCAGTTTTATACCATTTACATTAATTGCCCATTTACTTGTATGTAATCTCCACTGGATTATAAACTCTTTAAAATGATGGACAGTTGCCTGTTTATCCCTGTATCCCTAACACCTAATATCATGTCTGACACTTTAGAGTTCAATAAATGATTACTAATATATTACCCATGGAAGACATCAAAGTCGGGAGCAGTTTAGAGTTCATGAAACCTTCCTACTTTCACTTCTTGTATGTTGCAATTATATCTGCCTGTTTGCTACCTTCTGAAATCTTTTCCATCCTCTCTGAACCCTTCTAATTCCAACCTGAGCCTCTAGCCTTAAATTTATTTAAGCAGCTAAAAGTCTCTTCTTCTTTTTCTATTTTTAACTTTGGTTCCCTTCAAGCAATGTTTCTTCATATGTTTTTTATTCTGTATAAAATCAAATTTGGAATTCATATTTAATCAATCAAAATCATGAAAGTCATTTCTGTAATTTAAACTCTTATAAAATGAATCCTCAATTTAAAAATCTCTCTAAAAATAATTAAAACAAAGTAAATTTTTTAGACTTAGTAAATACAAAATATTTTAGAAAATTAAAGAAATTTAACAAATAAATCTGTCAACTAACTCCTGATAAAGGTAGACTAGAAAGAAT
Organism: Cnephaeus nilssonii; assembly: GCF_951640355.1. Taxonomy (NCBI): domain Eukaryota; kingdom Metazoa; phylum Chordata; class Mammalia; order Chiroptera; family Vespertilionidae; genus Cnephaeus; species Cnephaeus nilssonii. The sequence continues at coordinate 67,652,235 of NC_137074.1, read as the reverse complement.
TAAATAATAGTCATAACCAGAATAAAAAAGTTAACTAGTCTGGCTTCTCTTGACATTGAAATGCTCTCAACTGTAAAATTCATTATAGACTGTGAAATTACAATTGTTTTCTGGCAGAAGTAATCATTAATAGTGTTTATGACCATTTCTTAATTTAAATAGAATTTTAAAGATCTGCCCTTTTTTCATATTATATGGAGAAAAACAGATGCATAAAACTGAAATTTTGTTATGAGCATTTTTCTGGTTCACAAACACTAGATTGTCCAATTATCTGAAATAATTTTTAACATGTGAACATTGTCTAATAAATATCAATCATTTTTTTGTGTGAAGGTTATAAAGGGGTTTGACATTAACTCTATTTGCCATCACAATCCCAAAGACTTTTTCAAAGGAGGAAATCAGCATAGAGAGAGGTAGAAAGGAGGATACAGTGCATAGGTGAATAAGAGGTCATGCTAATGAGTTCCTGAAAAAAAAATAGTAAAAGCTAAAGGAAATAAAAGATGACAAAAATTTTAGAGATGATCTTTTAGTCACAATGAAAACAATTCACTTCCAAAGGCATGTTGTTTACCACTCTGCCTAGTTGGGAAGGTCAAATCTTTAAATTCTGATTCTGAAGTCATGGCACATACATCTTTGTAATTCAAATACATAATCCAGTTAGTTCTGAAAAACAAATGTGTAAAATTCCCTCAGATCTGAAGAGTGAATATGTTCTTCTGCTGAACATGGGAAGAATCCCTAAGGTTTCTATATAACTACACTTCTTCCTTTTACTTTCACACTAGGCAAGCTGGAAGGGGCTATCCTATATAATAAAACCCTAATATGCAAATAGACCGAATGGCAGAATGATTGGTGGAATGACTGGCAGAACGACCAGTCTCTATGACTCGCACTGACCATCAGGGGGCAGACATTCAACACAGGAGCTGCCCCCAGCCCTCAGGCCCCAACTGGCAGCAGTGGTGGCTGGGGGCGGGGCCAGTGAACGGTCAGAGCCAGGCCAGCCAAGGGGGAGCCCCACTGGTCTCCCCACAGATAATCCCTGATTGCCAGCCAGGTCTAGGGATCCTACCCATGCATGAATTTCATGCTCCAGGCCTCTAGTAACGAATAAAACATTCTCAAAGAAACCAAATAAATATGAGTTTAATAGGATCACAATGGGATGATTTATTTAGTCCTTTGAGATATTTTTGCATAAAAAAATGACCAGTTGCAGTCATGGGTGACTATTTTAAACTGTTTAGTTTCCCAACTTCTCACAATTTACATAATTACATTAGCAACATAAAGAAAACAAAATATTTTGCTATGGTTGTTGAGAGTGGGATGATAAAGCTAGTCTGGGTGCAAAAGAGTGAACAGATTATTGAAAAGGTTTGGACTAACTTACATTAAAGATTGTTTAAAAATTGAGTCACAAGGTGACTAGGGAAAGAGAAATGTCATTTGGTGAAAAAAGAAGCGGCTTTTAAGAAGCAAATTATTGGTAGGGGTAATTGATTGTGTAGGGGTAAATGGCAAAAAGTAGAGTGGGCTTTTTAAAAATAAATCTGGGATAATTTTTACCTAACATCTTATAAATGATCTGAAGTAGGAGTACGGAGTGAAATCTCACTGTTTTAGAGAGGACAAAACTCTTCGAGAGCAGCACAACAAGTGAATAAAGATAAGTAGCAGTTGTTAAATTTCTGAGAAACTTTGTAAGTGGGTATAAGTACAGCAGACAGAGCCCTCTGAAGGCAGAGATGGGGTGATTCAATCATCTCTGCATCTCTAGCCCCAACTGCAGGGTATGGGCCCTGATATCCTATCTAATAATAGACAAATATGCAAATTGACCATATCTCTGCCACGCCCACCATCCAATCAGAGCGAGCATGCAAATTAACCCAAACCAAGGTGGCTACAGCCACAGAAAGCAAGGTTTCCTAGGTAACAGAGGAAGCCAAGCTTTCCCCCTGCCCTTGCCAGGCCTAAGCCTCCACTCAAGCTACAAAGTTTCAATTATAGAAGGTAAACAAATTCAAACAAATGGCGGCAGAATGGAGCTTGAGAGAGCAGGCCAGGGTTGCCCCCGGCAACAGGGGAAGCAAAGCTTTCCGAACACCCTGGCCAGGCCCAGGCCTCCGCTTAAGGCTACAAAGTTTCAATTATAATCCCAACACAAATGGCTGCCGGCAGCGAGGGAGCCCCAGGCTTGGCTCTGCTCCAGGCTACAAAGTTTCAATTGTAGAAGGAAAATAAATTCCAGATACCAGGGCCTCCACTTGGTTGCCAGGGGGCGTGGCCGGCCTGCAAACCACCACAGGCCCCTCGCTCAGGCCGCCCCACGCCTCAAGGGAACCCCCACCTGATGCAGGACACCCTTCAGGGCAAACCAGCTGGCCCCCACCCCTGTACCAGGCCTCTATCCTATCTAATAAAAGAGTAATATACAGATTGATCATCACTGCAACACACAATATAGCTGCCCCCATGTGGTCAAAGATCCTGCCCCCATGTGGACACAAGATGGCCACCACAAGATGGCCAGCAGGAGAGGGCAGTTGGGAGGCACCTGGCCTGCAAGGGAGGGCAGTTGAGAGGAACCAGACCTGCAAGGGAGGGCAGTTGGAGGTGATCAACCCTGCAGGAGAGGACAGTTAGGGGTGACCAGGCTGGCAGAGGAGGGAAGTTGGGGGCAAACAGGCTGGAAGCAGAGTGGTTAAGGGGTGATCAGGCTGGCAGGCAGATTGGAGAGGGTACAGGCTGGGCTGAGGGACAACTCCCCTCCGTGCACAAATTTCGTGCACCATGCCTCTAGTTTTTATATAAGAAGGAGAAGGAAAGTTTGTAAGGTGCACACCTAAAAAGTTATATCAAAGAGAGCAAATCTAAGATGAATGTCTGAGCTATAAAACAGCTCTGCAAGGGGACATGGGAGTGAGAAGAAGTTTGCTCGATATGTCTCTGGCAACAAAACTAATTCAGATCCATTGAGCAAACACTAAGAAACAGGAAGAAACACCTGTCCAGTCAGACCTGAAGTAAAAAACAGGCAAAAGGGTCTGAATTATATCATTCCACTCCCAACTTGGATATACATTAACTTATGACAAATCTAATTTTAGTTAGCTATTGGCTGTTAGTGTATACTCAGCAAAATCTCTATACTTGTAGTAAAGCTACTTTACCTAAGACAATGGCCTATATATGGGCTGCCACAGAGACTTTAGCACAAGAGATAAAGTTGAAAGACTTCTCTGTCTCTGGATCTTGTATGCATGCATATAAGAATAACCAATTGACATAGACACTTGGGTGGAGAGGGCATGTGCTAGGGGGTGGGAGTGGCTGGGGAGAGGTCAATGGGGAAAAAGGGAGACATATGTAATACTTTAATCAGTAAAGAATTTTTTTAGAAAAGTGGAAAGACTGTTTCCCAGAATGAAGCCCTGGAGGCTTTGGGTTGCACCAGCAGAATTTGGCTTATATTTATTAAGTCTCTATCATGTGCCCAGCCAGCATTGAGTATATGAAAGGAGAAGTAATAATGGATTAACAAAATTTTTTCTAATTAAAAATGAACTACAACTTTATGTGCAGATACATTTAATCCAATTCAAACTAGTCACCACTGAAGAAACGGAAAAGATAAAGGGAAAGAAAGGTTCCAAGCAAGGGAGGAGTTGTGGCATATCCAACAATGCTTCAGATACATATGATATTTAACAACCCCCATTGGAAACTCCCTATTGGGGTGGTGAGCATCATATTATTATCAATTATGGCAGAACCTGTTCATTTGAGAAGATATATTTATTACTTAAACTTTTCATGGAAAATTTCAAACATATACAGAAGAGGAGAGACTAGCATAATGAATTACCATGTACTTATCAATTAGCTGCAACAATTATAAATCCATGTCCAATCTTGTTTCATAGGCTTTTGACCCATTTTTTCAACTTAGATGATTTTGAATCCCAGGTATCATTTCATTTATAATTTTTACATTTTTGAATCACTAAAAGATAAAGGCTCTTTATAAAAATATAACTACAAAACCATTTAATAGCTTAAATCCTATCTAATAAAGAGGGAATATGCTAATTGATTATCATGCCCTCACAAAGATGGCAGCACCCACAGCCAATAAGGAGGGATTATGCTAATTGACTGCCACACCCTCAAAGATGGCAGTGCTCACAGCCACAAGATGACTGCACCCAGTCCCCTTAGCCCCGCTGGGGTGGTAGGCGCACAGCACGGCCGGGCCTGCTCCCAGGCGGGTCCAGCCAATCCGTGCACCTGCCTCCAGAGTCTCCCAGTCCCCTCAGCCCCCCAGCCACCCAGGGCTGGCCCGAGGCACAGGCAAGCCTCGAATGGCAACTGCCCAGCTGCGCAGGGCCACCCGAGGCTCAGGGAACCAGGGCCGTCCGAGGCTTGTACTGCCAGCAGTGGCAGCAGCAGAGGTGTGATGGGGGCATCGCCAGGTTGCCTCCCGCCCCTGAGGGCTCCCTGACTGTGAGAGGGGGCAGACCGGGCTGAGGGACCCCCCCCCCCCACCCTCCAGTGCATGAATTTTCATGTACCGGGCCTCTAGTATTATAATTCCTTGATATCATTAGCTATTTACAGTGTTCAAAATGCCTAGAATGTCTATTTTTAAATAGCTTCTTTATTTGAATCAGGATTCCAAAAGATCTATGCTTTGAAGGTAGCTGATATGTTTCCAAAGATTTTAAATTTTTCTTTGATTTATAGATTATATTGCCTTTTATTTGTTTCTTTGCCAATTATTTTTTGAAGAGTTCAGATACTTTTTGTCCTGAGACTTTTCAGGCTGCATTTTGAAGATAGCATTCCCATGGCAACATTAACACCTTTCTCTGTCCCCTTGAGTTCCTGTAAATTGGTAATTAATTCTAGAAGTTTCAGCAGATTCAGGTTCAACTTTTAGAAAGAAGTGTTTTTTGAGGATATGTTTATTTTTATGAAATACCCAGACGTCTTTCAGAGTCCAGTGTAATGAGAACGATGAGTTATTCACTTAAATAATGTTATTTTAGGGATGTATCTAAGAAGAAATCTGACTCAAAGATAAAAATCTTTAACTCAAAATGTCTCTACAGGTAAATCCAATAATACTTGCAAAGGCTGGTGTGTGTGTGTGTGTGTGTGTGTGTGCGTGTGTGCATGTGTGCGTGTGGATAGAGCATCGGCCTGTGGACTGAAGGGTCCCAGGTTCGATTCTGGTCAAGGGCATGTAACTTGGTTGCAGGCACATCTCCAGAGGAGGGTGTGCAAGAGGCAACTGATTGATATTTCTCTCTCATCGATGTTTCTAACTGTCTATCTCGCTCCCTTCCTCTCTGTAAAAAATCAATAAAATATATTTAAAAAAAAAGAATCAATCAACTAGTAATAAAAAGAATCTATCATCTATCTGTTGAGATTTTTATTTAGCAATTCCCACATAACAGATACTGAGACTAATAAAATATACCTTAATGAGAAACACTGATCAATGGAATCCAAAATGACCATATGGTGAAATATCATGTGATCCTATCTAACAAAAGAGTAATATGCAAATTGACCATCACTCCAAAACACAAGATGGCTGCCCGCATGTGGACACAAGATGGCCGCCACAAGATGGCCAGCAGGGGAGGGCAGTTGGGAGGGACCAGGCCTGCAAGGGAGGGCAGTTGGGGGTGATCAAGCCTGCAGGGGAGGGCAGTTAGGGGTGACCAGGTCGGCAGAAGAGGGAAGTTGGGGGCAACTGGGCCTGCAGGGGTGGGCAGTTGGGTGAGACCAGGCATGCAGGGGAGGGCAGTTGGGGGTTCCAGGCCTGCAGGGGAGGGTTGTTGGGGGAGACTAGGCCAGCAGGGGAGGGCACTTGGGGGGGGACCCAGGTCTGCAGGGGAGAGCAGTTGGGGGGGGACCAGGCCTGCAAGGGAGGGCAGTTAGGGGCAAATAGGCTGGCAGGGGAGCAGTTAGGCATCACTCAGGCTGGCAGGGGAGTGGTCAGGGGTGATCAGGCTGGCAGGCAGAAGTGGTTAGGGGCAATCAGGAAGGCAGGCAGGCAAGCAGTTGTGAGCCAGCAGTCTTGGATTGTGAGAGGGATGTCCGACTGCCCGTTTAGGCCCGATTCTACCGGGATTGGGCCTACATGGGCAGTTGGAGACGTTGCAGGCTGGGCTGAGGGACACACACCCTCCCCCCTCAGGCACAAATTTCATGCACCAGGCCTCTAGTTTTATTATAAGACTCAATGTAGTGAGATGTGAAGCAATGATGTGTATAATGTAACTTGAAAATTGACGAATGGAAGTTTTGTGTAGATAAAATACAAAGTATGTTTGTGCCTCTTTCCCCTCTCTCATCACGGATCCTATGAAAATTCCTGGATATTTTTCACAGGACATCACCTTAAAAAATGATACTGTGGGGCAATAAGAGTTCTGGATATCAACCTACAGTAATCATGATATAAAAAGAGGGAGTGTGTGTGAGTGTGTGTGTGTGTGTGTGTGTGTGTGTGTGTGTGTATTTGTATATATATTTTTTGAGGTGAAACAGTGATTAATAAATTTTGTGCCCACTGGGAATTTACCTAAACTTTTCTGACATTTCACAAGGCAAAGAGAGAGTAAATGTTTAATTTATCCTCCTGACATTTGCTGGATGAAACATATTTCCAGTGATCAAGGCAATCTATTCTGCCTAATGCATCTTACTTGACCTAGCAGCAGCATTTGACACATTTAATCACTCCCTATTTATTGAAATTCTTCTGTTCTGGCCTCCAGACACCACACTTCTCACTGTTCTCCACCTCCCAGGATGCTCCCTTACATTCTCTTTTCCTGGCCTCTTCTCAGCCTTCTGTCCACAAAATTGTCACAATGCCCCAGGGGTCAGTCCTTGTGTCTTTTCTTTATCTACCCTCACATCTTGGTGGTATTATTCCACCCAGTAATTTTAAATAGCATTTGTATGCCAAAGACTCTCAAATTTAGACTTTTAGACCAGACTTTCCCTCAAACTTCAGTCATATTGCCAACTGCATCTTCAACACTTTTGCTTAGATGGGCATCTTGGGTATGACATGTCACAAACCGCATTCCTGGTTTCCTGGTTTCCCTGCAGTCATCTCCATCTATTAAATGTGATGTCATTATTCCAATTGCTCAGATAAGACAAGAAGAATCAGCAAGCCACAGCTTTCCTTTCCTTCTCAAACCCCAAACCCAATCTCAGCAAATCCTGTTGGTTTTAGTTTCAAAATATGTCTAGAATTGACTAATTTTCTTCACTTCCTGGGCCCTGGTTGTAACACCCAGTTCTAAACCATAGTCATCTCTCACTTAGATTAACTAAGGAGTTTTCTAACTGGTCTCTCTCGTTCAAACTTTAATACTACCCCTCCCATTCTGTCCCAGTCTGTCCTCAACTCAGTGGACAACCTTAGTCATGACATGAAACTCTTCTGCTCAAAGCACTTTCAATCTTAGGGTAAAATCACCCTGGAGAAGTGAGAATAACAGATGCGGTCAGAGAGGAAATGGAGGTGGGCGCAGACTGCAAGGCTTTGAAAGCCTTCGTGACAGCTTGGATTTTACTGTGAAGGAAGGGAAGCTTTGTGATATTTTGAGTAGACAGAACATTATACACTAGGCGGTGATAACAGTTCTAATAAATATAAAGCAGCGAAGTGTGGAATAAGTGCCCTTAGAAAAATCTAGTTGTAATGGTACACTGGGTGGGGCAGGAAAAGAACTAAAAGTCACAAGGGATCAAGGTATGACTATCTGGAGATATATTGTTCCAGGCAGAAAAAGAAAATAGCAAGTACAAATGCTCTGATTTAGGAGTATAGCTTACTTACTCAACAAAATTTAAAGGAGGATGATGGTTCTTCAAACCAACCACAAATTTCAACCTTCTACCGCAGAATGTAAATTTCATAGAGTTTTGGATTTTTAAAATCTTTCTTTTGCCCTGGCCTGGTGGTTCAGTTGGTTGGAGCCCCACTTCATACACCTAAAGGTTGTGGATTCGATTCCTGATCAGCCACATGCCTTGGTTGTGGGGTCTATCCCCAGTTTGGGTGTGTGAAGGAGGCAATTGATCGATGTTTCTCTCTCACATCTCTCTCTCTCTTTCCCCTTCTTCTCTCAAATCAATCAAAAAACATACTATGTCCTCGGATGAGGATTAGGATATATTTAAAAAAGGTATTTTCCATTTCTGTATCCCCAGATTAAAAACATATTTCCCATGATATACATTTAATAACACATTGTCAAATAAATGAATTGATAACTCTAAAGTAAGATGTAACTAGTCCAAACTTGAAAATGATTTCCAGTGGCCGGATTTCATAATCAGTTAGGTGCCAACATATCCCCAAATCCACTGACTTTCACATGGCAGTTGCTAAAGAGAACAGAGAATTCTATGCATATACTTTAAAAAATATATTTTCTGACTATCACAGTCCTACCAATCTGGATAAGTTACCTTCCCTGACTAGTATCCTACTCTCTAATAAACTTATCTTAGTACTGATTATACTATTGAGATTATAGGATTCAATAAATAAATCCTCCTTGCTCAAGAAAGACATATAGAGACATGAATTAAACAGATGGAGATTTTTAAAATGTCAGTTTTATTCCTAACTTATAAAAATTTAAAAAATGAAACAAAGGCTATGGCTGAAGTATATGAAGAAATGATTATAATAATTTAGCACTGAGTTGATATACTGTATAGTACTCACTTATTAGTTTTCACAGATGGATAGCCATTGGCTTCTGCCTGCATGGAAAATGTCTTTTTTACCACACAGCAGAGAACAGATCAGAGCACTTGTTTTCTGTAAGCTGCAAGATCCCCATCTGAGTGGTTCCACAGGGTGAAGCCATGCCAGTACCTCATCCTAAACTCCCCATCAGATAAACCACTTCACCTCCTCCGGGAAGGGTTAGAAAAGGAGTATAAAAAATTCAAGATTGGTAATTTTCCTCTACTTGGAAACATGAAAAATGGACAAAAATAAACTCATTCAACCTCCAATACCCACTGAACCATAAATCATGGATGCATATCTGTTGTTTCTCCATTTAACTCTCAGTGCTTAAAACAGAGCCTGGTGCACAGAAAATGAAAACAACAACAACAACAACAACAAAAAGACAGAAACCCACCAACAACAAATATTAGATAAACTAAGTTGTTGAAAGATTATGTCTAAGTAGCTAATATTATCCCCCCTCTAAAAGAAATAAACCAACTACAATCATCCAGAGGAAGTGAAGTAGATACAATATATGCTACACTTCTTGCTTGATTTCTGCTGAGCCCAGGGAAAATTGTCAGAACTTATTTTTATGTCTAGTTCAAAATTAGTCACTAGTATAGGATTTCTCATTCATTCAGAATAATCCCACACTGAGAACAAAATCAAGAACTTTTCTCCTGCTTTGGATAAATAGGAGCTAAGCACTTGCTAAAGGGTGTGGAGTGGATAATCAGGGTAATCCAGCAAAGCATTGATAAACTGAGAAGCCATTCCAAAGAAACTGGACAGAGACACAAGTTCCATTTTAAGACAACAGTTAAAGGCTAGGAATACTAGAACAGAGCACAAAAGACTAAGCAAGAAGGCTAGGAGACCATTTCTGAAAAGAGTAGCACTCAGATAATACAGGGAGTTAACATTGATGGCTTTGACTCTCCAAATCCTTACTACCGTATATAGTACAGCTTTAGATTTACATTTATTTGTTCCTCCATGAGCAGAGATCAAGGAAAAGAACCATAAAGAAGAAGCATGTGCTATTTCAACTGACATGATTATTGACACACTGGGAATCCTTGTACATGTTTATGTGAGACGTCCTCTCTACCATATGGGATCTTATTTATGACAGAATAACAGGGACTGAGCTGCCTTTTGTTGAGTTTTGTTTTAGTTTCCAGCATATCTGCATCTAAGCACGCTAAGGTATAATTAAATAGTCCTCTCCTGGCATTCTTATCATTACCTTCTTCTAGGTAACATTGATCAGCTCCCCTGTCTCAGCTCCTTTAAAATTATTTCTCTCAAATTTTCAGAATTTTTATTATGGTGTGGTTAGGTGTGATTTTTCTTGCTTTTATTCCACTTGAGGTCTCTGAACCTCATTAATAAGTGGATTGAAGTTTTTGGTCAAATTTGGGAAATTTTTAATTAATAATCCTTCAAACTATGTTTTACTTTATTGTATTACTCTTATTCTAAAACTCACATTACAGATATGTTGAAACTCTTAAAATCATTCCATCACTGAATCAGTGAAGATCTGTTCATTTTTTTCAAACTTTTTTTTTCCCATTTGTCTTTCAGTTTAAATGAATGCTATTTCCTGTCTTCGTGTTCATTTATTTTTTTTAACTCCTGTGTTCAAACTGCTTTTAGTATTATTTAGTGGACTTTTAAATTTCAGATGGTGCATTTTTAGATCTTTTATTACATTTGAATTTTTTAGAAATATATTTTAAATATCTCCAGAAATGCTCCCTCAATTCACATATTACGTGGTTCTTAGTTTATTAACAAAAAGTGACACTTATTTTTAATTTATTGGCTGATCAACAGCTCAGTTATCTATATATTTCTATTGATATTTTCATGATTTTTCCATGTTTTGTATGTTTTAAATTTAATTCTGAAAAGTATTTATAAAAAAAGAAATAAAGGTCTCTACATAAACTGATGAACAAAAATAGATCCAGAGACAAAGAAGCATCAAAAAGACTGTCAAACCTCAGAGGGAAGTCAGGGGAGGGTTGAGGGGTAAGAGATCAACCAAAGGACTTGTATGCATGCATATAAGCATAACCAATGGACACAGACACTAGGTGGGTGAGGGCATGTGCTGGGGGTTGGGGGTGGCCAGGGAGAGGTCAATAGGTAAAAAAGAAGATGTATGTAATAATTTAAGCAATAAAGAATTAAATAAAAAATTAATTAATTAATTTTTTAAAAAAGGTCTCTGGTAGGCAAACTTTTAAGGAGGTCTTCAATAATGTCTAATTTCTAGCATTCTTTTCTGCATAATGACCTTTTGAGTGTAAGCTTGACTTACTGGCTTGCCTGTAACCAACAGAATTTGTGAAGGTAAAGCAAGAGCACTTCCATGACTGGGTTACAAAAGATTGTTACTTCCATCTTACTGGCCGATTGTCTTTATTGACTTCTTGTCCCACTTTGATGAAGCAAACCATCATTTGGGAAGGATTGTCTGAGAAAGGTCCATATGACAAGGAACTGGTTATCTTGGTACTTTTCAATATTCTAGACTGAAATTCAGCACACAGGTTCATCAAAAGTTTGGACAGTTTCCCTTTCTCTAAGCAGAGATAATCCTTCTTCTGCAGGATAACTCCTCCGGTGGCCTGGTTCCCAACATCAGCAACTGGACCCAAACATGAAAACATCTTATGTCGCTTCCTCATTCAGGAAGAGCTCTCTCCCTGGAGTTTAGATATGTTAGATTTATTTGTGTTCAAAGATCTTCAGTGAAATTATTAAATGTATGGTTATTTGTTTTCTCCCTTGACTTTTTATTGTGTTAGAAAGAATTGAGGTCCTTTATGACCTTTTCCATTATATCCAAAAGCAAAACACTCTTGTATTCATTTATGAAAGTATAATTAAGTAGTTAAAGTAAGTTGAGTTTTTTAAATCTACATTAATCATCTGCCTATGCAATCACTAATTGAAGTAGATATTTAGAAGGCTAAGTTAAAATCTTAAAAGTAACATTTGCTTAGGTTGCTGGTATATGTGTTAGGTGTAATTGTCTATTCTAGCTCAAACATTATACTATTTTAGCGTAAATAAGGATGAAATAAAATGTATTTTTCCATTCTTTTAAAAAGCCTTATAAAATCCAGCAGAAGTTCATGACTGGGTGGGTTTTAAAAACTGAGCAGGGAAAAGAAATATATTTTGTCTGATTAATTAATCTTAACTTCTATTTGTATTACAGTACTAAATCAAACTAAAATAAATTGAGCCACAAGAATCTAATTTCACAATTTTAAAGTGCATGACAATATCAAATCAAATTGATAAAATACATTTCTAAAATTTCACTAAGGAATCACAAAATTATTATGTAACTAACTTAAGACATCAATTTTAGAGTATTTTCTCAAGTACAAATATTTATATTTATAAATAAGGAAATTTCACATTTACATATTGAGAGGCAAAGAATTTATTACTAATTTAGAAGAAATGTATTATATTTCTGTCTTTAATATCTTAATCTCCTTTGATTTGATGTAATTAAATTTCTAAAGTATAGTATAGATTTGATTGTGATTTTTTTTCTTCAAAGGACAGTAGTAAAAGGGTAGGAAAAGATCATGACATGTACCCTAAATTAGAAAACGTTTTTAAATTTAAAATTGAATAATTAAAAGCTAGCAGTGCTTAGTATTCACATAAAAAAATCTCTAATAAAATATGAAAATATAACATTGTTTTCTTCCTGTATTTGAAATCATAAAAAGTACAAAAAAGGTATTAGTTATTCTGAAGATTAACAAGAGAGGAGTACCCTCTTCCAATTATCAAATAGTTTTACTCATTTTAAATTGAAAATAATAACTGAGATCCTTGTTAAAAAAAAAAAAGCAAAAAAATAAACAACAACAACAAAAAAGACACTCAGGTTTGTCACTTTATATAAACAGTGATATGGAGCTTATCTATATATATAAAACCCTAATATGCAAATAGAACATAGGGTGAACAACCGAACAACCAGTTGCTATGACATGTTCTGATCACCAGGGGGCATGCAAGGAACCTGGCAGGTGTTGGCTGTGGTGGGATGGTGGAGCAGGTGAGCGGGGCTGCCAGACCAAGGCGGGATACCAGTTGCTGTCATCAGGGCAAACCACTGGTGGTTACTGAAAATTCTTTGCCCCTGCATGCTGCAGTACCACCAGGTGCTCGCACCTGCTGCTGATGCCTAGTGCCGGCCCCGTTCACTCGGCGCCATCAGTGGGTATGAGTGGCGGCTGCTAACCCCTATCACCCCTTAGGGCTTCTCCATCTCCCCCTGCTCCTGAGGGGCTATCAGGCAGTAGCCGCAGCTCGCACCCGCTGCCAGCGATGGCCCCAATTGCTCCACACTGTCAGCAGGTGCAAGAGGGGCCAGTGCTGCCAACGCATGGGAGTGGCAGGAGGAGCAGGGCTGCTGGGAGAGAGGGGACCTGGGCCCGCAGCGGGAGCAACTGGGCGGGGTGCGGAAGATAGGCCGAGACCTGTCCCTGTGCCCACAACAGCCTTGTGGCCCACAGTTCCTTTCAAGGTGCAAAAATTTGTGCACTGGGCCCCTAGCCCTATATAATAAAAGTGCAATATGCAAATCGACCGAATAGCTGAACAGCGGAATGACCATCCAGATGACCATCTGAGACCACTGTATGACACCCACTTGTGCCAGGCCAGCCAAGGCAGGTGCCATGCGATTGGTCAGGGTACCCAGCCATTGCCCCATGATCACCCTGCAGAGGGAGGCGTAGGCCACTGGCTAGCGAGCGATCAATCTGGGGGTTCCATGATTGCCCCAAAGAGAGAGACCCAGGCCACCAACTGGCAGGCTTCTGTGGGTGGGTGGGGTCTTCTTCTGCGAGGGAAGCTTGGGTCCCAGGTACCAGAGGGAAGCAGGTGCCGGCAGCCGGGGGAAGGAAGGCCTACTCTTGCAAGAATTTTATGCATTGGGCCTCTAGTTTTATAAATATACTAGTGACCCAGTGTACGAAATTCGTGCACATTAAAAGGGATTAATTAGAGGAAATAATTTAATATTGCTATTGGCCCTTTCTCTTTAATAGAAGTGTCAGAGATGAAAGAAAATTAGTAAAATGTATATGAAAACCTTCCTCCTGTCAGAGTCTAAGGCTCACCATGGGACTGAGAGTCAAGTCCCTGCCCACCCACATGCACCTCAAAATTGCATGAGACCGAGACCCGGCTGGCCCCCCCGCATTGGGCTAGATCCAGACCTGGCCAGTCCCACCCTTGTCAAGCCCTGCTGGGCAGGGGGCATAGCCTCAGGTCCCCTGGCCTGGCGCCATGACGGGGGGCGTGGCCTGAGGTCCCCCAGCCCAGACCAGGGCAGGGCGCATGCCTTGAGGTCCTCCATCAAGCCCCGCCAGGTGGGGGACACGGCCTGAGATACCCTGTCAAGCCCCGCTGGGTGGGGGGCATGGCCTGAGGTCCCCCGACCCAGCACTGGGGGTGCATCTTGAGGTCCCCTGTCAAGCCTTGCCGGGCAGGGGGTGCGGTCTCAGGTCCCCCAGCCTGGTTCCAGGGTGGGGGGTGCAGCCTGAAGTCCCCTGTCAAGCCCCACCTGGTGAGGGGCACAGCCTGAGGTCTCCAGGCTTGGCGCTGGGGCTGGGGGAGCAGCCTGAGGTCCCCTAGCCCAGCACCAGGACGGGAAACGCACATTGAGGTCCCCTGTCAAGCCCTGCCAGGTGGGGGACACGGCCTGAGGTCTCCTGTCAAGCCCTGCCAGGTGGGGGACACAGCCTGAGATCCCCTGTCAAACCCCATGGTGGCAGGGGAGGACGTAGCCTCAGGTCCCTGCTGATTGCTTGTTAAGGCTCCTTATGGGAACTTTGCCTCTCCTGTGGGTGCATCCATCTTTGTGATGGAGTGATGGTCAATTAGCATATTCCCTCTTTATTAGATAGGACTGGCAGCCTGATGCATGAATATTTGTGCAAAAATGGGCTTTCCTTCCCCTGGCTGCCGACACAGCCTTCGCTCCGGCTGGAGATGCCTTTCCACCTTCCCACACTGCCCAGAGGCCTGGAGTGGGTGGGGCAGTGAGGAACGTCCCACCCCTGGCCACTTGGCGCCTGTGTATGCAAATTAACCTGCCATATTTGTTGGGTTCATTTGCATACTCACTCCTGAATGGCTGGTGGTCATTGCAAAGGTACGGTCAATTTGCATCTTTCTCTTTTATTAGTGTAGATTTTTTTTCAAAATATATACCAAAAAAAAGTCCATTCAAGAGATCTGTTAAATGGTGTCACAAAATACGTAATACATTTGAAAATGAGCAAAGAACAGAGACAGGTGGACTCCTTGAGAGTTGACATTTCAGCCGCTTGTGAATTTTGAAGGTTCACTAATAGAATTGAGGCACAATTTATTAAGCTATATATTTGAACTAACAGTGACAAGGAAGCATGCAGAGCATATTAAAGGCTGTTGGCTATTGTTAAGTAAATGAGTTACTTACTTTTTAAATTATATTTTCCCAAATTGAAATAATTTATAGTGCTTTATGTCTATGAGAAAGCTCACAGAGAATACAAACATTATAATATATTCTTACATGCATTGTTTTCAAAAATAAACTCAAAACAAATGCACAACAATATTCAACTAATTATATAGGCATTTTAGGAAGGGAATTAGCTATGGTGAGTATAAGCTGATATTGCAAGTTGAGCTCAGTTCAGAGTTGGCTCATGTGGTACTTTCATAAAATGGGTTATAAAGTTTTATACTAGGCAAGAATGGTCCATTATTTCTGTGCCTCAGATTCAGAGCAAACTTTCCAGTCTTAACCTTCTCCAAATTTTAAAGAATATAGTCATATTTAGTCTTTCTAGACTTAATCAAAAAGCACTTTTAAACTCACAGACCAAGATTCAATGCCTGGATAATTTTAGCCTTCTATCTACTACTAGAGGCCTGGTGCATGAATTCATGCACAGGTGGGGTCCCTCGGCCTGGCCGGTGATTGAGGCCAATCGAGGCCTGAGGAGGTTGGCCGGGGGGAGGGGCCATGGGAGGTTCTGATTGGGACCATCGGGGCTGGCCCGCTGGGAGCAGGGCTATGGGAGTTTGGCTGGCCAGGGGTAGGGGCCGTGGGAGGTTTGCTGGACATTGAAGGTTGGCTGTGGGAACAAACTGACCACCAGGGGGCAGCTCCTGCATTGAGTGTGGTCAGTGTGAGTTAAGCAGCTCCTCGTGGTCAGTGTGCATCAAGCTACTGGTTGACTGGTCGTTAGGTTGTTTGGTAGTTTGGTTGCTTAGGATTTTATATATATACTAGAGGCCCGGTGCACGAAATTCGTGCACGGGGTCCCTCAGCCCAACCTGCACCCTCTACAATCCAGGAGCTCTCAGAGGATATCCTACTGATGGCTTAGGCCTACTCCCCATGGTTCTTTGCTCTCTGCGGGCCTGAAGGTTTCCCTGCAGCCATGGAGATGAAGCCCCCATGCCCTGCTGTCGCTCTCTGCCTGCTGCCACCATGTGCCATGTGAAGGAAGCCCCAATGCCCTGCAGTGTGCTCTGTCTGCCCAGCCTAGGGGCTTCCCAGACATGGACACACTAAGGAAGCCCCCAAGCCCTGCTGTCTTGGCTCTGTCTGCCATGTCTGGGTACTTTCCCGCCACTGGGGCACTAAGGAAGATCCAAAGCCCTGCTGTCTGGCTCTGTCTGCCATGTCTGGGGACTTCCCTGCCACTGCCGCACTAAGGAAGCCGCCAGGCCCGGCTTTGCAGGGCCTGGCGGCTTCCCAGCTGCCGAGATCAGGAAGCCGCCATGCCCTGCTCTGCTGGCACTGGAGTCTTCCTGATCACCACAGCGACCATCGGGAAGACGCCATGCCCTGCTCCTCAGCCGGCTCCTGGTGGCTTCCCGATTGCCAAGGCGACGGGGCCTGCTCCTCCACGGGCTCCCTTCCCGATCGCCACACGACAGGCCCAGTTCCTCTGCAGGCTTCTGGGCTTCCCGATCGCCACGGCGACGGGCCCTGGTCCTCCGCAGGCTCCTGGCGGGCTCCAGATCGCTGCGGTGACGGGCCCTGGTCCTCCGCCGGCTCCAGGTGGCTTCCAGATCTCCGCGCAACAGGCCCAGCTCCTCTGCAGGCTCCTGGGCTTCCCGATCTCCACGGCGACGGGCCCTGGTCCTCCGCCCGCTCCTGGCGGCTTCCCGATCGCCGCTGCGACAGGTCCTGGTCCTCTGCTGGCTCCTGGGCTTCCCGATCGCCGCGGCAACGGGCCCTGGTCCTCCGCCCGCTCCTGGCGGCTTCCCGATCGCTGCGGCGACAGGTCCTGGTCCTCTGCTGGCTCCTGGGCTTCCCGATTGCCACAGCGACGGGCCCTGGTCCTCCGCAGGCTCCTGGCGGGCTCCAGATCGCTGCGGTGACGGGCCCTGGTCCTCCACCGGCTCCTGGCGGCTTCCCCATCTTCCCGGCAACGGCCCTGCTCCTCCGCTGGCTCCATGTGTGCAGGGCCTGGCAGCTTCCCGCTGCCGCAGCACTAAGGAAGCAACTATGCCCTGCTCTCAGTGCTCTGTTTGCTGGTGAGACAGGCCAGACACTCCAGCAGTGGGGCTGAGGTGACTGGGCGCCGCCATCTTGTGGGTATGGGGGCCGCCATTTTGTCGCGGAGTGACGCCTAATTTACATATTACTCTATTATTAGATAGGACTAGTGACCGAGTGCACGAAATCCCACAAGACCCTGGACCCCAGACTCCGCCATGCCGTGTGACTCCCCCAGGTCCTGCCAGCACCGCAGGACTCCCGAGTACTGCCGCACTGCAAGACCCAGAGTCAAGTCCCGCCACACCACAGGACCCAGAGTCAAGTCCCCTCCCACGCATGCCTCGTCGCTCATGCAGCCCTGCCCACCCGCACATGCCTGGCCATGCACTCAGCTTCCTGGTAACCTGTCTTTGGTCATTATGGTTTTAGGGACACTGGCTTTTTATAATATAGATATTATCTGTGGGCCAGAGAGGATTTTAAACCCATTAAAAAAAAATCCTAAATCTTCCCCACAATCATTTTGTAAATAAAAGTGAACCCCAAATTGACTTTGCAAAATCCTGCCACCTTTAAAATGAATGAATAAACATTACCTTTGATCACAAAGCAGATATGAACCATTTTACTGGTAGATCAATTTAACTTCTAATATATTCAAGACATATGTCTTTTTTACAAAGTTAATCAGTGAAGAGAAAATGAGGAGCCAAAACACACATCTGTATGTCACAATAAGAAAAGCAATAAAATGTTTTCAAATGTCTCAGCACACATAATGATTCAAAATGAAGTCCTATAACACCGAGTACAGAAAATCTAAAATCTGCCACAATATATATTGGTAGATTGATGGCCTGATGCAGGCAGCTACAATTTTTCTGAATTACCTCAAATTCTGAGCTTGTGTTTCCCACACATAAACAATAATATAGAGGCTGTGTATTGCTGAAGTAACAGGGTAATTTTCTTTCCAAAACAGTGTTGCCCTTGGATTAATTGTCTTTCCTCCATTATTCTCCTATGATACCTTTATCTTTTCTTATTTACTGTCCTCCATAAAGGCTCTTGAATTCTTGTAAAAGTTATACACTTCATTCTTTATCAATATAGTTTTTAATAAGATGAAATCAGGTTAAGTAAAAAGGTCAGTCACTAAGGGATCAAAATTTACTAATTGGTCATCTGAGGAGATTTTTGTGCTCATAAGACTCTTACATAGAACTATGCTATTGAATTAGTACGGCAAAATTTTAATGCCTCAATTAGCATTTTGAAGCTTCCTCTTTCCCTCTTCTATCTGGTAGATCCTTTCACTACTGCATATACGTAAGTCAATGTGGTTTAATTTCAGCTAAATCAAGCAGAAATATATTGAACATTTACTGTATGTGGCAGCTACAGGATAAGCATGCCTTCGTCCTTGTCTCAAAAATACTTACTTAGTAAGATACAAAATATTATGTATAAGGACGATGTTGAGACAGATTCAAAAGCTATGGTGACTCATCAGCAAGAAAGGGCCTCTTCCTTTTACAACTTTGATTACCTAAGACCCTGCTGGATTAATTCACTGCAGAAAACTACCATAAATCTTGAACATAATGCAAAAAGCAAGTCTCTGAAAATACTGGAGAACAAACATAAACAGCCTCTCTCAGAAGTGCATAAGAGCTCTAGGAAAATGGAGAGCAGTTATACCAGTAAGGACATCTGCAAGGTTTTTACCTTGAACTAAATTCCATCCACAATGTTTCACACAGTGGTGATGAAGACACATGTATGGTCTTCCTAATCTGGAGAACCAGAATAATGAAGCCAAAAAACCATAAATCCCAAACAGAGTAGGAAATCTCAGAAAGGAATGAGTCGGGGGGAAATCTTTAAACTGTTTCCTCAAATCTCTGATTGACTCCTGAATCAAATGTGTACAGAAAAAAACTCAAAGAAACTCAGCAAAAGACAACAACAAAAAAATCTGAAATGAGGTCAAAGATGCTGCCCAAGAAGCAGAGTTTGCAGATTATTCCTACCCAACTGAAAGTCCTATCTAATAAAAGGGCAATATGCAAATTGACCATCACTCCAACACACAAGATGGCTGGCCCCATGTGGACACAAGATGGCCAGCAGGAGAGGGCAGTTGGGAGGGACCAGGCCTGCAAGGGAGGGCACTTGTGGGCAATCAGGCCATCAGGAGAGGGCAGTTGGGAGGGACCAGGCCTGCAAGGGAGGGCACTTGTGGGCAATCAGGCCATCAGGGGAGGGCAGTTGGGAGGGACCAGGCCTGCAAGGGAGGGCACTTGTGGGCAATCAGGCCATCAGGGGAGGGCAGTTGGGAGGGACCAGGCCTGCAAGGGAGGGCAGTTGGGGGTGATCAACCCTGCAGGGGAGGGAAGTTAGGGGTGACCAGGCCGGCAGAGGAGGGAAGTTGGGGGTACCGGGCCTGCAGGAAAGAGCAGTTGCGGGGGACCAGGCCTTTAGGGGAGGGCAGTTAGGGGTGACCAGGCTTGCAGGGGAGGGCAGTTAGGGGTGACCAGAACTTCAGGGGAGGGCAGTTAGGGGCAATCAGGCTGGCAGGGGAGTGTTTAGGGGGTGATCAGGCTGGCAGGCAGAAGCAGTTAGGGGCAATCAGGAAGGCAGACAGGTGAGCAGTTGGGAGCCAGCAGTCCTGGATTGTGAGAGGGATGTCCGGCTGCCCGTTTAGGCCCAATCCAGGTAATATCGGGCCTAAACGGGCAGTAGAACATTCCTCGAGGGGTCCCAGGTTGGAGAGGGTGCAGGCTGGGCTGAGGGACACCCCCCCCCGTGCACGAATTCCATGCACCGGGCCTCTAGTTAACTTATAAGAGAAAAGAAACATTAATTGAAGAAAATAGCATAATCCAGAATCTTCACAAATTAACATAATGTCCAAAATACTACTCAAAATTACATGAAATACGGACCAAGAAAATTGGTCACTTTCTCAAAAGAAAAGAAACTTCATTGAGTCTGACTGCTAAATTAACCAGGTACTGAAATTAACAGGCATGGATTATAAAGCAGCTATTAGAATTATTCTCAATGAACTAAAACAAAATAAGTTTTCAATAAATAAAAATTTCAGTGAAGTAATAGAAAGAATTAGCCAAGAAATAGAAATAATAAAGTCAAATGAATGTTCCAGAATAAATTTCTGAAATAAAAATTTACTGAGTGAACTTAAAAACAACAATAACAGCAAAAAAAGAAACAAAGAAAAGATTAAAGGGACATTAAGATAGATCAATAAAGAGATGATAGATTGATATATTATAAAATATTATTCAAGCATAAAAATGAAGAAAATCCTGACATTTGCAGCAACATGGGTAAACCTAGAGGTTATTCCAATAAGTGAAATAAGATAAACAGAGAAAGATCAATACTGTTTGATCTCAAGTATATGGAATCTAAAAAGTAAAACTCATAGAACCAGGATTAGAACAGTGATTATCAGAGTTTGGGGGTTGGGAAAAACAGAGAGCTGTTGTTCAGAACCTACAATTTCTTTTTTTTTTAAAGATGAATAAAAACTGGGTATTTTAATGTACAACAGGGTAACTGTAATTAATAATGCTATTGTATACTTGAAATTTGCTATGGAGGATCCCCTGAGGAGTGTGTGTGTGTGTGTGTGTGTGTGTGTGTGTGTGTGTGTGTTTTGGGGGGAGGAAGGGAGCACAAAATTGAAAATCTATTTGAAAAAATAATGACAGAAAACTTTCCTAACCATGTGAAGGAAATAGACATATAAGTCCAGGAAGCTCAGAAAGTCCCAAACAAGATGAACCCAAAGAGGCCCACACTAAGACACATCATAATTAAAATGCCAAAGGTTAAAGAAAAAGAGAAAATCTTAAAAGTAGCAAGAGACAAACAGTTAGTTACCTACAAGGGAGTGCCTATAAAACTGTGAGCTTTCTCAACAAAAATTTTTCAGAGCAGAAAGGGGTGGCACAAAATATTAAAAGTGATGAAAAGCAAGGACCTGCAACCAAGATTACTCTATCCAGCAAAGTTATCATTTAGAAATGAAAAGCATATAAAGAGGTTCCCAGACACTGACCAGGTGGCTCAGTTGGTTGGAGTGCCATCACACACACACACACACACACACACACACACACACACACACACACACAAAGGCTGAGGGTTCAATCCCTAGTCAGGCCCCTATGGGAGGTAAACCAATCAACATTTCTCTCTCACATCAATGTTTCTTTCTGTCTCTCTTCCTCTCTAAAAAAATCAATAAACATATCTCAGGTGAGGATTAAAAAAAATAAGTAGACATTGTAGTATTACAGAATAGTAATGGAGATGCAATTTAAGGAATAAAGTTAGTATTCTAATAACTATCTATAGTATCAAATGGGTATGAGATTTATTGGGGTGATCATTTAATAAATTATATAATGTCTAGCCACTGGGTTATACTCTTGAAACTAATATAATATTCTATGTCAACTGTAATTGAAAAATAAAAGCAATTAAGAAAAAAAGGAGAAAGATAAGAGAATACTGGGTAAAAGCTGTAATAGAGATTTATTTAATTACTATAGGCCCAGTGCACGAAATTCGTGCACGGAGGAGGTTGTCCCTCAGCCCAGCCTGTTCCCTCTCCAATATGGGACCCCTTGAGGGATGTCCGACCGCCCGTTTAGGCCCGATCCCAGTGGGATCGGGCCTAAACGGGCGGTCGGACATCCCTCTCACAATCCAGGACTGCTGGCTCCCAACTGCTTGCCTGCCTGCCTTCCTGATTGCCCCTAACCGCTTCTGCCTGCCAGTCTGATCACCCCCTAACCACTCTGCTGCCAGCCTGTTTGCCCACAACTTCCCTCCTCTGCCGGCCTGGTCACCCCTAACTGCCCTCTCCTGCAGGGTTGATCACCTCCAACTGCCCTGCCTTGCAGGCCGGGTGCCTCCCAACTGCCCTCTCCTGCTGGCCATCTTGTGGTGGCCATCTTGTGTCCACATGGGGGCAGGATCTTTGACCACATGGGGGCAGCTATATAGTGTGTTGCAGTGATGATAAATCTGCAGATTACTCTTTTATTAGATAGGATAGAGGCCTGGCGCACGATTGGGGGCCAGCTGGTTTGCCCTGAAGGGTGTCCCTGATCAGGGTGGGGTTCCCTTGGGGCGTGGGGTGGCCTGAGCGAGGGGCCTGTGGTGGTTTGCAGGCCGGCCACGCCCCCTAAACCCAAGCAGAGGACTTGGTATCTGGAATCTATTTTCCTTCTACAATTGAAACTTTGTAGCCTGGAGTGGAGCCAAGCCTGGGGCTCCCTCCGAGGCTGGCAGCCATTTGTGTTGGGGTTATAATTGAAACTTTGTTGCCTTAAGCGGGTTGGCCTGGCCAGCGTTTGCGGAAAGCTTTGCTTCCCCTGTTGCCGGGGGCAACCCTGGCCTGCTCTCTCAAGCTCCATTCTGCCGCCATTTGTTTGAATTTGTTTACCTTCTATAATTGAAACTTTGTAGCTTGAGTGGAGGCTTAGGCCTGGCAAGGGCAGGGGGAAAGCTTGGCTTCCTCTGTTACCTAGGAAACCTTGCTCTCTGTGGCTGTAGCCATCTTGGTTTGGGTTAATTTGCATGCTCGCTCTGATTGGATTATGGGCGTGGCTTGTGGACGTGGCTTGTGGGTGTGTCGGAGGTATGGTCAATTTGCATATTTGTCTATTATTATATAGGATTTGCAAAACTACAGTGCTGTGTTGCATAATTATGAATATTTCTTCCAATTCCACTTCTGTAATTCTAGAAACAGCAAGAACTAATCAATAAAAAAGCAAAATTGTACACAAAAATAAGTGCCAATTCACCAGGAAAAGATAATAATCATTAATGTGCAAACACCTAAAGCAGAAGTTTTAAAAAATGTGGCAAAAATTAGAGAATCGAAGAGAGAATTGTATGATTACACAATTTCGCATGAAGATTTTGACACACTTTCTCTAAGGAATTTATTAAATAACTAGGCCAAAGTCATTAGGCATAGAAAATCTGTGCAGCACTATCAAATATCTTGACTTAATTGGTTTTATAAGTCATTAACACATCATTTTGAAATGCAATGGTATATTTACAAAGATAAGCCTTATTTGAGTATTCAAAAAACCTTAGTAAATTTAAAATTTTTGAAATCATACAAAGTATGGTCTCTAACCCCAATGTAATAAACTTAAAATCCAATAACAATAAGATTGCCAGAAAAGTTAATATATATTTATGATCAGAAATTTTAAAAATATACTTCTAAACAAACATTGGGTTACAAAATTACAATATCAATGGTAATAAAAATATAACGTGTCACACTTTTTAATTTGTAACTTAAACAATACTTAGAGGAAAATGTATAGCACTAAAAATATATATTAGAAAAAAGGAGAAGTCTGAAATTAATGATCTATGCTTCCACCCATAAAACTAGAAAAAACATTAAATTAAACCCCAAATATGCAGAAGTTGAGAAATAAATATAAGAGCAGAAATCAATGAAATAGAAAATAAAAAGCAATATATAAAATCAATGATATTAAATATTTTAGGGGGGAAATCAGTTAAATGAATAAATGTTTAGAGAGAGAGGAGGAGGAGGAAGAGGAGAAGGAGGAAGCGGAGGAGAAGGAAAAAGAAGAAGAGGAAGAGGAAGAGGAAGAGGAAGAAGGAGAAGGAGAAGGAGAAGGAGAAGGAGAAGGAGAAGGAGAAGGAGAAGGAGAAGGAGAAGGAGAAGGAGAAGGAGAAGGAGAAGGAGAAGGAGAAGGAGAAGGAGAAGGAGAAGGAGAAGGAGAAGGAGAAGAGAGAGAGGAGAA